>NC_135272.1:13537500-14162500 GCF_051311805.1 Agelaius phoeniceus | reverse complement strand
AGGTACCAGGTTTGTCCAGCCCCAAATTAACAGCCGTAACTCCTCATGCATGAAATCAAACAGCACCAAGATCAGCCAAGCAAAGGCTGCACAGCACTTTGCAGCTTGGCAGGTGCACAGGAAATCCCAGAAGGAAAGAAAAAAACCCAAGCAATGAATATGGGGTTTCCTACTGAATGAAGCAGTAGAAAACCACACCAAAGATCAGCCTTTGCACCCAGGTCTCCTTCAAGCATCAGCAATGAGTTCAGGGCTTCAGATCCATGGAGCTTTTCCACTCCACCTGAAGCCTGTGAGGTACAAAGCTGTGCTGGCTTTGCCCATGGCTGTGAACAGCTGCTGGGAGCTGTGGCAGCTTTTTCTAGCCTGCACTGAGGACAAATGTGGAAACAGCAGGGTTTAGTCCAGCAGGAGAACATGGGCAGTGGCTGGAAACCTTTCCCACTCACTTCCAGTTTCCTTATTCTACCTCTGTGGCCCCCAAACCCTTCCTTTGCCTGCAGGCCATCCCTGACCTGCTCAAAAGAAGAGGAAAGCATGGTTTCTTTAGCTTAATTCATAAAAAAAAAACCCCAAAACCTCCTCCAAAACCCCCAAAAACACAAACCAAAACCAACCGAACAAAAAACCCTGAAGAAAAAAAACCCTCATCCATTTTAGCTGTATTTTTCTCAAAATGGCAATTTGGGGCAGATGCTCAGCATGGAAACTTCAGTCTGGGCAGCTGAAGGCTGGCAAAGCCTCATCTGCAACTGCAAACACTGGACAGTGTCTGGCAGACTAAATTACAGTGATATTACTTTACAGAATAACCTTAAAAAGCAAAAAAGCCTTTTTGTCCTTTCTTTTGCACAGACCCAGCCACTAAATCCTTGCCTGGGGATGATGAAAACTTGCCTTTCCTCTTGTGTGACCACTGCAATATTGGAATATCAAGTGAAAACACATAAAGATCCTCTGTATCATGCTCAGGAAAAGCAAGCTGGTCTTTAGACAGTGTTCACCCAAGGTATTTACCATCCCAAATCCTGCTCCAGAAGTGGTGTCTCCAACATCACAGCAATGTCCTGCAGAGAATCGCAGCACAAACAGCAACTGTGGTTTCATGCAGAGGAAGGGAAATACCATGTAAAGCTTTAGAAATGCCTTCCTGAGACAGGAGATGAGAGGGGCTGAGTGAGATGGATACTGAGTGGGATGGAGCTGGTATCTTCTGTAAATTTGAAGCAGCAACACCCATGTACCTCCTTGGCAGGCAGAAAATTTCCAGATACAGCACATGAGGATATTTTTTTTAGCTGAGGTCCCAAGCACAACGAATCAAAAATCAGTAGTGAATGGGCTATCCCAGGAAAGGAGCAGGGATCTGGTATGCATGGCCAGAGGTGGGCTCTGAGCCCTGCAAAACCTGCAGCTCCCTTCACAGGAAACATAAACTTCAGGTGGATTTATAACATACAGAAGCTGTAGGTATTTCTTTGTAGGGTTGGATGTGAAAGCATTTAGTGACAGGCTGGGAGCTGGGATTGTTCACCCTGGAGAAGAGGAGGCTTCAGGGAGACCTTGTTGAAGCCTTTCAGAACTTATGGGAGGCTTATAAAAAATGAAGGACAGGGCAGATAGTGACAGAACAAGGAGGAGTGATTTTAAACTGCCAGAGGGCAGGGATAGATGGGATATTTGGAAGAAATTTTTCCTTGTGAGGGTGGGCAGGCCCTGGCACAGGGTGCCCAGAGAAGCTGTGGCTGCCCATCCTTGGAAGTGTCCAAGGCCAGGCTGGCCAGGGCTTGGAGCACCCTGGGGTAGTGGAAGGTGTCCCTGCCCATGCAGGGGGTGGCACTGGATGGGCTGTAAGGTCCCTTCCCATGGAATGAACCTGGTAAAACACCAGCATTTTGGGGAGCTATGAACATGGAATGAACCTGGAAAAACACCAGCATTTTGGGGAGCTATGAAGAAAGGAATGAACCTGGTAAAACACCAGCATTTTGGGGAGCTATGAACAGGGAATGAACCTGGAAAAACAGGCTCACTTTGGGGAGCTATGAACAAGGAATGAACCTGGTAAAACACCAGCATTTTGGGGAGCTATGAACAGGGAATGAACCTGGAAAAACACCAGCATTTTGGGGAGCTATGAACAAGGAATGAACCTGGTAAAACACCAGCATTTTGGGGAGCTATGAAGAAAGGAATGAACCTGGTAAAACACCAGCATTTTGGGGAGCTATGAACAAGACTGTCTTACAGCATTACCAAAGATCTCCTTACAAGCTTTCTGTGGTTTGAAAAGGCATCACTGGTGCTGAGGTGTTGGGGAGAGCCCACAGCCTGCCAGGCACTGCTGTGGGCGGCTTTTCTCAGCAGAAGCCACTACCAGGAGGATGCTTCACATGTCCTTCAGCAGTGACATGTAAAAAGCCCTGAAGATCAGCTGACACATTCACTTTGCCAAAAGCTCCAAAGCAGAATTCCTAGTGGAGGACAGATCATGGCTTGCTCCTGCCAGGGACAGAAAGTGAGAAGCAAGCCAAAACCCCGCTGCTCTTTTCCACCAAGGAGTGGAGTGGCTGCTGTGTGACAGCCCTGGAGCAGCTTGGCTCGAGGTGTCCCACGCCCAAGGGTGGCACAGCCCAGGTCCCTCTGAGCCCCTGGAGGGTGACCAGGCACCTGCAGCAGCACCCACCTCTCTCTGATGGCTGTAGGGGTGTCTCCCCCAGTCACACCCCAAAAACCACCAGGGAGACCCTGGGCTGGTGGGCTCCCAGCAAGGAGTGCACAACAGCACTGATGGTGGCACACAACAGCCTGGGTGCATCCCTGGCACTGCCCACTCCTCAGGAACCACGGGGTGCAGGGCATGGCTACAGGCTTAGAACCAATCTCATCACAAACAGCACCCAAAAGGTCACTGAAATCGCTGGGTTTGGCTTTAAATATTTACTTAGAAAATAACTACTCTACTCCTGATCTCACTCGTTTCCTAAAAGAATTTCAACCATACAAAAACTATCCACATACTTTTGCAGAGTGTGCTGCTTTTATCCTCTTACTCATGTATTCAGAAAAGCCCAAGAGTCAGACTTGCTTTTGTTTTCCGCTTCCTGCACTGCAGCTAAGACAACTCCCTAGCTTTAAAAGACATGCAATAAAAAGATGCAATAACTACATAACAACTTTGGTAGTACTACAATGACCCAAATATTTTGTCTTCAAGCTTCAGTGCTAGCCAAAGTGTACAGCAACTACTTGGTCAGACCTGTTAACAAATACCACAGAAGCATGAAAATTAAAGGCTTGTGAATTCAAGGTATAACAGTTAATTAAATATTCAGAGAAACAAAGTCACTGAAATCTTAGGTTATCCATACCAAAATAAGCTTCAGTGCAGAATCAGCAGCAAACTTATTTTTATATATATATAAGACTACTAGAAAGACACAGGACAAAGATTTTAGGAGACCCAGGCAGGAGAACCCTTTCTTCACAGAAGTTTGAGTCATTTGCACAAGCTTTAATCTTGCTTTGATGTAAGAGCTGGCCTTGTTTCATTAGCATCCTTTAACTGCAAAAGCAAGTCAAAGGCTTGCAAGTATGATCAAAAACTTGAAACTTTTAATTGTTCTCCACGTGTGAAGAGAACAGCGTGGTTGTTCCATGCAAAGAGAAAGCTACACTTTAAAAGCACATTCCTTATGAATATCACCCTTTCCCACCTAGACACTGGTTCTGCAGCTGCCACTGCCCAAACACACACCAACACAGCTGCTTTTATCATCTCAGAGCTTGCTTTTTCTCCCTTTCATACCAATAAAATGTCTATCAGATGCAAAGATTGTCTTACCATTTGTGGCCAAGCTGCACTCATTTAAGAACTTCCAGTATTCAAGATTTTGAAAAACATCAAGTACAAAGGCACAGCACACTTACAGTGTATCTCTCAATTACAGATTTGGGGCAAGGATGAGCCTGTTTCTCACTTTTTCTATTGAGATTTTCTTTCCACTGACCCCTGTGCCTAATTCAACACTGTATCTAGTTTCTTCTACAGTGACAAGAAAAGCATGAAAAATACCACATGCCTTCCCCTACAACCCTGTGGTTTCACTCCCCTCACAGTACCCAAAAAAAGACCAGAGAAAAGCCACCTTTCCTTTTCCAGACCCAGTGATGCTGCACATCATCTTTAGGAGTAGTTCCTGTATGTGGGTTGCTGTGGTGCAGGGCCTTGAGATGATCCTGCTGAACAGGCACAGAGCCGAACGCAGCTCTGCGACACAAATTGGGCAACTGGGATTTCTGGGTTTAGGAAAACCTCAAGCCACATACAGAAGGCAAATGGGCTGTGATCACAGACAATACTTCTACTGACTAACAAAGAAAAATGAAACATTTCACCTCCTGCTTTGATTAGGGAAATTTTGACCATTCCTGTTGCAAGATAACATGGCTGGAAACTTCCAAAATTGCTTGTGGAGCTTTTGAGAGAAGTTAGTAACAGACAATTTGAGCAATGGAAATGGAATAGAGAAGGTATATCCTTCCTTAGTCTCCCAAAGCTGAACCTGAAAGCTCTCAAGGACAGTAAATTCTGTCCACGTGGGTGGCAAGTGCCTTTTCCACCAATCACATCCCTGGATGCCTTTTGCTTGCATTCAGTCAAAAGGTAAGAACAAGCATTTGGCCCCTTGAATTAAAGGCCATAAAACCCAAAGGGAAGTTTCCCCTCCTTTCCAGCACAGGCAGGCACCATTTATTAAAACTATGGGATGAAAATCTGCTACTGGCTCCAAAAGCAACAATCTCTCTGAGCACTAAAACTTCTCAGAAAACAAGTAAAGCCAGAAGGATTTTCCTTTAAAAATCTCATTTTTTACAGTCTTCAAGAACTTGGAAACTTTGCAAGGTGCATATAATAGAATCTTACATGCTTATTGAAATCTGAATTTCCTGTGTGCTTTACCTCACTTCTTCCTTCCATGGGTATTTATCCCTGTTTGGATTGGATTAGATGGTACTATCAGGAATTCTGGATTTAATACATGCTTCTGAATGAAATTATTATTCTGCCTCTTCCTTAGACTTTGGGAGTTGCAGGCAAATCCAATCAGCTTTTACCATAAACCTCACCAGGTGAAAAGGAAAAGCAGCCTCTAAGATGCTGTTAAATCCAGAGAGACCCCACTTGTAGAATTTGGTTGGAATGACTTTAAAGCCCATCTCATTCCACCCCTGCCAGGAGCAGGGACACCTTCCACTGGAGCAGGAAGGTGCTCCAGGCCCTGTCCAACCTGGCCTTGGACACTCCAGGCATGGGGCACTCCTGCTCTGTATGATGTCCCAGCCATGCTCACCTACAGAAAATGGAAGAGAGAATTTCCAGAACACAGAACAACCCAGCTTGGAACAGGCTGGAAGCAAAGGCAGGGAGTGCAGCAAGACTCGTAGAGAGCCCTGCTGTACTGGCAGTCACACACCAAATTAAAACCAGAAGGATAAGGGACAGTTTAAAGCAGAAAATCCAACATCCAGCCTGAGTGCTTGTCCAAAAAAAGGCCAGCTTTTCCACAATTAATTCCAAGTCATTCCTCCATCCTGCAGCCCTCCTCCTGCCAGCTCTGTGCACGCTGGCTGAGGCTTTCACTCCAGAGCTGTATCAGGCCCTTGGGTTCTGTCCCTCTGAGTTGTTGGGACTCATCTCTGTACCACCAGTGGAATTTATTCAGCAGGTTTCCTGGAAAGCTGACAACCATTTCCTATCTTGTCTTTGAAGTGAAGGGTAAAGGCTGAGGCTCCTCTTCAGCCTCTACAATGGGACAGAATAGGAGTCTCTCTGCTTTTTTAAGTATGCTGTATCTTGTAGGAGCACACCTACAGTGTGTGATTATCGTGCAAAATCCCAACTAAATTACCAGCACACTGAAATTCCTAAGTAAAAGAAATGTCTAGAAAGAAGTTTCCTACAGACATTAAGTAATAGCTTTCACTGTCATCTCTAAAGAACAACAAAGGTCTGCCTGGAAAAACTTCCTAAACAATGAGGAAATCCACAGGGAGCATCCTGGGTGCCACAGGGTCAAATAATCAAATATTCATTGTCCCACCTGCTTGGGGGAAGAAAGAGATGGAAGAGAAGGGAAGGAATAAATGGTATTTAAACAAACAAATCCAAAGCAAATGACTACAAAGCCTCATCCTCTAGACAGATGTCTATTTATAGAAATGGGTAGCCAGGATATGGTCAAGCATACCAAGTATCTTTATGAAAAAAATAACCTTCAGAGAAGTGCAATTTTTCATATGCTGAACTGTTTTGGAGATGCACCTGTTGAAATTACTGGGGTTAGGTGCTTGAAATCCTTCCACTTCTGCAAATTAAAAAAATTAGTCCTGACTAATTTAACACGACTCATGGCAGAGCAGAGCTTGGTCACCTACCACTTCTGCTGCTGAGATGGCAGAAATGGAAAATCACCAGGACTTTAAGGGCATTTCCATCTGTGCCAGCTGTAAGATCCTCATCCTTGACTGGCTCCTGTCTGCTAGCAGGGACACTAAGCAACACTTTCCCTCAGCAGTGATGATAACTCTGGCTCACTCTCTCAGTGGTATCTCTCAGGACACAGCTCTGGGCTGCTTTAGCAGGCACTTTGAGCTGGTTCCTGAATCTCATGATTGCACCCCGAGCCCAGAAGTCCCCAGCACCGCCCTGGACCGCTCCCTCTTGGGTGTAGCACTCCTCAAGCATCATTAGACAATTCACCCAAAACACAACTCCCATCATAAGGTTAGCCCATGCCTCAGTAAACTGAGAGCACAAATTTTTTTAATAAACTCTTTTCACATGACCAATTCCCAGTCCCCTAATTATTACTGCCATGTTTTAAACTCTGTTTTACTCACATCCTGAATAATCCCCATGTAGTCCCACCAAAATCCCACAAAGCAGGATTATCTCTGCCACAAGTCATCTTTTTCAAGGCCCCGGTCCAAAACCTAGAGGAATTACAATAAAATTTTCATTTTGGAGGGCTTTAAATCATTTTACTGCTTACAATGTGTGTGTATTTAAAATATCTTATGGATTTAAATAGGTGGAAAAATGTATTTTTCCATAGGTCTGGTTAGAAAAACAGACCTGTGCTGCAGAGCACAGAAAAACACCTCTGAAACTGCTAAGGTTTCCAGACTAGTAATGCTGCAGTGCATGTGGTCTGGCTTTCTCCCACTTCCCCCTAAGTATCCTCCACACACCTTCTCCCAGAGGACACAAACTGTCCCCACTGCTCACAGGAGTCCCTGCTGACTCATTTTCCCAGTATTTCATTCATTTCCTTCAGGTAGGAGTAAGAAATATCAATTCCTGACATTTTATTCAGGAGTTCATCCCCCAGCAGTGACCGATTTTCGTTAATTTCTACTCAACAAAGACAAAAGATGTTGCAATGGCTTGCAAAATGTAACTTCACAAGATATAAACATATACAGAGATTTTCTGAGTGTAAAAATTGCTTTGCAAAGCATTTTCATCCCCAACTAAGTGTTTAGGCAGTTGATTCAAACTTCACAAGGAAGATCCCTGCCCTTGCAGTTTCAAACACAGCCTCAAATTCCCTGTGGAGACCGCCTGGAAAATCACACATTGGCATTGTCTGTTCTCTTCTTAGGCATTGTTTGAGGCAGGGGATGCACATTACCAGGTCAATAATTACATTTGCTGCCTTTCAGGTCATGGTGTTGCCTAAGTATTGCCCCATGTACAACCACACACAGCTGTGAGTGTTGGCTGGTTCAGTCCTACCCCGTTTTCCCCAAGAGGATGGAAGCTGGAAGCAGTTTTAGGTGGAAATCCCAGGCTTTGCATTCAGTAACTGAGACTCTGCGTGGGACGCCTTCCTGGTTTTCTCTGGGATTCATTTCTCCAGCTGGTCTGACAAGGCTCACCCCATTCACCACGGGAAAGCACAGGGAGCAAAGCAGCTCCCAGGCTCTACCTGGGGGTGCCTGTGCTGAGGGCAGGCTCCTGAGGGGTTACAGAGGCACCTGGCTGACTGGGTTTGCATATTTCCAACAGAATTTTACATCTCACGTAACTCCTGTCCTCATTTGGTTCTCCTCTCATCCCACATCAACATGAGCCGACTGTCAGAAGTCAAAAAACCTGTAGAACTGTGCCTGTGTTGATGCAGAAGCTGTAACTTGGAATTGAGGAACAGACCCACAAGAATCATCAAGTCCAACTCCTGCCCTGCACAGGACATCCACTGCCTTTAATGCTCAGCCCCTCATTTCCATTCATTACATTGTGCTTTAGCTTAAATGTTGTCTGAGTAAACTACAAGGTTTTACAATCCATTTCATTCCAGGCAAATTAAATTATCATTACGGCAACAACAAATTAAATTACACCATCATGAAAACAACTATGATCTAGACCAAGCTCTCACTTGAAGTAATAGTCAGGATTTCCTGTCTTGAGGCTACTGGTATTTGGGCCAGTATGAGGGAGCATCCCAAAATGCACAAAGTTTGGAGAGTGTTGCTGGCTTGCTGTCTCCCCATCTCCCTCCCTCACCAGTGCTGTCCCATTCCAGCACCTCTGGACTGACAATTCTGCTGACAAAAAGCAAGTTTTCCCTTTCCTTTTTACTGGGTCACCCCTGCATCACCTGTGGAGGAAAAGAACTCCAAAAACTGCCATCCCACCAGAGAAACCCACCCAAGCTTCACAAAGCCAGCTGAAAAACATACTGCTTATTGAAGCTACAGACTCAGTGCTTGCACATGGCTCTTCTTCACCACAGAGCTCCTCTGCCAATAAATCACACCCAGGTGTGTAGGACAGACAGCAAGGCCTGACTCTCACAGACTCCAGCCTAACATCAGCAGTAGCTTTGGTGAGCTGGCTCAATCTCACTCTGTTCCCATTTAAGATGCTCTTCACAATTCTTTTTCCTCCTTGGAAGTGCTGATTCACAGGCAGCCTCTGTATAAAGTGCCTCATTAATTATTTTTCCAGCCGGGAGCTTTGAGTGGGGGATCCTTACAGCACCAAGAGCAGATGTGAGCCAGGGGATGAGCACAGATTTAATTCCTTCTTCCACAGTGACTTCCCTCTGGCTCTTGCCTGTGCAAAGATGTGATGGGCAAACAAGAACTGTGTCTGGAGTGCTGCAGAGCTCTCAGCATGACCAAGGCACCCTCCCTGCAAGCAGCAGGCAAATTAAATGCTGAACTGTGAAAATACAATTTTGGCTGCAGTGTGGGGATGAATGTAAAGAAAAATAGAAATCCACAGGGACTGCACCCTCATGGCTCTGATGGAACTTGAAACCACCCTCAATGGGACAGGAAAAACTGACAGTACTGATAGGACTCTGTTGAAAAATCTTGCTGTGCAAGGCCAGTAGCTCTGCTGACTGCTTTTTGGGTAAAAGCCATTTACTAACTGAATATCCTTCCCAATATGGGAATCTCTTGAGAGCCCCACTGTGATTTCAAAGAAGTCCTAACAGAGCAGCAGCTCAATGTTTGCACTCCCTCTGTACCACACAAACATCCCAAAGCAAAGAAACCCAAGGACAAGCTGGGCTGTGGGTATCACCCAGGAGTCCCCCTCCAGCCCAAATCCTCAGCACAGTTTGATCTCCAAGAGAGGGCTCTCATAGGCTCTGCATGCATCACACATCAAGTGCTAGAAATGGGCTTCCTTTTCTCATGGAAACTTTTATCCCACTTGTAAATCTTCAGCCTTAAAAATTTGCTTTGCAAATACTCTACCTGCTGGCTGAGCGATAAGCAGCACAGGTAAGAGCCAGTTGTGCTTCATACCAAACTACTCAAGTAACAAAAAAACACCCCAAACCCCAGAATTACACTTTTCCTTCATAGTTTAACAGCAATATACATAACTTAAACCCTATTGTTTTTGTTTGCTCTCTCTCCTAACATTTTAATGGGTAAAGAACTGCCCTTCCACAGTCAGACTGTGCAAGGTACCCACCTTTTTTACTTCGGCACCCACCAGCAGCGTTGCCAGTGCCTCCAAGGGGCTTGGCAGAGCATCAGCCCATATGGTGCTGGTTGTGTTCACCCTGGCAAAGCCCGGAATCTGCCGGGTCTGGAGAGCCGGGCTCTGTCACACGGGCAGGCTCAGCCGCAGCGCTCCACACTTACTTCATCCTCTACTTACAACTAACTCCCGCAGTGGAAACTCCTAAAGCATCGCCCTTGAGAAACTGCTCCAAACTCCATGGGACGCTGAGAATCAGCTCAACCCGCGCTGTCCCGCCGGCTGCCGAGCACTGCCCGGTATGCGCGGGGCTCCCGGGGCTGTCACGGCGGTTCCCTGAGCCCCGGGATATCCCGAGCGCTCCCGGAGGCTTTCCCGTGCCCGGGGATACCCCGAGCGCTCCCGGCGGCTTTCCGGTGGCCGGGGATACCCGGGGAGCTCCCGGAGGCTTTCCCGAGCCCGGGGATACCCGGGGAGCTCCCGGAGGCTTTCCCGAGCCCGGGGATACCCGGGGAGCTCCCGGCGGCTTTCCCAATCCCCGGGGATACCCCCGAGGCGCTCCCGGCGGCTTTCCCCAAGCCCGGGGATACCCGGAGCGCTCCCGGCGGCTTTCCCCGAGCCCGGAGCTCCCGGAGCTCTCCCGGCGGTTCCCCAACCCGGGGATACCCGAGGCGCTCCCGGCGGCTTTCCCCGAGCCCGGCGCTCCCGGAGCGCTCCCGGCGGTTCCCCAACCCGGGGATACCCGAGGCGCTCCCGGCGGTTCCCCAACCCGGGGATACCCGAGGCGCTCCCGGCGGTTCCCCAGCCCGGGGATAGCC
Source organism: Agelaius phoeniceus (assembly GCF_051311805.1). Lineage (NCBI taxonomy): Eukaryota > Metazoa > Chordata > Aves > Passeriformes > Icteridae > Agelaius > Agelaius phoeniceus. The sequence goes on along the minus strand of NC_135272.1, from coordinate 14,151,670 downwards.
GGCCTGCTGCCCCAGCCCGTACCTCGGATGTAGGCGCACTTGCTGTCGTCCAGCGGCGCGGAGGCAGAGGCGCCCATGGCTGCGTGCGGAGCTGCAGCAGCACCGCGGTCCCGCCGAGCCCGGACCGAGCCCGGACCGCTCCCGCCGCTTCCTCCGCAGGCACCGCCCCCGGCCCGGCCCGGCCCTGCCCCGCCCCGCCCGGCACGGCACGGACCCGACAGGGACCAACAGGGACCCGCGGTAACCCACGGGGCCCCCGCCCTGCGGCCGCTCCGGGCTCCAGGCACGCTCCTTGTGCCCCCACGCCGCTCTGCGCCGCTGCCACTCGTCACCGCAAAATCCACATCCCCACGGAGACACGGCTGGAGTTTCTGTCCGGAGTTTCTCCAGAGGTCACGTTAAAGACCGTGCCGCAGTAAAAGCACGGTTAAACAGGACCAAAACGCCTCTCCTGAAGGTGGCCCGGGGGCAGCGGGGTCTGGCTCAGGGTGATGTGTGCGGTGCTTTTGGGGTGACAGTGGCAGTGCTGAGGTGATGTTTGAACCCCGTGATTTTGGAGGTCTGTTCCAACCTTGATGGTTCTGTGATAAAGGCCCTGGCACAGGGTGCCCAGAGAAGCTGTGGCTGCCCCTGGATCCCTGGAAGGCCAGGTTGGATGGGGCTTGGAGCAACCTGGGATAGTGGAAGGTGTCCCTGCCCATGACAGGGGGTGGAATGAGATGATTTTAAGGTCCCTTCCAACCCATCCCATTCCATCCATCTGTGATTCTGTGATTTATGGCTCAGTCTTCAGGGCCGTATTGTCCCACTCTTCCCAGGAATATTGCAAATTGCTACTGTATGTTTGATTCCAGGATGAACAGTAAACCTACATAAGCAGGCACTAAAATACACATCACTTCAGTAAATATTGTCCAGGCATTGAAACAACTTCCTAAAACAGGCAAGCACAGCAGTCTGCAGATCCTCAGCACAGCAATGTAAGACAGTATGGAACAGATATCTGAATTCTCCTGCCCCTGAATAATAATTTCACATCATACCCAGATGTGACTTTCTAAAGTACTTCCTTCTCTTTTGCTGTTTTTATAACGTTAATCCAGCTGACTGGCCATGGGCAGGGTGCCATCCCTTATTGGGCCTCATATGTTTTGTATGGAGCTGATGAGTTGCAATGAATGTGGATTTTGCTGACAGGCTGGAGGTTCATAGTGACTGGGAGTTACTCACTTTACCATTAAATACTTCTCATTCAGCTTGTACACATCTGCCACTCACTGTGAAATTGCTTTCACATATTTCAGCTTTGCTGACGTGGGCTGTGGGGTGGGGAGGTTTATCCTATGCCACTCAGCTGATCACAGAATGGTGAAACATTCTGGGCTTGAATAAACCAACCATCTTGGGGTTGAATAAACCAACCATTTTGGGGGTTTTAATGAGGTTTTTAAATTAACACTGAACTTGATCAGATTTGAAATACTGCAGATGATATGTGACATCGAGTTCAGTATTGTGCTAAACGATCTCTTTCCTTCCAAAATTCATGTTCTCTGGTTGTATCTAAGTGTGATGGAGCAATTGCTTCCCTACCTTGAGGAGAGCAAGCTCATCCAGAGCATCACTGAGCCAGTGTCTCACAAGCCTACAGAGACCTCAGCTGAGCTAAAACATTAAATCAACAGCACTTCCAGAGGTCAATTGTGAACCAGGCTCTGTTTTAAATATATTTGAGAGCTCTCAGCAAGGTGGCTGCTGTGGTTTTCTCACTGCATCTCTGTGAGCTGTGTGAGGAGACATCAGTGAGGAAATACTGGTTGCTGGTGTGCTTTTGAAGGCATTAACTCAGAGGAGAATTCAGGCTCTGCTCAGTGCAGTGTATCTTTTATCAACTGTAGCTGAGGAGCTTTTCATCATGTGAAATGGGCAAGTCAGCTCCAGGAGTCTGGACAGATAAACCTTGGAGAATTCATGAGCCATGAAGTGGACTGCAGTTCTGTCCCATCATTTAGCAGATGAAATTATGCCAAATCCCAGAAGCTTCATACCCCACGAGAGATGACAGAACGTGCACTGAGTGGGAAACCTCCCTGGCTAATTGCAGCTAGGGTAAAAACAAAATGAGAGCTGAGGAGTTTTTCTAGTTATAACATTCTATGCATTGTTACTACCTGATCCCCAAGATCCCCAGGCATTTCATAAATGCTTGCTAATTAAAGACTGTGATTTCCTTTTTAAGATAGGGAAATGCTGTTAAAATGCTGTTTTAATGGCAAAGTTTGTGTCTTTATCATCTTAAAAAGACACCATGAGAAACATGAGCCAAATCAGGAACAAAGATAAATGATCCTATTTATGTACTGCTTAAAACAAAAACCATCCTCAAGATAAGAAATTTGCCATGTTAAATTTTAAGCTGATGTGACACACCTGCACTGCAGCTATCCATGATAAAGTAATACAGTCAAAACAAGTATTTTCCCACTTTTTCTACTTTGAAATCTTGATCTTAAGGGTTGTGTTTATCTTTATACACCCCAAAATTCCTTCTCTAAACACCCATTTTGTACTATATCCTAAAGGCTGTACTATATCCTAAAGGGCAAAATGAAAGTGAATTCCTGAGTGAAGAGGATCAGGAGAAATCCTTCTTTCCAAACAAAGGGATGAAGATCTACCTCTGCTGCCTCTGTGATTTCACTTGTGGCACAGTGACATGGAGGGAGGTGGTTTCTTACATCACCACAGTCTTCCTCATGCTCTGGACCCATGAGGTAGCCAGTGGGAGTACTGGGAGCTCTGGTACCCAAAAAGTGCAGTGCACTGTCACTGCCAAATTCTGCTTTGGGAGGGTGGGAGGGAGGGAGAGGATAAAGGCAAGGAAGGAAGGGAGAGAGGGAGGAAGGGAAAGAAGGAAAGGAGAGAGGGAGGGAGAAGGAGGCTGTCTCCACAATCTCATCTATTTGATGTCCCCCTGTAATGGAACCCTGATGTGCCCCAGACATGACAAGATCCATTCCCAGCGCCACAGGCTCACCATGGAATGAGCTTCCAGGGGCTGTCAGTCAAACACACGGTCCCTAACACAACACAGGGCTCACAGCCTGCAGAGGTGTCCTCAGAGGCACTGATAACATCCTGGCCACCTTGCTGGCTGCTCCTCCTTGTGTGATGTAAAGGGGCCAAGCCAAGGAACCAGCTTATTTGCCAAGCTGCACAAGAGCATTGGCTGTGCCCTTTGCTCCAGAGGGAGAGCAGGTTCACCCTGTGTGTGCTCCCCCACAGCCCTCCTGGTTGCCTCAGAGACGTGGTTTGTTACCAAACAGAAGCACTAAAGTGAAAGGTGTGTGAAATCCATTGGGAGAGATGATTCATTACCCAAAAGTACCTTCTAGGATTTCTCTGAGGGAAAGGAGCCATTTTAAGGCTGCTGGCTTTGTAGGCAGGATAACAATGTGCTGTTGACACAGCCAGCTGCAAAGGTAATGAAACTGTAATGAATAACTAATAATCATCTATTGCTAGAGGAAACTCTTAATCATTATTGTCTGGAAGTCAAAATCAGGTTGTAGACAGTGTGAGAGATGTGTGACAAAATAAAACCAGCCCTTTTCTCAGAACAGACTGTTGGCTGAAGTATATTCTGAATCCTTTCCCTGTAAGTAAAACAAAAATGTTATTCTTATGAATTATTTTCAAATGGTTAGAAGGAGGTCTTAAAATCTAGCTACAGAAGATACTCTAAGAGAACCACAGCTATTCTGTCTGGAAAAGCAAAAATAACATTTTGATAAAATAGCCTTAAAAAAAAGTTAAGAGTTGGTTGTGCTTTAGCTACTGCCCTAATTCTGAGAAACCAACCAGTGTGGAGCACTGAAAACCCACACACAGAAGAGTGGATTTTGACAAGTTCCTAATCCCAGAATCATGGAGCAGCCCAGGTTTGGAAGGGACCAAAAGTTTCTCAAACCTCTCCTGGGAAGGGAGTCTAAGGAGATTATCCAACACCCCATGCCATTGCACCTTGAGAACTTCAGCAACAGAGACCCTGAGGAGGTTGTGCCAGTGAATTGCTGTTCTTGCTAGAGAATGTATCTTTCTTACACCAAGATAAAATGAAACAGCACGGTCTGGAGACAGTATATGATGTACTGCTTCATATACAAACTGAATGTTCCAGGAAAGAGGTAAAAATTATGTTTATGGCCATTATTCAAATGAAGAAATCAGATAAAACCCCTTACTTTTGTAGCTGAAAAGTATGGGTGACAGTCTGAACCACTCTTGAAGGAGGGAAGGCAAGGCAAAGGAATTTTTCAGTAGCAAATGGTGGTAAAATTATATAATTCTATCTGTAGTTCTATCTTTCAAAGGTTATGTAGATTAAAATATAATCAAGCTGTTGAGCGCACAGATCAAAGCAGGAGGGGGCTTTGGTGGTTCCCTTTCTCACTTCCTAATTTCTTCCCAATTATGTTTTATTATGTTGCTCACATTCAACATGTGAACAACATTCATTGGAATACTCATTGAAAAACAGTGCTCATAAAAAAACAAATTATAAATGACACTCTTTATTTTATGACACTATCAACCTGCTTGGTTGCAAATTGTTTAGGTATGTCAATTTTGCCCACAGAATTGAACGTGAGAGGTTTTTGAAACTGAGAGGTTTTTGAAACTCTTGCAATAGAATGTTCTGATAATGCATTCATGGTGACATGGCAGAGTTCTGTAGTTCTCTACTTGCATTCAATAAATATATACAGACAAACATAGCCCTAGCCCATAGCAGGGCTCAGCTAGATACCAGTATTGCTACAAACTGAGCATTTCCACCCTCAATATCCAAACAACACACATCTTCTTCCTCAAACACTAAATACTTTTGAGTGAAAAGGTAGAAAACTTGAGGTTAAAAAACTCTTTTTTCTTTGTTGTCTAAGAGTGTGGTGGGCTGATGAGAACTTCCCAGTAATGACAACAAGAGGCTTCTCTCTCTCTTCTGACCCTGAGGCTCTGGAGCGAGAGGATTTGAGCAGCTGGGCCTTTAAGACACCAGGTCAGCCCAACAAAAGAATGCTGCTCCCCTAGAATTCCCTCTCAAAGCTGAGGGGAGCAGCTCAGTGCTCATGGTGCTCACTCCAGAGAGCTCTGCTCTTTTGGTTTCTGTCCACAAGGGCCCTTCAGTGGCTCTCAGGTTCCCAGTTCTCATGGAGTACAACCAAACCCTTGCAAATCCATCCTGAGCCAGTGATACTCCTCACAACCAAACACACGATCTGTTAGTGCTTAGGGCATGTTACCAACTGGCATGTCAAGACTGCTTTTTAAAACAGAGTCTAAAATTGATTTATTACAAATAAACAGATTGTCCCAAGTCCAGCTCCAGGCAGCAGCTGTGGAGAAGGGAAAGCACTGCACACCTGGAGTGAAAAAGTCCTCTCAAATCAGTAACCGCACAAGAAGAAGAGACTCTGCCTTACCTTAATGTGAAGTAATTTCTCTTTCAGCCCTGTGGTGAGAAGTTCCCCCGGACTTGTCTCCTCCCCTCCCCAGTTTTCCTGGGGCAGTGCTGCTGGCCCTGTCATTGCCATGTCAGGAACCTGATGGGAGCGCTGTTTCAAGCTTGTTTGTTCTTTTGATGTCAGCCCTGTGGCTCTTTGGAGTCTTGCTCTGGAAGGCTGGGGGGCAATGCTGGATCTAGAAGAACAGGAAAGGAAAGAGGTGCAGCAAACCCAGCACCCCTGGGAATAGGTAAGGGAGTGAAATGGAGTGTGAGGACATGCCACAGGACTGAGAGCATCTGGGACAGGAATAAAAACCCTGAACAGGGATGCAAAACTCAGAAACTGGAAGATATGGTTCTGGATTTTATTTCCTATAAAGTAAGGAATCCTAGAGTTAAGAATCACCTCCAGGTGGGGCACACTCCATTTGCCTGCCCCACTCGCCAAGAAATAGCATGGTTTTGTGTATATGTAAATTAAAATAAAATACATGGTGTTGAACTTTCCTTGTTTTTTAAATACTCAAAAAGTATTTGGTAAATTCAAACACCATTTCCTTCTCTGCTTAGTCACTAGTTATGAAATCTGTTAAATGACAAATGAGGTGATCATTCCTGCTCAGCTGCCATTAGAGGCTGTAATTTAATTAGTTGGGACATTCATGTCAAAACAACTAATGCACAGGCCCTCACAGATCCATTGTTGGAGTTCCCTCATTGTCAAACAAGACCCATGGGTTTGTTCCCTCACGTGAAAACAGAGGTGGTGCTCAGGAAACAGGGAATAAAGCACAGCTCAGTGCCCTGCCCACTGCCCACTGCTCCCACGGCTGCAGAGCAGCAAACTCTGCCCAATCTGCTGACCTCAGCAGAAAATCCAGAATTAAAAACCATCTGGTGGACATCCAGAGGGTTCTTTACTGCTTCAAGTGGGCAGCCACACCTGCCTGAGAAGGCCAAAACCTTCCTGAGTGGTAGAAATAAGTTTACAGGGAGGTTTTTGTAGGAGGCAGCCTGGTAAGAAGGGAAGGCTGGGTTGTCTCACTGCCTCTGAACAGAGTTTAGTGAGGCAAGATGCCAAATCCAGAATTAAACTTGTCATTTTCCCATCTTAACTAAGGAAATCATGGTGACTCTGCTTAGAGGAGTAAAAAATTCTACTTCCATTTGATTATCAAAGATGTGACTGAAACTTTCTTCCCAAGTGAGCTGCTGTTCCTGTATTATTAACAACGCCTCAAAAGTCCAGCAGGCGTAGGCTGCAGCAGCTGAATGATCCTGCAGACATGATTAATGAAGGAGAGGGCTAAATCCCCACGACATCTGGATTTGCTTCTTCTGGCCACAGATGGTTTTGGTTGCTTTTTATTCCAAGTATATTCGTTAGGACCAAGCATGGGGTTTAAACACAGCTTTCCTGTTCCAAGTCTCCATTTTCCATGGAGGAGCTTCTCCTCAGGACCCTATCCAGGGAGGCATGTGTAACAAATAAAGTGGGATTTGCTAAACCATCCTGCACACTGAAGGGGCTGCAAAAGTTCAGAAGGAGACACACAAAGGAAAGCAGAACAGTTTGGATTTTTGATGTATTTTCCCCTCTCTGAAGTGATTGTCTCGTCTGCTTCATTTTCATTCCAGATGATTTTATAAAAAACTTATCCCTCCGAGGTTTTAAACTTGCAGTAGATGGATCACAAAGTGTTTACAAGTTTTTCTGTTCACTTAGTGTAGATGCTGAGAGCACAAGGCTGCTGAGCTGGGAAAGCCACCCAGCCTGACAGCAATCCCACACTGGTCCCATCAGTGGCTGAGGCACCCCCATCCCTGGGATCCTGTCAGCCTCTGCTCCTCTCCAGCTCACCTGCACTCACCCAAAGTGTGCCTGGACAGAAGAACATCACCTCCTCTGCAGCACCAGCACATCCTCATGGTGGAGCAGCAAAAATCTTTCCAATTAATTATTACCATGACTTATTTGTGTGATAAAACCTGGGCACAAGGCCTTTCAGTATCCTTTAGGAGTGCAGATGGAGTTAACTAGTGTACTAGTAATTTTCTTGCACTCTTTTCTTCTCCAGTTGTTAACCTGGGTAACAATCTGCTTTTCTAGCACAGTACCTGCCTTGGGTTCACTCTTGCCTCTCTAAATAACCAACAGAAGGAACAGCAGTGGCCTTGATTATGTAGCAATGATCTACTTAGAATTGATAAACTCTATCAAATCTCTAGTACTATTGAGAATTGATAGAATTGATAAACTCTATCAAATTACTCTAGTAATTCTGTGGGTTTTTCAAAGCATTTTAAATGCCAGTGCTTATTTGGCTGTTACAGGAAAGCATAATACTGATTTTAAAACTTGCTTGCTTTCAGACACATCCACCACCACAGTCTCAGCTGGTTTGCTGTGCAGTACTGAACACACTGTCATATTTACTGCATCAAAACCTCTCTCTGCAGATCAAAAGAGATGATTTTATTGCTTTTTTTGATGATGTTAAGCAGAAACCTATGTTCTCCTGGTTACCTCCTCTGTTCAGCTTTACCAGACTGGTTTTGACCACAGTCAGTTGCACTAATGTTTGTAAGTGAAATGCAACTATTGCTTTTCCTTCCTTTTCTATTTCATAATAAAGTCAGTATTTCCGTAGACACTGGAATCCTCGTTTTCCTTACATGAGAGAAAATAACAGCATTCTTCTGTTATCCCAACTTTGAAACACGATGATTAGAAGTATTATCATAGATCACAGAAAAATCCAGTTTGGAAGGAACTTCTGGAGCCCATCTGCTCCAAACTTCTGCTGGAAGCAGGACCCTTGTGTTAGGCTGTCCAGGGCTCTGTCAAGCCAAACCTTGAATATTTCCAGTGAGGGAAATTTTACCACTTCCCTGGCAACCTAGTGCAATGTTTAATTGTTCTCACAGTGATTTTCTTCCACTTAAACCCAGACAGAATTTCTCCTTGGGGCAAGTTGTTTGTATTAGCCTTAATGTGTTTTCCCTTGATGTGTTCAGATGCACAAATGAGCTCTTGCCTGTCTAAATAACCAGCAGAAGGAGCAGCAGTGGCCTTGCTCCATTTCTGATGGCACACTGGATGTTCAGCAGTTGAGCTACCTTAAGCCTGCTTTTTGCCACATCTTGCAGTAACTGCTGGATAGAACTGGGAGGGTCTTGCATTCCTCTGTCAAGAAGCAGAGAGCCCAGGAACACAGAAGTGGGCAGGAGGCTGAAATTGGGGGTGTTAAGGTTCTCTAACAGCTGCTCAGCCCATTTTAAAATGAAGCTTTTTGAGCATTTTGTCTGTACAGAATAATTGAGCTGTAAGGATCCCTGCTGTGGACTGAAAGCAGCATGCAAAGCAAACCTTGGAGCCTTGCCAACAATTACCTTTTACTTGGCACGCTGCCCAGAATTAAAACCTTGCAAAATTTTAGTCTCCATTTCTCTGGTATATTTCTGTAGCTATTTAAACAACCAATAAAATAAAGGGGAAAAAAACTGAAAAAAGAGATTATAAAAATGTGCAGATTATGGACTAAGCACACATAATGGTCTGGCTTTGGTCCCCTTCTCTTTCCCCAAATACCTAAAGAATAACAAGAGGAAATACTAAAAAGAACCAGCAATTTAAACAAAAGCTGTGAGGTCAAACTCTCCCTTGCTCCTCCTTCCTTCTCTTTATCGCTGGTCTCCACTTGGCTCCTGGCTCCCAGCTGAAGGCACTGCCTGCATTGTTAGTCCATGGACAAGAACAATGCACCACAACAAAGGTTGGGGGAACTTACTGGTAACTTGAGCCTTTCCAGGGTTCTGCCTTGTGCAAACCACAAATATTCTGAAAAGGAGAAATGAACTGAAATTCGTGTGGAATCACAGAATCATGGGATGGTTTGGGCAGGGAGGGACTTTAAAGCCCATTCAGTGCCACCCCCTGCCATGGGCAGGGGCACTTTTCACTATTCCAGGTTGCTCCAAGCCCTGTCCAGCCTGGCCTTGGACACTCCCAGGGATGGAGAGAATTTCTGCCCAGTATCCCATCCATCCCTGCCCTCTGGCAGTGGGAAGCCATTCCCTGTGTCCTGCCCCTCCATCCCTCGTCCCAAGTCCCTCTCCAGCTCTCCTGGAGTCCCTTTAGGCACTGGAAGGGGCTCTGAGGTGTCCCCAGAGCCTCCTTTTCTTCAGGTGAACTCCCCCAGCTCTCCCAGCCTGAGAGGCTCCAGCCCTGGGAGCATCTCTGGGGCCTCCTCAGGCTCCAAGAGGGCCACATCTTCCATGAGCTGTGCTCCCAGAGCTGGATGCAGCTCTCCAAGTGGAGCCCACGAAGCAGCAGCCCCAAGTGTGGTCACAACAGATGACAAGTGTCACTAGAATGAGCTGCCCAAACCACAGCTGTGTGTGTGTATGAGGTGTATCTGCAAAGGAGGGTGAGGAGAAGCAACTTGGCAGGGCTGTGACTGCAGCTGTGGGTGAGGCAGCAGTGCAGGAGAGGCACCAACAGGGGTTATGGACCTTCTCACTGGTGGTGCTCTGCTTGCCAGTGAGCTCTCACAGCAGGGAAACAGGATTGGAGTGTGAATTTTCAGTTTAAAGAGAGCCCAGTGGCAGCTTGGCCTCAAGTGAGCACCTGCACCAGCAGTTGGAAGGTGCTTAGGAAAAAAGAACACTGTGCTTGAGGAGAGCATGGGTAGAAGTAGCTGCCACTCAGTGCAGCTCCCCTAAATGCTGGATTTGCCATGGAAAAATGACTTGGTAGATCCTGACAGTGCTCCAGTGTCCAGGCTTCTGAATGTTTGTGCTGTCTGCAAAAGCCTTGCATGGCTACAGCCCTGCAAACAAACACAGCCCAAGCTGAAACCTCATCCAGCATTCTGGGAGCACAGGCAACCAACACTAAGTGCAGCAATGTGGAGGCTTTGTAAGGGGATTTTCTGGTTTAACAAGGAACCAGCTCACTGTGGAGGCTGGTATCCACAGCTGGGATTGAGGTAGTGGTGTGACACGAGAAATAAAGGAAGCTCTACACTTCCTACCCAGTGTTCTCACACATCTAATTAGAGAGGACTGTAAAGATTGTACTCTTCACTGACTGAAGGCTGGAGTTGCTGACATGAGTGACAGCACTCAGATTTTCACTCCTGTTGAATGCACTAGCTACCAAAACCACGGATGCTCAGTTGGTCACTCTGACTCTCGGAGGTTATGCAAAATATAACCTCAACCAAAGCTTTAAACCAGCTCTTCTCTCCCTGTTTTAATGAGATGCTGTCACAGCAGAAGTTACTCCTTGCTGTCGGGCGCCCTCTCCTGCACGTTCACCTCTGTAGTCCTGGTGACAGAGAATCCCTCCTCCTCCTCCTCCGGTAAAATCCTTCCACACAAAAGCCCCTCCTGACCCCGCACACCTCCCTGGTATTCCGATACCCAACTTGTGGCCGCTCCCTACACTCCAGAAAGCTCCCAGGCAATCTTAGCTTTGCTAATAAAGAGTTACCAGGAAATTAGGTTTCTTTACAAAGCAAATTAGTTCCAAGTATCCTCAGCTTAAAATCATAGAATCCCAGACTGGTTTGGGTTGGGAGGGACCTTAAGGATCATCTTATTCCACCCCCTACCACGGGCAGGGACACCTTCTGCTGGAGTCAGGTTGCTCCAATACTTGAACACTTCCTCCTCTCACGGGCTGATTACCAAACCACTTTCTCTCCTGCTTCCTGCCTTCTTCTGGTCTTTTTTACACTCTGTCAAGTTGTTCACATGGCTTCCTCATCCCCACTCTCTGTTCCAAGACTTCTCTTTATCATATTTTCCTAGTTTATCACCAAAAAACTGCCAGAAATGAAGAGAAATTATGTCCTACAGAACACCAGAGAGATCTTTGACTGTTGGCCAATGCTCTGCTGCAACGTTTATGCTATTTGATGCATATGTTTTAGAAGATTTTTTATTGTAGGTTGGGGATGAGGAGTAGATGTCTGTTTTCTGTAAAATTTCATAGATACTCACTGTTCATGGTCTGTAGGTGCCTTTGACAAATCCTTTGGCAGGGTGGCCTGTTTGAGTCTTCTCTGATCAATGGCTACACAGTACTGCTGTCATTTATTTCACAAGAAAGGACATGAAAAATCTGGGTTTGGTTGCTTTGTGAAATCAGGTGTGTACTCTACACTTTCATTGTCCAACAGCTCTGTATCCCTGACTTGTTCAGACACAAATTATTTTTTTTCCTCTGTTCCTGCTGGAGGTGTTCAGGACCAGGATATGTGCCAGGTCTGAAGTTTGTGAAAGTTGTTCCTCCACTTGTGGACCTTGTGGATTTAGGTCCCCCCTCCCCATGCACACCAACCCACCAGACTTCTGCAAAATCAACCACTGAAAGCAGTGGGAAAAGGAACCCACCAGGTTTCATGAATTGAAACTGCCTCCTGTGAGATTTACTTCAGCATACCTGTTCCTGGAACACAACAGGAGTTCTCTAAAGAACACAGAAGTGTGGAACAAAGCTCCCAAAAATCCTACATTTTTATGGTAGTCAAAGCTTTTTATGGTAGTCAAAGCTATTGACAGTTTCATCCCACTGCCCCTTACTTTATCACTAGAGATGCCTGGAACTCCTTTCAAACAATACTACTTAAATTGCTTCCAAAGTTTGAAGTAGGTTTGTTTTAAACTCATTTTTTCAAGATAGTGTTTCCTATTGTTGCTAAATTATTGCCAAAAAACCTGATTTTTTCTTAGCTCCTGGAAAAACGAAGACATTTAGTTTGAATTTAAGAAGAAGTTTTTTTCAATGGGGGTGGGCAGCCCTGGCACAGGGTGCCCAGAGAAGCTGTGGCTGCCCCTGGATCTCTCTGGAAAGGTCCAAGGCCAGGTTGGACAGCCAGGAGCAGCCCAGGATAGTGGAAGGTGTCCCTGCCCATGGCAGGGGGTGGGACTGGGATAACTTAAGGGTCTCTTCCACCCCAAACCAGGCTGGGATTCTCTGACCAGAGCTATCTTGCCAGCTGAGCCAGTTCAGAGAACAGAGAAGGCAATGCAGAACACCTGGAGTGGGTGCTCAGCGCAGACAGAGTAGGAAAAAAAAATAAACCTCAGCTTAATGTCACAAGTACAAAAAAAGGATTCTTTGAGCAGTAGTCACCCTTTAACATCCTCCTGTTGTGCACTCATTGTAATGTCTGTCAATCCCAGTCACACCAGCCACATAATAGAGTTCTTCAGTGCTCCTAATTTTTATTGTCATTGTGCTCCCACTGTTATGTTAATTAGATTAAACCAGACTCCCACTGAGGCTGTAACAATGATAAACATTGTAGTAATCTGTCAGCTCTCTCTGAAACCACTTTCCACAGCTTTGGAAACGTGCTGCTCCAACAGACCACACTGCCGTGTATTGTAAATGATCTGCTTTGATCACACTTGCTCACATACATTGTAATAATCAACACTGAAAAATAAGCTGCTAATGACTCACAACCTGAGGCACATTATTGATCTTTCCAATCAGCTACCATGAAGAGGCTCATGGAAGCAGAATGTATTAATGCTGCCATTTTTAACTACACAAGACAAATATTGTAGGGAGAGGGGTTCTGCCAGAAATCTAAAATGACCACACATTAATACTCATAATTTTCTTTGTCTGGAAAAAAAATGGCTTATTTCTTCTTTCCCTCTTTGCCTGAAATAGGTTCTAGCCTTTCCACTAATGGTTTTAAAGATAGCAGTAAATTCTGACAGCTTTTTACATAGACACTCAGTTCTGTGGGATTTTGCTTCCAGGCCATTAACTCCTAAATCCATATTCTGACAGATTTCTTCTGAGGAACAAAAAACAGTGTAGAAATAAGACCTGAACAGCTTTCTTTGTCTTACTGTGAAGAGACACTCAGCAACAAAGCTCTCCTCATTATAGAACCTGTGGAGAATTCACAAATCCAGGTTCTGTCCAAGTGCTGTGGAAACCATTATTACAGATGGTTCTGTACTTCTCACTAACCCTGTGCCTCATTGCAGTGAATCCCAAAAGGTTAAATCTTCTTTATTCAGAGTGTGTGTGTGTGTGCTGATGTATGAACATCTGCTGTGTCCATAAACCAGCATTGCACATCCCATTTCTCCTCCTGCTGCAAATCTGAAGCAGATGTGTGAGGATGCAGAAAATAGGTGTAAGATGTATTTCTCCAAACTATGTTCTTGCTGCTGTTTAGAAGGCAGCAGTTTGCCAAATAACAGAACCAGACACTTTAGAAGCAAGTAACAACATACAGCCACACTCTCACTTTTGCATCCCATGACCTGAAAATAATCAAAGAAGAGTGGAAGTAGAACCCAAAAAGAGAAATTATTCATTTTTTAGACCTCTACCCTAATATAATGCCTGTCCCCAGCACCTACCAAAGTCCACTGCAGATCCCTAATTCATAAGGCTGGCAACTGGGATCTTGGAAAGAAACTCCAAATGCAAAGTCCTACCTAATATGCTGGGCTGAAATGTGTGTTCATTATGCTCCAGCACCCCCAAAAAAGTCAGAGCTCAGATCTACAGAAGCCAAGGGCTGTCCAGACTGGAGGAGCAAAGTCAGGGAACTCCCAGCATTTAGAGAGCAGAGCTGTGTTCTGAAGAAATGGGCACAGCTGCTTTGGTGAGTCACATGTGGGTTTGGAGCGAGGACCCAGCTGGCAAACACATATGTTCCATCCTTTCTTGAGGTCACTGCTGAAGTTCAAGTAATGGAAAAACCAGATGAGTTAAAAGCAAACCTCCCTAAGCTATATTTGAAACACACAGCTCAGGGATGGCCTTGCACAATTTAAGCAGCCTCTGGAAAGCGTGGCACAATCATCCCCTGAGCTTCTCCATTCAGGGAAACAGTCGGGTTGAGGATCACAGGCTGTGCACAGCTACAATACAAGGTAAGTCTGAGCTACAGGAAATCTTCCAAAACAAGATATCAAATCTTCTAAAATAAGGTATCAAATAGAGAAGGAATAGTCATTAATTTCCTGTAGCAGATGCTTCAGCAAAAAATCATTAAAACATATCCTGATTTTTTCCTCGGTATTTTTCCCCGTTTTTAAAAATCCTCCTGCCCTCTTGTCTTTTTGCCTTCTCCTTATCCTTGTCTCCTTAAAAATATACTTTTGGTCACTGCTTTTTAAATTTTGATCTTTACACTACTTGTAAAGATCAGCACAATAGACCAAGTCATCCTCACACTTATTTACCTTTTGCACGATTTTCAGTGCAAGCACAAGCCTTCGATGATTCCAGGAAAGGTTCTTGGTTGGGCCATTCACTGGAAGAAAAACAAATCTGTTTGTCTTTGCAAGAAAAAAAAAAAAAAATCTGATTATATCTGTCTCGTGCTCCACTAGAGGGCACCAGATAATTATCTTAAATGTCACCCAGGCGGCTGTTGTGTGCAGGCTGTTAATTGCACCTAATTAGCGATCAGAAGATGTATTAATCATCTACAAGTCAGGCCTCAATACAGAAACACTCAGTGGCACCGTTGCCATCTACAATCAGCCTCCAGCTCCTATTTGGGTCCCAAGAAGTTGTGTGCAGGTATTGCTTCTCCCTCCTGTTTCTAACCCTGCTGCTGTGCTGTCTTGTGTCACACACCTAAAATATTGCACATATTTAAATATTGCCCACAGCCCTAGGTTGAGAACAGCCTAACAGTGCTAAATTTGTTTTCCAGGGCACAGCATGTTCTTTTCACCTCAATGAAATGTTCATCAGTGCAAGAAACAACTTTACTGTGGGTTAGTCTCAGCCTGTAGTTCATCCCACAAACACCTTATACGCCTCGTAAATCTTTGACTTCATCTTTGCAACACCTTCTATGTAGTCATTCCTTTAAAAACCATTTCCAAACATTGTATGGAACTTCCCTTCATTTGTCAGGCTTTAAATAGCCTTGTTTCCTTACTGCAGAGAGCAGGATGTTGTTTGCTGAATGACAGATTAAAAAGTTGTAAACAGGGTTTAATCAAGTCCCTATTTTAGTTCAAACCACCTCTGCTAGGCACCAGAGCTGGAGAATTCTGCTTTCTTTGCCCTGACATTACTTAAACCCTTCTGAAAGGATGTGCAAAACCTTCTGAGGAAGCAAGGTAAAAAACAAGATTTCTTTCCCTTCAATCCACTTACTATAATAAAAGTAGTAAACAAAGTTACAAGGAAAACCAGTTTGATATCAAAGCTGGATTCTGTCTTACTCACTGCCCCCTTTGCAGAGCACAGAAACAACATTTTCTTGCTCTCCCCAAGTTACTTATAATGAGATCCCACTCTTTGGCCTTTATCTCTGGGCCCTGGGTTTCTGGGAATGGAAGAAATTAGCTTATCTTTTGCAGCCTGAATTTGGAATATCCATTGGCTACAGGGGACAGACCATGCACACAGCACCCCTCAGGGAGAAGGCAGCCACGTGCTCAGTGTGCTACTCCCACCCTGTGGAACAAGCTGCCCATATTTCATGGCTGGGAAGTCCCACCTGTGTTTTGTAGTGGCTGAACAAAAAGTTTTAGATTAGTGGAATTAATTGTCTTGCTGCATTAAAGGGATATAGGTACAGCCTAAAATAAAAATCCCAACAAATCAAAATATTTGTAATAAGCGAATTATCTGATTAAGTGATTACATGCTCTGTCATCCTACAGCTGTTAATACACTATTGTAAATATCAAATGTAGAATTAATACCAGGCATTAAGTGCATGCTACCCCTCTCCAAAAGCCCAATTAAGCATGTGTTTACAAATGATGCCACTAATTATCCACCTCTTCTATTTCAGTCAAATGTTTTAATGTGCCTTGGAGACATTTCAAAGCTAAGGAGACATAAAATGTCTTCTCAAAGAATCATACTCTGAAAACATAGTGAATTTCTGAGGTAAGCCCTAAGGCTATACATTTTGTAAACATGGTTTTTTTCAGTCTAAGTGTGTTTGAGGTTTTGCCTCGTGACTGTTGAAGAATGTGAATTTCAGATGCCTTTTCAGTTGCATGGCCATTTCTGTGATTTGAGGATGTGCTACTTGGAACTATCCTTCATTTATTAAACTGGCATTTGATCACTGCCTGAAACTTCACTTTATGAAACAGATAATAAATAGTATCTTGCAGCTACTCCTCCAATTCTTGGCCAGTTTTGACCTCTGTTTTTATTTTGCTGATACACTCACTTTCTGAATGCTGCTATGAAAACACTTCTGAATTACTACCAGTTCACTGATAGCAGTGTCCTGCTGTTGTTCCCCAGCTGTGGTTGTGGGATTATTATTATTATTGTTATTATCATCATCATCCTTCTGTTTTGTTATATTACAAGTTTAGAGTTGAGATATTTGAGATATTTATTTCCCTATTTGCATCAAAGAACTTTGCCTGGCACTGTTCCCATCAAAGGTGGAAGATTTGATGTCCCTGCTTGCTCACTGCCTGAGCAGTGCATTTCTCCACTAAAGCTCTACTGGGATCAAGTACATTGAAATTTTTGGGATACACTGGAGGGGTAAAAATAAGTCTTTGACCCTTCCTAAATGAGATCTATTCTTTTACTACCTGCTCCTATCTCTTCCACTTCCAACTCATTCTGGATTTACCAGCTGCTGTTTTTGGCAGTATCTTTTCCTCTAGGGTCACCACTGACTGTCCAAATGCTGGCTACAACATACTGATTTTAACTTTATTTTTTGAAAGCAAATACTTAATAATAGCAGGGCCTGAATGCTGAAGAGCCTGTAATGTCTCATGCCAAGCTTCTTTTCCAGAGGAATACAGCCAATAGGATGGATCCCTAATTTGTACATTTTGATCCTTGAGCAACATGGATTCTGTTACCATTTGCCTTTATTCATGTAACCTCTGTGAGTAGTTAACCTGCCCCAACTCTCTCCCTCTCTCTTACTTTGTCTACAAGCCTCAAAATAAAGCCACAATCTGCAAAGTTCTGCAGATATATCACTGGGGTATTATCTTGCAAGTCTCTTATGATCCAGAAAAGGGCTTTTCCCCTTGACTGCCACTGGACATTTTGACCAGCCTGCTAGAGCTCTGCAGGAAGGAGAGGCACATCACAGTTACCATCACAAAACCAATCTCTGCTGAGAAATCTTGGTTAATTTCCCTTCTTTCCCATTCATAACATCAAACATTTTTCATTCAAGATCCTGCAGCTTGCTTGCTCTGCTTTATTTTTAAAGAATCTAAATCTTAAACTGTAGCAAAGCCATTGGTCCTGAGCCAGAGTTGGTTCAGAACAGCCTCAGTGCCTTTTCCTCCTGCCACACTGTACCTGAGTTGATCCTGAGCAAAGCTGCTCTGCACACAGTTTGTACCCTGCACAAAGGGTAAATGCCTCAGAAATCCCTCCTGCTCTGTCTGGCATAGGAAAAGGATTCTTTTACTACTGCTAGGGCAGACCTTACCTCATCCTACCAATGCCCATTTAGTTTTCCTTTGCTATCATTTATTTATATCCTTATCTTGCTTTACTGTAATGTACCACAGTGGAGTAATGCACCAACATGGACATTTTCTCCTGATTTTCCCCATCTTTTGCCCCCTATTTACAGTTCTCTGCCTTCAGATTTTTACAACATGAGTATTTTCTCTTCCTTCTCTCTCTCTATGCTGGTTTCTGAAAGGAAATGAACAGGCGACCTTCAATCACTTTAACAGGTAATAAATATTTTACCTGAAAGGACGACATGGAAACAACATGTCTCAGTTGACTGGAGTAATTTTCTTTACTATTATTTTGCTGCTGCAAGGAGCAGAAGAATTGTTTCCATTACAGCAGGAACAGTGGAAAGCAGAAGCTGATGAAAGCTCTCTCAGCTCTCATGCTGCATGGTTTTGTTATCTGCTGCAGAGAACAAAAATGCTCCCAACACAGAGCATTGTATTGTATTGAAATACAATATTATCCATCTCCCAGGCTTTCTTGTCTTGCACACAAGTGCAGAATCACAGGATGATGGGATGGATATCTTGGGCTGGAGGGGCCCTCAGAAGTCCCTGTCCAAGCTCCAGCTCAGAGCAGGTCAGCTCTGGGGTCAGACCAGGCTGCTCAGGGCTTGAACTGCCTGCATTTGGAAAACTTCCAAGGATGGAGATGGCACAACTTTGCTGGGCAGCTGTGCTGCTGTTGAGTGTCCTCATGGGGAATAGGCTTTCCCTGTATTCATCTAGAACTTTCTTGTTTTGGCTTCTTGTCACCTCTCACCTTGGCTCAATAACCTAACAGGAAGGGCTGGATGTGTAGGGTCCCCAAAGCCCTGCCTGCCCCAGGCTGAGCAAGCCCTGCTCCCATGGCCTTTCCTCCCAGGGGAAGTTTTCCAGCCCCAGCCATCCTGGGGGCCTCCCTTGCCTTCCCTTTCTCCAGTCTGTCAAGGCCTTTCCTGCAGGGAGAGCCCCAGACTGGGCAGAGTACCAGGATATGATCTGGGGAGTGCTGAGCATGAGGGACATGGTCCCCAATCCCCTGGCCATGGCAGCAGTGTCCCTGTGCCAGCAGGGCTCCTGCTGGGGAGCACAGCTCTGCATCTGCACCACAGCTGCCCTGAGCACAAACCCTCATGCTGATGGCTTGGCAGGAGGACAGCCTGCACTTGGAAAGTACTTGGCAGCCTTTTCTCACATCCTTAAAAGCAGCAAGAACACCACATTGCAGAGGAGATCCATGGTGCCACTATTAAATCATACAGGAAATATAAAACAGAATCAGGCCAATATTCCTAGAAATACTGAGAGCTGGACACCATTAGCACAGCTTAAATGTGTTGAATTTCTTTTTGTGTCTCTTTCAGCAAAAGGTTCCTAGAAATGTTTACAGTCTGTTAATTTACATGCCTGTGTATAGTTTTGCACTTTACCAGATTTCTTCCTGTGAGGGTGGGTGGGCCCTGGCACAAGGTGCCCAGAGAAGCTGTGGCTGCCCCTGGAAGTGTCCAAGGCCAGGTTGGATGGGGTTGGGAGCAACCTGGGATAGTGGGACATGTCCTGCCCATGGCAGGGGGGTGGAACTGGATGAATTTAAGGTCTCTTCCAACCCAAACCATTCTGGGATTCTGTGATTCCAACACTTGCACTCCATCTGCCTTTGGAGATCTGCCTTCCTGACAACTGCATGCTCTCATTTTGCAAATCTTATTTTTGCAGCATTAAGCTTTTCTCACATAGGACAAATTTTACTAACAGTGGTACATTAGTATCAGAACTTCTTCACTTACCTCAGTGCTGCAGTCAATTAAGAAAAGAAGCAATTTTTATCAAAGGGCACTTCTGGTTACCACAATAACTTGCCAGACAACATTTTCCTTTCCTTGGCACTGATGAATAGCTGAAACTTCAGAAAAATTTCAGTCATTAGTTCTGACTAGTGTCATTCTAAAGAGAGGAATGTATCAGAATCTCTTATTCCATTCTGTACCTGCTTTGAATTTTAACACTGAAAGAGCTCAACACAACCCACTTCAGAAAAATAATTCTTTAAGAAACCAAATCAAGAACAAGGACTCTTAAATCCTGTCCACAGCTGACTCCCTCTGGGATTTATCTGAGACATTTGATCACTCTTAGAAAACAGAGATGTTTTTCCTGACTAATTTATCAATGTCTCGTAAGGATCAATTATAGAGGCCACAGTATAGGTCACAAGGGGTCCAAGGGAATGCACCCCATAAAAAGCTACTCCATAAAAAGTAACTACTCCATAAAAATAGTTATCTATGAATAACCTGACTTAGGCTAGAATTTCTCAAAAATATGCGAAGTTTTGCAAGGAGAGGTGAAGGTCCAAACCAGGACTTTTAAAATATTCTAAGTATGAGAACACGAACTAAAACACTCTGGGAAAACTTACCATGCTCCATACTGAATTGCTTTAAATACCCCGTATTGAATTGCTTTAAATACTCCATATCGAATAATCTTAATTATGTTGCTGCATGATTAAAGACTGAAGTATTAATTCAAACTCACGTCTGATCTCTGTTCACTTTTTACTCACACCAGATTTAATTACACTAAGTGCACTGCCTTGCTATCGCTATAAAACAGTTAATGCCAAGACCAGTAAAGGCACTTCTGAAAACCCAAAGCTCATAAAACCAATTTTAACTTACCAAGCGTTAAAACGCAGGCACGGGAAGACAAACGTTTATTTCAGATCAGGACCGCAGAGCGGAGATGCTGGAGAACACCTGAAGGTGTACCGTGAACAGAAACACCGCAAGACCCGGTTCATCCTCTGTCCCCTGGCCTGAGGGTGTGGGGATGGCGCTGGGCTCGGTGCCTCCTGCCCGGGCTCAGCGCTTCCCTCAGCCTTCGGCCTCCGGGCACGTCCCTCTGGGAGCGGTGTCCGAGCGCCCCGGAGCTCCGGGAGCAGAGCCAGCAGAGGCCGTGCATTCAGCCTCGGGGCAGCGCGGTGGCGGAGCCGGCAGCCGCCCCATTCCTGCGGCCCGCAGGCTCACCCGGACCCCGGGGACAGCGGGGGCTGCTCGGGCCGGCCCCGCTGCGGCCCAGGCACCGCCGCCCGCCCGGCCCCGAGCTTGCCTGAGGGAGCCACAGAGTCACCGGGGCTGGAAAACACCTCCAGCACCATCGAGGGCAACCCGTGCCCAACGTCACCCTGTCAACCAGGCCGTGGCACAAGTGCCACAGCCAGCCTGTCCTTAAACACCTCCAGGGACAGTGACTCCACCGCCCCCCTGGGCAGTCAGCCCTCTCCAATGTCTAATCCCAATTTCCGGGAAGGAATTTCTCCAGATGAGCGACCTGACCCTCTCCTGGCGCAGCTCAGCCGCCCCCGACCGGGGAGGGCGGTCAAAGGAGAGGGGCAGTGGTGCGGAGGGAGCCCCGCAGGACGCGGTGCCGCATCCCGGGAACGGGAAACGAAAGGGAAGGGAGAAGGACATGGAGCACTGGCGGCGGCGGGGCCGGAGGTGTGGGCAGGGCGGGGGAAGCAGCGAGCAGCCCCGGCGGCCGCCGCGCCCCGGCCGTGAAGGAGGCGGAGGAGGGCGCGGGGCGGCCCGGGCGCGGCGGCCCCGTCCGCGCTCCCCCTGCCCAGCCCCGGCCATGAATATGTAACTCCCCTCTATTTCCCGAGCTCCATTGCGGAGCTGCCGCTCGCCATATTGTGCTGCGGGGGCTGCGGCGGCACTGCCGGCCACGGACTGAGGCGGCACCGGCGGGCGGTGAGCGCGGGACCGGGGCTCTCTGTCCCCGCGGGAGCGGGGCGGGTGCGGAGCCGCGGGTGCCTGGGCGCGGTGTCCGAGAGGGGCTGACCTCGGGTGGGGAGGCGGCGGGGAGGGGGTCGGGGTGTCCGGGAGGAGCCGTGGCCAGCGGCTCCATGGGAGCCTGGAGTCCCCGTTGCCCGCAGGCTGGCTGTGCTGGGGGGCCGCGGGACACCGAGCCGCCCCCTGGGCCGGCGTGGGGCTGCCGAGCCCGGAGCAGCCGGGGTATCCATCTGTACACACATACCTATATGCACGCAGCTATCTCCCTATGCGTGTACGTAGGGATGCATATGAGATGCATGTGTGCAGCCCGGGAGCTGCAGGCAGAGGTAGAACGCGGCTCCATCGCAGCCGCAGTAGCGCAGCAGCAGCAGCCGGTGAGCGCGGCACCGGCGCTGCCATCCCCGGCCGGGGACAGCTCACGGACACGGCCCCGAGCCGCTCCCGTGGCTCTGCGCATCGCCCCCCTAAGCTATGCGATCCTGGTGTGATTTATAGCTCGGCCTTGCCGGTCTTTTGTCTGTCCCGGAGCCCGTGCCGAGCTGGCGGGGCGTGATGCTCACAAACTGGGGCTGGGAGCCACCCGGCTGCTCCCGGGAAAATGTCGCTTCTCGCAGGGCAGCAGGTGCAGAAGGACGCTGTGCCGGGAGCTGAGGATGCGTCTCCTCCCTCCACATCGCTCCCGCTGCTTCCCGTACGAATTTAGCGCTTGCTTCTTGCCAAGTTTTGCATTCTGCAGGAGCTCTTCTGGATCGCTCGCCTTCCTTGCACCAACCCTATGGCACCGTGTGTGTATAAAACGAGCACTGAGCAATATTCTTCCCGGGATTTTTGTAAGCTGTTTGTTTTTCAGACCCTCTTCTATGGAAAATAATTGGATCAAGTGCCTAATTCCACAGAAATCCAGAGGACAGCTAGTAGAGAAAGATGATTTCCAGTATGATAATTCATAATCCTGCCCTGTTTGGAAGTGGTTGTAGCTCTGTGTGATAACTGTGCTCTGCACGTGGGCTTTTAAGGATTAAAGGGAATTGCTTGCGTTTGAAAAACTGACTGGTGTGCAGGTGAAATTATTGCTTGGGGAGAATTCTTTCGTCAAGTGTCATTCATTCAGTGACAAAGACTTGATTTGTCATAGGAGTTCCCTGCAGAGGTGCTCTGATTTGTATTCATCTGTGTTTCCATTAAAAACTTGTGTAATGAGATAATTTGACTTTCTTATACATCATGTCAAGCTCAGAGCTGACATTCAGCTGTCAGCGAAGACAGAGGCGCTGGCTGTGACAGCAGCGGATATGGATAAGCAGTATATTTTGCATTAAAATATTTGTTGGAAGGATTAGCTTTATTGGAGATGGGAGGAATTTTTGCTGGACAGCACGAGCTGCAGTGTCAGGTACAAGTTTGTGGCAGGGTGTGACTGTGACAGTGCCTTTCAGCAATGACAGACAAATCGAGAGCATCTTTAAACCATTGCCCCCATGAATTGTCACTCACAGTGCTTAATAATATTGTTGTCTGCATTCAAATTTATGATAATAGAGGGACACAGACATTGGAGGTATTTTTTCACTTCTTCAGTGGCTAAAATCGTTGGCCTTTGGCTTCAAAGCTCTGAAGCACCAGCCTTGCTGCAGCTGCCAAGAAAAGCACTTTCTGTCACGTCTTAGAGGTGAAATAATACGCAGGTGCCAACAAAATAAATTGCATGGGTTTCCCTTGGTCAATGATGCTTTGTGTTTTAGGAGTGATGAGTGGTAATGGGTTGAGTATAAAGACTTGGTTGGGTATCTTGGGTGATTGGAGCAGAATTCTGGCATTTTCAGTGCTCTGCTGTCATTGAATAGAAATACAGGCTACAGGAAAGCCATCAGTCTTATATGTGAAATAGACATTGGGCTAAGTGAATTTCTTCATCGTTCTTTTAACTCTTTCCCTTGCTTATAAAAAAAAAAGTAATGGGGGAGAGAAAGGAGCTTTAAAAATGAGACTCCCGTCTGTGACTGCTCAGTTGTACTTTTCTTATGAGCACTGGATCTCCTCTTACTGAAGCACCAGCTCTAGGAACATGCATGAAAGAAGCATTGGAGTAAAGGAATTCCTTCCACTTTTTTTTTCCTTAAATACCTTTTACCTATTTTTTTTCTGAATAGGTCAGCAGTTTAATAATGATGCAGACAGAGAGTAAAGAGATTGGTGAAGAGATGCTGCTGAGCCTCAGCTTGCTTCTGCTTGGTTTTCTGTTGATTGAAATGACTGGCTGTCAGAGCTGACCTTAAATTCTTAATTTTCGAAGGAATGAGCAGCATTTGATATTATGGAGCTGTTTAGACTTGTTGCAGTGGAGAAATATTTTAGGAATTACCCCTGTCTGCTTTCCCCCCACTTGTGGATCCTGGAGCTCTCTTGCAGACAGCGGGGAGTTAGCAGTAGCGCTCTGCTAACTAATTAAAACCTAATCATTCTTTACTCTTCACCTCTTGGGGGGAACATTGCACTGTTTTGTGTAAGTATTGGTTTAAACTGTATTAAGTGTTGCTCCTGTAGTACTGTTCACAAAATGGACAGTCTTACTTGTGGGGGAGTCCTTGAAACACAAATTGTTCTTTGCTGTTGCCCAGCTTTAGGTGAGAGCTGCCCGCTTGCCAAATTCACTGTTTTGCTTTTATTATGTTTATTGCAGCTATTAAGTCAATCAGACATAAAATTGCTTGAGTCTTTTTGTCTCTCAAGTGTTGTGGGGGAGTTTATTTTCTCTTTATTAATAACCAAGCTGTCTTTTTGTTCTCATCAAGAAAATTCTGTCGCTGTTGGCTGTGGCTTCGCTGCCAAGTGGGAGAGCAATCCTTATGGCTCTCTAACATAGCTCTTGGGAGGAACCTGGAATTCTGCACATACCTCTGGCAGAACCAGTCACAGCATTTGTGAAGACGCAAAAGATTCTGAATTGTAGTGCATGCATGTTCATAGAATTTTTGTTAAAATGTACAGAAAATATAAAGGCCACAACAGAGGTACTGAAATAATTAAACTTCACCTTACTGATTGAAGTGCTCAGATCTTGCTTTTGGCAGCTGTTACTTCAAGGACACAAAAAGAGAGTGGTTAGCCTCAAAAAAATGTGCCAGCAGAGCAGGGCAAGGAAAAAATAAAAACTAAATCTCATTAAAAATATCCTAAGGCAACACATATCATGAATTGTTTGTACAGTTTAGTTGCTGTGACGGATTCAACTTCTGGAGTTTGAAGCTTTACTTTTGTTTGCTCCCAGAAGTTTTCAGTCCTTTATCCCTCCTGTTCTGATCTGATACAGCACTGAAATGAATTTTAGAAAGGAGCTTTGGCTTTTCTCCTTCCCAGCTAGTGATTAATTCTGAAGTCCAAGGTTAATTTAAGAGATAAAGAACTTCATTTTTGAAACTCACCTGGGTAGTCACACACATACTATGCAGTACCATGCTTGATAATATGAAAAACTTGGCGTAAAATTCAACAAGCAGCAGATAAAATCACGATTCTACTCAGTCCCCCAGAGTTCTGCTTAATATCGTTGCTTCACAGGGCTAAATTATAGCTTGGTATTGGCTGTTTTCCTTTTTATATGAATTCTTGGCTAAGTTCTTTGGCACATTTGAGGTCAAGTGTTTGCCTGATCTATTGACCCACGTGAATAGTGAAAAGTTGCTGTTCCTGTAACAGTTTTAGGTTTTGTTTCTACTCCTGGCAGAAGGCATTAATGTTGTAACATATTTTCATACTACTTTGGATGAGATATAGGTGATGTGAAAGGCTAAGTTCCAGGATTTGAGCTCTAATCATTAAAATAATCTTACTGCCTGATGCATTAGAACAGTGGGCGACCTTTGCTTTTGTGTATGTGTGTGTACCAAAACCTGAAAAGTTTTCAAATTGATCATTTAAGATTAAAAAAATAAGTCTAGGCTTTGTAATTTAGGAATAGCTTGGGTTTGACATGAGATGAGTTTGAGCAGGTGAATTCTGGACACCTTAGAGGCAACTGATGATATAGATAGTTCTCTGGAAATGTCATGGTATTTTTATGTATTCCAGTTTTTCTAGCTGAGGAGATGTCTCAGAGGATAGGATACAGAACTGGGGATGAGGAGCTGACACTGAGGACTGAAGGTTATTGACAGGAATGAAGGGATCTGGGAGGTGGTGTGAAAGGGCCAGATGCATACAGAGTACAGACCTCGTTAGAATAAACTGAAATGTGAGCCTCAGCTCCACAGGAGGGATGTACCTGGGCTCAGGGTGCTTCAGTGCTGCTGTGATTTCCTGCTGTAAATATACAGAGAAGCACCAACCTAAAATCAGTCACATCTTTGTGTCATGTCTGAAAGCACATGGCTGTTCCCAACACTCATAGAACAGCCTGGAGGTTGATCAACAGTTTAATTTGGTACTTTATTTTCCCCTGTTGCCCTTGACATCTAAACCAGGAGGATTATCTCCCTTTGGACACTTGTGTCAGCATGGGATTCATGGAGCCTTTCCAGAGGTGTCCAGATGCACAGCAGATGGTTTGTGTGAGGTCACACTCCAGTGTCTCCAGGCCAGGAGCAGCAGCTTGACAGCCAGGTTGGAAATGCTGCCCAACTCCATGGGTTGATCCATCTCAGGCCAGGGAATTGTGAGTGGCTGTGAGCTGGAAGATTCCATACCTCAAAGGCAAAACACTTTCTTAGGAGAGTAAGTAACAGCCAAGAAGCTGTAAAAGACCATGTGCTTCCAAGGTTTCAGAAATGCCACTATCATTTTTTCCCTCAGTCAGATGTCATCACATAACTTCAGAGTGAATACTAAACATACTAGATTATAATCTAGTACCAGTTGTCCTGGATTACAGCTGGATGTAAAGCTATCTGAACTGCCAGGGAAGTGCAGGGGAGGTTAATTCCTTCAGATAGTACCTTCCAGATTGTGTGGATTTTTTTTTAAATCAAGCTCTAAGCCAACAAGTAAAACCAGAAAAAACCTTAAATTTCAGAATGCTTTAATTGAATAATTTGAAATGAATGATTGAGTTGAGCACTCTGTGAAAACGTGCAGTCTGTTCCCAATACTAGTCATAGTGTGAGAGTAAAACTTAAAGCTCTAAACCTGTTAAATTTCCAAGTAACTGCACTATGAATACCTGTTTTTAAAGGAATTAATCCTGAGGAAGAAAACCCAGAAATGGTTGAAGGTGCTGTTGAATTTGGCACACTGAATAGAGGTCTGACTGTCTTACTGTTTTAAGTCCAAATATTTACCTTTTACAACTTGGAACAGAAATCAGTTATTTCTAAGATTTTAATACTCTCTATAAATATGTGTAATCCTTTTTTTTTTTTTCAAGAGCCTGATGCAATTTTTTTCCTCATAAGTGGTTTTTTTTTTCATGAAAGTATCCCAGAAAGTTGAATGGGGGTGGTGTGGTTATGGTCACACCTGAGCTGGGTTTGTGGGTTCTCTCTCCAGCTGCTTGGTACCACTCCAGCCTTTCTCTGATCTCAAGGTGTGCTGACACAGCCACACTGCAGATGCTCTCTGGCCTTTGTCTGGGCTAAAACAGGCCCTGCAAAGCATTTTGGAGCATAATCCAGGTTGTGAGGCATCCCTGATGGCATCCCCTGCTCCCTGTTTAAAGCAGGACCACCATCAAGGTTAGTGCTGGGCTAGAGCTCAGCAAATGTTACATATTCAGACCTGACACTTTTCAGCAATAAGACTAAGCAGCTTTTACTCACTAGTGGATCTGAGGGTGGAAACCTGTGAAAGATAAGCTAGGAAGGGCAGGAGCAGAGAAATGGTGGTGCTGAGCTCCTCCTTTGGCTGCCCAAAGATCTGGCTGCTCTAAGTGCTATCAGCTGGATTTTATTTTTACTGGACAGTTTCAGGAGTGGGACATCCAAATTTCTACCCTACTTCAGCCATGACTACGTTGGAGTAAATAATTAAGTATATTTCAGTGTAATAGGTTGTGAAGTAGATGTGGTGTTACAAGTGTGGATATTAGTCTGCTGCAGTTTTTTGTGCAAGCATATTTGGAAGAGGGACATCCCAGCATAAATTCCCCAGCCAGTGAGCAGGCAGGAGATCCAAGGGCATCAGACAGGGTGTTCCTTACTGTTATTTTTCCTGTAACTGCCTGTTTTCCAGTGCTTCAAGAACAAGACTTACTTTCTTAAATTTTTAAATCCCAACTGGTTTTCTTCAGATTTGTTGAGGTGCAATACGTTGATTTATCTATCATCTCTGGCTTTGATGGTGACAGATGTGTGTCCCCTGTAATTATGGAGTTTGTGCTCAGGGTTTTTGCTGTGCCTGAAGACTGAGTCAGTCTGAAGGGTTGCAAGGGTCCATATAATATTGATTAAGGTGGTTTCCTGAATGATTGACAAGAATGGCTCTCTGGCCACAGCATTAATCCAAGCAACTACTGCTTGTTGGTGGCTCTGAGAGAGAGAGAGAGGTTTGATCTGCCAGAGGGCAGGGTTAGATGGGATATTGGGAAGAAATTTCTGCCTGTGAGGGTGGGCAGGCCCTGGGCACAGATCACCCTGAGAAGCTGTGGCTGCCCCATCCCTGGGAATGTCCAAGGCCAGGTTGGAGAGGGCTTAGAGCAGCCTGGGATAGTGGAAGGTGTCCCTGCCCATGGCAGGGGTTGGGACTGGATGGTCTTAAAGCTTCCTTCAAACCCAAAGTATTCCAGGATTCTGTGATTCTAATGAATAGACATACTACTGGATATGGCTATTTTATGTCAGGCTTTTTCCCCCTCCTTCTTCAAAAAGAAGGAAAATACCAAGTGAGAAAACTCTGATTTCTGTGCCTGGATGAAAGTAGATCTAATACTCTGCACAGCTTATCTTGCTTTTCCCTTTACAATTAATTAAAGCTTATATAGTAACCTTGTTCTCCAGAGAGTTTGGGACTTTTCATAGGGAACTTAATGAGTTGGAAAATAGATTATAATGTATGTGGTAGATGCCAATAGAAAGTGAATTTGGCTGCTGAATTGAAGGGTCTGGAAACCCAGATTTAAAGAAGGAATAAAAGCACTTCTTCCACCTACAAAAAAGGTCTGCAACTGCAGTCTTGCCACTTACATAGTTACAATTATTTTTTTAAACATACCACTCTCTGGGATAAGTTTTCCTGCTCAAGGCAGGCATTTTTTGGAGTCATAGGAAGCAATGCCTCCTCTCCCCCAACATAATAGTATTTTCTGTTCAGAAACATAATTTTCTTCTGTCATTTTGACCAGACTTTTCCCACATCTGCAGTGACTCTGTGTGGTAATATTGCCTCATATCAGACAATAATAGTAAAATTTTGATAGAACAGCAGAGCAATTTCTCTGGGTTTTTAAAATTATTATTACTATTTAAATTATGCAGTGACTGGGTTTTCTCTTGATCTTTCAAGAGAAAGTATCCTTCAAACTTCTGCTGGGCAAGCCCATGGGATGTGATTTGAAGAAGGAAAAGCCCTCGTGGTGTGCTCCAGTGAGCACATTTGACTGGTGTGCTGTGTCCTGTCTCATTTTGCCCTTCCCTCGGTGTAGGGAGCAGACCCTGCCTGACCCATGTGCGTGTTTGGAAGTGGATGTTTGAGGAATATTTTCCGCATCAGGCGGCATTTGTGGCCCATGTTCTCTGGCCTTCAGTTCTGTGTCACTTTTGTTGAACAACTGAATTGATTTTTGCCAAGTGTTCACGGCTGAGCGGCTCCCCCAGTTCTCCTGGAGTGGTACAAGCAGGGGATTATCCTTGTGTGACACAGCAGAGCCTGGTACGTGGCGGGACTGCTGTTCCCTGGAGCCTCTGCCAGGCTGGACACGCGCTGCTGTGGCTTGGGAGGGGAGAGGATCCTGAGCCAGACTCACCTGAGTGCTCAGCCCCTGTCCTTTCTTTCCCCAGCCATGTCTCAGGCCGTGCAGACCAACGGGACGCAGCCTCTGAGCAAGACCTGGGAGCTCAGTCTGTACGAGCTGCAGAGAACACCCCAGGTAATCACAGAGCTCTGGGACTGCTGGGCTTGGGAGGCACCTCTGGAGGTCACCCAGTCCCGCCCCCTGCCCAGGCAGGGTCACCAGAGCAGGTGACACAGGGGCACATCCAGGGGGGTTTGGGATGTCTCCAGAGAGGGGGACTCCACTCCCTGGGCAGCTGTTCCAGGGCTCTGCAGCTTCCAAGGAAAGAAGTTCTTCCTCGTGTTGAGTTGGAGCTGCTTGTGTTTTGGTTTATGGCCATTGCTCCTCATCCTTTACATCCTTACAAACATCAGAGCTTTACCCACTGGCAGCTCTGAACAGAGTCTGGCACTGTTATATTGATGAGGTTCCCCTCTCTGTCCTCTCTCCTCCAGACTGACCAAGTCTCCCACAGTCTCTCCTTATCAGAGAGATGCTCCAGACCCCTCATCAGCTTCCTGGCCTCCCCTGGACCCTCTCCAGCAGCTCCTTGTTTTTATTGCAGGGCTGGCAGCACTGGGGTTTTGTGTGCTTGATGTGTTTGTGTCTCGTGTCTCTTTGCTGTGTTCCCTTGGGTAAAACACGCTGTCTCCATGAGGAAGGGACTCAATCCCAGGAAAGAACCTTTCCTTTCTTTGCTGCCAGGAAGCCATCACAGATGGCCTGGAGATCGTGGTGTCCCCCAGGAGCCTGCACAGTGAGCTCATGTGTCCCATCTGCCTGGACATGCTCAAGAACACCATGACCACCAAGGAGTGTCTGCATCGCTTCTGCGCCGACTGCATCATCACTGCCCTCAGGAGCGGGTACGTGAGCACTGCCAGGGGACACTGCCAGGGGACAGGGGAGGGACACTGCCAGGGGACAGGGAGAGGACACTGCCAGGGGACAGGGGAGGGACACTGCCAGGGAGGGGTCACTGCCAGGATGCGGTGGGGATGACACTGCCAAGGCATGTGGAGGGGACACTGCCAGGGCATGGGAATGGGACACTGCCAAGGCACAGGGAGGGGACGCTGCCAAGGATGTGACACTGCTGGGAAGAGGGATGGGACGCTGCCAGAGGACCAGAAGGGGATGCTGTCATGGGTAGGGATGAATACCATGGAGGAAAGAAGGCTCGGACAGTCCATTGCACTGCAGGTGTAAGTGTCCTTGGCGGGGTTGATGTGGGACAGTCACTGTGTGCTGGGGGTTTCTGAATGTGCAGCACACTTTTTTCCTGTTTTTCCATTTTCAGCCATCTCTGGAAGACAGATCAAATTGCTTCCTTGTGAAAAATAATTTCATAATTCTGCATCTTGCAAGGAATTGAAGTCCTTTTTTGTATTCTTTTTGTCCCTTAGATCTAGTAACAGTGAAACAAAAATACACATTAATGACAAAAATGGGGTTCATTTCCCTTATTCTTTCTTTTCCTAATGATATATTTCAAATTATGTGGCCCTCAGCCACTTCAAATTATGTGTCCTGTAAGTGTTGGAAAAAATGGAATCATAGAATCCCGGAATGGTTTGTCTTGGAAGGAACCTTAAAGCTCATCCAGTCTCACCCCTGCCATGGGCAGGAACACTTTCCACTAGCCCAGGTTGCTCCAAGCCCCATCCATCCTGGCCTTGGACACTGCCAGGGATCCAGGGGCAGCCACAGCTTCTCTGGGCACCCTGTGCCAGGGCCTGCCCACCCTCACAGAGAAGAATTTCCTCCTAAGACTATGCCTCTGTATAATTTCCATTAGACATCCATTTTTTCTAGGTAAAAATCCATCCAGAAAATGAAGAGAAGGAGGGAACTTGGGACTTCTGATCTCTTCAGTCTAAATAGTTTGCTCAAACATACTTTAAAATAAAAGAGCAGCAGGGAGAGATCTGTTTGGGATCTTTGTTTAAATATCTGTAACTACCTGATGTGTCAAGAGACAGAAGCCCCTTTCCAGATTTACCATAAATTACTGTGCCTTAGCGAGCACCTTCACCAAGAATGGAAGCAACAGGGCAGAGTTTTGTTACTGCTGGAGAGTTAAGTGTTGTTTGCTTCCTTCCTGCCCACATCCAGGAACAAAGAATGTCCCACATGTCGCAAAAAGCTCGTTTCCAAAAGATCCCTGCGGCCGGACCCCAATTTTGACGCTCTCATCAGTAAGATTTACCCGAGCCGGGATGAGTACGAGGCTCATCAGGAGAGGGTGCTGGCCAGGATCAGCAAGCACAACAACCAGCAAGCCCTGAGTCACAGCATCGAGGAGGGATTAAAGATTCAGGCTATGAACAGGTACATAATCACCTTGTTTGCCTTTAGGCTAAAAATACAATGCCTGGCCTCGTGCCCTGTGGAGCTTGAGAATCTGTTCTTCCTCTGGTATCTGCCCAAACAATTTCTAACCTTTGGCAAAAGGATTTTTAACCTTTTATCTACTATCAGAAATCTCCCTGCAACTTCTGTGGCAGCCTGACAGAAACTTCAGCTTAGCTTTACCCAATTATGGCTGTCATGTCTTAGATAAGAAACCATAACACCATGAATCCTGTACCAAAATGCTACCCTTACACACCAGTAAATGCACAGAATATCAGGACTTGGGGCTTAGTTGTGACTTAATTCACAGGCTGGAATATGTGGTGTTTACACCGTGGTGAAATTCCAGATGTGCATTTAAACCTAAGAGAGCCAGCTGGGAGAGAGGCCCCAAACTTTGCATGATAAAGCATGGTGTGATTAAATAATTCTAATCACATGTGGATAATTCTAATAATATGTAATAATTCTAATCCATGCTTGGATGAAAATAATGGTCTGCAATTGCCTGAAAAACAACTGTGTGAAGTTAAAACAGAGCTAAAAGGGGTTTGAGGGACATGAAAAAATGAATAGTTCTGTCTAAGAGTATCTTTCTCTACTAAACAATTAATATTAGTAATTTTTTTAACTTTAAATCTCTCTGAAATGTTAAGTGCTTGCATGTGCACGTGCCTCACTTGGGGAGGAGGTGTGTTGTGACCTGGCTGGATTCTGGGTGGGTCAGGCTGTATCTCTACCTGTTTGTGGCCAGGTTGCAGCGGGGCAAGAAGCAGCAGATTGAGAACGGCAGCGGGGCCGAGGACAACGGCGACAGCTCCCACTGCAGCAATGCCTCCACACACAGCAACCAGGAAGCTGGGCCCAGCAACAAGAGGACCAAAACCTCAGATGACTCTGGGCTGGAGCTGGACAACAACAACACCACTGTGGCCATAGATCCCGTGATGGATGGGGCCAGTGAGATCGAGCTGGTGTTCAGGCCTCACCCCACCCTCATGGAGAACGACGACAGTGCACAGACAAGGTCAGTGGCATCTTGCCATCTCCAGGTATTCTGCTGCTATTTCCTGGTGATTTGGTTTTCCATCACTTCTTGGGGCTTCTGAACATCAGCTTATTTCAGTCATATCACACCCTGTTTAACTGTATCACAGGATGAAGTGGCAGGAACCTTAAAGCCCATCCAGCGCCACCCCCTGCCATGGGCAGGGACATCTTCCACTAGCCCAGGTTGCTCCAAGCCCCATCCAACCTGGCCTTGGACACTGCCAGAGATCCAGGGGCAGTCACAGCTTCTCTGGGCAACCTGTGCCAAGGCCAGATACAAATAAGCATTCTCCCCTTCTTTCTGTTCCAAGTCAGGTAGATGGTACTGCTCAACTATTATAAAAAATACAGTCATAAGCCGTTTTAAGCCTTTGATCACAAATAAAGATGTTTTTAAGGTTTTCTAGCATTGCAGTTCAGTAGTGGGATGATGGTGTTATATCAGCCCCTTTCTACTTACTCTAAGATTCTTTGGGAATAAACAAACCTTGTATAAGTGTCAGCAGTTTCCAGAGCAGCTTTGTGTCAGCAGGATTTGCAGGCTGGCAGCTTTTCCTGACTTTTTTGTTCATAATCCAGTCCAAGCACAGATTGCAAGTTTTGGCTCACAGCACTGAGTAGTTTTATGGTGTTTCCTCAGGTCTTTTCTTGGCTTTGTCTGCTGATGAGACATCTCTCTGTGATGTGTGTAAATCTATGCAAATCTTCAGCTGGGAACTGTCTGTAAAGGCCTTTTCACAGCTGACCTTTAATATTTGGGGCGTTGCAAATGGCTTTTCCCACAGCTGCTGCTCAGTCATTACTGACAATCTGTGGAAATTCTTCTCGGCTGCTGTCACAGGTACATCAAGACCTCGGGCAATGCCACAGTCGATCACCTGTCCAAGTACCTGGCAGTGAGGCTGGCCTTGGAGGAGCTGCGGAGCAAAGGCGAGTCCAACCAGATGAACCTGGACACGGCCAGTGAGAAGCAGTACACCATCTACATCGCCACCGCCGCCGGCCAGTTCACCGTAAGCACCGCGCCGCCCCTGCTCCAGACACGCTGCTGGGTGCAGGGGAAATGCATGGCACCAGTTATGGAGCAGCACAGCAGCTGCTCTTTGGGAAAAACTTAGTTGGTAGAAAAGGAGGCATAGAAATTAATTGGGGAAAAGGCAACAATGGCACCAACCATGACCCAGTTTACGCGCTTGAGAATCTTTGTGGTTTTTAGCTTGTAACTTGTTGTCATCTTATTGCAAAGCTCCCATAGCCTCTCAGTGATTTCTCGTGTGCAACTCCTTGCAGCACTGGCTTCTTCCTCACAGCACAGCCAACAAACTCCAACTCCCTTCTCACCCAGCTAACCCACTCTTTTGTAGCACTCATTCTTATTGGACACAGCTGTGGGCTGTTAAGGGCAGGCCTGTTCCTAATCTTTGGTGATTAGTGCAGCTGCAACTCCTCAGGGGTGAGATTGCCTTCTCCACTATCTTTATTTTCTTATATTCTATCCCCCCACAACTTGTGCCACATTACTGGTGACTCCTTCAAGTCAATACATTTAAGCATTGATTTAAGCAGCCTGCTTCACAGCACAACACCAGATTACCTAATTTATTCCTGTTTTGCTGTTCTCTTCTAGGTGCTAAATGGGTCCTTTTCCCTGGAACTGGTCAGTGAGAAGTACTGGAAAGTGAACAAACCCATGGAACTGTACTATGCCCCCACCAAGGAGCACAAATAAGTGCTGGGAAACTGGGATGGAACTAACTCTTTTTATAGCTACGACTTCTTTAATATTAAAATAAGGCACCACCAGTATCTTCATGGACAACACACGTGGTGCCTTCAAGCACTCTTACTATACTCAGTAATATGACTAGACAGTATTCTGGGCTGTATTTAATTTAGTCTTTGGGTTGGGTTTTTTGGTTTTTCCCTAGGAGACTAAATGACCTCCAGTGCATTCCAGTGTTTGAGATGCTTTTTTGTTCCTAATGCATGATATCTGATCCAGTGTTCCGGTTTGGAATGGCTTCATTTTGTCCAGGTAAATCTGGATTTCTGCTCCATCAGTTATAGTAGCCTCTGTGAAGTGTGGAGTGTTGGGTGGCCAAGGAAGTCTGTTCAATAGTAGCATATGCCAAGGAATGTGTTAAATGTTGGAATTTGGTGACTGTTACCCATCTGAAGAATTGAGTGGTAGAGAATGGGTTTGGGATAGTCTTGCAGCCAGAGGTAATCTGATTCCCTAGGAAAGGTTCATTAAGATATTTTCTTGTGAACAAAGGTGAATTTTGCATCTTGTGAGAGGTATTGCTGCCCATGGCAGGAGCTTGGACTGACATGGTGTTTAAGGTTCCTTCCAAGTCCAACCATCCTGAGATTCTGGGATTCCAAAGACAGCTGCAGTGAGAAAACTGACACTTGAAAACCTTGCTGTTTACTGGGCTTAATTTAATACTTCAGTGCAAAGTGGTTCATCAGATTGGCTTGGTTTTGTTTTTAATGGCTATTTCAGTCAAAAAACACCCAAACACCCCAAACCCATAACTCTTCCCCATGCAGGCCATGCCAGTCTTGATTCCTGCCTGGTCCTTCCTGCAATGTTGCCCTGTCCTCACAGCTGAACTGAAGGGAATCTGGATGTTTCATAGCCCTGCTCTGTTCCCTAGAGTAGGATCTCTGTTGTGAATATGCTGTAAAGAGTTGTCCAGAAAACTTTTTTGTTAAAGCAAATCCCCCAAATTCCAGCACATAGCCATCAAAATTCTTTGCTTTGGGGAATGGTGCCACCCCAGCAGGGACCTTTCCCAGTGTCAGTAGGGAAGACTTCAATTGTAAGCTGCTCCAAGATTCTACTTTTGTTACTTTGCCATAGCTTTAACAAACATGGCTTAGCACTTTGGAAGACAACTTCAGTACTTGACAAAGTTTACCATTTAGTGTCTTACTTTTAGGCTCAAGTTTCCCAGTGTGGCAGTGGGCTGTGCTGTAAGGCCCAGTAGCTGCTGGTCATTTGCATGCACCCTGGTTCTGGACCTTGCTGTGGCTCTGAGGGGGCAGCCTCACCTGTTCCACGTCCTGTCTGAAGGGAAGCTGTCACCACGAGGCTCCCTTTGCTCTAAGATTTGCTCCCGTTTGCCCCTGAGGCTCGAAGCAAAAAGAGTTGGTGGTAGGTGGGAGGCACCAGGCTTTACTCCAGTGTGTGGTTTACACTCCTCCTGTGTCCTGCCTGGACTCCCACTGGCTTTGGCATTTGATATTAAAGTATTCTGCTGCTTGGGGATTCTCCTGGGAAGGACTTGCCCTTCCCTGGCTCTGGGCTTTCCTAGCACTTGTAAATAGTGTCCCTGCTGGCTGCTGTTCAGATCAGCTTTATCCCGCTGTGGAAACTGCACAGGCTTCTTTGAGTAACTTAATTATTTCCTCTGACTGGAAAGCCTTGGGCTTTTGTGATATGAAATGGAAGAGTTCAGGCCCCAGAGCACAGAGGGGCAGCTATTAGGGACCTGTTTTTGCTGACTTTGTGAAGCGTTGCTGTATAGACTGTAGTGCATGTCCACGGAATATAATGGGGGGTGGGGGAGTGGCTGTGCTAAATGCTTTAAAGTTACTGGGGAGAACTTCTAGATTAGTGCCAGCATCCCTCCTGGGGGGAGCTGAGGGGAGGCAGTCCCTTAAGCAAGAGAGGTGTTGTGAAGCTGAGCAGTTTGTCTAGGAGCTGTCACTTTGTCTCCAGTTCTTTTGAAAAGCGTGAGAGAATGTGAAGCTTTTATTTTCATGTTGTAGTGAATTTCCTGAATATTTATGTTCTTTAAATATTATATATATAATGTAGTTGTTTGATTAAACCATTGATTGCACTGTGACTCTTTAGTGCTATAAACTATTTTATTTTCAAAATGCCATTATCTTCCCCCTTTTAAAGCCATGTTCTTTTGTAAGTACATAATGTGTGTCACGTACGGGTAAGCCTAATATCCAACTAAAGTATCTCCTATCCAACTAAAGTCCCACTGAAATGCTCAAATTGACAATAAAAGCAAAAATGTTATCAACAGTCTGTTGGGAATTGCAGTGCTGCTTCCTCTTCTGGTTGATGAAGGACCCCCTCTGGGCAGTGTTTTTGTTCATGCTGCCGTGTGTGGGGCTGTGCAGGTGCAGCTCAGGTCCACCAGTGGTGGCTGTTACAGACCCTGAGAGCAGCTCAGCTCCTGAGCCTTGAGTGAGAAAAAGGGGCACACAGAAGGTGTCAGCTCTTCCACTGACCTGTCACAGGTGCTGCTGTTCCAACCAGATCCTGCAGCCTGAGGAGAAGGGGATGAAGGATTTTCACAGCACTCTGGTTAAACCCAGCAACTTTGGGTGCATTTAACTGTTAGGCAGCTTCAGTCAAGAGCAGCAGAGAGCAGCTGTAATGAACCCCTTCAGCTGAGGTGCATTGTTTAGAGAGATCAAGTTTTGTTCCTTTCCTTGTTTTCTCTCTACATGCACCACAACTTTTAACCAGAGGATGCACCTTGAGTTAAGAGGCAATGTTTGAGTATGCCCAGTGTAGGGTTTCTTGAGATGCACTGAAAATGAACAGTCTCTGACTGAAGAAATCCTGCTGCTTTCTGGGCCACCACTGGTTATCCAAGCCTCTGAACAGCTTCAACTCCCAGAAAGCTTCCTGGCCATGTGGATCAGTGCAAGGAGGAACAAGATGTCCCAAGCTCCAGACTCAAACCTGCAGTAATGGTCTCTGTTAGCTGATTATGGCAGGACTGGCCCTACCTGGTAAACAGCAGAGACAATTGCTGGATAGGAAAAGAATTCCCAGAGGCCTGAGTTACAAACACCCCTTCAGCTGGTCCCTGACAGATTACAACAGCTTCTGCCTGTCTGGCAGAGGAAAAGAGCCCAGATTGTACAGACAAGTCTGAGTTTCACTTTTTCTGCCGTTCCAAAAACTTGAGAATAGTTGCATTGGCTTGGAAAAGGTATTCAATACCTTTAATTAAAAGGAGCTGCAAGAGTAATTAAAAGTATTTCCTACAAGGGCCTTCAGTTAAAACTTTCTCTTTAGCCTAATTTACTGTAATCAGAACAATCCTTTGCCCCAGGTAACTGACTTTAGGACTGCTTTTATCCTACTAACACTGACGTGTGTTACCTGCAAGCAACATCTG
Source organism: Agelaius phoeniceus (assembly GCF_051311805.1). Classification (NCBI taxonomy): domain Eukaryota; kingdom Metazoa; phylum Chordata; class Aves; order Passeriformes; family Icteridae; genus Agelaius; species Agelaius phoeniceus. The sequence goes on along the minus strand of NC_135272.1, from coordinate 14,113,420 downwards.
CCAACACTCTATCCACTTAAAAACTCAAAAATGCCACTAGGGAACGTGAAATTATCTCCTTCCATTTAGCTTTCCAATGTGCTCCAAGGTGGTCTTTGGAAAAGAACTGTAAGCACTGCATTTTTCAAGGAAACATTGCTGTGTCACTGATTCAAGAACCCTTCAGTGGGTTCTTCCTTTTTGAAACTAGAGAAGAGGATAACTCTCCACCAAAGCAATCTGGAATTGAAGAGAGTAGAAGAGGCAGCAACTTCTGTCTGGCCTGACAGGAGCATAGGATGTTTTGCATCATCAGGAGTATATTAGCCCTGTTACTTCTATTGTAAAGTTTCAGAGATGGGTAAGGATAATAACCCCTCATATTCTGCTCTTGGATAAACCTAACACTGGGGGACAGGCTGAACACCAAACTTGTGAGAAATGGCAACCACTGCCGACAGCTGTTCAAGTGGAATACACAGAGATACCAGAACTAAGTGTGGGGGAAAGAAAGGACAAAGGCAAGCTCGTTTGGCTGGAATGCTGCCATATATTTAAGGAAACCAGAACTGCCAACACCTGGCAGCTTTGCTCCTTCACAGAAGAGATCTTAGCTCAGAGTTACTATTGACAACTCACCACAAACTTCACCTGAAGGTCCAGTGTGGTCCCTTGTCCCTGTACCTTTCTGCAGCACACAACCACTGTAAGCTCTGAGCAGACAACTACCTAGAGTGACTACACAATTCACTACGATTTGGGTACAAACTGAAGTTCGCTAGCAGCTGTGTCACCAGTCCTTCCTGTTCTCCTGGGATCAGCTCCTGCCTGGAGGCAGAACCCTGGAAACAGACCTGAATGCAGAGTTACATGTGCAACCTGGAGCTACAGCTGCACCCAGGCAGGACTGCCTGGCTTTAACTTAGAGGACATTTTATCTGTACTATTTTGTTACCTTTAAATGCCCTCTCTCTCTGGATCATAGTTGGCCAGGTTTTAGGAATGATGCATTTTAGGAACAGGCTGTTTCACAATAATGTCATATTCCAAAATGCTGAACACTGTTAGCCCTGTCCCACCTCCTGGATGCCGTGCTGGCAGTAAGGCTTGGACAGACTGGGAAGCAGCCTCCATGCCTCAGTGTGAAAAAGAGGTGAACATAAAAGCAGGTAACTCCACAGCCTTCCCACAGTGCTGGTTCTGTGACCACAGCCATGCTGGGATCAGGGCTAAATTCTGTTACCTAAGTCTAAACTGTCCCTTCCAAGTACAACAGGCAGCTCAAAACGGTCAAACTCCAGCTTGGGAGGAAGGAGTGGTTTACTGGAACAGGGTGTGCTGGAAGTCTGTAACATCCTGATGAACAAACCCGTCTGCATTATTCAGCAGCACAGTGAGTGGGGTAGGACTCTGTGAACACGGTGGTGGCGACCCCGGATTTATCTTCCGCCACTTCAGCCTCCTCCACCTTCATCACTGCAGCAGCTGGAACCTCTTCTCCCACCTGGATCTCTCCGGGGAGATGCACAGGGCCCTCTGCCTGTGCCCCCACATAGGTGGGAGTGCTGTACTTCATGAGAATGGTCTTGAACTGCACCAGGGGCGCGTTGGTGCGGACTCCCATGGGGTCGAAGTGCGTTCGGCTCACGCGGTATCCGGCCTCTGACAGATAGTTCAGGAACTTATTTAACCTGGGAAGAAAGGCAGCAAAACCAAATTCCCGCATTTAGAACGGACACGGTGCTGCCAGGGCTGACTCAGAACAAGCTGTGTGTCAGTGTCAGACCGGGCTGGAAGGTGAAGCCACACTTACTTTGGCATGTTCATGCCCTTGATGCTGTGCCGGTGGACGTTGTAGTAGAACGGGGGGTGCTCGGCACTGTGCTCGGCCCGCTGCCGCTTCGCCGCGCTGCGCAGCACCTCCTCGCTTTTCCTCTTGCCTGCACCACAACAAGGCCACAGAAACCACTCAGCACTCACAGGCACCCCAAAAACACCAGCAAAGCCTCAGACAGCACACACAAAAACAAAGCCATGCAGCAACTTCAGCTGTGTGCCTGCTTTTCTAAGCTGGTGTTTGCAGAGGTAAAACCGGGCCAGAATTTAATCAACAGGCCATTTTCAGTAGTAACAAGTAAATTACAGTGGCCTTCATAGAATATTTGGCATTCTGCTTTTATCAATAAATATGATTCTGGATAAAGATAAAATCTAATCAGTACTGGCTGGGAAAAAACTCCAGAGTGCAATACTGTTAAATATAAAAAAGGCTACACCAAAATGCTCCACTTACCATGTACTAAGTAGGACTCTGCAGAAGTATTTTGTGTTCTAATATATACACCACACTCTTCTAGAATACAATTAGAAGGCAAAATTAATTCTACTGTAAAGTGGCAAAATGCTTTAATTACACAGAATGAAATAATTCAAATATTCAATAGTGCATTCAACTCTATGGATACACTGCTGTTAAGTAACTTATCAGGGATCAGCATCTCTAAGAATCACCACAAAGCCAGTCCTCTCTGTGAACAGGCTGCCCGTTTTCTTACCTTGTTTGTTCTCATCACCAGGACTGTGGGTAGAAAAATGTTTGGGAGTTGTGCACTCTGCTTCACAAACTAATGTCTTCAGAAGTGGCTGAGCTTCATCCAAGCCATACTGCACAGCCTCCAGGAGCATCCTCCTGAGGAATCCAGTGTTAAAGAGAGATCCTGACCTATGAAACACAAGAGAAGTCAAAAGTTAAGGCTTCTTAATGGAAGCTGCTCCAAAATTCTCTTGCCCAAATTGATTAGCAATTATGTTACACTGAATCGATTTTTTTGCAATGACAACAACACTGGTCTTGTTTAAAAAAATAATTTAAAAATCAAGATCTCAAAAACAGTAATTTCTGCCCTAAGATGTAGAGAAAGTCATTCAACCCCCTTAAAGAAAGGTGCTGTTGATTGCCTAATTTTTAATACTGATTTGAAATAGCTTAAAGACTTTAAATGATTTATTCTTGTTTCTACAAATATTAATTAACAAGCAATGTAGTATTTATTACCATCAGCACATGTAATGATTTATTTAATAAATTCTCCACAAGTTTAGAGTAACAGGAGTTACTTTTGGCAAATAGAGGAACACAGAGGCAGGTTCTCTTGTGCAGGACATATTCCGTAAGTGCACTGAATGTGGAATTTAAAATATGTTACTATTTATTAACTGGTTTGAACAAAAGGAAAAACTGAATACCCCACTAAATTCAAATCCACACTCTGTTTCCTGAGCTCCTGCTGATTGCTGTACCTCCTTTTGTAGTGCTAAAATAAAAAATGCTATGGTATGAACAGCTGAGCTGCAGAGCTCCTGGACCAGAGTGGTTCTCCAAATGTGTCCTGTGATGTGAACTTACCAGAGAGGACCAAGAAGCACTGCTGTCTTCCCAGGCATGCTGCCATGGCAGTCACAGGGCAGCTGCTGGTAAGGGTTTTCTGCAGCAGAAAAACAGCATGTGAATTGTTTGGCAATAGCCAGCCATGCCTGTGTGACTGCACAGACAGAGAGATGCAGTGGGAGCTCACTTCAGCGAGGTATTTGGAAGGGCAACAGCAGAAGTGTGACAGTATTTTCACTTCTGCCAAGCAGCTCATGGTGGGATTTAGTGATTGATGACTTGACTGGTAATCAGTGTTAAAACAGGAGTGCAATTTTTGTCTCCTGTCTTTGCTAACCTGTATGTGGGGACAGCCCATTAACAACAGCAGGGGAAAACCAGACTGCTCAGTCCACGGCATTTTAAGGAACTGAAATGCAGCAGAAAAGCAATCTGACACCAAAGGCTATCTAGCTGCTGCCATCTGAAGGAACCCAATAGTATCAAAGGCTATCCCTATCCTAGGGCTTTTCCTGAAGTGGCAGATCCATGGACATACCGGGCATCCTGGCAGCTCCAGCAGCTAGAGCAGGCTGGGAGGGTGTCCTGTGTAGAAACAAATCTCAGAATGGTCTGGGTTGGAAGGGATCTTAAAGCCTGTCCAGTGCCACACCCTGCCATGGGCAGGGACACCTTCCACTGTCTAACTTGGACACCTCCAGGGATGGGGCAGCCACAACCTGAGCAATTTGTGCCACAAATCCAGTCCATTTACAGGAAAATCCATGCAGACAACCAATCCAGCCCATGGCCATGAAGCACAGCACCCTCTCCACCTCACATACATTGTTACATACAAGGGAATTGCTACTAATGGGATATAAATATAAACAAGGCACAGAACAGAGAGACAAACTGCAAAAGAAAAGCCATTTACCTTCCACCATATTGCCCTCTTTCTGGAAAACCCTCTCTTCACACCACTGGCAGTGGATGAGGTATCGGACCTTCTTTGCTGAATCATCTGCAGGGGTTGGGCCCCGTATAACTCTGACCACCACCAGAACAAAGTGTTCCAGAGCTACTGCCAGCAGCACTTCAATGCCCTTGTTACAGCGAGCTGCAGCTCTGGGGGGACAAACACACACAAAGCCCAAATTGTACTGAATTCAGCAGGCAAACACTGCCATGGACACCTGAACCTGCTGCACGGTTCTTGAGCTCGTTCCCTTCCTAGAGAGGGCTACTAAAGAGTTGAGAGAGCAGGAGGAAGTGTTTTCTTTCTGAAGTGCCTCATTTTGTGGCCTCCCTGGCAGGCCAAGCAAATCTAATTTTACTTCTTTTTATCACAGCTAGAAATAGTGGACTGCCACCTGCATCATCACATGAGCAGGGAAGAGGACAAGGGAAATCTAAACATGTTCAGCTCAGCATTTGTGCTCTGGCATTCTCAAAACCTCTGGTTATTTCACTTCCTCCTCATCTTTCCCAAGCAGTTTTCCCCTCCTCTTGCCTGTACCTTTTTTCTCCAATTAGGTTTTAGGTCTTCATTTATTTAACAGACTGAGTTTAGTTAGGGTATCTATATGCAAATAACTGATTTCACAAGTCAGTAAGCACATCCATCTTTTTAACCTCAAGTATGAGGATGTGCAGTGAACATCAGGTTCCACTGAAGCAAGTCTACCTGAAAGGCTTAGCTAGAAGCCATTCAAGCAGTTTATTTTGTATTTAGGAAGTCCTATGGAGCTTTAAAATGGCAAAATTGATAGAGAAATAGAAGAGTTTGCAAGTCTGGGTATTTTTTTTTCACATTACCATCCCACCCCCCCACCCTACTGATGCATTTTCACCTTGCCCAGTCACTAATTATTTCAAATAATTACCTAATAATTTTTTACCCTAATTGGAAATGGTTTAGCAGTACCTGGTGACAGCAGCAATCACAGCCCTGGCTGCCAGCTCCTTGTAGTACTCTGTTCTGACAATATTGCAGCCATAGTGACGCAGGGCCACGTGCTGAGCCTTGGCATAGAGGGAGCTGATGTCTGTGGATGTCAGTGACACAATCCCAAGGTTTCTCACGTTTCTGAAGGCAGAATCCAGGTAATTCACAGAAGTTCCAAAGGGGTCCAAATGGCTGAAAAGAAAGGATGTACCACTGAGTGTCTGTAAATGCTCCAAAGTCTGGCTTTACACCGAGGAAAAAACTATTTTAGAACCTTCATCTATGATCACAATTAAAACAGAAAGAAGGAACAGGACTAAAAGTTCCAGCAATGCTTAGATCTGAATGTCAGTCATGAATAACACAAAAAAAAAAATCCCACCACTTATTTTGATATCTGTTTGAATGGGTTTGAATGCATGCATTTATATACCCAACCTGGAAGAATCAGCCTACTTTAATTCAAAGTTAATATGCTGCAAAATAGATAAAAACAGGAGATGCAACAAACAGCATTTTAAACTAAAAACAAGTTTTAAAAAAACCCAAAACTGATTTGGTATTTCCCTTCAGCAAACAGACAATGAAGTTATTAAAAAAACCCAGCCTGGGTTAAAATTTTCATGTATATTTGTAACCCATTCTGAATGTCATAAAAACTAATATTTTTCCAGCACTTTTTAAAACATTTAAGATTAAAGTTCTGTCCCCACACCATTTCTGGGACAAAATTACATTTCAAGTGACTGCTGGTTGATTATATTATCATTCCAATTTCTCCAAATAATCACATACTGGGAACTGGGGTGGGGTGTGTCATTACCAAACCAGAAAACTGACAGAAACATTCAACACTTACATAAAATCAAATGATCTCAAATGCATGACAACATTGGCATCCATTTTTGTCACCTCAATGGTGTCACTATTTTCTTCTCCATTTCCCACAGTTTCACCATTGTCTTCTTCCCTACTGTTCAGTTTCACCTTCATTTTGTTTAAATGACAATTTTCCTTAATCATTGTCACAGAATTTTCATTACAATCATTAATTGTAACTTTCACAGAACTTCTGAGGTGCTTTGCCCACTGCAACCCCATGATCCCTGTGGAAAAACAAAATTTAAGGACAATAAGACAACTGATTTTAAGACCACTGAACTTAAATATTATTTACAGACTTTTTAAAAGCCTTAATACAGCTTTTGACAGCTGTCTTTTTGTATGGAAGCTCAGGACTCTCTGCCCAAGGAAGACAATTATTGTGTATCTGACATTATTTTTGGGTATGTGATGTCAGTTATGAATTTCTGCTGCTTCCTCCTATTGGATTTAAACCCAAACTATTAAAGAAATGGATTTACCAGTGGCACCGAAAGCATCCAAACATTCAATGGGTTTGCGCTCCCCAGCAAGCACGGCCAGCGCACAGAATATCAACTGCCTGCAAGACAAAAATGGCCACAGTCTGTAAATTCAGAGAACAGTTCTATTTCCTTCTTCTTATTTATCTCCCTTTAACATAACAGTGGGATAGTTAAGCTAAACTCCACTTTTTACAGGGAAGAACTGTAAATAAAAAGCTCAGCTATGCTGAAAAGCTGAATTCTACAGCAGAGTATTCTTAAAGTAATATCTACTAATTACAGGAAAATACTTAGTAACTCCAGAGATGATACTATTTCACACATAGTGGTTTTGGGTACAAATATTATTTGTCAAGAAGAGTTTTCTGATGGGAAATTCCTTTCTCCTTCCCTCTGAACAGAAGTTTTGCAGGGTTGCTTTTAAAAACATAGATTTTTCACTGCAAACTCCCCCACCCCTCTGATGCATCCTCCCACTCCCTGCTCTCTCACCTGTTGAGTTTCATTTTAGGATTAAAATAGGAATCTGTTTTCTGGGGTGTGGAGTGGTTGGGAAGAACCTGCACATCTGTGGCTGACTCCTTCACCACTTTGTAAGATGACTTGGGAGCACGAACTGAAAGAAGTAATTGAGGCAGAAGGAAAGAATTGGTGAGAACTGAAATTAATATTAACACAGTTGGTAAATTACACTAAAAAACTGCTCCCACAAAGCAAGAAGTCTGGGTTATGCTGCAATCCAACCAGCACATGGAGCAGTTTACAAGGATGAGGGGAGAAGCAGGCAACAATTTATCTTCTAATTTTAAAAGTGGCAAATAAGGATCATGCTCTGCCACAATTTTCTTCTCATAAAACATCAGATTTGTTTCTCAGTTGGGCTCTTATGTATCCACTCCAGTTTAAGAAAGTCAGCCCCTGAGCCTGACACTTAGCACATCTGTTTTGCACGTTTAAACATAATACATTGCTAATTAATTAAAACCCTGTTATCAAAGTCCTATATGTGTCTCAATGAACTGCAAAAATCCTTGATCTGTTTGACGTTATTGAACAGCCACACAAAATGCATGAACAGCACAGGCACATGGACAATTCCAGCAGCAGAGCTCTGTGTAGACAGCCTGTGGCAAAACAAGCTTTCAGATCTGAAACTGTAAACACAGGCTGCCATTCCTCTGAGCAGTTCATCCACAGTCTAAAATGTACCTGGGAACAAGCAGGAAAAATTTGTACCAACTGGATATGACCCTGCCTCTCTCAGGGCTTTCAAACACACACATGGTGCATCTGCTCCACCTTCAGGGGCCCCAAGAGCTGCCCAGTGCCTACAGATCACAAAACCTCGGATTCCTCCTCCCTCTATGAGGAAAAACTGCCTCTTGCATTTTGTTAAAAATACTAAATGGGCCATTCTTTACTCACAGCTCTGAAGGGAAGCACACAGAGATCAATGTATTTCACACCACAAAATCTATGAAGATATGGAATGTAGTACTACTATCGCTTTTCAGACATCCAAACTAATGCCCAGGCATCAAACTACTGGCATTCCAATTATTTAAAATGTTTTTAACCTAGTTTATGCAAGTTTAGAAACCAAAGTTTTATTATGGACCAAGTCAGGTAGGATTGCAATTTACCAAAGAACTACTGACACCTCTATCATGTCTTTCTGAGACTGAAAAAACCTTGTTTTGGGAACCCAAGCTGGTTCAGTCTGGATAAAAAGCTAAGGATTTTTCATTGCAGAAAGATTTACTCCAGACTTTTTTTTTCCCTGTGGATGTCATGTCCTCACTCTTTTGGAGACACTCAAGCTGGTACTTAAAACATTAAGGGTGAGGGGAGTACTTGTTATCTCAATAAGAACACAGGAACTGGTCAATGCAAGACTAAATCACAAGTTTGATGAAACAAAAGTTCTGAAATATTAAGGGCAGATTTTTCATTAGAAAGCCAAACTCTGTTTCTGAATTTTTCCTGTGTTACTGCAGGTGGTATATGACAGAAGAAGACTGAATGTTTCCTGTCAGTCAGAGCTCACCTGTGCTAAACCTGGACTCAGTCTCTCCTTTATTCACGTGACGATTGATGTGACCGATCATGTCAGTTCTTCGTACTATAGTTGCTGAGCAGATGATGCAGTGGTAATGAGCTCCCATCTTGGACAATGTCTGTAAAATAGAGCCTTTTATGTAGTTCCAGAATACATAAAACATGCTTGAAGTAGAACTGAACACAGACATATGAGAAGTCATCTGTTACCTCCAGAACACACAAAGTATCCTGAATGTACAGCCAGAGCTGCCCCTCCACAGTGAGAGAGGTACAGCCACACGCAGCTATCCAAGGGTTCCATCACACATCCTGGACCAACAAGCTTTTGGCATCACACACACAGCAGCAAGATGTATTTGGAGACTAAGCAGATCTCAAAAGTTCCCCTCAGTCACCCAAATCCCCCACTTTGTACAGTAACAAGAATTCCTGGGATTCAGCATTTTTACCTGGTCTCCAACAAGGTTGGGTTTTACTGGCCGACAGGATAAGTGACAGATGCACATTCTGTACCCTGGAAAACAAATGCCATCCCAGAAGAGTAAATGAACAGCATGTCTGTGGCCTGCACCACATGCTGTCACTTCAGATTTCACCAGACAGCAACAAGAACATCACCAATTATCTGGGACATTCCCTCTCTGCACAGGGAAATTTATCAGCTAATTATACATTTTAAACTTTAAAATGCAAAGAATTTAAAGTTTATTTTAATAAAGTCTCTGAGCATCTTACAAAGCTACACCAAGTCTCCAGTTCAAAAGTACCTGTGAGTCATCCACAAAAATATTGTTACCTGGCTAAAAGACTTGTGTGAAGACTTTATCTATAAACATATGTTGCACAGTTAAAGAAAACCAAAATGAGATACCTGATACTCCAGCTGGAAAATTTATAGGTCAATTTTATCTTGCTCATCCTCTAAATAGTCACTTTATTTGCCACAAACCCATACACCTGGGTTTTTGAAAAACACACACTGCTCACTTTATTTTCCTTCCTAAACTTCTTGCAGGGATTTTAATGCATGTCATAAGCAGATCACAGAGTTCTTTAAGAAACAATTAAAGCTACTAAGTACTGATACTACATAAAGACTTCAAGTGCTTATTGGAACCCATGGAATCTTTATGATCCACTAAAATTGATCACCTGTATGTGTCTGATTATTATTAATATATAACTAAAACTTATATTGAAGTTGTTTTCATTATGCACTTTTTAAAAATTTTATGGTAATTTTCATAACATGCCATGCAATTATTGGTGTTTTTCTAAAGAGAAAATGTACAATTGTAACCATTCTGGCTGGAGAATAATACGAGTTCTTTCACATTTAGATTTTACATCCCACCTCAAAATTCATTCTGTCAAAATATAGTTCTAATTCAGAGATGATAACAAAATGCTCAAGCCAAGAGGAATTTTGAAACATGAAACACAGAACATACTCACAATTTCTTCTAGTATTTACTATTCAAACCCAATTGCCATTACCTTCAAATTCAACAGAAACCTTCCAGTGCAAATTCTGCAAGTGACGATGGAGTTTGTGGCTATAGCAAGCTTTGAATTTCTCCTCAGGACATAATGGACAAGGCTTCCTTTCATCTGAAAATACATTAAAAACTATGAGAAACATGAAATGCAGTTATCACTTGTGTTAGCTGAGATGCAGGCCAAGAGAAAAAAGGCTGAAGGTAAAACCAACATGAGTTAAAGATTAAATCTTCAGGGAACATTCTATTTCATGCACAAACTTCAAATGTATGGGCTGCCTCTTTCTCCTCCATAGAATATAGACCAAAATCACTATAAACTTTTAAAATCACTAACTTCTACAACCTTTGGGTTTTGGTTTCTAGTATTTTTTACTCCAGGAACATGAAGATAATGAAATTTCTGAAAAGTACTGAGGAACAACAGAACTTTACAGATGACATGCAAAGACTTGCAAGTTCCAACTCCTGAATCCTTTGGACAAAACAAGCAGCTGATATCTATTTAAGCTGCAAAATAAGGCAATGTACCCTATATAAAATAATTTTGGAAAATATAAAATAATTCTTGAAAATCCTGCATGTGAGACACAAAAAGTGTTGAAGCCCTTGAAGGAGTAGCCTAAATAAAAACTAGCTGAATGTCAAACAACCTCTCAGGCAGAATTTAGGAGAAGAACAAGAAAATAAATCATAAAGCCTTTTTTTACAAAACCCCTCATCTTTAAATATCATAAATATATGTAGTGTGTTAAAGATAAAATCTAAAGGAAAATGTAAATGCCTGTAACACAAAGATCTGTGTTCTGGGACACTGCTGTGGACAACTCACCGTCTCTCAGGTCAGCCAGTTTCTCTAGATCAGCAAGGTGTCTCTGAATTGAAATATGTTTGTCTAAAAAAAATGCCAGAAATATTTAGAAATTAAACATTCTTAGTTTAAAAATTGCTTTCAGTTTACTGCTACTTTTCTATGCAGCACATCAAATCTAGCACTGTTAGAGAATGACTGCAGTAGGGACTGAAATATTTGGTTTTGTCCTTTTACTTCCATGGCAGCACAAATAACTGCAAAAATTATCCCCAGAATAGCTGTTTAAAAAGATCCATATATTTTCATATATTTCTACTTCCTTTTAATACTGACACACAAGCTTTCTAAGATGGAAAGATCCTAATTTGAAAAAAAAACCAGCTGAAAAGATCAAGTCACATTCCCTTTACACCAGGTTTTACTGCTGAGCATTGTTAGTGAATGTAAATCATGCACAAAAGCAGTACAAAAACATCTTAGGAACTCACTGGAAAAACTAAGTATCAACTGTAAGTGGACCAAATTTAAGAACAATTATTCACTGTGGAGTCAGGATACATGAAATTCTACCATTTTTTCCCTTCCCTTGGTAAACAATTTAACCTTTAAATCTACCACCTGATTTTTCAACTTATCAGTCAGCATTTGCCAATACCAAGAAAATTAGGTTGAAATCTACTTTACTGATTCCAGCACACAGAACTTCCCAGTCCACTGTAACAGATTCTGTAGCAACTTTAAGCTTTACAACGTTTTTACAGGATAAATATTCAGGTTTTCTCGTGCCAGACAAAGCAATTGATCCATGGCAGGATACAGAGGTGAGTTTTAAAATGAGATTTCACACACTCCCTTTACCTTTCCTCCCGAGTATTTCTACCTTTCCTCCAACACATGGCACAAATATTAAGAGTTTATTAACAAACCTCGTGGGTAATCAGATGATAGATCCAAAATGTTGCTATCAGATTCCCTTGGCCGTTCTTCCTCTGCTCCTCTGTCTTCAGCTTCCAATTCTGACTCGGGAATTTTCATCTCAGCGTTCTTGCTTTTCATGTTTTCAGAGACCAAACCATCTTAAAACCAAATAAAAACACAGTAAAAGTGTCACCGATGTAACTGAACTTTACAAACACGTTCATTTGTTTTCAATAATCTGGTGCTGACTAAAAGCATGAAAGAGGAAAAATAGTTCCCTAGGAGAATAGTATGAGATGAATCTTCATTCCAATTATCCTTGGAAACCACTGTGGAATAATGTAACCCTGGACAGGGGAAATAACTATTCACACATCAGTACCAGATGTTTAAGGTGAACAAAATAACATTTACATATTGTTTTGTGGCAGAATGCAAGGCAAAGCAGGCAAGGAGGAGCTCCAAATTCCCCAGACAACTTACAATCAGCTAAAAAACTTTGGTAACAGTTTAGTTCATGAATCAAACAGTATGAAAGAAGGGACTAAAGGAGGAATTTGCTATCAGCAGAGGCAATGAGGAGGGTAAGTGCTGGTGCCATCAGCATTTGCAAATGTATTACTTCTTGGGGCAGATGGGCCTGGTGAAGAATTTCAAGCATTTAAAGAGCCTGAGAGATGGGGAGATAAAATGAGGAGAATAGTCAAACCCGGGGAAAATAATTGAAGGAAGAGGTAGAATTTCCCCAGAAGGGATGGTCCAATCCCTCTCCAAGGGATATGAGGAAGCACTAGAAAAGGATTCAGAAAGCCACTTAAATCTACAAATACTGTCCTGCTCCCAGCAAGATTCCAGGGGACAGGTGGGACTAGTGAAGTTTCAACCATGGGCAACAACAAATAAAGCTCTGGCATTGCTTTGCAATTACTGAGAAGCAACAGAGCAGGCCAAGGCCTTTCAGCCTGGATGGGACAGACAGGAGGTGCAGAGACAAAAGGCAACCAGGAGCTGTCTGTCCTGACACAGAAGCTGGGGTGCACCTCATGGAGAAAACACGGACCTACAAACTGGTTTGTGTTGGAAGTTATTTCCAGAGGATGCAGGAATGGATGGTTGTTCTGTGCAGGCGGAAGGAACAACCTGGGATAGTGGGAGGTGTCCCTGCCCATAGCAGGGGCTGGAACAGGATGGGCTTTAAGGCTCCTTCCAACCCCAAACCATTGCATGATTCTCTGATTTCTCAGGTCTTCCCTATGCACCTAGTCCTGACCACAGCTTAAGACAGGCTGGAAGGATCTTACAGCAGTTCTTCAGATTCCCCCGGGCTACTTTTGTTTGTTTTCTTTTAAACATTGCTGTTAGGTAAGAATATCTGTTATTATGAAAACTGACAGAAAGAGAAAATGGAAGGAATACCTCAAGACAGGGGCTCAAAAATCTGAAAAAACAGAAGCACAGAGTAAAATTATTCTACCTATCTTAAAATCTATCAGGAGGTGAATTGCTACAAAGAGATTGTTGCTGTGCTCCTCACAGACCTGTTTTAAGATGGCAACTCACCTAAGAAAGATTTGCATGGAGTCTACTGCTCTATTAAAAAGTTGCAGGATTCCTGGTGATAGTTTCTACATGCTTTATTAATACAAAGACAGACAGAAAAAGAGTAAGTAAAAGCATGTTTGGTAAGAAATCCCTAACAACTATTGATTAGTTGCAGGAAAAGTGGAAACGGTTACAAAAATGTATAGTGAGAGTACAGCAGTGACAAAACCCAGCAGAGTTGGACTGTCTGCATCCACAGAGCACGTGGAGAGGTTAGAATGGTTGAAAAGGATAATACGAATATATGTAAAAAACAGCTAGTGAATATGTAAATGTACAAGGAGAGAGGTAAACTTTCACACTGAATGATGAAGCAAAGCAGGCTCTACCGAACCAAGACGTCGAGAGTTTTTAAATGCCCACGGGGAATCCGTGATCTCACACAAACAGAATAATGCTTCTTCAGAGAGCCTAAAGTACATTTACACACAAAAATGAATTAATTAGAAGATTCAGTTCACTCCAACCGTAAAGCTGCAGCAGCAAAGGGCTGGCAGCAAGGGCTCACTTGGGGAACTGGAAGTCCAGCAAAACCAATTTCCAGAGTCCCAGAGCGGATCAGGTCGGAAGGACCACGGTGGTCCAACCTCCCTGCTCCAGCAGGCTCGTCCCGGAGCACATGGCGCAAACACGTTTGGGTTTAAAAAACTGCGAGCAAAGATGCGCGGCTGAGCCCGCGCGGCCCACGCCGCACTTAGGGCTCCCTAAGAGACCTCGTGGAACAATAAATGATCCCCAAAGACAAAGTACCGGTAGGTTTGGGGAAGAAAGAAGCGACAGGAGCGCGGGTTCAAGCGTAGCGAGGCCCGGCGGGAACACGTGTGGCCCGGCACTGCGCTGGGAAAACGGGAGACCCGGGAGCCTGCGCCTCTCACCGCTCCCCGGCGCGGGCGGACGGGGACGGCGAGCGGCCCTGGGGTGTAAATTCAAAGCAGCTCGGGGTGTAAATTCAAACCGGCCCGGGCTGTAAATTTAAACCCGCCCGGGCTCCGCATGGCGCCCGCCCGCCCTCAGCCCCGGCACGGAGGGCCCGGCTGCCCCCACCCGCCCGATCCCTGCCCGTTCTCACTCAGCGCCGCCGGCTCGCCGCCGTCTTCGTAGTCCTGGTTGTGGTTTTCCTCCTCCTGCTGCTCCTGCCGCTGCCCCAGCGCGGCCTCCGCAGCCTCTAGGGCTGCCTCCGCCGCCTCCAGCGCTGCCATGTTCCCGGGGCGGAGCTGCCGCGGAGCCCTCACGCCCAGGGCGGCCCGCTCCGCCTACACTTCCCAGCCGTGCCCGGGCCGGCCCGGCGCGCACCGCGGCGGAGGAGGAGCCGTGCCGGGGCTGGGGCAGCCGTGCCGGGCACGGCCCGAGCCGCCCGAACGGCCCCGACAGCTGCCGCGGGGCCCGCCGGGGAGCGGCCGAGCGGGGTGAGGCGGCGGCGCACGGCCTCCTTTGAGGAGGGAGGAAGGGAAGGGAAATAGACGGAAGGGAAGGGGAGCTGTGTTTGTTGGCAGCGCCCCAGGTGCCTTGCGGGCCCCCCGGCTGTCCCCTTGGAGGGAGGGAGTGAGGCAGGAGCTGTCGCCCCTCAGCCCCCCGTGAGAGGCTCCTTCAGAGTCCGGTGCTGCCCGCGCCTCAGGGCGGAGCCGGTCCCGGGGTGCCCTGCTCGGATCTGGGATCTGGGATCGGCTCGCTGGGAGCTCCGGGTGAAGCTTTCCACAACTGCCCTGAACTTCCTGGTGGTGCGCGCTGTTTGTGTGGAGGGGCTGCTGCGGGATGTCACCGTGCTTCCTCCATCCTCGGCGGCAGCCGGGACTGCCTTAGACAGTCACAGCTTCGGCTGGGTTGGAAAAGCCCTCCAAGGCCATCGAGCCCAAGCTGTGCCCGGTCCCCACCGGGATCACCAGCCCAGAGCTCTGAGTGCCACGTCCCGGCCTTCCTTGGGCACCTGCAGGGATGGGGACTCCAACACCGCCCTGGGCAGCCCCTGCCAAGGTCCGATGGTCTTAAAACTTGGTTATACGACTCAGTGTTAAAGGATGCTAGTTTTTGTTTGTTTGCTGGTACAAAATAGGTGTCTCTGGGGAGGTGGAATTGCTGTCATTTCTGCTCTGGCATCCCCTCAGATGTGAATAATTAATTAACCCTATTCAGATCTGCTGTGGCTCTGTAATGAGAAAACAAAAGAAGGCTATTAAGGGTATTATAAAGTATTTTTCTCTGTGCAGTTAAAACTTAATTTTAGCTTATCTGGATCTAAAAACTTAATACAAGCAATAAAGACAACACTTTTTTTTTTAATAGGATTTGAAGATGTCTAAAAAGAAGCTGAAGAAACTGTCTGGAAAGGAAGTCTCTTTGGATGGCCAGGATGACAAAGTAGGAGCAGAAATATTATTACTTTTATATCTTAATTCAGTCTCCTACATTCAAGAGAACATAAATTGTTTAGTAGCCTTGTGGTGGAAGGATGAATCCAATTTAAAGACAGAGTCATAAAGAACAACAGGAGGGTTGAGTTGGGCAGATAAATGTGTTTTTCTTCAGAAGCTGTGAGTAGTATGGGTATCAGGAAATAAGAAACTTTTTCCTTTTAGTGTATCTTTCTGTTTGAGGAAAGTTTGGTTTAATACTGGTGCTGAAACCAGTGCTGTTTTCTTGCACTATTCTGTAACTTGGATCATATATCCTAATTTTCTGATTAACCACAAGTTGCACTTCACAGCATTTTGGTGAGTGACTCTCCAATATTTCCTTCTAGCCACTGAGACATAAATTAATGACCAAAATTCTCAGCATATTCTAGTACATACTTGTATCTTGTGAGTCAGCTTTCACTGAATCACTTGTAAAATGCAGGTGCTACAGGAGTTGTCACCTTTTGATCATACTTGTGTGTAGCTTCCTATTGTTTTTTATTGTTTGTGTCCAACTTCTGACAAGTTATTTACCCTCAGAAGTGTAATACATAGTTGATAAATTAGTAGTTTATTAAATCCACACTTAAATTTGCTACATTTTTTTCCTGTTATATTTTGCAAGGAATATTTATAAAGTAAGAGAGCTTTTACCTGTCTTCTCAACAATTTTTTGCAGCTGTTAATAAATGAGCATGATTATGGACTTATAAACTGAATTATTCATGTTAGAACCCTTCTAATCATAGAGAAAATGTTGTTCAAAGTCAAATGTTTCTAACTATGATTTTTTGCCCTGATTTCCTTACTATTATTAGATTTGTCTTTTAAAAATAACTTATCCTAAGATACCTTATTGTTTTGGGTTTTTTTACTTCTGTAATACAAAGGGTAAACACTTGGCTTAAAACCTCATACTGCAGCTTATTGCCATTGCTAATGCCTCACCAGTTTGAAGAATACAGCTTTAACAGCAAAAAGATGAGGAAATCTCTAACAGGAGCAAGTGTCCTGCAGTGTGATCCCAGCATGGGTGGGAGGTGTCCTATACCCCAAACTGATTGTGCTGGGAGAAGAGAAACAGTAGGAAAATTTGCTTATGATGATTAATTTAAACGATAACATTTGAGAAAAGGAGGAGGTAGGTTAAAAAGAGATATTAAAAATGTCATGAAAACTCATGGTTGTCAGGGAATAGGCCTTGAAGAGAGAAATGAGCAGCTGGAGATGGGTTTGTCCTCACCAGAAGTTGTCCCAGCAGCACCATGAACTCCACCCACCCCAGGGGAGCTCCTTCAGTGCTTCCCAGCTGCTGGGGACAGCAGGGGGGTGCATGTGGCCCCGGGAGGAGCCTTTGGAATTGTCTGTCATTCTGCTTGCTCTTTGCATTGCTGGTATTGGTCCTGCAGCTCCAGACCAGCCACAGGCACAAGTTCTCAGAACTCCCTTAGCTTAGGACTCCCCTGGTTTCTGCAAGCCTTTGATTTTTGCATGAAGTGCTCTCTAGTGTGGGAGCAAACCAGCAAAGGCCTCTCTAGGTAGGACAAATCAATGCAGCAGTGACCTGGTGGCCTCACTGAGTCAGCAGGCCCCAGTTTTTGAAGGAGTGAATTATTTGTGAAAGGATGAACTGTCTGGAGCTTCCTTATCCAAAATAATCCGTGTGTTACCATTCTCTGTTGTAACTTCCTACACCCTGCTGTGGTTTGGGGAAAACTGAGTCCTATAACCCAGAGAGGTATAAAAACTACATGTGGGCACATGGCTTTACCTGAGTGCTTGTGAATTGATCATGGTAGGAATGTCACTATCTCAGGTCTGTACTTGTCACTGCTGTAGTGGACCCTTTTGAATCACTTTGTAAGCATTAAAGTGCTCCATGATTCAATCATGAAGTGCTCTTAAACCCTTTGCACCCTTATCTTTGCATGCACATCCTTGGCACCCTTTGACCTTGGTGTTTTTCTAAGCAGTCAAACCACCCAGTTTTGACATTGTCTTATGAAGGCTTTTTTTTCAACTGCAGTTTCCTCTGTAAGCTCCTGAATTTTTTTTTCAGAACTCTGAAGACACAAGATCTTACAAGCACACTGCAAAAGAAGAAACAGAACTTCAGAGGTAAATTCTCAATCTGTCATTAAAAAGAACTATTTAAAAATATAACAATGCTGAGGACTTAATGCTGAAGACTTTTTTTCAGCCTGTTCACCAAATGAAATGTGGTGTTTTAACCAGTCTTTCTTTGGATATTTTAAACCTTGGATATTTTAAACCTAGTGTACAGTAAATATAATTACTGAGTATTTTCTCTGCTCTTATGACAAATTTCCTAATAATTTTTCATATAATTAATGATTTCTGTAGAATGTTATTATATTCCCCTCCATTGCTCCCTTTCCAAGTTCCCCAGTCAGTGCAGGATAAACGGTTTGAAAGCTGTGTGTGTTATGGCACTGTGTGACCAAGCTGACCTTTTAGGTAACACACCTCCTTTATCACTGAACTGCTGTTAAAACTTATCTGTGTGATAAGAAGAAACTCGACTGTGTAGGGTGTCTCTCAAACCAGCAGTGAATGCAGAAGAAGCTTTTTCTCCATTTTCTGAAAGCTAAAATAGCTGTACAGTGGAGAAAGGTAAATCCAAAATTGCCATGTCAAACTATTTTGAAGGATAACTGTTGCTTCAAGTTCATGTTTAAGAATGGTGCTCATAAATGCTTAGCTCTGTCTCAGTCAAATGCAGATGCCTTTTTTGTTGCTCTTTTCCATTACCTGAGCTAAATTACATTACTTTCTGATCATGTTCATGTAGGTCCAAACCAGAGAAAGATGGGCATGAGAAGAAGCGACACCGAATTTCTTGTGCTTTTCACGATGCAGATGGAAGATCCCAGGAAAAATCTCCAAAGAGAAGCAAAACCCCAGATGGTTCTTCAATTCATACTGAAAGGCAGAAGAAAATAGTGATCCAGTTTAAAGCCAAAGAAATCAAACATGGCAAAACCACCCGCACTCCTGATGTGGTGACTGCCAGCAAGGAAAGAAGTCAATCTGATGGAAGAGAAGGAAAAAGGCTCTGGCACAGCTTTGAGCTTCAGAGGGACAAGGCACTGAAGAAAAAGAGAGAGAAAGCTGAACTCTGTAAACTCAAGCTAAAAGCAGAACAAGCTATGATAGAAAAGTTTAAGTCCTCTGTGTACGAGGTACCACATAAAAAGGCAGAGAGCTCAAAAAAGCGGAGTGAAGTTTTCAGAATACCCAAAAAGCCACCTGACAGCTCTGCAGGGACTGGGCATGGTGACAGACCTGCCAGTAAGGAGCCAAGTGCATTATCTAGCTTCTGGGAAGAAGAGGAGGAGGAAGAAGAATATAAGGACTTAGCTGAGAAAAAGAGGCACACGAGTAAACACAGATCATCACACTCCCCATCTGAAACTCCACCACGACGGGACTCTCGGAAGCGCAAGAAACACAGCCCTGGTTCTCCTAAAGCTCCTGAGCACTCAGCAACTAAAGGAGGAGACTTGGAAGCCACAGCGTTGTGTTTTAAGCAGGTAATGAGAACCCTGTTCTTTGTATTATGGAGATGTTTCAGGATTGCTTCTTAATGGCAGATTTGTATGAGCAGACTGTCTTCTTACAGAATCCAGCCAGGTTTCACAGCTAACTAGGTGGATTTTTTTGATCCTAATGTAAACCTTGTTTCCATGTTCCTCAGCTAAATGTTAAACAGACCAGAAGGGTAAAGGTCTTGGATGCTGGGACTGTGCTCATATGTTTCCATGGCTTTGCTTTGCTGCTGGGGGTGTGGAATGCTTTAGTTTAGGTATAAATCAGCTGATTTTTTGTTTTTAGCTGATATGATTATTTCATTTTTTGAATGAATAAACTGAAGCAATGAAAACTTGCTGCCAGACAAAGCATTGCTAGTGGAGTGATGCCTGGAGAGCTTGGGGTGGATGTGGGACTAAATTGGTATGTGTGCTGCAGAACTTCCCTTTTATCTGTGACAGGTTTGTTTCTAAGCTCAGGCTGTGGTGCAGAGCCAAACACAAGCTGGATCTTGAGAATGGGGTTTTTTGCTGTTGTTCTGGTGAAAATGCCCAGCAACTTTGGGGATTCCAGTTTGTGTTACAGTACTGTGGGCATTTTGTGTGTGTGCTAAGAGTTACTACATGCAAAGCTGGGGAGCCATTGAGGTTGGAAGGCACCTCTGGAGATCATCCAGTCCAGCCCCCTTGCTCAAGCAGGGTCAGCCAGAGCTCATTGCCCAGGACAAAGGATAGAGACTCCACAACTTCTCTGGGCAGCCTGGTCAAGCACCTTCAATGTAAAAAATGGTGGGGGGTTAATGCTCAGATGGAATTTGCTGTGTAGTCCAGTCATTTATTTAAAAAAAAGCCATGCATCTAAGCCATATTAAAATGATACTATAGATGCTAATAATTGTAGTTTATGTTCCCTATTCACTTGGGAGTACCCAGTGTTCTCTAAAAAACCCTCTAAGACATGTGTTGTTCTTCTGTTCCTGCTTGTTTCTAGAATGTTGAGAGCCCCTGCACATCTGACTCCTACCAGGGAGGTGAGGTCACTAGGCCTGTGCCTGTCCCAAAGGTGAGTGAGGGACTTGTTTAACACTGCAGGGCTGTATTCCAAAACTCCTGGCGTAGGGATCCCTTTTACCTCAGTATTCCTTGATATTTTGTGATGTTGGCAGGGTGTGTGTTTGTGGTGTTTTTAATTCTCCCTACAGAGCTCTGAAGACTTTCCACCCCTTCAAGACAGTCAGAACACAGACCAAGAGGTTGGTAATGCTTTCATTTAACACTTCTGTGTTGTCTTAAAGACCAAGGGCACCAAGGTTGTGTAACTGGACAATTCCATGACCTTTCCAAGTATTTGACATCGTTGACTCATGATCTACACTCAAATGTGGAGCATTTATTTGAAAAACTAAGCAAACTTGCTGAAGTGCTGCTAATCAGGAACTTTCTGAGATAAAGTGTGTCTTTCTGTTACCATGTGCAACAAAAGGGCCTTCAGAGTTGTTCACATGCTCCAGCTATCTCATTTTTCATCCTCCAACTTTTTAGTTGGAAGAGAGACATATTTTTTTAAGAAGTGCCTGTTAGGAAACTTGCAGTTTGTGTAGCAAAAAAATGCAGCAAAGTTTTTGAATACCATGTAGAAAGGTCATAAATCTTTCTAGGCCATATTTTGGATGTCTTTACTGGAGAATATGTAGAAGTTCTTGTGGATTTCATTTCCTGTACTGACTGAAAATTTTTCAGACATCATTTTGAGGCAATTTTAACAGCTTTAATGCAAAAATGTCTTTTTGGGGAATAATTATGAAGTGATTCCTTCCAATGAATTACACACATGCTCATTTTCTCCCTGTAGATGCAGATAGTTGAGGACTTGCACGTTGCTCGTGTGGAGAAGAGGATGGCCCTGTCTGTAGTGCAGACCTGTGGAGAACTTACAAGCATGGAGATAGATCTTCCAGAACAGGATTTAAATACTTCTGCTGGTATGGCATGATGGGATCTGCTTTGCTCTCTAGTTGCAACAAGTAATTACAGTTATTGATGGTCTGAGTAGGGAGCACATAACTGATTATTTCTGCTGTTTTCTCTTTTTTCTCTTCTTTTCCCCTAGGGGCTTTTAGTTCTGGTCTGAACATCCTAGTGGTGATTGACACAAATATAATGATTAGTCACCTTGAGTTTGTGAGATCCCTGAAATCTGAGGATATACCTGGTATGTAAATATGTTCTGATGAGTAAGACATTGTAAGTAAAACAGATGCTGTAAGAGCTTCAGGATACCTGAAGGAAACCAAGCCCTGCTGGGTTCCTTAAAAAGGCAGCAGGTTTCAGGCAGGGGCAGAAGGCACACAGGGAGCCTGGTTCTGTGAACCCAAAAAGCTGCATCCTAGAGAAACCTCAGCTGTGGAAGCAGAACCTACTGTGCTTACAGCCCATGTACCTGCAGAGAAGCATGGCAGATACTCCAAGGAATATGCTTGAATTCTTAGCAGTAAATAAGACTTAACCCTTTCTAAAAACATAATTTAAGCATTTAACTTCTTACTAGTGATAACTCTATTTTCTCATCTCCTTTTAGCATTTCTTTTTCTAGAAATGTAAAACTATCTAAAAAGCGTAAGGCAGTCAGTCACTGCTTTTTCTGTCTTGATAAAGGTGGCACAACTGAGCAATTTCTTAGGAATTCAGAATGCAGACCCTGACTTTAATATTTGCCTCTAATATTCTGGAAAGCTGTTGGTTATTTCATGTTTGCAGGATTGGGATTGTGCATGTCAGTTCTTGGTAGGCACATCTGGAATCTGTCAGAATACCTAGGATGCTTTGATGCTTTCAGCTAATGAATACACTTATTCCAGCCACCTGGAAAATACCTTTCCTTAGGGCCTGAGTGATTTTCAGGAGTATGTCAGACTGTATTTCTTCTCTCAGGTTAGGAATGCTGCTGTCTTATATACACTGAGATGCCTTTTTAGAATACTGCAACTCCCAGTGTCTGGTCCTGCACCAGACCCACTGTCTGGAGAAGGCTGCTGATCCCCAGCCTATTTATTGTAAAGCAGCTGGTTATTAATGTATTTTTTCAAAATTCTGTTCTCACAATGTGAATGAGAAAGAAAACAATTGAAGTATTTGTCATGGGGTGACCAGCAGAACAGTCATTAAACTTCTGATTTACCCCTGTATTTGATATAAAAGCTTTAAAGTTCAGCCCATACTTACCTACAAATAAAACCATGGTCCAATAGCCACACTTTGTGTTCCTGGTTTAGGAGTGCTGGTTGGCAATGAACACGAGCTGTTGCTGCTTTTTTTGCTGCTTGTTTTGGCACAGTTACTGCTGTGGTCCCTCGGGTGTGTGCAGCCTGGTATTTCAGCTGCTGTTTCACCTTGCTGCAATATCTCACAGCAGGTGTGTGCCAAGAGAATTGGTGCAAATATGTGTTATTAATGTTGTCAGAGTATTCTGCTGATTAAAATTGTGTTTCCCTTTTGTTTGCCTGGTACTGTCACTTTTCTATGTAATCAGTGTAGAGGGAAGTCAGCATTTTCCAGCTTTTTTTCAAATGCTAGATTCTCTTGAGCAAGGACTATGAAAACTACTGGCAAAAAAGTGTGAACTTGCATAAAGATGATGCTTGAATTGAAAGTTCTCTGTATGGTGTCGCTCCTGCAAATACCATTGTTTATTGGTGGGTTTTTTTCCTTCCAGGAGTTGACAGACTTGCATTAATCATTCCCTGGGTCGTCCTACAAGAGCTGGACAACTTGAAGAAGGGGAAAATGTTGCAGCATGTTCGGGACAAAGCTATCCCTGCAGTGCAGTTCATCTACAAGTGTCTCAAGAACCAGGATTCCAAACTGTGGGGGCAATCCATGCAGCTGGCTTCTCAAAAAATGTGTAATACATGTGCAATCCATTTCTGCTGGGTACTTCATCCTTGCACTTCACCTAGTGGCAACCTTAGAATTCTGAGTTTAATGGAGACTTCTTCACTCTGCTGTTTGCTAATTAACATGAGCTAATTTCTTACAGCAGCCTTCAGAGTGTATCCAAGGCTGTGGCATGCGAATGTCTCCACTATCTATTGTTTTACCAGTTGTTTCTCACTTTCACCTTACACTTGTGTCCTGGTGTGGGTGGTGTTAAATGTACAATGAGCACCACGAGTGCACTGAGGTGTTTGTGAGGCTGAGCTGTGCCCACATCCCTCAGCTGTGTCTGCCCTGCCTTTACAGATGGGCTGAGTGATGAGAACAACGACGACCGTGTCCTGCAGTGCTGCCTGCAATACCAGAAGCTCTTCCCACAAGCTCTTGTTGTCCTCTGCACGTGAGTTCCTGGCTGCCTTTAGCTCTCCTGCCACACTGCTTTCAAAGCAGGGCTTAAAGAAAGAGCACTTTGTGATGTAAGCTCTTGGAAGGGCAATCACCCTCTTAAAAGCGAGAGTAGAAGGATATAATAAACCACTACAACTGGAGGTGGAATCACCTTTATGAGCTTGAGGCCTGAAATAGAATTCAGCTTACTCAATATTCAATTTTAAAACTTGTTAAAACATAGGTTTCTCAGATTTTATTCTGGTTTCTCATAAAAAATATTTCTGAAGTTACAAAATGGAAAAAATACTTGAATTAAGGATTGAGATCCAGTTAGAGACTTCACCCCTGTTCCCAGCCAGGCAAGCAAAAGCAAAGAAGGGGTTAATCTTAGAAAGCAGGAAGCTGGGGATGGATTTGCTGCTCTTCCTGTTTATGAGGATAACAGCTGACCTCTGGGTATTGATTCTGAATTTGATAGGAGCAGGTGAAGCTTGCTCAAAGGACTGATATTCCTTGGCTCTACTTGCTCTGGTCTTGGCTAGAACCAGTTCCTGCATGGTTCAGTGAGTGGGATTAAACATCTGAGCACCATTTGGGTTATTCAAGTTGACACAGGTTGCTGCTGAAAATGCCATTTCAGTCAGTGTTCATGGGGTCATGATGGTGATTTTAGGTTTCACTGATCAAAAAACAGAAGCTGACTTCAGAACTGGTTTTCATCCAAAAATTTCTTTATCCTCTACCAATATAAGCAATGGGAATTTTTGAGAAAGTACTGGGATGCAACTTTGTCCTGGCTTTTTAAAGTAGTTCTGCTGGAGCAGAACCTCAGAGTGGCATCTGGGATAAAGATTTGGCCAGCAGAATAGTTAAAAAGGGTCTCAACAAGGAGAATTAACTGTAGCCATCAAATAAGATAGTACTGTCTCAGAATTATTGCCTGGTTTGCTTTCTGAGATCACAGCAGCTAAGCATCACTGCTGTAATCACTGCTGTAGTAATTATAGCTATTGTTTTCTTAAACCTAGACTCTGAAACACTTATCAGTATGTTTCTCATTTTTACCTAATTTTCTGATTTAATTTTTTGAACTGCTTCTAATTGCTTGAGAAAGAGAACTTAGTCTATGTAATGAAACTCACAAAATAGGTTTTCCAAATACAGTGTGCTGCTTTTATTCCTTTGCTGACAACAATTAATTATTTTCTAGGGATGATAAAAATCTGTGTAATAAAGCCATTGTGAGTGAGGTCAAGGCATTCTGCAAAGCTGATCTGGTCACTGCTCTGCAGAACGTGAATGCAAACAGGCCCCAGAGCTCTGAGGAGCTGCAGCAGCCAAAGCACGGTGAGTCTGGGGAATATGGTGGTTTGTAAAAATCAGTGGGGTGGAGGAAGAACAGTTGCTACTATACCTTCACTTTTCCTATGCTTTGAAACCTTAGGAATGTTTTTTGTTTGGGGAGTGTTTTTTCAAAGGTTTTCTGAAAGTTCGAGATGTTAATTAAACCATCTCAGAGTTCTAGGAAATTCAAATGTGACATGTTTTTATTTTATAGGGAAAAAAACCACTGCATTAATTTCCTGTGTTTAGAGTAATTTAAAAGGTGTCCTGAACTTTTTGGGACTGAAGGATGTTTTTTCATTTTTCCAAAGATACAGGTACAGCTTACAGAGATCCTCTTGTGCTTGCTGATAACCCTGCTGGCTGTATATGATCTAAGTTATTTAAGGAAAAAAGAAATGTGGAGTAAGATCACTAATCAGTAATAGTCTGGGGACATTAATCCTCTTGGTTAGTAGCTCTTAATTAAAAATACACACAGTACAAGTGGGTATAACTAGAAATAGTTGAAACTTAATTAGGTGAAGCACATCTGCTTTATAAACCCAAGTACAGTCTATCTGCATTTATGGGGACAAGTTCTCCATGTGCCATCAAGATGAATTAGATGTAAACCCAGTTTCAATAAATGCCTTTTGTGTCATTGGTTTGACAGATACAGAATTTGGGAAGACAAGAGTTGATGCTGGTTTTACTGCACAATTCCCAAATGTGCTTCCAGACCTTGAAAAGAACTTAGGAGAAGCTTTGTCTTGTATTTTGGAGACTGAAATGAAACTTGCATTTGGAAACCTGTGGATGGAGGTGGTTTCTTACATCGTTTTGCTTGATATTTTGATTATTGAAAGGTTTGAATGTCCTTGGTGTTTTATTGCTATTAATACCTGTGCCAAGCCAAACCCAAATCGTCCAGGTCCCTGATATCATTGACAGGGAACAGCTCAGTGTTCACTTCTAATATTTCATTTTATAGCAAGATTATCCTGTTTGATCACTAGTGTGCAGCATGTGCAGTATTTTAAGAGAATTTTAATGACACAGTAACAGGGCTGCTGGTTTCTCAGTGTGAAATTTCAGAATTCTTTTTATTAATGGCATTAAAATTCTATTTCAGCTTTTCTACTCAAATAGAACCTTGCACTGTAAATACATCCTGCAAGAAATCATTCCATCATGTTCTGTATAATATTAGGGCATTTATTGCATTTCTTCCCCACCAGAACAGATGTGGATAAAACTGTTCCCAGCTAAATTGATTCCAGTGCAGATGCAGAATGACAAGGGTACTAATGAGAACCTCTAAACATGCTTGCAGAAGATACATACCCATGTACAAGGCACTTTCACATTGTCCATGCTTAATTTTAGTTTCCATTTTATAGCTGGTGGGAGGTTGTTAAAAGTTTAAATTTATTGCATATAAGCCTCTGTGGCTTTAAAAATACCCCAAAATCATGGGGTGACTTCTTTCCCAAGCTGCCCTGATTAGCTGCTAAACTTTCAATCACTTCTCTGTTCACTTAATTAATTTCTTTAAACATATCTTCAGACACTGGTTTCACTTGATAGTAGTGAATTCTCAGTTTTTTTGCAATACATGTATTTTACTCCATGTGTAAGTAGTCACAGTGTTTATTTTTACTTTGTAACAGTACTGGAAAATCATAGGCATATTTACTGTTCTTCTTTTTGTTCTTGTTACTGTTGGCTTTTGTGCATAAGTAACTCATTAGATCAGTTTTGACATAAATCAAAAGTCTTAAGTGTTGTTGAGGAATGGGGAATCACAAATTGTGCATTGCTTCTTAATGAGCATCACTGTTTAACCCACGGTGCTGCTGAATCAAATCTTTATTAATAGATAAATTTGTTTAAATCTGGTCTTATTTCTGAGGAATCACTGAATTTCTCCTTCAGCAGTCACAGATCATCACATTCTTGAAGAACAGAGCAGTTGTGAGATTTATAGGAACATGTCTAAATGGAAACCAGCCTTTGAATTTATAACATACTCTCTTCCAGATCCTGTATCTGAAGCCACCATGGACTTTAGCAAACCTGCTGAAATGTTATAAAAAACACTGGATGGCCGTTTTTGGTTATGTGGTGCCAAGGAGTTTACTTTCAACCATTGAATGCCTTTCTAAACACCTTTATGCAGGTAACAGTCCCTGAGAAAGTTAATTGTAAACTTGTGAAAAGCCTCCATGTTCTGGTTTGAGTTATGGAACTGGCTCTGTGTATTAATAGTCACCTAGGTCTGAATTATTTTTAAAAAGCAAATAATTCCTTTTCTCTCCTTTGCCTCCATGTTACATGTGACCAAATGATCTGCATTTACCAAAAAAATTATGGAGGAGCAAAGGATATTTTATGTGGTATGTGAGGGCAGGGAGGTTTGTTTTAAAAAGAAGCCAACTAAAATAAAACCCCCACAAACCTTCCATTTGTTTAAAGAGGTCTTTGAGCATTTGATTTTGACAGACAGACCTGGTGAATTCCCCCAGAGCGTGCTGGGCACTGCCCAGGCTCCCCAGGGCATGGGCACAGCCCCAAGGCTGCCAGAGCCCCAGGAGAATTTGGACAAAGCTCCCAGGGATCCAGGCTGGGATTGTTGGGATGTCTGGGCAGGGCAGGGGTTGGACTCTGTGATCAAGGTGGGTCTCTTCCCACTCAGGATATCCTGGGATTTCTTGGTTCTACCTCTTTGGGATATTGCTGTTCTGCAGAATTATTTTAGATATGCCAGTTGATCCTTGTGCAAGATCCCAGGATAAATTTGGAAGACTTGGTTGAGGAGTGAGCAGTCCCATGCATGTTTCTCTGAGATTGTTGTACCTGATGCTTCTGAACCATTTTCCTAGCATTATCAAGTGCTTCTGTTAATCTAGGTATTTGAGGATTAAATTTGCCTGCCAAGACTGTTAAATCCTAACTTGTTTTTTTCCTCCCTCTTACATTAATGTCTAAACATCAGATAAACCATTTGACTCCTCAACAGTGCGTGTCCTACTCCAGGAATCCAAAAAACTGCTCCATGCTTTCAGCTGCAGGTCAGACTACAACGGTGTCCTGCCCCAGGCTTATGCTGAAGTGGCAAAACTCTGTGAGACCCTCGGAGGGGTAAGGGCAGCTTTGGTGTTTGTCCACCTCACCCCATCCTCAAGTTGTTCCATGTTCCAAACATGGCTTAGATTTCTTAATTATTCCCATCATTTCCACTGATTACTGCAGGAAATGTTGCTGGGGTGTTTTTGAAATGAAGAGACCCTGACCTGAAGTTTTATTTTCATTCAGTGAATATCTGCTGATACATTTTTTCCCTAATATAAATGTGTTAGTATCAGAAAGGTGACTGAAACCCATTATTTTGTCGTAGTTTTCTATTGCAGTAGTATCTGATGGGCCTTAGAGGTTAAATTTGCTGTTTCTCCTTCTGACATGGGTCCCAAACTGTTGTTCTTAAGTGTGTTATTTCAGCTTTCATTGTCTGTGTAGCTGAAGAAGGGATTCCCTTGTTTGTGGTGGTTGTGCTGGCCCCTTTTGTGTTCTCAGAAGTTGGTCTTCACTCCCAGCTCAGCTCTTGAGTTGCTGTGGAGGAAGTTCCAACTGTCTTGGTTTATGGTTACTGTCACTTCTGTATGTAATGATGTAAAAACTGAGTCATGAGCATGGATGAAATATTTGGATTTATGGGAAAGAAGACAGGTCAGAACAGCTGTCAAGAGCTCTTGGTGTCTTTAGAAAAGGATGAAAGTGAAAGAAAGGTCAGGAGTCACCTGTGCTGGGACCTCTGTGCAATGCAGTCAGCCCTGAACCTGATGTTCTGGGTCATGAGAATCAGGCTCTGTCTGAAAACTTCTCAGGAAGGAAATTCCTCCCTGCCAGGGTGGGCAGGCCCTGGCACAGGGTGCCCAGAGAAGCTGTGGCTGCCCCTGGATCCCTGGCAGTGTCCAAGGCCAGGCTGGATGGGGCTTGGAGCACCCTGGGACAGTGGAAGGTGTCCCTGCCCATGGCAGGGGTGGCACTGGATGGGCTTTAAGGCCCCTTCCAGCCCAAACTATCAGGAGAGGCTTTGGATGCAGAGACTATAACCAAGGTGACTCAAAGAGTTCAGCCTTGATTTGTTGAGCAATGCTTAAAAAAAATCTGTAGAAGTGTGTAGATTCTGGTTTTCTGAAGTTAGGAACCAAATACATTGATTATTTGTTTGCTGAACTGTTTTATAAGGTGAGGGCAGACAGTGAGCAGGATTTATCAGAAGACATCATGGTTCTTTCAGAAAATACTGCATGTGAAAAAATGGAAGCCACGATGCCCAATCTGCAAAGCACTGAGGAAAAAGAGCTACAGCCCAGCTTTCATGTGGCTCAGGAAAACAGGCACCAGGAAATCTGGTCAGTCCTGGAAGGTGTTTGGAACACCATGAACTTGTACAGGTACAGCTTGCTAAAAGGGCTCAGAACTAACACATAGCCTTAGATAATTTTCAAACAAGCACACTTTAGAAACTGTGCTTTTTTACCCTGTAATTAATCTAAATTGAACCCTCCCCCCCCCCCAAAAAAAAAAATCACACAAAGGTTGGGAGCATGCAAATTGTTATGTCAATCAGAGCTTTTTTTATTAACTGCTTTTCTTTCTTTTCTTTGTTTCTTTGGAATTTCAGTATTGAGCTGTTCCAGAAGCTGGACCCCAGTGCAGTGAGCATGGCTGGCAAGGCCTCGTTTGAGGAGGCTTTTGTGGGCCTGCAGAAGCTGCTGGCAGCAGTGAAGGACATCCGTGAGGGCATTGGCAGGTGAGCACTGCAGCTGGGCACAAAATGTGCCACAGGCACCTGAAGTCACAAAAGTCTGAAATATTGCAGCACCAAGCCACTCTTTATTCTGTGTGCTTGGTGACATGATTTGCAGTAAAAATCCTGCTGCCAAGATCAAGGCTGCCTTGAGCCATTGGTAGAAAAGGATCATGGAAGTGTTGCAGACGTGGAGATGTCTTGCAGGGAATTGCCTTTGATGTCTGGGATTTGTTTTCCAGTGTTTGACCAGCAAGTTGCCTCTGCTCAGGTGTAACTGGAGCTATTAATGTTTAATGATTATGATTAATACATCAGTTTTGATGGCAGGAGCTTTGAATAATTCAGGGCATTTGTGTTTCAAATGTGAGGCCCACTCAGATGGGGGCAAAGTTCCAGTAGAGTGAAGGATGTAAAGTTGTGGGGCTTTGCTGTTCCCAGTTCTTCATGACAGCCCTAACAGCAACAATCAGCTGCATTTTCTCTTTAGGCAGGATAATATTCCCTCTGTCTTCATAGAATCACAGAATCCCAGAGTGGTTTGAGTTGGGAGGGACCTCAAAGCCCATCCAATGCCACCCCTGCCATGGCAGGGACACCTTCCACTGTCCCAGGTTGCTCCAAGCCCCATCCAGCCTGGCCTTGGGCACTGCCAGGGATCCAGGGGCAGCCACAGCTTCTCTGGGCACCCTGTGCCAGGGCCTGCCCACCCTCATAGGGAACAATTCCTTCCCAGTATCCCATCTAACCCTGCCCTTTGGCAGGTAGAGCCCCATCCCTCCACTGTCTTTTTTTACAGCACAAAAGATTTAAAGTTTCAGGGAGAATAAGGAATCTCCTGTGTTGTCTTGGCTTAGTCCTTTTTTCATGGCACTGAAAGATAGATCCATTCAAAGAATTACAGTCTCTCTTTTAAATATAAATGATCAAAATATTATAAAAATTAGAAGCAGAAAAATATGGGTAGGAATGTGAGCTTGAGCAGGTGAGTGCTGACGGATTCAATTTATTGCTGGTGGGTTTTTTTCCCTCTAAGGAAATAGCTTCAATAAAGTAGGTTACTGCTAAACTTTGCTCTCTTCATTCTGATGCTAAAGTTTTTGCAACAGATCCTGTGGTACCAGTTTATAAATGTGGTGGATGAGATTAAATGGGAATATGGAATATTCAGAATGGTTATTTTTGTATTGCAGAGGTGTTTCATTTAAAACTATTGGTTTTCTTTGTGGGAGGGCTCTGTAAAAATAAAAACTCCTAATAATAAATAAAAAAACATAGGCTGATTGTTGGAATGGAGTAGTTTTGCTGGACACTTTGGAAATGCCTGCTCTGATGTGCAGGTTTGCAGTAGGTGGCATCATGGAGCAAGAAATGGGGAGAATTTGCACAAGCGTTTTCTGCATTGGCCTTGAGTGGAGGGATTTAAGGGAGTTTGAGAGCTCTGAGGAGCTTTTCCAAAGAGCCAGGAGCCAGATTAATGTATCCATGCAGATTTATGAATATTAAAACAGAAATTCAGAAGCTTTCATAGAACCAGAATGTTTGGGGTTGGAAGGGACCTTAAAGTTCATGTTTCCAGCCCTTACCATGGGCAGACACCTAACTTTCATTTTGCTCTAAAATTCACCTTGCAGCATATTTATATTTCTTGATTTTTGAACAAAATGCCTCTCAGTGACTTAATCTAATGGCATGATTGCAGAAAAGGAGGCACTGGAGAAAAAATAGTGAGAAAGTTCTGTTTTGAATATTTGGAGGTAAAACAGCTTTTAGTGATCAAATCCAGCTGATTCTGTGGTACCTTCTGATCCCTGCTGTCCAGAACAATGAAGAGAGAAAATATGGAAGTTTGGAAGCTTTATCAGTAAATTATGTTGAACGTTCAACTGCATTAAAAGTTTAGATTTTCAGGTTGTTACAAACAATTAGAAAAACATGATTATACTTTTTGAGATAAATGTAATGAAACCCTTAATCATAAAAAAAGCCAACTACACCAGTGGCACTATCCCAGCTATTCAGGCTTGATGGCCAGAGCATGCTAATGACAAATACAGATACAGAAAAGGAAAAAAACAAAAACTGTTTTATTGAAGATGTGTCAGTAACAGCTTTTTGCATGTTACCCTGTTCTGGTAATTTCTGTAACACCATGCAGTTTTGTTTTTTATTTTGTCTTGATTTCTTCCTCTAACAGCACTGGTAGCAGAGTGGTGTTTGTGTTGCACAGTTCTGCATGCCAGCAATGACAGCCTTCAGCTCTGAAATTAAGAATAATCAGTACAGTGAGCATGTTCTAACTATATACCTTTACTATTGGTAATGGGCAAAGGGTATGAAACCTCTGAAATTTAAGCATCCAGTAAAATTGTGAAACCATTACACGATTTTAAATAATTTTGGATTGAGGATTTGTGAGTGTTCTCACTGGTGGTTTATATTTGTGTTTGGGTTGGGTATTATTTGGAAGCAGTTAATTGAGGCACCTTATTTAAGGTCTCTTAATTAACTCTTTAAAATTATATAGGGGTTTAGATTAGCTGATGTTTGCCCTCAGCTGAATAGAAATTGTGATTCTAAGCTTCTATATGCAGCCCTAGGGAATTGGATATTGTCTTCATGTCTCCTGCCAGGTTTCTTTTAGATAAGAAATCCTTGTTCATAGGAAAGAAAGAAAATTCAGTCTTGGGTGAATTGATGCAGTTATTTCAAGTTGGATTTTTTCCTTTCATCTCTCGGCTAAAAAAGAATTTTTTTGTTCATATGCCAACTTGAAAATCACTCACATCTTATAGCATATACACTTGGATACAGACCTCCTAAATATTTATACTAATATGCTGTCACCTGTAAAATATTTGTCTGTTACTGACTGCATAAGAAGCCTGAGTTCTGCTTTTCTAATATTTTATCTAAATTGAATTTCTCTCATTCTCCCAATGATTTGGAAAAATGTGGTTTAGTCCAGGACTGTGTAAACATTTGTAAATTAAAAGTGTAATTTCTTAAGATTTCAGTAGTGTAGGAGAGTGTTACTATATCAGAACCAATCACTGAATTGAAATAATTTAAAAACAATTCTGCAGTGTTACTAGCTTTAGTACAGAATTCCTCAGATGCAGAGAAACTGTGTCCTCTAGTTTTTTCAGCTGGCCAGTGGAGGAACTGAGGTCTCTTCTCCTTGGTGTCTCAATAGAGAATTGTCTTCATTCCCTTAGGCTCTGGTGTCAGTTAATAATTTCTGCCATAAAGTCCCAATAAAGTCTGTAGATGAAGAGCTCTGCCTTTAATCTTTTCTGCACACAGTCTCTTTTTGGAAGTAAAATGGAGATTAGTTCCCTGTTCAAAAAGTATCAGACATTCCAGTTGTTACTTGTTTGATCTTTACGGTTTTATGCATTTAGGTGAAACCTGACACTGAAGTTAGCTGCAGCCTTCTCTGCTGCCAGGCCCAAACTGAAATGTTGTGTTGTGCCAATTTTAATGACAGCTGTAAGAAACAAAGCTCAAACAGAGCTGGAGGTGGGCAGTGCTCCCCAAGGGGCAGGGCAGAGGTGGTGCTGTGCAGCTGCTCACACCGTGGTGCCTTCAGAGCAGTCTGAAAAGCAGAAAGGTTTCAAACATGGGGCTCTAAAGCCATGGTGCTTGGAGCCTGTAGAGCCAGGGGTGCCAGCAGGGGCTGACAGCTGAGACATTTTGATCTATTTCTTATCCATTTCTATTTATTATTGTATCTTACACCTTGTGCTTGGCATCAGATGAGTGATAGGACAAGAGATAAACATTGGGAGTGGTTTGGGAAGCACTTGAGATAAAATCAAGTCTGTCTCCTTTCTCCCTCCTGCCCCCAAGACAGCATTTAACCTCCAATTGGTGGCAGATATTCATAGTAATTCCTTGGGTCTTTCTATGACATTCCCTTCTTTACCTCAAATTCCCTTCTTTACCTATGACATTCCCTTCTTTACCTCAGTATTTCCAGAAAACTGTGTTGAACCACCCTGGAGTTCTTAGGTTGAAGCTGAAGTACAGAATAGGGGCTGTTGTAGTGTGGCTCTACAAGGCTGTGCTGATGCAAAGGCCAAGTGATTCCATGGATTTCCACCTTCTGCTTTTGAGCCAGTGTGGAGAGAGGAGCAGCAGCAGTGGTTGGTGTTGTTGTGCTGAGGTTCACATGGCTGCTTAGAACAGTTGGATGTAAAAGCCCTTTGCTTCATGGATTACTGATTTACAGACAGTTCTCTATACATAGTTCTGTAGTTGAGGCAGATGTTTTATCACTGAGAAACTTCCATGGAAACAAGGGCAACTTGATTTAATGAAGTAATGGAGGCAGAGTCAATGCTCCTACAGACAGGTCCAAATTTCTCAGTGCTTCCCATTCCCTTAAAATGTCCATTTTCCATAGCACAGGGGGGTGGCTACAGGTGATGAAAGGAACATGAAGTGACTGAAAGCAGTAGGGAGCAGTGGTGGTGCTGAGAAATCATTGCTCTGCAGACAGGAATGTGTCAGTTTTGTACAGAAGAATATATTCCCAGACTGGAACTTATATTGCAGCCCCTGTTTAGCTGCAGACAGCACCAGGCTGTTTTGTGAGTGCTGACCTGTTGGGAATCTGTGGAGGGAGTTATGGTGCAGGCTCTTCCCTCAGCAGCTTCCAGGGCTCTGTGTGGAGTGAGGGCTCCCCCTCAAAACAACAAATCTCTCACATTTGAAGCTGCTATAAAACTTGGAGCCAAATGTCAGACTTCTCATTCCACAGTGCAAACCCAGAAACCATTGGCTTCATCCAGGCAAAGGCCATAAAATGAGGTACAGGATTTACCATTAGGTTACTTGGATGATTAATTACACTATTTGTTTTTTTTCTCCAAAGAGCTGGAGGCACAGTGGGTTTGTCCATACACCTGAGGTCTTGCTGGAATACACTTGAGTGTGTTCCCTCCATCCTTCCTCTGGAGAGCTCCCATGGCCAGGTTTTCCAGTGGCAGCTCAGTCCTTGGCACAGCAGGAAGAATGGGAATAGACAGATTTTCCCCCAGTATTTTGTGACAGCCTTGGGGTGAGATCATTCATAACACTTTAGCTTTTATGTTGTGTCCACTTGTGCATCCAGGCTGATGGCAGCAGTCAGGCAGGCTCTGCCTGGACTGGAGGGAATGATTCCATGAGGAATCATTCATATAATTCAGCCTCTCCCAGGTTCAGGATGCTCTGCTCCTGCTGCTGCAGGTGCTGGGTGTGATAGGCAGGGCTGGATAGCCTGGAGCTGCTGGGGTGGGGGATAGGAGCTGCTGGGCTGGGACTGGGAGCTGCTGGGGTGGGAGTGGGAGCTGCTGGGTGGGAATGGGAGCTGCTGGGTGGGGGATAGGAGCTGCTGGGGCAATGGGAGCTGCTGTGCAGTTGCAGCTGCCAGGATTCCCTGTGTTTCCATGGAGGGTTGCTGGCAGCTTCTCCCTGCCGGGGTTTTCCGCTGTCAAAGCCGATTGTGGCTGAGGTGCCCGGGGAAGGTTCTGAGGTGTTTTTAGGCAGAGCAGCCAGTTGGTTCCCTTCTTGACTCCTATTAAGGCAAACATTTTGGGTACTGCTTCTTAGGAAGCAGGGGGAAGAATGCATGACTAATTTTTGGTGATAATTCCTATGAAAAATGATGAGAAAAAGTAGTGCACACTCTGCTTTTAGAGGGTTGACAATAAATCCTGTGCTGTGTCATGGTCTTCCAGCCTGCTTCAAACACAGACTCCTTTAACTGGTTTTTTAAACTTAGTCTGTTACTTTACTGGTTTTTTTCAATTCCTAATTAATTCATTTATAAATGAAGCTTACAGCTTGCAAGAGGAGGGAGAGAATTTGGGCACTTTCCCATGGGAAAGTAAATAGAGCTTTCCCCAAACAATTTTCTTTTTCCAAGTCCAGTCATTATCTTAATCATGATTTAACTATGTAAGACTGAAAAATCCAGAATTTTCTCAGCATTTCTTAATATATATAAGGTGTTACTTGTGTTTTAATTTTGTGTTGATTTTAAGTTACATTTGCAGCATTTAGGAGGGTGCTGCTTTTCCTGGTGAATGCAAATGAAGTTACACTGAGGTGGAACTGAATTGTATCTGCCTGAATAGATGAGGATAATTAATTTTCTTAAAAACCAACTTCTTTACTGGATTGGAGCCTTATGGAAAAGAATGTCCATCAAGGTGCTTCATTAAAGCCACCTCTCTTCAGCTGCTGCATCCCACTGGCCCTTGGTTGTATTGGGTGGGAATTGGTGCTTATTAGAAGTAACAGAAATGGAAAGTGAGTTGCAGCATTTGGGCTGCATGTGGGAATCTGAAGGGAATGAGTCAAAGCTGGGATGGAAATGTTGTGTGTGAGCCCAGGGGCCTCACTGGTGGGCACCAAGGGGCTTTCAGTTACTGCTGGGTTTCCTCCCTCCTCTCTTTCAGAAATGGCTCACAAAAACATGGAGGGAATTTTTAATTAGAAAAAGCCTCCAGAAAAGTCCTCCCAGAAATAATAAGCTCTTTAATTCTGTTACAGTAGTGGAAGGGAAAATGCTTCAAAGTTCATAATTTCCTTTTTGTTCAAGTAATTTTTTCCCCTTGAAGATTTCTGATTTGTTTTTTTAACTCTTTCATAGACTCCTTTTCT
Organism: Agelaius phoeniceus; assembly: GCF_051311805.1. Lineage (NCBI taxonomy): Eukaryota > Metazoa > Chordata > Aves > Passeriformes > Icteridae > Agelaius > Agelaius phoeniceus. The sequence goes on along the minus strand of NC_135272.1, from coordinate 14,076,805 downwards.
ACTTGCTTTAAGTCATCCCCAAACTTTTTTTTTTTTTCCAGAGTTTTAACCCCAACCAGCAGTTTCCAAGATATTTGGACCCTCTATAACTTCCTCAGAAGACATGAGGTATGACATTTTTGGTGTTTGATCACTTCACTTACAGCTTTTATTTTAGGAAGCTCTGAGGTCATGTCTCATCACTGTATTTCCATTAAGAATTTTGATTCTTAGCTCTTATTTATTAGTTGTTAAACATAAAGAGATTTTGGTTGGATTTCAACAGGTATTTGAGTTGTTCCTGTGATTTGCTGAGTGCTCACTTGGTGTGAATGACTTGCTGTTGAGAGTAAAAAAGCCTCAAAATGAATGTTTTTAGTAGAATATTTCTGTTTAATATGTTACATATTTCAGGCTTGCAGTGCTCTGCTGTGCAGGGAAATATATTTGGGGTTTAGGCCTTCACATATATTTTTGGAATTGATGCAAGTCAGGGCTTATTTCATTTGAGATACACACACATATATCTAAAAATATGTATATGTAAATGAAACTATAGGGTAACTTAAGAGGGGAGGGAGAATTCTTGAAGGTCTTTTAGATTTGTGCAGAAGTGGTTAGAAAATGGAGCTGGAATTTGTAATATTAGATTTAACTACAAGATACAGGATGACTTTTTTAATGTACTGTCTCAACTTGAGAGCCTGTTAAGGAATACATGAGCTGTATTTTCTATTCCTACTGTTATCATTGTAGAAGACATGTGATACTTGATAAATGACTATATTCATTCTTTCTTCTTTGTTTTAGATCAATAACAGTCTGAAATTCACTGCTGAGGAGCTGTATGAATGTGTTTCACAGGAGCTCTACAGGTGAGCCAATTACTGACCCCAGTGGGGGAGTTGAGGCAGCCTTTTCACCTGTATTAACCAAGGTACCATGAGAGGAATCATCTGGGTCAATAAAAATCCCCCTTTGTAGGAATAGTGTAGGGAAAATAAATGGGGGATTTTTAAAATTCCCTTTTTAATTTTAATGCCCAAATAACACCGATCAGGAGAGGACAAAAATTAAATTGGACTTGAGGCATCAGTCCTACATGGAGATTTTCAGCTGTTGGAGGTGAGGTGTTGAGCCCTCTCTCCTCTGCCAGTGGTTTCTGGCTCATTTCTTTATGAATTTGTGTCACTGAAGGTTTGTGACTCCAGGCTCTGGGAGGTTTCTAAAATGCCATCATGGATTTTTAATAATTCTGAGCTGGCTAATAAAGGGCAGGCAACTGGATTTTGCTGTTGTGTGGATATGAATGAGCTGTCACTGGCCAGGATCAGCTGAGTGAAAGGCTGGAGGGTGAATTACTCTAAAAAGCTTCCCTTGGCCTGGATTCATTCTGGGTCCCTGCATCTTCTGTGAAGTTCAATGTGCAGATTGCAAGATCAGGACACAAAGTTATTCAGGGAGGGAGACATTCAGTATTTATATCAGTAATAAAAAACAGTTTAAAAGCTTCACTCCCACAAGGTGATGGCTCTAGACCTGTATTGATACAGGCATAAAGAAAACAGTGTGTGGAAATTCTTCACTCCCACAAGGTGATGGCTCTAGACCTGTATTGATACAGTCATAAAGAAAAGTGTGTGTGGAAATTCTTCACTCCCACAAGGTGATGGCTCTAGACCTGTATTGATACAGGCATAAAGAAAACAGTTTGTGGAAATTTGTGCTCAGCTGAGTAAACAGGTGCTTTGGAGACTTCCCTGGCATCCCTCAGGCTGTGATTGGGGCTTTCTTCCTTTTTTTGAGAAGTAGCTTTTAAATGGTCTTTTGAGAAAGGTTTGCAAAAGATTCTAAGTTAGGGCATGTTTATATGTGATCAGGTTGAGATTACTCTTTGAAAGGGTCTATGTTGTAAGGGTGTGTATCCAGATCCTTATTTTGAGTGTGAGTACAGGCTGTGTCAGTATATGAAGATGGTTGAACCTTCCAGAATCCCAGATCTCTGCAGAAGATTGATGTCAGTGACCTCTCCTGACAGTTGTTCCCCTTTACCTGCCCTGGAAGGGAACAGGAGCTCTGCCTGTGGCAGCTGTGGGTTGGCTGTTGCAAGGAGCTCAAGTGAAATCCTCAGATGTAGCAGTTGTAGTGCAAAAGTCACTGCTGCTGCTTGAGTTTGATGGAAACGTCCTAGAAATTTAAGGAGTATTTGTAAAGATTGCTGTTGTGCTGTGTCCTGCTAACCTTTCTCTCCTGTCTCCCAGGGAGAGGCTGGAAGTGGGCTGCTGCCAGCTGGCACAGCTGGAGCAGACGCTGGAGCAGTGCCACGCATCCGTGCACAGGGAGGCCGAGAGCCGGGGCTGGCTCTGACCCGGGCTCAGCTCCGCCTCCTCAAGGGGAGGAGAGGAAAAGGGAAGTGCTGGAGGAGCCTAAACCCTGCCGGCTTTTCTTCTCGAAGGTGCTGCTTTGGCTTGGAGTTGAAGGGAAAACACAGTTTCACGTAGGCATTAAATGTTGGGATTTCTGCTGAGGATTCTACTCAGTACTAGAATGTTCTGTCTTGAGTGAGGGTGCTGCTGGATAGGCATGGATAGCAGGAGAAGCAGGGCTGGTTTGGGGTGCTGTGCTGTGCTGCTCTGAGCATCCAGCGTTCCTGTCAGGAGCTGAGCTGTTAATGGTTGGATAGGAAAACCCCTGTTTGTTTTGCTGGTAGTTTACAAGTCACAAGTGAGAGAAAGGAATCTGTGGTGTGACCCGAGGGTAGGAAGTAGCTGAGTGCAAGGCCAGGAATCAAGGACTGACCCACAGGCACACCATGTGTGTCCTGTGCACTGAAGGCTTCAGAGAGGATGTAGAATGGGCAAAGGAGCAGATTGATGCCTGTTTTTCCTTAAAGACAAAACAGACCCCCCACCCTCACACAAGTGTTTGTCCCATACCCCTTTTCAGAGGAAAAGGGCTTTAGTCCTTCGTTTAAGCAGGCATTTTATATTCATTCAGTGGAAAGCTGCTAGCAGTGCTCTTGGGGAAACTCCTCATCCTGCTCTTGCCACAGCCTTTCTGGAAGGTGAGCCTGGGTCCTCCCTGCTCTCCAGGTGACATCCCTCTGTGGCTGCACTGCTGGTTGCTTTCCAGAACTGCTTTAAGTCCATGAAACTTTCCTAAAGCCATTTTCTAAGGCCTTTAACGCTACCTCTTCTTGTATGTATTTGTACAGAGATGAGCTGACTAGCCAAGTTCTGAAGTGTCTATTTTGATATTAACTTTTGGATGCATTTGTAAATTCTTGATTGTAAAAATGTAATTTATTGTTACATAAACCACTGGTTCATTCTGAGTGGCTCTGCCCAGTCCCTGTGGATTCAAGTGCATCACAGTCCTGCCCAGGACCCTGTGCCAGGGACTGGGGTGGAATCCCTGTTGGAGCACAGTGACTGTGCAGGGCTGTTCCCATGGGGGTTCTCCAGCCCTGGGAGTGGGGTGGGGATGTTGGTTCAAAGGTGCTGATGGGGGCAGCTGCAGCACATGCTAGCTGGGGAGGGCTGTTGTGGAAGATGAGTCTTCTGTTGCCCACTCTCTTTCTAGCTCTCCCTGCCTACACCCATCAGAAATGTCACTTTTTGTCTCTCTTCAGACACCACCTCCCTGAAGAAAAGGACACACAGCCAGGTCAGGGCACGCCTGTGGTGCAAGGGTTTCCCAAAAGGTACCTTTAATGTGTTTGCAGCAGCAGCAAGCAGTCAGTGCTAGTTTTGGCACCCAGAGTTAGATGTGCAGCACTACACATTAGACACCAAGTCATCCCACCCCAATGTTTGATCCATAGGAACAGAGAAAGTGAACTAAAACAGGACTATGAGCACATACAAAATCAAGTTATTTGTGTTCTATCACACTTCCAGCTGGTAATATTAGAAAAATAAACTTAAGACAGGTACTACAACACATTTTCTTTGCCAGCTGGCAAGAGTTTAAAACCCATGAGAACCCCCCCTCCCCAAACTCTTATTGTTGTACAAAGATCAGCTCACCCAGAGTAACAAAACTGCTGTACAGAAAGCATGCTCTGCATTCTCCTCAAAACACTTGGAGCCAGAATCCTTTTCCCACCCTAGAAAGTCTGGGTGTGTCATGTCCAGAATCCCTATGCAGCTCTAAGGAAGGTGGTGCAGACTAACTCAACTATTGCAGCAGAGGCAGCAGCTCACCTGTGGGGGCAATCCACTGTCCCACTCGGGCTCTAGAAACTCCAAGACTGTCTCTGTTTCAATCACCATTTATCTGCCATTTGCATTTCAACAGACAAAATACTCTGCTGAGTATATAAAAACTGTTATAAAAAGGCAATTGTAAAAGATAAGGTATTAGCAGAGGCATGTCAGCTTTTTTTAATAAAAAAAATAGCCATTATATCTATTTAAATAAGGCTTCTTGTTACAGATTGTTCCAGTTACTGAAGGAAACCAAGGCCTGATGAAAGGAAAAAACATTATCCCCCACAAATTTTACCCTTCCTGCCCCAAGAACACACCTCCAAGAAGTCATCCAATGTGCAAAGTGACAAATACTGGGGGAAACTCCTGAAATGATATGCCCAGTCTAGTTTCTCCTGCATTATCATCAAAATCTTAAAACAAAACCAAAACCTTTAAAGATCTAAAATACACAAAAAACCCCTTCATCTCAATATTTTTTCCAAAACAAATATATACAGCACGTTAATATGCAATATGCAAAAGCTCTGTGTTGCTGTTGGCAACATCTATGCCCTCCCCACCCCTATTCACAGGTGTACCTCTAACTGAAACACAATTACATCACTAAGCCTGTTAGTTTGAAAAGGGAATTTAATTCACTTAAAACTTGTAAATTTTGGTGTAGGGGCTCCACTCATTTGACTCTGGATTGTAGACCTCAAGTGTGTTCAAGAACTCGTTGCCATCAAAGCCCCCCACTGCATAAATGGTGTTGGCCACGGTGGTGATGCCAGCGTTGCTCCTTGGCGTGGTCATGCTGCCCATCATCTTCCACTCGTTCCTGGCAGGGTCGTACATCTCCACGCAGTTCACCGCGTGCGTGCCATCGAATCCTCCAGCCACAAAGAGCTTCCCTGTGGGAGGAAAGGGAGCCATGCTCACTGCTCAGCACCAGCTGGCCCTGTGCTCCCACAGGAGGCTCGACAAAGCCCCAAGGGAGCCAGGTGTTGGCACAGACCTTGGCCTGGTCAAGGTCTGCACTTATAGGAGCGATCTGCTTTGGGTCTCCTGCCCAGGAATTTGATTCAGAGTAAGAGCAAAGTATAAATTCAAACAGGTGCAGCTCTAGAAGCTGCACAGTGACACTTTCAAAACAAAGAGGTGCAGTGAATGTCCCACAACCAAGAGGTTTTTCTTTTTACTTAAAACTGGGCATTTAACCAGGCTCCTACTGTATTGTTTCCTGCCCAGAAAGGAGCACAGCTTTGTATTCTACTCGCATCAGAGCAGACATGAAAGGCCCCGAGGCAGCAGCCCCAGCCCTACCATCACGGACAGCCGCGCCGGCGCCGCGCCGTGCCACGTTCATGGGCGCCATCAGGGTCCAGGTGTTGTTCTCGGGGTTGTAGCGCTCCACGCTGTTGAGGCAGTTCCACGACTCGGCCCCGCCGATGATGTACAGGTACCCCCCCAGCTCACACACGGCCGACTGGTGCCTCCCTGCAACCAAAGCCAGCACAGTCAGCCACCAGCACCAGCAGCTCAAAGGGGCAATTTTGGTTTTTGTAGTTCTTGGTTTGGTGCAGTTCTGCAACTGCCCTTTTCTCCCCATTCCTGCCCAGCTCCCCAGCAAACTTACGGATGTTAAGGGGAGCACAGCTCGTCCAAGCCTTTGTTACGGGATCAAACACATCACAGTTCTTCAGTCCTTTCTGGCCATAGGGATCAGAACCACCCACAATGTACAGCTTTCCGTTCAGGGCACACACTCCTGTTGATACAGGACAGAATGGCAAGTGAGTAAGAACTGGCTGAGTCTCCACCCCCCCAGTCAGGCACCGCAGAGGCCTCACCTGCGTTGCAGCGGTTGGTCCGCAGCTCCGGAACAGGGGTCCAGTCATCAATGTCGGGCTCGTACATCTCTCCACAGCTCAAATCATCCGAGTGGCCATTTGACCCACCCACAACGTACAGCTGCCCCTGAGAGGAACAAACCAACACCCGTCAGCTCTCAGCACACCAGGCAGCTTGTGAGCACTCAGGCAACCGTGGAACTACAGAGAAACAACTTTAGAGCCATCCTGTTCAGGGTGCCCTGTTCAGCTCAGCCCGGGTGCGGGCTTGCTCCACCCCACACACCATCAGCACCGCCATCTGGAACCGGGCCCTCGGCGTCCTCATGGGTGCGATGAACGTCCAGGTGTCCTTCTCGGGGTCGTAGCACTCCACGGTGCGCAGGCACTCCTCCCTGTTGTAGCCCCCTGCAAGCGAGAGGTTACTGGCCCCGCATTCAGAGGCACCAGCCCACCCCCGGCCCAGCACCCCTGCCCCGGCTCACCCGCTGCAATGAGCTTGCCGTTGAGCTCGGCCGTGCCCAGCCCCGAGCGCGCGTACTGCATGGGGGACATGGGCTTCTCAATGAGGTCGCTGGGCTGCAGCTCGAAGCTCAGGCTCTTCAGCAGCCGGGGGGTGCTCGAGGGGGAGCTCTGGGGGCTGTTGCGGCCGTGCAGGAAGATGACACACAGCACCCCGTCCAGCACGGCCAGGCACAGGTACGTGTTACCTGTGGGGACAGCACACCGCCACCCTCAGCACGGTGCCACGGGAAGGGCACTGAGCTGGATGCCAAATGGGCTCTGCTGCTTGTGCCACTCCCCTTGGCAGCACAGAAACTTCATTTTTTCAGGTTACTGCTTCCAGAAGTGTTATTGACAACTATGCTTTAGATACTGAAAGAGCACTTGAAGGACGTAAAACAGCAACTTAAACATGTGCTGGGAGTCTCCTTGCACACACCGAGCAAACAGCTCTGCTAATTAACTATGGGCTGCCTCCTTAGGATTTTCTGGGAAAATGATGACACACCATGGATTTAGTTGATAAGGAACTGAAATGTGTGTCATCCCAGTTTAGGTACATCAGAAGCATCCTACAAATTACTTGTATCATCAGTAAGAAGAAACACCTCAGCATTCCTTAGAGATGTGAAGGAAATCCCCAGGGAGCAGAAGGTGGCAGGTACCCAAGAGGAGACACATCTATTAGACAACCCCTGCCCCTGTTACTCACTCGAAGTCTTCTCTGAAGCAATGATTTTCCACTCGTGTTTAGGACTCTGAACAGTAGCATTTGGAGAAAGACTTCCAGAGGAGCTGCTACTGATCTGCTTGTGATCATTCTCACGTGGTGGCCTCTTCTGCAAAATCAAAAGGCAGCTACAGAAACCTAGCCAGAGACTACAGCTCCTTCTACCTCTGCTTCTCTGAGACACTGTGTAGCTACTCCAGAGCACACTTGTCTACGCCTCCGCAGAGCAGCATTTATAGCACACCTATATTTTCAGCAGAACATCTTGCCTGCCCAGCAACAGTGGCCAAAAACCACCCTACACTTTTCTCCTGGAACTCACTTTATCCTGTGACTACAGCTTTATACTGCTGGTGCTGGACTGCAAATCCCTGAAGTGAGTGAGCATTTCTAGCAGGATTTACAAATATAAGGAACACACAGCTGGAGAGAACTGAGCTACCACACAGGAGCCTCACTCCCAAGCTTTGCTTCTGGAACTTGAGTTAATTATATAATGCTGTTTGGAAGTGAATAAACTATTCTCTTCATTCCCTGAAGACAAACTAATTTCACCTCAGTTCCCCTCTGTGCTCAGATTAGCTGTTTCTTGGATTTTATTCCCTTGATACTTCCACTAACAAGAGATTTCTGCTTTCTTTTCATCTCCAATTAAATTTCTACTATAGTTTACATTATTTTACTCTATTAAGAAAAAACTCAAAATTCCCAGTTTCAGCACAGTTGGCTGGGTTGTTGAGGCTCTTCCTGAAGCACAGAAGTTACCGTGCTGTCTATACTGTTCAGCAGCAGAGTTTATGACCACAGTCCCAAGTCTGTGATGCTTGCACAGTTCCCTGGAGCCTGATCTCCATGGAAACTGTCACAAGTCTTCAGAAACACATCACCTAACTCAGATAACCTCACACAGAGGAGTTGGATTGCTAAGCTCAGCTCACCATGACAAGCAGCGTGCTTGTAGAGAGCTTTTTTTTTTAATTTCTGAACCTTTATCCAATTAACCACTTAAGCTCTTATCTTTAAATTGCAGCAACAGACAATCCAAAGTTTTGTAATTTAAAAATGTAAAAGTTACAATTTTTCTAGGATTGGCATCTAGGGGATTTTTAGTGTTACTTCCCTCAACTGTTTAGGATGTCTGGAGTTGGTGACTTTTCTTATTAGAAAGGATTTATGGAAAAATGTTGAGAAGTCCTGGTCTTAGTTCTGAAAATGAACTTTCTTAACATTCACCTCTCTGCTTCTAAGCATTACAAATGGTATCCAGAGGTGGAGAACATGTGAAGGCCTTCTAAAAACAATTAACAAACTAGAAAATTAGCTGGCTTTTCCTTTTCCTCTCATTTCACTTCTAAAATCCACATACTGGGATGGACAGTGTTTTACACATTAGCTAAGAATTGCATGAAGGAAACCTTTTGTATGAACATGTTTCACTGTTATAAAATATTACAATGTATTTGCTTCAAATTCATAAATTTAAACCAAGCTAATTTGTATAAAGCAACTGATAATTTACAACTGTTAGTCCTTTTTAATTCTATCTTAGCCTGCATTTGTACTAAGCCATGTGGTTTTCTTGAGTTCAGAAGGATTACACCTGGTAAGAAATAAAAAATAAAATGGTAACAAAAGACCTCTCAAAAAGCACAGGAGTGATTTGCACTCAGTCAAAGCATCAGAGAGATTTGGCAGCTACACCACCAGTGCAGCTGAACAAAAGAAGCGGACGCTGGCAGCTGAAGGATTAGAACTTGGATCTGGAATCTTTTTCTAGGCCCAAATTTACCAAGACACATTCCCCACTGCAAACCAAGCAGTCCCTGTTTCTCTACAGTCTCTGGGAACTCTACAAGGTCTCAGCTGACTTCCTACAACTGAGTGCTTGTCTGCCTCTTCTTTCTTCTAACAGCCAGGATTGATTTTGAAGTCAGAATTAGAGCACTCTGTTGTGCAAAGGCTGAGAGCCCAGCCTGCCAAAGAGACAGAAGCTGAGAGCACATCATGGCCTGCAGCAGCTCCCAGCCAGACACCTTCTCCTGCTGCATTTCTCCACTACAGCACCTGCTGCCTTCTCTGCCAGCAGAACACAGGACTTCAGGTGTGCTGTAAACTGCTCCAGTCTACCTGGGGTTACCTGAGACTGTCTGCAATTGGTACCTGCACAAACTGAATGTGGTCATCATCACTGCCATACACCTCAGCCTGTCCATCTAGCAGATTTCCATCAAGCAGCTTGTGATCAGCTGAGTAGTACAGCGTTTGCACCTGCAAAAACAACAACAGAACACCCATGTGGCTGCTGTCTCTGTGCTCCTCAGCTACAGGCACATTACCCCAGGCACCACACTGCTCGTCAGCTCATCTCAAGCTCGCACAGTGGCAAAACTAAAAGGAAGCAGATGTCATGGTGGCAATCTTCAAAATAGGGAGTGAAGGTTCCTTACTTTCTCAGCTTGAGAGAAATCTTCATTTTCCATGGGCTTCTGCTGTTTTCCCAGCACAGAAACATTAGACAAGCAAAAGGCAAATTAATTTGCAGTTACACAAATTCACAGTCTCATGCAAGCATTTTCCTTATCCCTGCACACAAGTTTTCTGCTATGAAAAATACACATATTTATCTCCATCAAAAAAGGCCAAGAGAAGCCAACAGACTCTAAAAGAAAGGTATGGGAATGAGGGAAGACAACACAAATTTAAGTTCTGGAAGAAACTGTTGTCCACCACTGAAACCAGATGCAGCTGTTTCAACGAAACGCATCTTAATTTCAACATGATGTTTTAAATTAGTTTCTCCAAGAGGAAATATACACTTGAGATTATATGACAGCATCAACATGTACTTTTGCCTAGACAAGTGTTTCTGGGGATCTTTTGTCCTTGTAATATCAGATTTTGAAAATTTTGAAGAATTTCACAAGATTTGGTAAAGTCCGTTTGCTGGAGCCAATTAAAAATTTTATCTCCCCAATAATTTTGCCATTAAACACTGCCCAGGCTACATCTACCATTAGTATTCATGAGAAAAGCCATTTAACAACACACAAGTTTGAAAATAATGCATCCTGTAAAGGAGTAAGTAAACACCATTAAATCATCATGATCGTTCTCTGCCCACAGCGGATTTTCTTAGGAGCACTGGGGCAGGACTGCTGCTTCTGTACGTGTCAATACACTTGAGGCTCTTCTTGGTTCTTCAGCCTTGGTATCCTAGTTTTGTTAATAAACCTATGGGGAGATAAACCAACGGGGAGGAACAACCATTAGAAGCTTTTACCTACTGTGCATCTACAAGCAAAACCTGCAAAGGAAAACATCACCAATCTATGGCAAGTCTCAGTACCACCTCCCCAAACTAAAGCAGATACAGGCCACTCTCAGGCTACTATACAGCAACGGGGAGCAAAAAGGAAAGTGAAGACCAGACTGAACAGTGCATTCAGCTCACCTGAACACCCCCCCAGTTTCTCAGCTTAGGGGTACCTACAGCAAAATTTAAATTCTTTAGGGTCAGTTAAAAAAGTGAAGGGGGTAAAAAAAAAAAGAAAAAAAAAGGGATCATCCTTCATATTGGCTTTTTTGGGGTTTTTTTTTTTAATGATTAATCCAGAAATCCCATTTTCTTAAAGACTAACCTCTTCCATTAGATCTTCCAGGTTGCCTCCGTTCTCCCAGATGCTGCGCTGTACCCAGTTGATTACCTTTGTGTACAATTTGCCATTGCTGGGTAGGCCAACATTGTCTTCCAGCATTATTTCAAGCTTGAGGGAGAAGACAAAAGATTATTTAATCTCTAGGAATTCTGTAGGAATTCACTCTCTCCCTGTAGCATGCTGTAGTTTACAAAGTGAGCACAACTCTCTCTTAACCACAGAGCCAGAGAACACCACAAGGAGCTTTCAGCCTATGGAACTAAGCAGCACATTTAAATACAATCACCTTTTACACCTGGAAAGGGTGACAGCATATGTTCTCTAGAGTTAAGGTTCACAGCACTAAGAATAGGACACAGATCCAAAATTGTCACATTACTGGCAGCAGTCAGTACACCAAGCTTTCCTGCCCCCAAAAGGGAAGGAAATCCTAGTTGCTCCTCAGGTTGCTTTTTGGAAATCCTCTATCAGAAGGAATTCTCCAAACTGAAGCTAACCTTTAACCGTGGGAGCTTGAGAAATTCCTCCTGTTCTGAAATCTCTACAAGGTGTTCCTGGATGTAGCCATCGATCTTGTTCAACAGCCGGGAGTCTCCCATGCAGCTGGCGAAGTTGCGGTACGAGATGCAGCTCTGCACGTCCATCTTGGACAGCAGATAGTCCCCACAAACCTGGCAGTGCAAGCAGACAGTTTTTATACATTTACATTACCTATCCCAACATACAGCAGCTGTTTTCTAACTGCAGAGTCGTGACTCTGCTGTCATCCCCATGCCAGTGCTGTACAGGGAATGTTGCCTTCCACAGAAATATGCACATCTTAAATGAAAAATTCAGACACATTTGGAAGCTACTGACATCTGCATTGACCCCACGCTCTTCTACTGAACACCTATTCAAAACTACTTCTCATCAGGTGAGGTAATGATCCCAACTCCCTTTTTAAGGGTACCCCTGTCTGCAGCTAAGGGTATTTCCAAAGTCAAGCACTACCAAATTTATGTTCAGGAGTGTGCGAATTATTCTTTTTTCTGACAGATTTACAGGTTTGTTCATGCTCCCAACACAACCAAGCACAGCACTGCTGCCACAGACCTGAAGGTAAGGAATCAGCCAAGATTTAAAGCTGTTTTTCTTACATAGGTGCACAAATACAAAACATGACTTCAGGGAACACCCTGGCACCTAGACAGTTCAAGTGGAAGCAACACATCCAGCTGGCACCAAATCAGTACAGTGCTAAGGAACATCTACAGCAGCTTTGTGCTGAGCAATTCTTCCATAGAAGCATCAGGTTTTGGCTCACTAACACCAAAAGGTGCAATGCTGTCAGCCTGGGAAGGCAGAATGGACTTCCAGGAGAGCTGAGAACCATACCTGCTTAACCCTCTCCATCTTCAATTTCTTTGCTGCAGAGTATACATCTTTCACCAGCTCTTTATCAGCTTTTAACCTATTAAACAGAGAAATTTACCTCTTATTATTCTGATTTTTCAAATCAAAGTCTATCCTCTCTCTAGTTACCATGAGAACTACTTACTGAGCAGTATAGGCATAATTCAACAGAACTTCAACAGCTTCTGGGTTGAGATCATCAAATTTCACATGGGAAACTCCATGACAGTCGCTGTCAGTGTTGAAGATTTCGAACAGGTAGGGACTGCAGCATGCCAGCACGGCTCGGTGCGCCAGCATCTCGTGTCCACACACCTTTATGTCAAACACAAACAAGAAGCCCAAGTGCTGGTGAGGAGTTTTTGTAATTACCTTTGCATTTTCACAACATGAAGGCCTACTCAGGTGAGTGCCACAGTTCAAATCAATTTTTCAAATCAACAGTCTCCAGCTGAAAGCTGGGATCGCTTCTCTCCAAGCGCATCCCATTTGGGTTTTTTTTAGTATGCATTTTTCAGAGAAATGGGCTTCTAAAACCTCCCATCTCCCAGTCTGTGAAGCAACAGCTCCACGTGGTGTAACCCCCACATCCCCCCAGGCTCCCCAGCGGGGCAGGGCACAGGTACCTGGAGGCGGACGTCGCAGAACTGACCGCTCTTCCGTAAGGCGTTGAGTTTGGCAACAGACGACTCGATGAAGTTCTCATCCTCAAACATCAAATATCCGTTGGGAATCATTTTGGTGTTGGTCTGGCTGCACATGCAATGGGCAAAGGTTACACACACAGCATTTGGCTTCAGTGCAGCAGTACTAGCAACACTGTTTGCAAACAAACACTCGGGGCATTAATGGATTAATGATTTTCAGAGATTGAGGCCACATCCCTTCAGCAGGTACTGGGTTCAAAACCACAGGCTGAATCTGTGCCAGCTCTGTGGGAGCAAGCTGGGAATCACTGGATTACATGGATTCCCTTCCCTAAAGATCTTTTTTGGTAGATCCATCCCCAGCTATCATTATTCATCACCACTTTCTGCTCCCTACCACTCTGGTCCAGCTGCATTTTTTGCAGACACAAAACCCAGCTACACTGAAAAATAAGAACTGAGAATTTAAAGTAGCTTTTGAAGTAGAATAGATAGATAAACATTTTCTGTTTAATTTTATGAGTAATGAAATTACAGTATTTTAGAGCAGCTGGAAGTCATGAAAACATTATGACCAACAAAACAGACATAATTTAATACATTGTGAACACCAGTCATGTATTTTAAATCATCTCAAAGCTAGAACAACTTTGTTTGAAGACCTCAGCCATATACAGAGACACAACCTCAGGGAGATCAGTCAAAGACTGGGAAAATAACTTCAGGAAACTTTAATTTTTTTATCTGGAAGCTATTTCTTAGCTCCTTTAATTGATTCTTATTTAGTTAAGCACTTTCCAAATAAGAAGCTAATTAAGAACACTTAACTATTACCCTTACACGACCTAACGAATTTGAAATAGTAATTTAAAACAAAAAACAGATTTCTAAGTTTGAGCTGCTAACATACATAGAAGTACAGTTACCTTAAAAATCTTAGAGTATATGTAGGATTCTATTAATGTTACCAGAAACAATTTTTATTTCCACCTCAAGTTTAAGAAAATTCTGAAGATCACACTAAATACGAGAACTCCAAACCAGAAGTAGTGGATTGCAAAAATCAGTAATGAAAATACCAAAGCTCCCACAAAATACTTCTACTGTTAATCCATCTATTTTAAATTCACTTACTACTGCGAGTATTCAACCCTAAACTGGCAATAATAATCTTACAAACATCCATCTGTTGTGTTTTATTAAAGAAAAGACACCAAGATTTTAAATTTACATAATTTCAGCAGAAGTATTAACTACTGTATACACAATTAATGGTACAACTTACCAAGCAAATATATGACTGTAAATTTAAAATAGCCCAATGGTATCACTGTGTTAGAACAGAGCACTTGAGTTTCAGGATCTCCTGACAGGGAAGATGTTTGTGGAAATGCAAAAGCAGACGTGTGTTTGCAGATGCAATGTGGATTCCAAAACTATCAGGCTTGAAGATGATGTAATATAGTCCTTATGAGCTATAGACATGAATTTCTTCTGTGATAATCATGCATCATAACCTGCAATAAAGGAGAAGGTATCATGTAAGGACAACAAATAGCGCTGCCGCATATTTCACATAAAACTTGATTCACAGTCCTGACCCAAACAAACAAGTTTTTCTTCACAAACAAGTTGGGGTTGTTTTAGTGTTGTTGTTATTTTTTGAGGGGTTTTTTCCCCCACAAAAAGCAAGCAGCCTGAAAAATTCTATATTGACAGCAATATATCCTCGTGCCTAATAAGAAATCAACCACATCATCCTTATACCCCCGGAGACAAGAAAAGGGCTAAATTAGTGCTTAGGAAAAAAGTCAGAAGAGCTGAATCCCATTTTTAGCCAATCCCTTACCAACTCTGCCCTTCAGCACATCCTATTATCACTACTCCTTCCACAAGTAGGTAACTCACATGTAACACAACAGAAATTACTCCATTTTATAAAAGAACACAATCCACAAGCCTCCTACCTTCGGCTCTTCTTGTGCTCATCTACTTATAGCCTTCTTCTACTGAATGCCTGAAATTGTCTGAAGATGGATTAAGGACATGTCTGAAATGACTGGGCATGTCTCCAGTCTCTGCTACTTCCAGAAATTATAAAGTCAGGAATCTGTATGGCAGCTTTCTTTGGTAAAAGGTCTCTCTGCTGGGTTCTGGCTGAGCTCGGCACTGGCGGTGCAGACTGGGGTGGCTTTGCTGGGAATTCACATGCTGGTGGGCTCTTTATGCCAGGATTTTTTGGGGAGGGGAGAAGAGGAGGAGGAGCAGCAGCAGGGAGGGAACAGGCAACAAACACTCACTCTGGAACTTTCCATGACCCTGGTGCCACCTCAGGAAAACATCAATCACTTCAGTTCCAACACTATATTTGTATCCACAGAATAAATGCCACATTCGGAACTGGGTTTCCTAAAAATAGGTGCAGCTCATTTCTCCTTGTCAAAAACTAAAAGTGCCCTGCAAGAAAACCTTGTGACCGTGGTGCGTGGCCAGAGCTCAGCCCAGGGTGACTTTGGCAGGAGCAGTACCTGCCCGGTGCCTGGTGCAGCCCAGTAGCTCCAGCAGGAGGCTGATTCCTGGGAGCAGCAGAGGGCATTGTCCCACCACGTACAGCTCACGGACACTGCCTCCATTCCCACAGCCTCAGCCAGCAGAGAACCACGCAGGCAGAGCAAACAGTGGCAGAGCTTGGCTCTGGAGCAGGCACAGCCACGCAGCCTGGAGAAGGGAACAGCTGCTCCCAAGCACAGCAGTGTCCCACATCAGGGGAACACAGCACCCGGAACGCTGGGCACTGCAGGAGCAGCACCCCTGCACACAACTTCCATCAACACACTGCAATGCCAGTGTGCTTCGCTGAGAAAGGAAATCTCACATAAAGGTGAGGTTAAGTAATAATAAATTAAGGTATATTCTTCTTGTAATCCTACAGGCAAGTTAAGAAGCTGACACCAAGCTCTATTAAACAAATATTGTTTAATTAGGCATTTGGCAGTCAACACTTCCCTGTCGGTACAACTGGCATAATCACTGCAATTTTTAAAGCAAGCAAACTTCTCAAAACAGAACCCAAGACTCTGATGTCCACACCTTCCCCAAAAATTCACCTCAACGAAAACATTTCAAGTCACAGGACAGCTAGTCAAGCTATTCTAACTAAATCCCACAATCAGCCTCGCTCAGTTTACATCTCTGGGCGTGTATTGTCACATTCCGCTGTAACACATCAGTTTTGTTTCCAATGTTCTAACTCTGCCACATGCACTTGTTTGAGACCTTGAAGGCCTAAGAAGGTCATCCAAAATAGTTCTGGATTGAAATGGAAGATTTGTCTGTTAAAACCCTCCTTTGTGCAAGACACCAATCCCATGCAGATGCATTTATGTCCCTAATGGTATTGTCCAATCTGAATATCTAGGAATATGAACATTTTGGAATTTGAATATCTTAATTATTGACACAGAGTTTCAACGCTGTTGTGTATGTCATGGCTAATATTATTCCTCAAAACAGCACTAAACAGCACAAGCAAATTCACAACTTTTCACATTTTGGTTTGGAGTACTGCTGCTAGAACTCAACCCAAACCATCAGCCAAAATTCACTGCAAAGTCAAGAATACTGCCTCTTCTGCATTAAAGGTCATAAACAGGTACTGCAAACAAACTCTTTCCTTTAAATTATTTTTTTAAATCGAAATCACTTTGTCATTACCTCCCCCTCCTTGCTTATACTCCTTTTTAGCTCAGCACATGAAGAACTCTGCGGCTTTTTTTTATAATTATCCAGGATTTTTAAATTCTTTTAAGCCAAGTGAGATGTTCCCAGATGACTGTCAGCCAGTGAAAGCCTGGTGCTTCTGACACCATGACTGTTCAAGCTCCATCCAAATGCACTTCTTTAAACATATTAAAGCTACAGAATTATCATTCCAGAATGGGAACAACACATTCCTTTGGAGAAAACTCCTACTTGAGAGCAGCTGTTCCCTTACTTTTAAAATGATGCAAAAAACTAAACAGTAATGCATAAACTCTGGATTTTTGTTGTAATTTTAACAGAAAGGACTGGTACTGGGGCTGGAGACTCCCTTGATCAAGAGCCGATCACACCAGGCTGAGGCAGGCCTGAAGTCACAGAACATCCACATGGTGTGTTCTGGCACCCCAGCTGTTCCCAGCACAGGAATGCAAGGACTCAAATGTCTGCCCAGCTGCTGGATTTTAAACACAGCCTTGTTGTAGTAACTGTGTTTCCTGAATGCCTCATGTTGTGCACAGACTGAGATTTTCCTTTGCCATGTACGCGTACCACTGGCCGTGAGCGAGTCACAGCTCATCATGCACTCAGAGATAAACTGGCTGCACATCCCGACTTCCAGAAGGGAGATTCCCTCCTTTTAAACTCCTCTATTCCACTGTATTTAAAGGTACATTTAAGAAAACCCACCTAAATAGCAATGCTACTGAGGCACAGTGATCCTCAGTGCTGCCCTGGGCATCTCCCCTGCAGAGCCTCCTGCAGGAGCTGCGGCCTCAGGTGACCACCAAGACAACAGAGTCACCTTGCCCACGACCTAACAACACAGGGACCATCTATTTGACCTCTCATCTTTAATAGAGCCCACTTTCCATGTGCAGTATTTGCTGTGCCAATTCTGCACAAACCTTTTAGTCAAATTAATGTGCTACTTCTTCAACTCACAGGTAAAGCACTACTTTGGGGGAGATACTTGATAATCTTTTGATTTAACATCAATACTTGCTGATGTAATGACAGATATTTGATTGACACTTGTGAAACAAAAATGGAATTTAACACCCAGCCGGAGCTTTCTGGCTTGTGACAGCCCAGCTCAGAAGAAATGTAGGTCACACCTACGACTGCTCACCGTCCATTATCTGTATCAGAATATAAAACCAAACGTCCTCAAAACATTTATTTCATACATTATCATTTATTTATGGTAAAAACACATCATCTTTTCATGTCTGAGTATGCAATCAAGACATTTATTAACATACTTTACACCACTAAAGAGGCACAGCCTCTTTATACCAGTAATCTAAAGTAAGACTCGGAATTTACAACAATTTTGTTTTGCTTATTCACTTTTCAGTTGTTTTCCACTAAAGATTTAGTCTCACTGATAACTACGACTTGTAGACAAAATTTTTCTATTTCACTGCACAACAACCTTAGTCATGCTCCCATGCCAACAGTGAGGACAGGGAGAGGGAAGATGGAATATTTGCTATCACTGGTTAGGAATTGAAGAGGAATGACAGAGTACTGTGGACATTTTCCAAAATCTCTTACATGCAGCCCGGGAAAGGTGCAATGCTTGGACGGCCCTCTATAGAAAGCAAGCCCAGAGAGCTCTTCCAAACACATTTATGCATGCAGACTTTAAAAATTTATAAGCAGCAGGCTTGATGCTTGAATGTTACTGCTGTTCCAGCGACAACCCTCAGCTGCAACACTCCGGCTGCTCATTCAGCGCTGGCTTCCAGGTCTGGCCTCCCACGCTTCTAAGCCCTAGCTCTGGCCATTAGTTCCCTTTTCACACTGGTTCTGCCCTTCCTCTCCCTTCCCACTTCATACTTTTGCTGTTGCTGTCACAGTCCTTATCTACATCTCTTTTTCAACCTGCCTCACATTCAGTCGACTAAAATCTGAGTTCTTTCCTTCCCTTTGTCCACCCCCTGGGTCTATTTTTTTATTAACACAGGCTTCTCACAGTTCTCCAAACATCTGTCACACAACCAAATCACTGAGTTTTGTTTATATGTCCTCCTTGTCTTCCACCCCCATTCTGGGCAGTTTTTGCCTTTCTTACCATCTCCTGCTCCTTAAGAATTCCAGCTGATGAAAATAAAATCAGACTTAATTACAGCAGCTAGTACACAGCTTCCTAACTAGAAAATATTCCCTGACTGTTGCATCCTGCGCTCCAGGAGTCAGGCTCGTGGCTACAAAATCTGCTTTTGAAAATTAAACCAATCTCACCACCGAAGCACCACATCCTGCTTGCTTTTTTATTTTCAAGCTTCTGACAGAAGAGAATAGATGTGGTGTCTACACACCCATCACTGCAAACAAGAAAAAAAACCGTCCTCCCTTCACAAACCACACAAACAAGGAGTGACATGAGACTGTATTTCCATTAGTCTATCACCACACATCTCCTTAGGAAATACCTCGGATGTTTCGCCTCTCATTGCCAGTATTTTTCTACCCTGCATGAAATTACAGCCAATTCATATTTATTATCTGTGGAAATGCTGGGTGAAGGAACAGCAAAAGTGCCAATGCAAAGGCATTTTCTACCTTGAAGCGCCTCTGAAAATTCTAAAAAACTCTGGAAATTGGTGCATGAAGACAGAAAATACTGTACACCTCCCAAAAAACCCTAAAAAATCCAAAATCAAACCGCTCTGGTCATTCACCCTCATCAGCTTTCCCCAGAAGCACTAATGTGAGCTGACAGCCACTATTATCTCCCACTTCCTAGAACTGGTAGAGATGACAGGGAGGGTCATGGCACTGGCAAACAGCTCTCAGCACACGCCGCTCATCCCGGGGCGGCTATTTCCTCCAAAGTCCAGGATTCCCGCGATTCTCTTTCCTCCCCCCGCCATTCACGGCACGGGTTTAGGAAGACGCCTCTCTGCGGCTGCAGCGTGGCGCTGGAAGAGGCAGCGCCTGACCTTGGCCCCGCACCCGCGGGGAACCCGGGAACTCCCGGCCGGGGGCTACACCGCATTCCCCGGCTGCCGGGGCCCGCCCGTTCCCCCGGCACAGAGGGAGCGGCCTCACGCCCTTCAGGCCATGCGGGCAACTCCGCGGCCCAAGAAAACGGGCCACGAAAAAGCAACAAAAGCGCCGCGGGGCCGCAGGGGCTGCGGTTCCCCGAGCGCGGGGCGCCCGCCCGGGCCGCCGCTTCCGCCCGCTGCCCAGCGCCGAACAAAGCGCGGCCGCACGGCCCCTGCCCGGCCCCCGCCCGCCGTACCTGGTGCCTCTGGGCGCGGACGGCGCTGAACATATTGGGAGCCTCCAGAATGCGGGGGAAGAAGACTCGCAGGCGCAACCCCGGCTGGCCGGGAAGGAGCAGCGGAGGAACAGAGGGAGCGGAGAGCGGACGGCGCGGCGCTGCCGATGGAAGGCGGGAGCGGAGTGGGTAAGCGAGGCCACGCGAGCTGCGGACACACGCAGAGCGCTGCGCCCCGGACCCTCCTCCTCCGGGAGGCGGGAGGAGAGCGGGGAGGGGAGGAGGCGGTGCTGGGGCGGCCACGGTCGGCTCCGCTCGACCGCGAAACGAGTCCGGCCGCCCCGCCCTCCGCGGCCCCTCCGCCTCCGGGCCGGCGGGAAGAGGCGCCGTGCCCGGCGGGGCTGAGGCGGAGGAAACGGTGGGGTGGGAGCGTCGTGCCCGTTTCTGCCCGTACCGGCTGCGGCCGTGAGTGTTGGTCGCAGCACTCAGCCACGAGCACAACTGGTTCAGTAAGCTTTCTCTTTCGGACCTGGTGCTGCCTGTTCTCCTCAGCCATGAGATCCTGCCTGCCGTGACACTCCCTCAGCCGTGACTCTCCCATAGCCATGTCAGCACCTCAGCTACAGGTCTCCCTCGGTCATTACTCCTCCTCAGCCACGACTCTCCTTCACCCGTTTGACCCCCTCAGCCATGCTGTCCCCTCAGCCATGCTGTCCCCTCAGCCATTGCTCCATTGCTCCTCCTCAGCCATGCTTCCCCCTCAGCCATCGCTCCTTCTCGGTCATGAACCCCCTCAGCCACAACATTCCCTCATCAATCTGGGCTGTTGTTCAAGGCATTATATCTGTTTGACCAAAAAATTTCCGTGTTTAATGTTGGGAGATCTCTCTGGGATTGCTCTCTCTTGTGAGGCCATGACAGCCCCATCCCACCTCGCCCCATCACCCTGGAGTCCCTCTGGGAACGACATTTTCCAGATGAACAGCATTTTCAACAGCTGGATGAGAAATTCACCCACACACTCTTCAGGATAAATTCTGTCTTTCCATGGAAATTAATTTTTAAACATCCTTGATAAACGAGGGGTATTTGAAGCCTTGTCTGTTATGTGTTTGCATGCAAGCTCCTGATTCATGGCTGGGCCTGAGAGCTGCTGCAAGATCATCATAAATAATCCATGGGCTGGGTAAAGTCTGAGGATCCATGTTTGCTTCCTGATTTAAAGTGCCAAGGTCACCTGGAAGGCAGCGCACACTTCCCTGTGCGACTTCCCTGAGTGCTTCCTCCGGATTCAGAGGCTGCCTTGGTCAGGAAATAGGAAACCTGTAGATTACGTTAGATACACCTTCAGTGTCTCAGCTGTGCAATGTACGTGATATTTTGTCATATATTATAAAATGTATCCATTTCTCTAACACTCTTCAAGAATCTCAGTGGAGAAGCATGTTTCAAAACACTGAAGTTGAGCCATTCTGAGGTTTCATGCATAAAGTGCTTTAAAATACTGAAAATAATGATCTTGTCGCATCAGAAGCAGGCAGAGGCATTAAGCTGTAGGTATATTCCTCACCAGCACAGATATCTCAGCTGCAGCTGAGTCCTCTCCAGTTTCTCACCTTGCCTGCAGCAAATGGCAATCCCAACTTCCCACCTCTCTGAGACATTCTTTCTGCCTCTTTTCAGCTTTTAAATCACCAGCCACACCTCAGGGCTGCCTTCCCACTCTCTGCTTTCTTTTTGAATGAAGTTTCTTATCAGGGCTGTGTTAATCAAAGGCAAAGCTGGGAGGGAGCAGGAGGTAAAGGAATGATGATCAAATAGAATGGTGCTGGGATGTTACTTAATTAAGTAAATCTCAAGATTACGCAAGCTGCTCTTCCAGTTTTCTTAGGAAGGAGATGCCTTTGTGAATCACCATCAGTTTTCATTGTCAGCCACCACATGTGATGTCAGCGAGCAGGAGCAGCAGCTTCCCTACAGCACAGTTAGCAGATGAGTATTCCAGTTCTTTTCCCATGGACCCCATGCAGAGCAGGGCTCGGCCAGGAGCTCAGCTCTCCTTTGGCCCAGCTCTGTTCTGGTCACCCCCACTGAAAAATCCACTCCCACTGAAAAAGGTTTTTTTCCTCTGCTCCTTGCTGTGCAATGAACATGAAATTATTTTAAATCATTAAAACACCTTTACTCTGGATGAAATCCTATGCTGATGGAAGGTACTTCTGTGGCATGCAAATACCTTCATTTCAAATGGCTAGAAACTTTGCAAAGCTTCCCAATGCAACTTGTGCTAAATCTTAATTGATTTGTAAAGAAGAACACATTATGGAAAGGGACCAGTGGATTGAGTTGATACCAAGTGATTGAGTTACTGGGAGCTGAATCAGAACTAATTGTTATGTGTGTGGAGGTTCTGGATGTTCTGCACACCTGCTGTCTCCTGCCATGGAAAATACAGTCTAATCCCTGGAAAGCCCTCTTACTTGTCATCCAAATGGTGTGTTCCCCCTAAGCCAGGTGTTTGTAGGTGTACTTGATGTGCTCTTCTGCTGGTTTCCACCATGTCTCATCCAAAGATCTGATATCTCTGGCTATTGCAAAGGCTTAATGTTATAACATCAAACTCTGCTTCCTATAGAGCTTTGTCATTCAAACCACCTGAGAGGGGAAAATGCAGAATTTGGTTAGAGCAAAATATGTGGCTTGGATTGCTGCACTAAAAATGGAGGAAGTGTAGAAAAAATATGTCACTCTTAGGAGTGAGAATAAGGCCTTTTTTTTTTTTCATAAGCTGCTCTATAAAATGTCTTTAAATTCAGAGTCACGTAGTGTTTCTCTGAACAAACTAGCACAGCTCAGTGCTAGCAGCACCACCAGCCAGAGAATCCAGTCACTGCTCTTATTTTAAATTGAAAATTGTATTTATGAATGAACAGAATGCTTTGTGAAACCAAAGACTATTTAGTTCCTTTATCACATATATATTTAAAATATATATATATAGAGAGATGTATTGCAGTTGAAGTTTGTTTGTGTTCTGTGTAATTATAACTTACACCAATCTACTAATTCCATAACTTTTCCTTCTTGCACTTCAGAAGGGTTTTTGGTAATTCATTCTGGTTGCAGAAGTACTTGTGTAGAACACATTTTGTCAGTGCCTTGGCTTTCAGAGTTCCTAGCAGTGACATTTTAATGGTGTTTGGGCTGGGTTGGGATTAATGGTCCATACTGGACTTTTCCCTGTACATTCTGGCACATCATTTGCCATCTGGCTGGCTGATAAGAGCTACTCTGAGCAGGGCAGTTCATCTCCTTCCCTTCCCTGTGGCAAAGCAGTGATAGTCTTGGATAAATTCTTTACATAGGAGCAAAGAATGTTGGACATTTATAAGCACTGTGAAGGAGTATTAAAAGACACAGGTTTAATAGCTACGGCCTGAGATTTTAATAAGATGTTCTCTATCAAATCCCTGCTCATCTTTCTTGAACAATGCAAACAACTTCCTTCCTTCATTTCAGGAGACACCATTCTTCCACCAGTCACCTTCCTTGATTTGTGTTGGACAGAAAGCCAGAGACTCTGCCACACCAAGGCTATAAATTATGTCTTATTTCCATTAAGCAAACAGAATTCTCCATAATTAATTCCATTGGATGAAGTCCATAGGAAATGTTCAGAGGATTCTGATAGAGCCACTAGTTAAGGTCGTAAAAAAACCCTTCTGACTACCTGTCCTTGAAGGATCAATCTTTCCATCTCAAAGACACAGCTTTTGGGATGAAGCCTCATGTGAACTCCCAGATATATCTTGCACAGAGAAAACAGTTACAATTTTAGAAAAACTACAGCTTTTATAACTATTTCAGGACAATTCTCCTCAGGCAAATGTCAGCAGATCCATTTTGGGCATGGAGATACTACCTTTATTTTTATTAAAAGTTATTTTTCCTTGGCCTGGGACAGTATTTAACCCAGATGTAACATCAGTTCAGAAGTATGATGTGTTCACAAAGCAGTACCTGTCCTGTCGTCATTCTTGAAGCAAACAAATCCAAAATTGATACTCAGATCTGATTCCAAATGTTTGTGGCAGCGCATTTGTTAATGCCCCATCCCTGGAAGTGTCCAAGGCCAGGCTGGACAGGGCTTGGAGCAACCTGGGATAGTGGAAGGGGTTGGAACAGGATGAGGTTCCCTTCCAACCCAAACCGTTCTGGGATTCTGTGATTTTTAGGAGAGCAGACCAAAGTCTAATCCATGTGCCTACGCTCAAGAGCTCCTGATCAGGAATAAGCCTTTAAAAAATTCTCTAGTTTGTGGCTTTCCTAAAGAACTTGAAATTTTGTTATTGAGTCCTTAGGACTGGAAGCCTAGTTAAAATTAAAAGCTTCTCAGCTATATTAATTTATGGTTGCTGGGCAGTGATATTTGCAAATATATTCTAGTTGTTCATTACAAAAACGCTGACTTGTTTCATACACCTGTATGTCTGTCTTGCTTCCATAAGGACAATAGCTTCTTTGGCTGAAACATCCTGTTCAGAGGGTTACAATAAAACACTTTGCACTTGAATTGTTTGCCTTCCTGACCCCTCAGCTTTCTGCCAGCTCCTGACTGTGCACGCAAGTAAGAGCTTTGTACTATTTGTCCTTGGGGCTGCATTCACTGAGTGTTCACTGGCTGTACTGGAGCCTGGTAGCTCTCAGTCTGCTTTTTCTTCTTTTTAGTTTTCTCCCTCTGAAGCTGCATCATTACTTTCACTCATGGTCCTAGTGAAAAATCAGAATGTTAATTAAAAATGGTAACAGTGGGAAATCTCTGGAAGACAAACAGAGACCTGATTGCCTCTATCCCAGAGAAGAACTGTGCTGGGTGATGCCAGAGGAGGAAAGGGAGACCTGGAAATCCTCTTGTGATGAAGCATCAGGAATTGCTGTTAGGCCACAACAGCTGGAAGAGGCTGCTCCTTGTGTTCTTCAGCCTCCTGCATCCCTGCCGTGGTCATTAAGGATGGCTGTAATCAGGAACACCAGAACACAGCATCAGCAGCAGCCTGAGGGCACCAACAGCGTGGGGGACAGGCCTGCTCCCACACATCCTGTGGCTGTGAGAGATGCACTTCCTGTCCTCCCTGCTGTGAGACAGGTGAGCTTTTAAAATAACATAAAGAGTGACCACGTAGGGAATTAGCTGCTCTGCTGGGAAAGTAAAAGAGAATAAAGCAGCTCAGAAAGTGTTCCAGAAAATAACTGAAAATTTATACTGAGAGGTCCATAGTTCCTGTGACGAGGCTTTTTTTCCAACAGAACTCTTATTTCTGCTTTTACAGAAGAACCCAGTGTCCTTCAAATTTGCTTTTTTAATTAATACTAACATCATTAGCAATGAGGACAAAATTACTTAAGAGTTGGATTGTGCATTTGCAACCTATGCACAAGCAGAAGAATAGATTTGATGTCACTTTAACTCTGCTTATGTGTTCCAGCCATAGTAATGTTATGAGTAATTTAATTTTAAAAAGAGGAGAAAAATATAGAAGAACTTATGTCCCATGAAAGGAAAGCTGTTCCCACTGTATAGCCCTGCTATCACAAAGGCAGATTCATGAGAATCCTGCCTTGAGGGTTGGTTTTCCAATGAGCACAAGAGCAAGCCAAAGATGAACTGTGCTGTTTCTTGATCAAGAGAAATGAATTAATCATCTTCAACCTCATAATTTATTCCAAAGAACACAGAAATTTATTGTAACTGTGTGCACACTCTGTATTATGCTGCAGCTTGCAGTGTCTGAAAAAATAAACCTTCTGATACATGGATCCTCTTCACCAATATCAGGAGGACATTCAGCACTGAGGGGGGGTTATGTTTAACATTTGGGGCAGGTGTCTTTTATTGGTGTGATTTATTTCCAGAAGCATCAGTGAGTGCCACCCTGGTCTGTCATAGAGTAGGTTCTGATAGGGCTGAGGAAAGCTTCCATGGAAATGAGGTCTTTCAACTGAAGGTAGAGTTTGTGTGGAAATTATTTCTTTCACATAACTCACAGTACCTTGCATTTCTGTAACTCTTTCTGTTGGAAGACCGCAGAGCTATATGTAAATTAATTCTGCAGCACAGAAATACAGAAATGCATAGGAGATGATAACTATTTAATATTTATGTTTCACTTTTCAGTGGTGTTTGTTTCCACAGCTGAGTGGAGTGCATGGAGAGAGCTGTCTGACCTGGTTGACACCACCAAAGTGCAAGGATTGGCATTTCTGACAGAAATGAAGTTTTCCAGCTCTTGAATCTGGAGAGAATATGGTGAAAGGAAGATGAGGGCAGTCTGCACTCATCAGAATTTTTGGGGGACTTCTGCAAGTGCAGCATATGGTGTGTGTCTGATGCGTGGGATGATCACGATACCTGGGAGGGAGTAAAGAGAGGGAGCTGCAGCAGAAAGCAGATAATGTGAATGCTATTTAAGGGCAGGTTACAGAATTACCTGATTTTTAGCTGAACTGCTTCAACCCAAGTGCTCCCTCATGAGATCTATGTGGGGGTGGATCTTCAATGCCTACCTCTCCCCCTCAGTGCAGGGAGGTAACTGCCTGTGCCTGCTCTCCTTGGAGCCTGGAAGAAGGGCTCACTAGAAGGGATATGGGGAACAGGGGCTGGGTAAGGAATGCGAGAAGAACTTTATTTTACTCCCTACTGCAGCAGGATTTGCTTTAAGGGGTGGGTGAAAGGAGAGCTGGGGCAGCTGAGGCCGCTCTGTGTGCATGCTGCCTTTGAAAACAGAGCACGTCACTGCTCCCAGCTCCTGTTTCATATTCTGCTGGGAGCTTCTGGTTGCAATGCTAATTCCAGCAAATCTCTGACAATTTAAGGGGGAGAGGTTTGTGTATAATATGTTTAGTATGACCTGTTTCTACTACGGAAATCATCATCATTAAAATATAAGGACACGAGTAATTGCGAGTTTCTCCTTAACAAGAACATTCAATTTAAATAGAAGTAAACAGGAACAAAGTGGTCTTATTTTAGAGCTAGTCAGTGCATATTTTTATAGGATCAGGAATCACTAATTGCACAGAAGCAACCTCAAGTTGCAACACCTTGTAATGCAGGCACAGAGCATCTTCATAATGAAAATGCAGTGCACTTTGAAGATATGCACATGAGTGCAAAACAGAATGAGCACTGGAAGGGTTATGGAAGGTAGAGCAGCACAGGGGAAAAGTGTAAAGGAACACATTTGGAGTGGGAAATACTTTTCCTGCAGCACCAGTGTCCCTTCCAGAATCTAAATTACTGCCCAGCCTTGAGAGGGGACAAAAAGGCTGGAGAGATTTAAAATTTCAGCCTGATGGCTGCCAATGGGGATGGACTAGATGCAACAAGAGTATTTGACACACATGCAATGACATCTGCTCTCCTGAGGACTGCAAATTCCACTATTAAGGTCATGCATCTGACTTTCTGGCCCCATCCTTTTAGCACAGAGAGGGAGAACCACCACAGGCTGCCTCATGTTACACTGGAGTATTAATAGTGCTGTTGGTTGCCCAAACACTGCGGGGAAATGCCCAGCTTATTTCTTTAAATATATATTCACAGAATCACAGAATGACTGGGTTGGAAGAGACCTTAAAGATCATCAAGTCCAACCCATGCCCCAACACCTCAACTAAACCCTGGCACCCAGTGCCACATCCAGGCTTTTTAAACACATCCAGGGATGGTGACTCCACCACCTCCCCAGGCAGCCATTGCAGAACTTTATCACTCTGTCTGTGAAAAACTTTTTCCCACTATCCAACCTGTATTTCCCTTGACACAGCTTGTGACTGTGTCCTCTTGTTCTGTCAGTGCTGCCTGGAGAAAGAGACCAACCCCACCTGACTACAGGCACCTTTCAGGAGGTTGTAGAGAGTGATAAGGTCACCCCTGAGTCTCCTTTTCTCCAGGCTGAACACCCCCAGCTCCCTCAGTCATTCCTCACAGGGTTTGTGTTCCAAGCCCCTCACCAACCTAGCTGCCCTCCTCTGGACACGCTCAAGCATCTCTATCTGTGCATTTCACTGTGCCCTTCTTACATTTTGTACATACTAGGATAGTCAGGAGAGGAAGTTAAACAATAAACTCCATTTTTATTAAGATGAAATACTCTACATTGCCCCTCACATTAAAGTCTCAGTTATTTTACTGTCACACATAAAATGAAGAGTACGTAGCATGCTGATATGTCAATGTTTGTGGTGCCAAGACAATTGCTGGTGTGTGATGGCCTTGTGTGTTATATTCCAGCTTCAAAGCTCTGCAGCCATCCATTCCTACCAGTCAACAGCAAATTCCTGCTCTTGTCAAAGGCACATCTTCCTTTGAACTTGGTTGGAGCAAGAACTGGCCCAGTGTGGAGCTGTGGGAAATAATTGACTGCAGAAGCATATATTCATTAATCTCTGAGTTTATTTGAACCAAATTACTCAGGTAATTGCAGCACATTTTACTTACAGTTTTACAATCTTAATTACCATCCAGGTCTCCTGTATTAGGACTGATATACATTTAGGAAAAAGAGAAAAAGTTATTAGTGGTTTTCTACCATGTTCAGATAATACACACAAACCAAAAAGTCACACAGCCACTCCAAAAAATAGAGAATGTATTCAGCTTTTGTCAGTTCTGGTAGGCACTAGAGTAAACAAAAGGGATGTTCATTTTTTATCAGTCCACTTTGTATTGCTGAGGCCCAAAGTGCTAAAAACAAACTGAGAATGTTGTCTTGCTTTCCCCCAAAACTGATAATCTCTCTTCCTGTCTTGAAGATGAAGAGAGAAAATTCAAGGGATGAAGAATTCATCTCTTGAATTTTTGCCTCTTGTTCATTTTTGGCTTTGTCTTCTCAATGTCCTTTCTTCAGTAATTTTCATTGCCTGCTTTTATGCCACTTGGCAAACTCCAAGGTGATAAATTACCAACTCTTCAGTAGAGAGAACAATCTCCAGTGTCTTTACCTTGTGACACTTTTGTGGGATGCCTTATCTCTCCTTTTGCATATACATGAAGGGTATTTGAATGTGTTTGATGGGGAAATGGCAGAACCATTTACAAACTCCAGTTTAAAAGCTGTAAGTGAAATCTGAATCCCTCTTGGGTTTATGATCACTTCCTTTTTATGAGTGAATCAGGATTATGCCCTGTTGTTATTTGGAATTCTACTGTAGTTATTTTCTTTAATTTTTCCCCAGTGTAATCTCTGATCCTATCACCAAGATGAATGGTTGTAGTCTCACAGCATCTTGGAGAGATTTATAGACCTCATTTTGCAGCTTAAGAAGCTGAGGCTCAAAAAGGCCACATCATTGATTTGAGTTACAAAGGAAGAATGGAGCAAAACTGTGAATTAAATTGGAATCATCCAAGTCCTGTATTAACACTTTCACCCTAAAGCTGTTCTGTTGTGAGGGAAAGAACAATATGAGTCATGCATGTAACATGTCTTTTCTGTATGATCATTTAGAAGAGGACCACCTTATGAATATGATTAACCATATAATCTACTATATGATCTTAGGGAGGAAATATCTAGAAAGATTATTTTGATTTAGATAAGATTAAAAACTTCAGCTTTTTAAACTCATCAATAGAGGCTGATGCCCTGCAAAATAACTGGCTGGCTGCAGATATTGCTGTGCAGGTATTTTCCTATATTTCCTACCTACCTCTCTGAAAAATTAAATGTTGGGACTGGGAAACTGTATATTTGGGGAAAGAATAGGTAATGGCATGGTCATAGTGAAAAATTTGGTGAAACAAATGAAAGAAGGAAACATTCTCAAGCTTTCCAGGATTTTGAACTTCAGAATTAAAAAGCCAAGCCAAACTAGAGAAAAAAAAGTCCAAAACCTGCAGTAACTTTGGAAGGTTGATGGGACAAGCGCTTCAAGACACACCTCAGTTAGACACAGATTTACAGGGTTCTGCAGATTAGGGTAAAAAGGGAGGAAAGTGGATGTATTCTACAGTCACCTGTAATTCTGTTCATAACAAAGAAAGGAGAGAGGTTTTTTTAGGAAGATCTAGATCTGTTTCTATGAAAATAGAAATATGACAAACATTACATGTTAGCATTTTTCTGTTCTGCAGCACTGCAGGTATATTCTGGGACATACTAATGCACAATGAAATCACCTAACCTAGGAATCACCTTTCTGAGGAGTTTTTCTTGTTTCCAACCTGAATCATTCAGCAGGTTGATTTTGCATGGGAATGGGCAGGGACTGGTGATTCTTGCACCTACTTTTGCTACTACAGCCAATGGCCCATGGGGTGAGGATTGCAGTGCTATGTGCAGTGATACAGAGATGGATCCTCTCACTGGGGCATTAGGAGAGCCACAGGAAGTGGCTCATGGCCTTGCCTGAGACAGCATTTTCTGTTCTCACTTGTCTGAGATGGACCAGTGCCCTAAGGGCACTATATAAATAGGACTGGGATTGCTAAATATGTATCCCAGATATTTGGATTTACTTTACCATTGAGTAGTAAGTAGCCAAAAATCTGTGAACAGACTACTGTGAACATAAACACCAGATAAAACATTGTCAGGAATATTGGGAAACAAACAGCCAGGCACAACAATATCCATTTCAAGTACGTGCTGAGGAGGACTTTACTCTTTCAAGGTCCAGCACTTTTGGTATCAAATAGAATTTGTGCCTTAAAGAGACACTCAGCATTCTTGCTCTGGTTTCCAGGATATTTTTGAGGTGTGGAAAGGAACAGTTTTGTGAGGACTTGCAGAGATCTCTGGAGACTGACTTTCCAGGGGAATGGTATGGCTGTACCATGCAGCCCTTTTTATCTCTTCTGAAGATGCCTGCAGTTAGGCAGAGTGCAGCTTCGATTTTGGCAATTTTTAATGGATCAACATACTCCTCATTTTGTTAAGATACAGCAGTGATTAATGTTGAACCTGTCACCTGTCACCCAATCTACTGCCAATGCATCATTCATGACAGCAAATAAGGTATTTGGGGGACAAAGAACCCCCATTTAAAGATATGAGAGGAGACAGCCTGTATGATTTTTAAAATTTAGGCTCAGATTCCTTTCTGGCTCAGTACGTTTGCTGCATATTGATTTTCCTGGAGTTATATAAGGCCTAAGCCAGCCCTTTGTCACCAAAAGCAGCACAGCTGTTTCCAGGACCACGAGTCATGTGTGACTTCTCTTTTTAGCTTCCCACTGGCTTTTTAAAAATACACTTTCAATCAGTTTTGCTTTTCAACACCAAAGAGAAAAAGCAGTAAGTTTTCCTGAGAACTGGAGATTTGGGCAAAACATTAAGTTTTCATATCTTAAGAAAGTTGTGCTGAGAAGTTGTGTTAAACTCTGGTATTGACCTGATGTTATAGAATATGGGAGATGTACATCTGATTATATGCATCTAAAGTTCATGTTGAAGGTACTAGAATTGTCTTTTTTAATCAATAGTGAAACAAATTAATGTTAGCAGCAGTGGGAAAAATTGAGAAACACAGGCTACACTCTCATTTTTTGGGAATTGTGTTCATTTCTAGTCAATTAATATTAAGGCCTATGAAAGTGGGTAAGCAAAAAAAATAATAAACACAGGTAGAGGGTGCGACTGAAATTCTCATTGAAGTACCTTGTGTAATCCCAGCTGGATCAGCAAAACAACCACTGATGACTAAACCCAGCTTTTCCTTGGCCTCTCTGTGGTGTTTCAGAGCTGTAACAACCTGGTCTCCATGTAGTTGCTTTTGAACCTTGTTTTGTTTTGCTCTGACTTTGTGTGCCAGGATCTAGCCTGGGCCAGCTGTGCCTCCAAAGGGAACTCTGTGTTCTCCTGAAGCGCCATCCTCTCATTCCTCTCCTGGGTCTCTGCCATGATCTCAAGGAGGAGCAGTTGGGCATGAGTGTGTTGTCCCATTTGTGATCCCAGCATCTCCCAGCTGAGCCAGAGCTCTGCATTACACAGAGTGTGGAGAATCCCTGCAAATTGCCCCCAGTCACCTGGCAATGTGTGCCATGCCTGGGGAATTTCAGGAGTTAAGTTTAGGGGTTGAAGTTCGGCCTATTTACCGTCAGGCTTATCAAGTCAGGAATTTATGGCACTTCTCCTCAATCCAGCTCATTCTTATGGATTTAAAGAAGCCACTGCAGTGCTTTGAGTGGCTTCCCACATGTGGTCCCAGCACCCAGGCACTGGACTTGTCTCAGGAGCAATACTGGGAGTCAGGTAACCTGTGTAAAGCACTCTGAAGAGTAAGAGCACCCCAGTTTAGGAAAAATTACTTCATGGAAATGCTGATCAAGTGTTGGAATAGGCTGCCCAGGGAAGTGGTGGAGTCTCTGTCCCAGTGGAGAGTTCAGAACATGTGTGAATGTGACAGGGGTTAGTGGTGGCCTTGTGCTGGGGGAATGATGTTCTTAAAAGAATTTTTCAGCCTGAAGTATTCTCTGACTCTAGCTTCTGGGTCTGTGTGGGATGGTAGCTTTACACCAGTTTGGATGAATTCACATTACTGATTAGATAATATACACATTTCATATCCTATTACAATTGTATTATAGATTTATAAACACTGTATATTTGCACTCATCTCCTCTAAGGCTTTTGGTCTGTTTAATGAGCTGAGAAGCAACAAGCAACCTACTGGCTGCTGTGTCCAAGATCAAATATAAAAATACAGTGAGAATTAATGAACAAAACCTCCAAACATTTCTAGAGTTTTATGCACCTCACACACTTGCATAAATTTCAATGAAAGAGATGCTTTTTAGTAAAAATAATGGCAGAGGCATGACAAGGCAAAAAAGGCTGAGACATTATTTGACAGTTTTTGTATATATTACAAAGCTCTCTGCTTTGTTTCAAAGCTTTTCACTTTTGTGTTTGAAATCTGGCAAGGAACTCAAAAATCTGATGCAAAGTTTTAAAGATGGATTTTTCCAAGGCAAAAATCAGTGGACCAGCTTCATACCACCAGCACACTTAAATTCATGCATTTAAGAAGGCAGTCACTAAGTTTTAAGTTGATTTGTACCAGTGCACCCAGAAATACACACAAGAACAAAAATATAATTTCTTTTTATCTCTCTCACACACAGATATATATGTCTGTGTGTGTTTACACATATATACCCATGTGTCCAAATTTTATCCAAGTCCAAACCAGGACACTGGGAGCTGTACACAGACACAGATTAGTGCATAGGTGGGAGGTATATCCAAGTTCCCTTCCTTGGGGAGGGAGTAGCCAGAAGCACAAGTCAGGGCAGATCAAGCCCTGCCTCTGCCTTTTATAAAGCAATGCTGCTTCTTAGCAACTATTTTCTGCCTGGATGAAAGCAGGAACCTTGCAAATCATAAACAAATATTTAGGTCTAGGAAGAGGCCAAGTTAAATAAAGTATTCTTTACCTTAACTCTGTCTGCTCCTCTTTTTTTTTCATGGTAAAAATTTCCATGAAAAATAAGAGGGAGTGTAGGATGCAGAGCCCTAAAGGAGGGATTTAAAAAGAAATAAATAGGAAATAATATGATAATATGCACAAGAAGAGTTCAGCCACTATAGGAAACAAATAAGATCTGGAGAGGAAGTAAAAATAATTTAATTCAGTCTTTTAGAGCCAAAATTTAAGTTAATTTAAAATTTTCCCTTTTTTTCCTCCATGAGTGGAATTACAAATACATGTTATTTCTTCCACTTAAGGTGGAATGGAGGGGCCTAGGATATATTTTTCAATATATCTATATTATATATATACACATTTCTTTCATAATATATCTCTATAAGGGATTTCAAGGGATATTTCAATATCTTTATTTACAGGTATTTTTGTTCATGTCAGTCAGATGTTGTCATGTACTGAAATGTCTTGAATGCCCAAGGATGAGCTTCCAACAGAGCCACAGCTAGCAGCCTGGAGAGCTCTTGCACTTGCTCACTGACATACCATGTGCTGCCTGGCAAATTAACTGAAGCCAAATTTCCAGAGATTGTTGTATCCCTAGAAATGCAGTTGGCACTCAGACATCACATTTTCAAAGGAAAATCTAAGAAAAAGAAAATGAGATGCCTAAATCTCAGTGCATCTGGATGCTGAATCTATGAAGGTACTTTTGAAAGTCCCATTAGGCATCTAACTGACATCCCAGTTTGTTTTTAGGCTAAATCCCTAGGGACTGATCTCTTTTTGTGGATCTCTCTATATTTTTTGAGTGCAATATACTTCATCATGGCCCAGTATCCATGTAAAGTAGCATAAATTCTCCCCAAATGATGAAGAAGACAGCCAAGCCCCACTATTTGCATATCCTGATGTGGAAATTTTAGGACAAAGAGACTGAACTCTGTGCCTTTTCCAAGGAAAAAGGCTGATGGATAACTTGTGAAAAATAGAGCCCTTTCATAAGCACCTGAAGCTTTTCCTTTTGTTCAAGGCTCAAATACTTCCAAACACCTGGTATTAATGATTTAATTGTAAATAAATCAACTTGGGATGCTAAAATTGTGGCTTTGCTTTGAAAATGCCATCAACAGAATCACAAAATTCCAAACTGGTCTGGGTTGGAAGGGATCTTAAAGATCACCTCACCCAACTCTCCTGCCATGGGCAGGGACACCTTCCATTATCTCTGGTTGCTCCAAGCCCCATCCAGCCTGGCCTTGGACAGTGCCAGGGATCCAGGGGCAGCCACAGCTTCTCTGGGCACCCTGTGCCAGGGCCTGCCCACCCTCACAGCAGAGAATAGGGAATGGATTAGTTTGCTGTACAATTCCAGTAACAAGAATGAAAAGATAAATTGTCTTTCTATTTCCCTTTATGTGCCTCAGGGGTGATTTCCGATATGGTTTGATCACAGGTAACCTACACATGGTGAGCCCAGTGATGTGAGGTGCCCAGACACCCTAATTCCCAAAGCAGGAGGAGCTCAGCAGAGCTGGCCTTGCAGCAATCCATGAACTGGAAGATGAGATCAGGTAACTGAATCCTCAGATCTTCCTGATGCTCTCTGACCCTGCCCATTCCCCAGCAGGCTGGTGTGTCTGATTCCCTCTGCACAGTCTTGTTCATGCAAAGTAAACACAACCAGGTTGGCTTCTCCAGCTACAGCAAGAACAGGAAAAGGGAAACAGCAAAGGTACCTGGCAAATGGACAAGAACAAAATGGAAAATGTTGCAGAGAAGCTTTTGGCAATTGCTGAATCTTTAGGAGCTGGGTGATGATTTTCCTGTAAATCAGCAGGGAATGGAAAACATTTGGAATTCTTAATATAATGATGGTGCTTTTTAACTTCCACTAAGAACAGAGTGACACACTCATATGTTTAAGGCATTTTTCTTGTAGCATTTCCAGCTTTACAACTATCCTGCTCTGGCCCTGAGGGCTGCTCTTGTACAAACGCATGTTGACATAGGCACTAATCTTTGGAGGGCTTTGAGCAAGGAAATTATCTGTAAGATGGAGGCATGTCTGCAGAAAGCAGTCTGTGGACATAATGCCATCAGAAGCAATAAGCAATACAAAACCACATTATATTTGCTGATTCTCTTCCTGTTTTGAACTAGTGATATCAAATGTTGTAAAAACCTTGACAAATTTGTGCTGTTATTTTTAATTAAGGTAGTTTTGTCACTAAATATCAAGTGGGTTTTGATTAGAGGCAGTTCAGTGCTATCACTTCCGTCTAGGAGACGTGGAACACTGCCAGACTTCACGATGATGCTCCTGATACCACTGCCCCTAAAAGATAAATTAAACTTCTAAAAAGTACCTTTAAAAATAATTCTAGTTCAAAGAGAAACATCTGTTTTCTGGGAAACATCTCTTCAGGGAGAAATCACACTGTTGTGTGAAAGGGAGGGAGAGTGTCTGGATTGCTGATGGTGACAGCAGCTTTCAGTTTCATAATGTTTCCCATCACGAGATTGATGCTATCCTTGAGACTCAAAATGGCTGGCAAAAGACTTCTGGCTGACTGGAGGAGACTGTCACACAAATGCCTGTGGGAAGATGCTGTACTCACTCAGGCATAGTAAGTCCCTCTCTAAGACAACTGATCCTTGGCACGTGCAACAGAGCAAACTCGAGTGTAACTATGCTCAGAGTGAAAAATGGAAATCCTATCAATTAACTTTGAATGCATTTTCATCAATATTTATCAAGGGAAATTATTCCCAGGTGAAAGACAACATCAAGTGCAGGGTGTTCAGGAGATCACCACCAAAGCTGAATATTTATGAAAATTTAATGGGGCTTGTAGATTATAACTGGTGTCTTTCAAGGCTGACTGCCATGGAATACACAGGGAAGTCATGTGATGGGAAATGAAGTGTACAACCCCAGTCCATGTGAGCTGATGGAGGCCAGGTGGCAAAATTTAATGTCAACCTTCTTGTGTGTTATACTCTAACTGCAATTAGTAGTTCTGTGTACAGCAAGTCTCTCAGGAATTAGCTTGTTCTGCTTGAGCTTGGGAATGTAGCTCAGATATAACTGCTGAGCAGGAAGAGGTCTCCTAAGTTCAAAAGCAATGTGAGAATCAACTCACACACCTTGTCTGTGGAAAACACAGAATCCAAGAATCATTCAGGTTGGAAAAGGTCTCCAAAGTTATCAAATCCAATCTGTGACTGATCTCCCACCATGTCACCCAGCCCAGAGCACTAAGTGCCACATTCAGATATTTCTTGTACACTTCCATGCTCATAAACTCTTAAGCAAATTCTTCCTGAGAACAAATGCAAAAATAAAATATTCTCCTAAGCCCTAAAAGCATCAGAGTAGCAGGACCTTGACCTTTAGTGTGGTGACAGACTGAGGGGAGCCACCCTTGACTGCCAAACTCCAACTGAGCTTCTCTGCCTCGTATGTAAGGGCATTGTGCAGCCCAAAAGCTAAACTTCATGGAAGCTGCTTAACCTGGATCATCTCACCCTCCCCAGTCAGGCTTTGATGTTTAAATGCTCACCTACATGCTGCTTAGCAGTGGGTCAATAGGCCACAGCCCAGCCACCCCAGGCTCAGACTGTGAAACCTAAATTTTGTGCTGGATTGGGAGGAAGAGCAAGATCTTCCTCACATCTCAGGATCAGTATCCTTCATTTAAACTTTACAAAGCCCTAATAAACCTTGCCCCATCTTTCCACAGAGGAGAGGCTATCAATCTGATGCCATGAGTGCTGACATCTCAGAGATGTGAAGTAACTTGCCCAGCTGAGCTGAATCCCTGGTTTAATCAGCAGGTAGCATCCTCAACATGTAAAGATATTAGTTTTAAATATTAACACTTCACTCTATGAAACCTGTCTCCAGCAGAAAAATAGGTTGTTTAATGAGGAGATAAATACAAGGAATCCCTTTGAAATGCAAAACTGCTTTTGGTTGTAGCAGAGTAAATATTAAAAGTGCTTCTGATGAATAAAACTCAGATGTTCCCTGCTCAGAACTGGATGCACAGCGGTTGATGGGCTCAGTACAACACCAATAAAATGTAATGTAAAATAATAATCCATCAGATTCCTCCAGAAAGGCACTCTGGCCCCTTACTCCAATTCTGTTTGGCTTTTTCCAAATGTCAACTTATTTCTTTGCAGTCCATTCATACCAAAAGACAAGCTAGTTTATGCTAGTGAATTAGTTTGGTTTGATTTGACAGTGACATCTTTCCTCAGGTTAGTGAGGAGTTATTTCCATAACATTTTAAAGTTGAAATTTATATTTTAATGTGGCAGTAGTATTTGACATGCAGCAAAGAGCTAAAATAGGGTCTGGAAAATGTCAACTATTATGGGCAATACTTTATGGAAAGGGATTATTCACTTGCTTGCTTCATTCCAATATTTACAGTTTGAAATGTCACCACTGTGAGGTTTAACTACCTCTCTCATAATTTAGATAATTTTACTTTTTTCAGAATTTGCTCTTATTTCATAGAAATGGCTTCTATAAACAGCCATTATCTCTTTCTCTCTACAGATAATTTACATTATATATGGAGAATTTGAAAATAGGGGAATGTGGTTTCAGATGTTTCATGTTAACTCTTCCTTTATCCCTCTTTATCCTTTCAGAGTTCATTTGGGGTCTTTGGCCACCTGGCAGCAGGCTGTGTCTAAGGAGCCCCAGCAGAAGCTCTGACAGCAGCGTTGGGCTGGCCACCCTTCTCCTGGGAAGGGGGAAAAGGCACAGCACAGCTGGGGAGCACCAGTGCAGCCCTTGGCTTCTCTGCACATGACATCCAGGGGCACAAAATCATTGCCAGCCATAGGCAAGGGGGGAATTCAGAGCACTTTGCTCTTGATACAGGTTTTGTAGGGGGATACAATATAAGAAAATATAGATAGTATAGAAAGTAATCTTACCCCATTAAGGAGCTGCAGCTGAGCCAATCATTAGAGATGGGGAACAGGCCTGATTTTAACAGGTCACAGCTGTAGCCAATAAGAAGAGTGTTATAAAAGAGTGGATTGGTTGGTTGAGGGGAACTGGAGTTAGTTGGGTACTGTGAGGACAAGAAAGAGCCAGTGCCTAGAGGAGCTGCCTACAAGAAACATCAAGGAGGTATGAAATTCTAGCAGTATGGAACCTTTGCAATGTAATGATAATGGAACTCTTGTAACATAATGACAAAAGGTTTGCCTGAGATTGGGCTGATGAGAGT
Organism: Agelaius phoeniceus; assembly: GCF_051311805.1. Classification (NCBI taxonomy): domain Eukaryota; kingdom Metazoa; phylum Chordata; class Aves; order Passeriformes; family Icteridae; genus Agelaius; species Agelaius phoeniceus. Next base: position 14,038,171 of record NC_135272.1, on the reverse strand, counting down.
TGGGCAGTAGCAAATCTTCCCTCATCACTGCTGCTTTCCACAACCTCCTGGCAATGTCACAGAATCCCAGAATGGTTTGGGTGGGAAGGGACCTTAAAGATCATCCAGATCATCCACCCCTGCCATAGGCAGAGACACCTTCCACTAGCCCAGGGTGCTCCAAGCCCTGTCCAGCCTGGCCTTGGACACTTCCAGGGATCCAGGGGCAGCCACAGCTTTGTGGGCACCCTGTGCCAGGGTCTCACCAAACTCAGAGGGAAGAATTCCTTCTAATATCCAATCTACCTCATTCAGTTTAAAGTCATTATCCCTCATTCTATCACTACCTACCCCTGGAAAATGCAGGTAAGTGTTCATATATAAAAATACATACAGCTGTAAAACCTGGTAGGGACATGGAGTTATAGTCTTGCTACTCACTTTCTCACCTAGAGCAAGTGGTAAATGCACTCTTTCAGTGGGTGGCAGACAGACCAGACAGCAATTACACTCCCCAGGGTAAAAAATCTCACATTAACCAGGCTCAGGCTGGTGGCTGGGAATTCAGTGAGAGACTGAATCTGGCTCCAGTGGGCTGTAGACTGCAAATATAGAACATTGCATGACCTTAACTTTGCTTTTTAAAAGAGGCTGCTGATACTGAGACTTACATAAGGAAATACATAAATTTACTGTTCAGCATGGTAGTTTGATGCCCTGTGGCAAACACATATTAGAGAAGTACAAAGTAATTAAGGTTACTTAATGCTGGGAAACTGAACATTTCTTGGGTTATTTTGTCATTCCTAATGTATTAATCAAATCCATCTCAGTTATGTTTCCTTACTCACTGTCTTTATTAACAGTGCCTTATTTGCTCTTTCTTCTAAAATTAGTATTTATATTCCATGCTTAATGTATTTTTTGTTTTAATGAAGAGCCTCAGTGTTGAAATGAGCATGGGAATTTTTTTTTCTCTCTTTCCCAGTTATGGAAACTGTCCCACCAAAAAGCAGCTGGGCTTTAACATCCAATACACTTTTTCACTTGCAAAACCAGATCAATTAAACAGACAAAGCATTTCATGTGGCTGGAGGCTCAGCTACTTTATTTTCAGTAGTGGAGGTTACTCATCTGTAAGCCGAATTAGAGGTTGCCCAGAGAAGCTGTGGGTGCCCCTGGATCCCTGGAAATGTCCAAGGCCAGGCTGGACAGGGCTTGGAGCAACCTGGGATAGTGGAAGGTGTCCCTGCCTATGGCAGGGGGTGGAATGACATGACCTTCCAACAGGAACCACTCTATGACTCTGATTTTCCAAAAATCTAGATTCTGTGTGAGTATACAGCTCTTTTTTAAGCATAAAAGAATTTAAAGCTTTTAGAACTGCTACTTCAGCACTTCATCAGTGATGATTGGTCACATCCAAAGGCCAAGCTCTGTTCCAGGGCTGGTGCAGATACACAGGAATTCTCCTACTAGAGATGAATGCTGCCAAGTTTTAGATAAGGAGGGAAGCAGTGGGTGCCCCTTCACTTCACACCCACCAGGTGGTAACAGCTTCAGCCTGGTCCCTGCTCTATGGAAGCCTCCAGAAAGGGTTTCAGAGCTCATTGCAGGAACCCCCAAAAGCCCAGTCACACACAGACTAATTCAGCATTTTCAGCTGCTGTCCTTCACTTGGAAAGATCCAAGAGAGCCCAGGAAGACCTCTGAACCTTGACTGAGGTGGGTAAGCTTGTTTTGCAGGGAACCCTCTCTAGCCCTATGTGAGGTACAGTTTGCAAAAGAAAGCTGTAGTGTAAGAGCTTAAGTTGTCCAGGGGACAGTGCTGCTGCAGTGTCCCACTGGTGCTGGAGCAATCAGGGCAACTCACAGAGTCCCTAAGCTCAGAGTACTGCAGGTTATGGCTGCTAAGAAATCAAGGGCAGGAAACCCAGATGAGATCATAAATGCAAGTATGAAAGGAAAAAGATGAAAATGCTGAGCTGAATATGTGTCATTATGTTCATTAGCACAGCACTGTCTCTATCTTGTGAAATATCTCTATTTTGTGTCTTGGTTTTAACCTGAGGCTGTAACAGCTACTCTGGTTTTGCATCATTCATCAGATTTCATCTGAAAGCAGTTCTATCAGTTTATCTCTGCTGACTTCACTGGAATTATGTCCTTATCTCTCTCCTTCTCTCTAATAAGAGATTCCTGAATTTTCATTCTCTCTTTAAACAGTCAAAGAAATACCTTATTCTGAGTCCATATAAGCAGAGTCTCGCTCTTTGAGGGCCAAAATCAGTTTTCACTAACACAATGTTTTAAATTAATTTCTATGGGAAATGATCAGGCTTCAATAGCACAAACTAAGTTGGGTATCACCTCATAGTAGATACACTGTACATTTATGGGAGATGTCATGGATTTGGGCAGTTTGAAAGGTGGAGCTAAAACAAACCAGACTTAGTGGATGGAGCAAGAACTTCTTACTCAAATTCAATTAAAATGATTTCACATGAGAATAGTCCAGCTCCAAATGATATGCAGGGCATTTCAAAAAGTTAATGATGCCAGTCAGATTTCATATGACACCATGAGAAAGGGGAAAGATAAAGTTGTAAATATTTTCAAGACTGAAGCTGTTGAAGATGTAAGAAACATTATCTGTTAGCACAGTCAGTTGGGAGCATTCTCTTTAGTGAGGGAGTGATATTTTCTGGATGTGCTTCTCTGAAAAATTCTGCCTCTGTGTCTCTCCAGGAAATATTGGACAGCTTATGAATCTATAAGGCAGCAGTAATTAATTGGAGACACTTAAAACCAAGAAATCCCTGGTGTGAGATAAGGGTTATTCAATTCTTAAAAAAAAAAATCTTGGTAGGCTTTTACATCCCTCTTGGGTGATGACAATTATTCATGACCCTACATTTATGAAACTGAGAGCTTATATGAATATGTGAAATTGCCACTAACCTCCTGAGACCAAGCTCGTGAGTATAAATTGAAAAATAAACTGCTATAGTGTGTAAAGAATGAGTGATGATGCATTACTGAATGTGCAGAAGTATTTTCTGATCACTGACTACCATGAAAAGAATTACTTAAGTCACTATAGTTCCACTGAACCCAGTGAAATATAAAGATGTAAGGGTTCTGATTATGTCTTGGGGCATCATTTCTGGAATGTTTTCACTTTGCATGACCCATTTTCAAATCCATATCCATTTTTATAATGACAGTGATGAAAAGGTAACTAACACAGAGATGAAAAGATTTCTGAAGCAAGGAGGATGTTATGTGGTACACATAATTTTGTTCCTGTGGTCAGAGGAGTGAGGTATCTAATTATTAATGGCATTTTATGTTGGTAAAACAGATCTGTTACAGATTGGGTTACAAAAGTTTTAGTTGAGTCCAGGCTATTTTATATTGATGAAGCTGTCAAACTTGCTAGGTTTTTCTGTCAGAGAAAAAGGATTCTGCCTTTTTATAGCAACATTTTTTTTTTTGTTCTTTGAATGTGTTGTGGAGGTTATATTACAAGACAGCAACTCTGGGTAAACCTGAGCATATTTTACTCACAAGGAGTATTAAGTGGCCTCTTGAGGAGGTCAAGTGACTTCACCTGAAGATGAAGGGAACCAGAAGTACTTTATGTCTGCTTCTGACAGAGGGCTCTGCACTTTGTTGTGGCAGAGCAGGTCTTTTCTAGGCAGGCTGTGTGGGATAACTGAATTAACAGAGTCTGTGATCAGCTGTGCTTTTATTTTTAAGTTCCAAAATTCCTAAGTACAATATTTTTCTTGTTTCTCACCACATGCACAGTAACAAGGCTGGGAGACCTCGTGACTGTTATGACAGCACAGTTTGAGAGAGGCATTTGTATTTGGAAAGACATGCTAAGTCCTTATCCTGTGAACTTCCTCAAGGGATTGTTTAGGAATAATGAGCCAGAGCAAAACCAACTCAGAAAGGTATTTAACAGAAAAACATTGCCCAGTAGGACATAATGAACTGGACAAAGGAGTTTGAAATTTAACTTGAACATTTAGCTTAAAGATATTTACCTAGTGACAAGGTTTTGTAATGTTTTTACTCCAAGGATAGTTAATCTGTAATGTAAATACTATCCATGTATTTGGGAAATAGCAGGCCTGATTGAGAATTGTGTATCCAATAGTGAGTACAGTGTACTAAGCCTCCTCTATTTACTCTGCTTTATTCAGCAGTAATTGCAAAGTAAGTATTTTTTTTCTGAGGTAACATTTTTTCTTCTACAAAGGTCCATAATTTTTAGCTGGATTTGGAAATTTTGGAAATTCTTGTGCTGTATCAAGAAGATTTTTGTAGTTTTGACTTGTAAAACAGTAGAATCACAGATCCGCATCAGTGCTACAACCTGAAGATGTTGTGGGCAGATATGTGCAGAACATAATTATTTATTTTTATGTAGCATTCACTGGTAAAGAATCATTGGTTTGAAGGCTGACATTTTATTATTTTCATCTATAAACTTGTCAGTGCACACTCAGGTTTGGATTGGGTTAAAACCTGTGCACTTTGGGCTGGCAGATAGATGTGATTTCTGTTCTATTCCAGACAGACAAGGATTTCTTCTCCCAAAATGTTCAATAGAAAAGACAAGGGTGGAAGACATTTGAAGGCTGAACTCTTCCTGTCTCCCCATAGCCCCTCAATGTGTTTCTTACATCAAAGTTTGGCTGACAGGCAGCTCTCAGTGAGTTCTGAGAAAGTCCTGCCCAGTTCTAGCAAGGCTGCCTCACTTACAGAATCCCAGGATGGTTTGGGTTGGAAGGGACCTTAAAGCCCATCCAGTCCCACCCCTGCCATGGGGCAGGGACACCTTCTGCTATCCCAGGATGCTCCAAGCCCTGTCCAACCTGGCCTTGGACACTGCCAGGGATCCAGGGGCAGCCACAGCTTCTCTGGGCACCGTGTGCCAGGGCCTGCCCACCCTCACAGGGAACAATTCCTTCCCAATATCCCATCTAACCCTGCCCTCTGGCAGTGGGATACCATTCCCTGTGTCCTTTCCCTCCATCCCTTGTCCCAAGTTCCTCTCCAGCTCTCCTGGAGCCCCTTTATGCTCTGGAAGGGGCTCTAGGATGTTCCTGGAGCCTTTTCTTCTTCAGGTGAACTCCCCCAGCTCTCCCAGGCTGGCTCCAGAGCAGAGGGGCTCCAGCCCTGGGATCAACTTTGTGGCCTCCTTTGGACTCATTCCAAGGGGTCTACATCTTCTTGTGTTGGGATCAGACTTCAGGGGTTGCAGCAATGACAACATGAGTGGGACCTCAGCTGGTGCCTGTGGAAAAGTAGAAGTGCAGTGGAGATTATATTTTGAAGAGGAAAGAGTCTGTTGTAGGAGGTTATTTGAGAAAACAAAGCATAAATTATAACACCTACTTGCATGGTAAGGGAGAAATGTATTCAATCTTGCTATCATGGGTAAACAAAGCAAGGAGGTGAAAGTAGTAGGAGTGTCTGGCTGACTAATGAGACCAGCTAGACTGTTCAGGAGCAATGAAGAGATGTTTCAGAGCTGTTTATTTTCCCTTCCAATACCCAACATGCAGAGAGTGCAAATTATAATAATGGGAAATACCAACTGTGCTGCAAGATCTGTTCTTCATTTTTGTTCTGCTTCATGTTTCCCAGGGAAGGGAAGATCTTGAACTTTCCTGGGTGCCTCAGCTTAAGTTTCTGTGACAGCTTTTTAATTTGCCATCTTAAAACCCCATGACATGTCAGTAAATGAAGGTGAGCAAGACATAGGAGCATTTAAATAAAAACACCAGGGCTGAAGAGCAGTATAATTATCCCATTTAGGAAGGATTTCTAGGCAGTCAGTGTGTGAGTAATAAAGGAGGATGCAAGTGTCACTGCATCAGATCTGACCCCTCCCACCCCACCTTCCCCTGGATTTCCATCTGCTTCAGGTGTCTGGGTCGTGCAGGCTTTCACCTGCTGTGAGCATGGAGAGCTGAGGGCCAGCATAGCAGCTTGTGAATATCATTGCATGACTGTCTGCATTTAGGGAAAATCAAGGAATTAAAAGAAAAAAAATATGAGCCTTAAATCCTCCTTAGAAACTGCAAAGAAGGGAGCAGCATGAACAAACTGCTGAGTTAGAATACCAGAGCCAGTCCCCCCTCCCCTCTGGCTTCATCCAAGGATTCTGTCTCCTTTGTTCTCCTATAGCTCTGGCATATCTAGGCCAGCACTTACTAATTACCAGGAAATGGAAACCAGTTGCTGAGAAGTGTTAAAGGAAAATTCTCACACTTAAAGCCCATGTTGATTTAACAGCAGAAAAAAGAGGAACTTTAAGAAAACAAAAAAACTGCATTACTGGATAATTGGAGCTCAAGCTGGGTGCATTATATAATAGCACTTCCCAATGCAGCTGCCTTTCACCCCTTTACTCATTCCTCCAAGCACAAGACACACAAATAGTTACCACAACTTAGAAACTGTCTAGACCACACCTTTCTTAGAAGCCTTAAAAAGGTGTGGTCTATTGTTGTCAGAATTACATCAGGTCTTGAACTTGAATCCACAAGTAGTTGGAACCTGCCAGTAACTACAGCAGAGAGAAAAAAGTTCAGAAGTATAAAAAAAACTGCTGAATGCTTACCTAAATAATCCATTTTGCTTTCTTTTTTTCATATACTCATTTAGGCTGGAATACACCTTTAAGGTTATTTGCAGGCTACTAAAAAAAGATTTGCATAAATGTTTGTTTGGAGAACTGGAAATAGTTGAGGAGAAAGCATACCATCAGCTTCTAGCAGTCTACAGAATGTGTGTCTAAAAGGAAGAATTCCTATGCTTCAGGCAAAGCCATAAAGGACAGGAAGGTGTTTGGGAGCTGGCAGGGTGCATGTGACTGGCAGTGGAATGCAGCCTCCCAAAAACTTGCCACCAGGTCAGATCTGAGCAGACAGGGTCAGACATTACCACTGCCAACAGAGCTGGAATTAACCATACTGTTAGATGGACATTTTATAAGTTAAGGCATGTATTTAATTTCACCTGCTCTGGTGGAAGGTGGGATAAAGGGGGTGGAATGAAATTACATTCAAGGTCCCTTCCAAGCTGACAGAGGCAGCCCAAAGACATGAGTTAGCACTGTTTGGTTCATGTCTGCTTTCTGAGGTGCTTGTCAAATTAGGAAATGCACTGAAATAAAGCTGTCTTCCTAAAGCAACTTATTAAAAGATTTAAAAGGAAAAAAATACTAGTAAATTCAAATTTTCTAAAGAGGAAAAAAATCCCCGAGTAGTAGTCTGCATAAGTTACTGCATAGTTTTATCAGTAGATTTGCAATAAATCCATAGGCTTTTATATAGAAACAGAGCTGTGTTAGCATTCTGTGAGGAAAAGGCTATTTTAGTCTGCTCATCCACTGAGGAGATAAAGCAGACTGTTATGTCAGCCTTGACAGCAACTCAGTTTTCCTGGATATGTTGAAAAAAAGAGTTTTATATCTATTCCCCATATGGAGGTAGAACATGTGATGCAGCCTAAAGCTATTTCCTTTGAAAGCAGAGCTCTGAATTCCTGCAATAAAGCCAGGGATGGGAAGGCTTGTTAACTTGACAGAACAAGGAATCTGGTATGGTTTAATCACAGCACATTTCACCAGATTAAATTTGCAGTTCTCCAGCAGTACCTGCAGTGGGATATAGAATAACCATACATTTTAATTTACCTGGGGTTTTTTTTGCTGGGGACCTCTGGGTAGTTGTGAGTAGCTGGTTAGTCTGTTTGCCAGCCCAAACAGACCCTGGGGCTGTGAGACTTTGCAACCTTATGGGGTGAGATCTGGGCAAGAGTTTGAATCAAAGAGTATTGGCTGAGACCACTGGAATTCTTTGAGCAGAAGGGGATGGTGTGCTGGGCTGCCCTGGAGCTCTGCCAGCTACTCCAGGCACAGGGATTTTCCAGACAGGGGCTTTACTCTATCAAGTGCAGAATTCCTGTTTCCTTCCTGCTAGCACCCATTACATCAATATGTAAAGGTCAGGCAGGTGGGTTTAGTGGAGCAGACATCAGCTGTCCCTTGTCTTCTCCAGAACTTCCATTTACAAGGTCCAGCTGAGAACAGGCTTTAAATCCTCTCAGTGCAAGAATAGCTCTGCTGCTGCTTTTTCTTTATCCCTGTCCTCTCTGCAGGGGAGGGAGCTGCTCTGTGAAGCCTTTCCTCCTCCTTTCTGTCAGAGGCTGCTTGATGGGGAGGCTGCAGCACAGGGGAATAGCTTTTCTTGTGGAACAACCCTGCTGTGAGCTCCTTTGTCCCTGTCCTTGCCTCTCCATGGAGGACAGGCAGTGTGCAGACCACGTGCGCCCACTGGGCCAGGGCAACTCTCCTGCTGTTTGAACTGGTGAGCTGAGGGGAAAATATTCAGCAAAGCAAACATTAAACCAGAGTGGTGGAAAGTATGGCGATCGTTACAGGTCACAACACGAGCAAGAATCTTAGTTGCTACATGTTCTACTCAGAGCTTTGTGTTGGGTTAGAGTAATAGACATTCATATTTAAATTGATGAAGAGACAATAACCAGAGGTGTTTAGCATAAGCAGGTGTACATGTCAGGGCTTAAATTCACTGAAGGATGTGATTAAAACAATTTCTGCCCCCCTTTTTTTTTTGACTGGGAGTACTATCCTACTAATTGTGGGCACAGGTTTGCACAAGATGTCCTGAGTAAGAGCAGAGGTAATCACTGACATCATGCAAAATAATGCTGCCATGAATGGATTTTTTAAATTAACTGTCTTTAGGGGATAAGAATCATGGCCATAATTTTAAAAGCAAGTAAAGGTATTACACATAATCAAAATAAATCTGCTCAACCTCTGGAGCACAGCAGAGAGGAACAAGGATCAGGAACTCAGCCTGAGGAGATAGGTCATTTTTAGAGAGGGATAATCCTCCTAAAGGGGAAGTCTTCCCATAAGCACTTTGGAGAAATCCTAAATATTAGATGTCCATAAATCAATCAGTAGTTCAACACTTTTATTAGACACAACTATTGCCACCAAGACTTCAGCTGGTTTTGTGCAGTGGGATATAGAATAACCACACATTTTAATTTACCTGTGACATTTTTGGCTGGCTGAGGACCTCTAAAAAGGGTTTCATGTAGAAATGATAACTTTTGGAGCACCAATTCTTGTGATTATTTACAATGTGATTATTTCTACTGCTACTACTGTTCAGTTTTTATTTAGAGTCTTACAGTATTTAATGGACACAGGGAATTCAGTGGCAGGATGTACAGTGAATATCTGTGAAACTCACATTCCCACATGGCCCTGTGTCTTTGTCCAAGCAGAATTCAGTGTTTTTAAAGTGATCCAAAGTGGGGATCCTTTGCCTGGCTGCCCTGATACTGGGGACATGATTCCATTCTTGGGATCAGCTTGCAGTAGCTTGATTCAAACCAAGTTTCTTGCTGCAGGTAGGTGAGGACAGGCAATGCTGCAGTGCCACTGCTGTCCCCAGAACAATGGGAACTCTGTGTGTGTGCAAACTGGAGGGCAGACTGAAACCCCAATTTTCCCTTTAATGTTTCAATTTATACTGTCAGTTTTAGGAACCAGGGATCAGTTGGATGAGAGGAGGTGACTCATGATTTCTGTGCCTCATGCAGACACCGTGGACATCCCACAGTGCTGTGAATCAGTTTAAACTGGGCCTTCACTACCATCAGTCATCAGTCCTGCTTTGCTGTGCTGGGACCCTTGCAGTTTTGTAGATATTTGCATATATTACAACATGTATTTAATAATATACATAATTATATATTTTGGTGGGACTCTGGCACAGGGTGCCCAGAGAAGCTGTGGCTGCCCCTGGATCCCTGGCAGTGTCCAAGGCCAGGCTGGACAGAGCTTGGAGCAGCCTGGGATAGTGGAAGGTGTCCTTGCTTATGGCAGGGGGTGGAAAGAAATGAGCTTTAGGGCCCCTTCCAGCCCAAACCTTTCTATAATTCTGTGTTTCTATCATTATGTGGAACAGAGGAACAGGAGGAAAAAAAGTCAGTATCAATTATAAGTACACAAGCAGCTTTGGTGTACTGTGAAAATGGATAATAAAAGCTGTCCCAGCACACTAAACCTTCCCACCATTTCTAATTGCATTTTACATATAATTTTATCTTCCAGTATCCCTGTTCAAGAGTTTGCTTAAAAATAACATGAGGTATAAATTCTGGAACCATGATTCACAGAAGTGGATTGAGAAGTTGTGCTTGTTCATCTTCTTCTCTGTGGAAGGATTGAGAGGCCAGAGCCCAGATCTGCACTGGGGAAGAAAAGTGGTCCAGGTAAAGCTGGGCATATGGAAAAAAGGGAATGCACAAAGTGTATAAACATGTGGAGGGGTAGGAAAGCACTTTAGAAGTTATATACACAGACAAATATAAATATAACCCAAACTCTAACACTGGAGGCTGCTCATGCCAGCTGCAGCCGTGCTAAGGTTTCCATTATACCAGCATGACTCCACCTGCTTCATGTTTTGGGTAGAACTCCTGCCCACCCTGTTGCTGCTTGAAGAATAAGCTTATAAAACCTGAGGAAAAATTCCTTTGCTGCTTCTTGAAAGCACTGCAGAAAAGTAGAATAAAACAGAATAAATATACACTTCTATTGTAAAAACACTTTGGTTATGCTCCTTAAAATGCTAATGCAAAAAGTAGAAAACCAGCTGACAGAAAAGATAAAATTGGAACTATGAATGGCTCCTTTGGGACCCCAGCCTAACCAGAGAAGGCTTATATTTTCTTTTGAAATTGTTCACTACCTGGAAATGTTTATTTAAATCATTTTCCCTGCAAATGTCTAAAGGTATTAATTTCATACTTGTGAATGCTTATTAAGCTCAATGGATGTGAGATCATGGTCTAAGTTCTCCTGAATTACTTCATGTTTAGTTTACTGAATGTAGCATGTCTAGGGCTGTCTGGGTGCTGCTGAGACAATTCATAAGCCTCTCAAAGCATTTTCCAGAAGAATTCAAATACAGCTGCTTTCAAATCTAGGGGTGGCAGGTTGACTGTTTTGTCACAATTAGACCTGGTGCTTCGTGGTTTCAAATCACTCCTGTAGTAAATGGTTTCTGATGTAATAGTCCAAATAATTTCTTTGTTATGTGTAGCTTTCCTGCAAGGACAGTGGGAACAGCGCCCCCTGAATAACCACCCAGCTTTCAATGAATGCTTCCCAGGCTGCTGTCTGTAGCCCTGCAGAAGGAGCTCAGATGTTTTCTGGAGGCAAGGTTTGCGGTAGAACTCCATCAGTACCAAAGAGGCTTCTTAAATTCTAATTGAATTCGTTTCCCCCCTGAATATTTGCTTCTGTTGCTAACCAAGTGGCAGACGTTACCATCTCTTCCAGAATGGTAAATGCCTGCCAGGTAAACCCCTGCACCCCCTGGGAACACCCAGTAATCCACGATTTCCTGAGGGGGAAGGGGAAGGTGGGAGTGTGTCAGTGGTGCAGCTGGGTGAAAAGGTCAGTGTGAATCGGGTGTGCACATAATAATGAGTTTGTGGAGATTAGTGATATGCTAATGACCCAAATTCCAGGAGGTGTTCCTAATGCACACAGAGGGCATGCAGGTGTGCTGGCTTCATGAGCTCAGCAGTACAACAGAAAATAGGGGCTCTAGAAGGAAACCCCTACGAGGGTGAAAGCTACTTTGTATCAGATTTACTTTTCAGGAAACAGGGACTACATTAAACCAGAAAATTTTTTAAAAATCGCTGTGTGGAAGACATAAAATACTCTGAGTAAGCTAAAAAGTGACAAGCCAAATCTTGCATGTGTACATGTGCTCCTGCTTCACACATAATCACTGAAATTATTGAGTTTTCCTGCAGTGATAGAAGCTGCTGGGGGTTGTTTATCTCCCTTATGAATGTCCTGGGATGGATTATCCAGGTGAGTGCCTGTAACCTTGTCACTGAACTGGAGCACGGGGCTGTTCTGTCAGCTCAGCATCCCCAGTGCCCTCCTCCCTCCCTCCTTGGGACACGGCAGGGTGGGGGCACAGGGGAAAGAAATCCCTAAGGATTAAAGCAGTGTCAGAGCATTAACACTTAGTCGATGACAACTGTAAGGATTAATTCAAGCTGGTTAAATCCCTCTTAGCTAGAATAGGAACCAGCAAACCATCTGGTGGAAAGAGCAGTATGACAGGGCTAAAGGGAAATACTGTCTGAGTAGGCAAAGTAAAAATAAACTTTTCCGTATACTTTTGGGAATTGCTGTGTTTCCTAAGTCTCTGACAGCAAGCAACAGTTTTGAATAAAGAGAGTGGGGAAATACTGTATTTTCAGCTCAGGAAAAAATCAGATTTAAGCTTTATGTTTCTATAATAGCACAGGACAGCTGCTTAAAAAAAAAAAAGACTAGTCATGCTTTCTGTGAAAAAAATCTCAAGCCATCCAATGTATTTTCCTGCTAAGGCCTGTTCTGTTGCCAGCCTATGTTGTTCTCTAGCTTCAATGCTGAGAAGCTGAGCATTGAACTTCACAGAGGCTTCACAGCTCCTCCCTCCTGTGAGAGAGCTGCTGTGGGGCTCCTGTGTGCGGAGTCACCGAGGCCAGCCAGGAGTGACCCAAATGCCCAGCTAAGGTCAGTGTCACAGCTCTTGGGCTGGCAGAGCTGGCCTGGCCCACAGAGGCAAGCTGATCAGCCTGGGAACCTGCTCCCAGGTTACCCCTGCAGGAATTCAGAGCGTTTGTGTCTGGAGCAGATCAGACAATGCAAATTGGATTGGAGGTGAAGTCTCTCCTCCGTGATGTCACTCGTGATGTTTATACTCAAAATAAGGTCTTGCTGCTGATGGGCTTAAGGGTTGGTTCAGTTCTTGTAGTGTCCTTATGAATAAAGGGATCTATGAAGCCTTGTAAGGTTTTATGTACTCTTTCTATTTGTTTTCTGAGGTGCTGCTGTTGCCTGGTCCATAGAGGCACCTGGCTGGCTGTGTGTGAACGCTGATGGCTGTGCCTGCAGGCTCACAGACAGGGAACTTCCGAAGGGCAGGCAGCAAAGGCATTTTTCATTTACTTTCATCTGTTAGCTGTTCCCTTTTTAAATCTAGGAATTCTCTTTTGTTTGTCAGTGATGAAATGTAGAAGTGTTATGCAGCTTATGCTGCTGTTCCACAACAGGGTTTACTAACTTCCTGATTACACAGAACTTGTTTGTCTACTGAAAGTTTTCTTCCTGCTGCTCCCCAAATATTGCCTGGCAAAGGAATTTATAAATGCAGCACATTGGCCTGTAATCTGATGTAGCAAATGGCTTTGCAAATATAAGCACTGATTTCTTTTATTTGGGTTCCTGCTAGAAAAACACCAAAGCACTGGTTCACGCTCCTCTTTTGAAGGTGGATATTTTTGGTGTGTAAATAGCAGAGTAAATGTGGACAGGGGAGCCCCAAGGTTTGCCTGATGCTTGAAGTGAAACTTTTCTGTACAGGGAAGGGGGTAAAAAATGTCAATAAGCTTTGAGCCTGTAGTGATACAACAGAGAACCACCTCTTATTAAGAAACAGTAATCCTGTTCTTGAGCCCAGCCTTACCCTCAGAATGCTGCTGGGATTGAAAAATGTTTTCAAAATACAGAGTTTCATCACTACTCAGGAGTTTAATGGGTCTTAAAGGATTGTTTTCTCTCTCAGGAACCTAAAATAAAGATAGATTGGGAATTTTTGGATCCAGATTTGAAATAAGAGGATCAAAGGACTCAAAATACCAACAAAGATAAAAGAGTTTGTTCATCATTGTCTGCTGATACTGGGGGCTCTGCTGAACCCTACAGTATCAAGCAGGAAGCATCTGTGTGTGCTTATCAGCTTTTTATAACACAAAATCCCAGGTTTCTGGCATCCGCCCTATCAAAGATAAGGAGTAAGACGTTTTCACAACATCTGTGTGTCAGAATATTGGACATACTCCAAAATCTGGAGTGACTTGTTTGTGTCTTTAGCTCAGTTTATGGGCATTTTGTGTGATAGCATTAACACTGTGTGAGAGGTTGAAGCCATCCATCCCCTCTGGTTTTGGTTGTGATGAGAATGCATCAGTCTGGCCACTTATTCTCACAAACCAGCTGTGTCCTTAGCATGGAGAATAAATAACAGCACTGAGTCATGGCAGGGAACCTGCAGGAATCCTGAAGGAAAACATTATCCTCACATCTGAGTCATGAGAATGCATCTTCACTAACCATCTTGATAAACAATAAACTCTACAGCAAGATTCACAGTAAGGGTTCACTAGTAATTATTCCTAGCTAATGGTGCTATAAAAATAACAGCTCAAGGCAGAACAACAAATACTGTTTAGTTTTTTATTGGACAAAAGACTACTTATTTTGTTTTTTAAATTTCACTCTGATTTTAACATAGGAACACATATGCTGACTGGGACCAAGTTGGCCACTGCTTTGACTCTGACCCAAGTGGCTAGAAGGAGAGGGATGCCAAGAAAAAAGTAAAAATAGGGTGGGTATCATACCTTTCCCTCTCCCCTTCTTCTCTCTGACTAATCCCATGTGATCTCCCAGCTGTATATTTAGGCATGGCTGATGGGATTTGTCACTTTTATAATTCCAACTACAGCCCTTGTTAAGCATTTGTCCAGTTGCTTTGGGAGCTTTCTGCTTATTAAAAATGGAAAAGGCAGCAAATGGAAAGGCAACAAGGGTGCAGAATAGCATACATGTGAGGTTTGATTGGGCAGAACTCCACAGTCAAAACACAAAGGGAGACATTGTTGTAGCTTGTGGTAGACCTGCAGAACTCTTCACCAAAGGATGTTGTAGATGCACAAAATTTACAGTACTTTGAAAGAGCTGAACGAGTGCTTTGGAAAAACCAACAGCCTTGGTTTGTTCAGAACCCAACTTCTGCTAACTTCCCTTCCTCTTCCAGCACAAGAACTGGTGCATCAGAGGGATAGTTGATTTTTACTCACCTCCTCCAGGCTATTCAAGAATACATACCCTTCTAAAATATCCCCTGTAAGTCAAACCTTTCCTGTGCTGCAGGGTGTCTGCTCAGTCAATCCCCATATGGAAGCTGGTCCATACATTTCATCATTGTCTTTGCTCTATTTTGACCCTTTTCCACTTTGCATGTTTTGTGTTTCACCAAAGCTTCCCAGAGTACTCAGTATGAAAGATCCACAGATGTATATAATGGTATAATCTTCTTACCTGTTTCATGCTGTTCTGCTTCTGTAACCACTCCTGAGACTTTACTTTTTGACAGCTGCCAGCCACTGAGTTGATGATTTTTTGTAAGTCTTCATCTAAGCTCAGCTCTTGCTGTGCCTGTTTTCCTGAAGCTGTTCAAAATGTTGATTTAATAACTCCCAAACTAATGAACACTGTTTTCATTACAACTATTTACAAGATCATACTTGTATATGCATGCTGAATTGAATTTGCTTTAATCATTTGAGTGATTTCAATCTGCATCTTTAGGCATCTGAATATTTTTTTTGCATTAGGCCTGAAATGAGGGTTAAATGTCTCGTTGTGGCAGTTTGGGGTCACTCCAATCATAGTTGTGTAACACAATATGTGAAACAGAGCTGTGCCATCTGCACTTCCACATGCTTTGTAATGGATAAATGAACAAGGTACCTTCAAGTACTGAAAACATCTTCACACACTTACAACCAATCATCAAAATCTGCAGCTGAAAAGTAATATTGGCATTTCTTTTTTTTTTTTTTTGGTCATTCTCTCACAATAGAATTGACCATAATTCCATTACTTCAGCCTCACTAACCCAAGGTCTGGGTCTTTTTTTCCCATAGCAAAATCTTCCTTAGTGGTTTCAGGGAAGGAGTTTTTGCCTTTGGCAAGGCCTTCAGTCAGGGGAGTTGTTCAGTTTTCAGTGTTTGAAATGTGCCTTGCAAGAATGAGATGGAGGGGACCAATGGCAGCAGTCCCCAGCTGAGTGGTGGGAGTTATCAGGGATATGGAAAATAAGGTGTCTGAGGCATCAGGAAATCATTAAGGGTGGAAAAGCCCTTTAAAGATCACCAAGTCCAACCATCAGCCCAATACCACCACCATGTCCACCACTAAACCTTGTCCTCAGGTGTCACATCCGCCTGGTTTTTGAACACTGCCAGGGATGGGCACTCCACCACTGCTCTGGGCAGCCTGTGCCCATGTTTTGCAACCCTTTCTGTGAAGAAAAGCATGAGAAAGGAAAAGGAGACTGCAGAAGAACCTAAGTTTTCAAGGACAAAAAACCTGCAGTAACGGCAAAGATACTACCTTGTTTTTCCTGTCTATGAAATCTATAGTGAATTTCATGATAAAATGAGTTGGCAGCAGATTTTCTGGGCAACTGCCATGTCTCCACCACAGAGCTCTGGAAAGAAAGGTCTGTTATTCCTGTGGTGAGGCCAGGCAGCAGCTGGACAGTCAGAAGTGCAGTCAGAACCTCAGCACACCTGGAATACCCACATCTCCCAGAAATTGAACTAACACCCTGTTGATCCTTGCAGTGGCAATGGTGGCTCCAGGACTGCTGCTGCTGCTCCAGGAGAAGCTCTCATTGTCAAAGAGTTTTGATATGCTCTTCCTAGTGAAAAAGGAACAAGTTTAAAATGTATTAGATGTTGTGGCACCCTTCTGCAGGCTTTCAAGTAGCAAATGCTGTGTGAAGCTTCTTTCATACTTTCCCAGTCCTACCTGTAGCTGGCAAAAGTAGTCAAATAATACTTTCCAAAGATATTTTGTAGGAAAGAAACCCAATTAGAGATCTGGACTTACTGTGCAGAAAGAACATCACTCTTTTTTTCCACTTTATTCTTTGAATATAAAGGAATTATAATTCCTTTATTTCAAAAAGATCTAATTCCATGAACTTTTATTCTACATACAATTTACAGATTGTTCTACAAATCTTGTGGTACTTTGTTCTTTACCAGCTTGATATTGTTAAACCCAGTAGCAAAATGTCTTGAGGAGCTGGAAAAAATTTAGGGCAGGCCAGCTTGAATTAATTTCACTGTCTGGAGCAGAGTGTTCTTAAGGATGTAAATAATCTAATGCTTAGAATATCTTTGAAGTCTTCACAGTTTGTCAGCCTCTGTTAGAATACTCTCACGGACAAGTTCTCAAGACTTTAATAAGGATGAAACAATTGAGCTTCTGTGAGAATCAAGGAGTTTAATGGAAAGTGATGTGCTTTTAAATGGGCTCTTAATGAACCCCTCTAATGCCATGGCAGAGACATACAGCAGAAAATGTGTGGAGCAAGTCTCACTTCCTGTTTGGCTGGAACAATGCACAAGCTCATGCACAGCTTAATTTGGTGTCTTGAGGCACTGGATGTAAAAATATAAATCTTACTACAACCTTTTCTAAAATGCATACTGAAAAAAGGAAAATTCTGTAAGAATCTCTGGAAGTTCCACTGAGTTCTTCCTGGGATCCTGCTGGGGTGGACATTTCCCAATGTTTCAGTGGGTGCATAGTGACCACAGCACTTGTGAGGAAACCCCCATTTTTTAATACCTCTTTTGCCCTTTAGTTTCTGTTGTTGCTTTTATGTGGGAAAGCTGTATCCTCCAGAGTTAGATGATCACAGATATCCAGTACTGGATTCCCTTCTCCCATCCCAATTTAATTTTGCTTTTTGAGGTTTTACCTTTCTTTCTTTATTAGAATCAGCACCTGAGATTCAGTGGCAATAACTATATGGTTTTGTTTCCTGATAATAGGCTCTAAAACTAGACACATGGTGAATTTTCCTATTCCTGCTGGCCTAAACTTGTCTGAATGTGTCAGCTGAGGGCACAGTTAAAATTGCTGGTTTGCAGAGGGTGGAACTGAACTGTGCTTGCCTGTGGTGTTTCAGCTGGGGTAAACTTTGGTTCTAGTGCTGCATTTGTTTTCTACACTTGTGATATGTGATGGACAATGCTCCTACTGCTTACAGGATGATGGTGTTTGTTATCTAACGTGTATGTCAAGCACTTTGGAGAGCCAAAACATCACCTGCCTGCTACATATAAGTGATATTCTTATGGATGGTCATGAAATTGATTTAAATTCTGATCTTGTCCTTTGTGTGGGTCATTTTCAGTTCTTCAGCAGTCAATAGCTAGTGAAGAGCTATTGCCAGAGTAATTTTTATTGGTACAACATCAGAATCAGGCTCTAGAATTGCTTCCTATATAGTGTAAGTCTGTATTTGATTTCCAAATACCTATTACTGTAATTACCTGGAAATTCTAATATTGCCAAGAAATCAGTGCTTCGGGCTTAAAGTATCTCAGTTAAGATGATTAAGGAATTAGAATTGGCCAGCTTTTGTCTGAGGCCAAGTTCTGACAGTGCTGCAGCTCCATTAAAGGCCAGTTGGCATGTTTAACACACCCAGAACAGTGAGGTGTTTGCTAAAGATGTTTATTTTCCATAGTCATGTGGCTAAAATCTATCTTTGTTTGTTTTAAAACTTTGTTTCAAAGAGAATTCCTTGCCAGGCTGGAAAAAGAGGTGCCCTTTAAAATGCACATTAGGGACGGCTGTTTCTCCTTGGGAAAGGCTGCAGCACGCTTGACATACCTCACCTTAGGCTCTGTGCCTGAGCTGAGACGTGGCAAGTGCTGCAATTGTCAGGGGTGGATGAGTCAGAATGGACGTCAGCAGAAAGGCACCTCCTACCAGCAGGGTGAAAACACTGGGAAATAGGAGGGGAAGGTCAGGAAAAGAATGGTTAAAAAAATTAAAAAGCAAAATTCAGCTTCCTCAAAGAACTTGTGGACAAGGTGAAGGGTGCTGCTCTCTCCAGGTATGGAACAGAAGGTCTGTAAGGCAGTGGCAGTGACTCTTCCCAGCTCTACTTGCTGGCCTTTATGTTAAGATTTATTTTTTAATATCCGTTACAGACACTATTTAGAACAGTAAATATCATCACCCCTTCACCTCTTGGCTTTTCAGTAACACCTGGCCAGATGAGGGTCTCAGTGACAGATTGGCATGAATTTTGACCAATGAACATTCCCTTGCTAGACAAAATTCATTGATGGTGTGTCTGAGCTGGTTGTGGAGTTTGTTCCTCAGATAATGATAAGTTTAGCATCCAGTCACTGTTTGCATCTCCTCTTGGAGTATTTTTAATTAGAAATGTTATAATTAGCAGCCTTCCAGTACCTAGAGGGGCTTCAGGAGAGTTGGAAAGGAACTTGGGTCAGGTTGGAAAGGAACAGAAGGCCAGGAGAAGGGGAAATGGCTTCCCACTGCCAGAGGGCAGGGTTAGATGGGATGTTGGGAAGGAATTGTTCTCTGTGAGGGTGGGCAGGCCCTGGCACAGGGTGCCCAGAGCAGCTGTGGCTGCCCCTGGATCCCTGGCAGTGCCCAAGGCCAGGCTGGACAGAGCTTGGAGCACCCTGGGACAGTGGAAGGTGTCCCTGCCCATGGCAGGGGGTGGAATGAGATGGCTCCTTCCAACACAAACCATTCCATAATCCAGGATTCTATGTTTCTATGAATGTCAGCCTCTTCTTGGTGCCTCTTTAAATGCTTTTTTTTTTTTTGCAAGTCTCTTCTGAAAAAAATACCTACTATAGCACCCAGAACTGCTCAGAAATGCCATTTTTATTGTCAGAACTGGTAGTGGACTCTCACTATGGTTTACCATACTAAGGGAACACATGGTAAAAAGAGAATTTGCATTTTAAAATATTGTGGAACTGATGAAAGCTTTTCTCCAGAAATTAATTTGTGAGTGTGCAGTTGTTATTTTTCCCCAGAAGTTGCTCAACCCTGTGGCCAGACTATTACTCAGCTACTTTCCAGGCTGGTCTGTGTGCAAATGTCTTAAGGCTGCTCCATGCCGTGCTCCACATGTAGTTAGGATGGAATATCCTTGGATCTTTTGGAAAACAACTGAAGGGAAAAATGCATCTAGACCTCTGCACTGAGGCTGCTGTCTGGCCTGTTTATGCAACAGGGTCAATAAAAGCTAATTGAGATTGGCCTTTTGTTGCCCCACTTCCTTTTTTCCAACGTGTCCCCTGCCAGATGTAGGTTACATTTATCTCCAGCTGTCAATGCTGGTTTGCCACTGCTGACTCTAAATCAATAAAAACATGCTGGTGTTTTCTGTGTCCCCATTCCCTGGGGTGTTGTGGGGCTTGGAGATCCTGTCACATCAGGAACTATATTGGGAGCTGGTACAGGGCATGGGGCACGTTCAGGGGATGAACAACGACCTGGAGGAGATTAATTCTCAAAGTACCTAATACCATTTATAAAAAACTCCCTTGGATGATTGAAGTCCTATTTGCCCAAAATGCAGCACTGTTTCCCTGTGTGCCATTACAGTAGAACATCAGTCACCAGTCAATGAATATCACATTAATATAAGGATTTTATAATCACAGAATCACAGGATATCCTGAGCTGGAAGGGACTCACAAGAATCATAGAGTTTGATATGTTGATATGTAAAAATCACAGAATCATTGATTCCATTTAATAATCACTTTAATAATCACATTGATTCCATTTAATAGTCACAACCATTTTCAATTTTTTATTTTTTGATAAATTAGTATTTCTTAGTGACAGATTAAACAACATCCCAGTTGCCTTGCTTCCCTCAGAGTCCCTGCTTAAAGCTCTTAAGATACAAGACTGGTGAGCAATTAGTGAGCACGTAGATATCTATAGCACTGTTATTTCCTGATAAATTGTCAGTGGTTCCCTGAGAAATGATTAACATGGATAAACCTTTCCTTGGAATGCTGTCTTTTATTGCTCTTTAATGTTGGATGTTAAAAATAGCAAACTGACTTAGAACTTCCTGAGCTCCACTGATGGGCTTAGACCTGCACTGTACAAGATTATAGGACTAGATTTGCAGTGGGGTTTGTTTCTTTGCCTTGCTTTTCTTCATTCTTGCAGGTGTCCCTGATCAGACATAGGTTGCCCACAGGTCTTGGTGTAAATGCTCATCTATACATTACTCCCCCTAAATCAGGAGCAAAGCTTTTGTATTTTGATTCTATGCACCCCATGTGTTCTGTGGCCACTTAGGGGCTAAATCTCAGTCATTTTCCTAGAGCCTTTTTTCTTCTTTAGTCCCCAGTATTTACTGTGAGCATACTATGAACAGATTTGGTGATTCTTTGCTGCAAGCCCTATGAAACTAAAGATGTGATCTTTGGGAAACATTCAGTGGAAATTTTTGGTTAACTCTGCTGCCTTGAGTGTGCTAAGGCTGAGGAGGAACAAATGCTGAGATGTTGTTCAGATGTTTTATGTAGATGTTCATCTAATTTCCTCTGCAGCCCTCACTTATTTTGTTTTTATTCAAAGAAACATATTTGGATGTAGTTTTTGTACAACTTCAAATGAATATATTTGCAAATCCTGGTAAGTTAGTAGAAATAACAAAAGCTGCTAGAAATGTTGCCATTTCAGTGGAGCTTCTGTAAACATTTCACCACTGGCAAGCACTTCCTGATCTGTACTTTAAGATAATCTCATGATTTTTGTTTGTTTGATTTTAACCTGTGTTTTGTTTTTAACCTTTCCTGGAGTATTTTTAGTAATTTTAATGACTGTTCCTAGATGAAAATCACCTTCTGTCCCCATTTTCCTTAAATAAATTACTTCTGTTCTAAAAGAGCATCATAAAATAGATGAAAACAGGATCCAGTGCCTAAAGACTTAAGGAGAAGTGAAAGATTTGGCAAGGAGGTTGCTATAAAACTGCTTCTTGATTTGTGATTTCTGACTCCTCTCCCAACTCTCCCTTAGTTTTCTATGAGATGCTCTGTGAGCCAATGCCCCTGACTTTGTTCAGTTGAAACAGAACTACAGAATTCTCCTGGCTCCATTTTTATAGGCTCTATTTATTGCCTGATTTCTTATAATGAAGAGGCAGATAAAACCAATAGTTCTTCTTGTTGTCTGCTGTTGATTTCAGATTGTGTGACCCAACCTGAGCAATGGCAGTGCTGCAGGATTTGGAAGCTTCCAAGAAAAAAATTCCAACCTTTAGCTTGTCTGATGGAGTAAGATGGGAGGATTTATTATATGTACTCCCTTCTTGGACATTGCAGTTTGGGGCTAAGGGTCCCTTAAAAATCTGCAGAAGCATGGATGAAGTGCTCCTTTTACTCTCCTATGTAGCTTTTTATGGTAAAACAATTGTTGGAAAGTGAACTGGATTGTCTTATGTGTCTTAGATTCATATATCTGACTTTCTGAATATTCTATTTCTTGCATTCTTGCATTTTTCCTTGCCTTTCCTCTACTTTCTCTACTTTTTTTTGTTTGTTTGTTTTGGAAGAGGCTTGCAGGATGATGTTTAGATCTCTTACATATTTTCCTTTGCATGTTTTCCTTTTGACATCATTACTTTTACAGAAAGTATTGGAAAGACAGTTGGACAAGGACTTTTTGGGAAAAGAGAGGGAAATGAATAAGTGGCAAACTGATATTTTTATTATCTTTGAGGGCAAGAAAAGATTTAAGTAGAAGATTTGCTAACAACTTATTTGATGCAAAACTTGGTGTATTTCACAGTGTCTGGAATCCTGCTTTTCTGGTGGAAAGCTTCCAGCTGAAGCAGCTCTTTCTGTGGTTTACATCACATATTTTCTCTCCACTTTGGCAGCTGGACACAGTTCCCATCCATGGGTGCTTCAGCACGATTTCCATCTCCTCAGCCATCAGTGACTTAGCATGACAGATGTCAGCCAGCAGAGCTCAGTGGGGATTACTGGGAGTGACTGATCCCAGCGCCTTCCTTCTCCTGCAGGATTTGCACTGCCTTTAGTGCTCTCCCTGACAAAAACCCCTCCAGCTGACAGGGGCTGACTTCCCTCTCTACCTGTGACCATAGCAGGGCAATGAGGAAAAGCTTTTGTTCCTCCATGTCACCTTTCCATGGATAAGTGTAGGATTGGAGCCTTGCATGGTCACACTTCCCAAGTGTCTTTAATAACGGATATGGATTTGAAACTGGAGTAGTGGTGGATGACAGCGTGGCTTGGGGGTAGGGGAGAGCTGTTGGGCTATTTTGCCTGCTTATTTATTTCCAATTAAATAGAAATCCCATCTGTAATGGGATTATGGTATTTACTGAGAGTGCCTGTGGGCTTTTAAAGCATTGACTTTCTGACATCACTGAAAATGGGAAATGGGATGCTATGGTGAAAGGAGAATATCTGAATAACTGAATCTTTAATGGGCTGGGCTTAGGATTGTTAGCTGTAGCTGGGATGTATGCTGGGAATGGGCAGGGTGTATAGGAAGGAACACCCTGTGAGGATGGGCAGGCCACAGGTTCCCAGAGAAGCTGTGGCTGCCCCTGGATCCCTGGCAGTGCCCAAGGCCAGGCTGGACAGGGTTTGGAGCAAGCTGGGATAGTGGAAGGTGCCCCTGCCCATGGCAGGGAGTGGAATGAGATTATCTTTAAGGTTCATTCCAACCCAAACCATTCTATTATTCTGTGTACAGGAAGGAAGAGAGAAAGAGGAAGAAAGTGAAAGAGATGAGTAGGGGGGGAAGAAAAGAGGAATTGAAGTACAGGAAAGAAAGACAAAGATCTTGTGCATTCCCTTGCTTGCTCAGGGCCTGGGCAAATGGAGGAAATGCCCCAGCCAGCAGTGCAGTGCCTGAAAAGGAGCCTCCCAATAATGCTCTTGGAAACAACAGCAAAGGAACAGATCTAAAGGTTCAGGTCACCTCAGCTGACCCAGTGACGCAGCGGGTTTGCCAGAGCCCAGAGCTCAGGGATCAAAGGAGGCACTGCCTACACAAAGCACAAAGGTCTGTCTCCCTGCAGGACCCCAGGGGACAGGGCAGGGACTGCAGCCAGGTGACATGCTGGGATTGAATCGAGTTCCTTGGGAAGCAGAGTGTCACTTGTCACTTTGATTCCAACAGGATCAGGATCACTTTTGTGCAGGTGCTAGAAGGAAATATCGTGCCCAAGAAGGTGCTGGGAGGGGGCATCTTGCTGGTCTTGCACTGTCTGCATTTTGGGAAATCAACTCCATGTCACAGTGATGGATCTATGTGTGTAAAACAGAAAACTTCTGCCTGCTGGCATCCAAACCCCAACAGTATTTGCCAATCCTTAAAACATCCAAACTCTGCCACCAACCATGCTCATAATGTCCCTGTCATTTGGCCTTTCCCTGGGAAAATGGAGACATGGATACCTGGCTTTGGAGCCCTCAGCTTCTGGTTTGATTCCAAGAGGTTTAGTTTGACCCTGTGCCCCAAGGCACCTGTTCTGCAGAGAAGGAATTGAGGGGGAGTCTAAAAGCCAATCAATCAAGGGCTGATCAATAATGGTCTGCTGGGATTGAGAAGGTAAATATCATGTGAAGGTGTACAAGAAGGAGCATTATTTGAAAAAGTGTAATCTGTCTGCTCTAGTCAGCATTAGTAGGACCTGGTCCAGCTTTGGATGCTACATTTCAGGAGAGACATGGGCTGACTGGGGAGCACTGGGAGGGAAGCACTGAAGGTGCTCAGAGATCTAAGAAATACAGCTCTCAGGGCAAGGCTAAAAACAACCCCTATTCTAACACTTTAAAAGCAATTGAAAGCAGGAGAGTGGGACATAAATCTGAAGGCCTTAAAGAGCTGCTGCAAAAAGAAAGGAAACAGTATGTCTTCTATGTCCAGAAGCAGACAAGACAAAAAAAAAGACTAATTACAGTAAGGGAGATTTGGGTTGATTTTTGGAAAAGCAGTAAATGTACCTACACCTTGGAAACAAACCCAAAACACAGAGGGAGCATGTGGAATACCACTAGAGGACTTTAAGAGTAAGTTTGACAAATTACTGGAATCAACTGTATTGACAGAACTGATCCTGTGGTCAGAGGGTAGATAAGATAGTCTCTTGAAGGTCCTGTTTCTTTGCTTTTTGACCTAATTTTAATTTTGTCAAGACAACTTTGAGTTTTGATCCTGGCTTCCAGAGCATCTGCAATTGCTTTGCACATTTTGTAAATGAAGTTTCTCTGTTCTCACTGCAGTCACTGCATTAAGATGTAACTTTTAGGCTCACCCTAAATGATACAATCCCACTTGCAACACCCTCAGGGTGTGATAGTGAATCTTCTCTTGATGGCTACATTTGGAGAAAAACTCACATTTTTCAGTGAGTTGCATATCTGTGGTTTGGTAGCTACACTCCAGGTGACAGTTCCTTCCCAGAATGTCCTGTGGGATATTCCAAGGGAAGGGAAGAAGCCTCTGTGGCTTCCCTCCTGCCCCTGGGCCACTCACTGCCCCAAGAACGTGCGTGGCTTTGACATAACTTGCTACCTTCTTGTCTCATATTTGTTTGTGCATGAGTTTCCAAGGGATTAAAGGCTGACCTCAGATTTCCTTCTACCTTTTCTTTTTAAAGACAGTGGTGTATTTCCTCAACACGCCGCAGGTCAAATCCTGTTTTATCAAGCTTAGGTAAACAGCCCATATCCCTGAAGGGACACAGCACATGCTGAACTGGGATGGATTGGAGAGGGCTCATTGAGTGAGCTGTGTGAAATAAAGGAATGGTTCAGAAGGGTCCTAGATGGGAAGGAGCAGAGTCCAAGACTGCACTAATATAACTGCACAGTGGTTGTGCACACTTTTGGGGCAAAGGCAGTAAAACTCGTGTTTTCCATTCTGTTGTAAGTATTTAAAAGGAAATATGAGTGTTTCTGTGTCCTGGGAGTGTCTGGGTGCAATCCTGATTCAGACTGAAAAAAAATCATGAGGTGGAAGGGTGGTGTTTGGGTGTCCTCCTGACTATGTTCCAGAGAACAGGTTTCTGCCTGTCCAGTGTCCCCTCTGGTACTGGGTGTCTGCTCAGCTCTGTGTCAACAAGACACAGCCACTTCTCCCTGGAAACCTGCCAGTGAGACAGAAATTCCTGTCTGTGGATTCCTACCTTCTGTGTCCAAGCAGTTTCTTCTGAACTTGCTGATTTTTGTGGCCAGGTTGACATTGGGACGTGGGTCATTCAAACAAATCAATTTCAGGTGGTTAAAAACAACAACAACAATATTAGCACAAGGAGTAGGTCAAGTGTGAGGCTGAGGGAACACTCTGTGCAGCCTTGAGAAGGGTCACAGAAACAAGCCCTTACTAACACCCCCAAACTCTTGGTACTATTTATCTATTATACACAAAACAAATGGTGGTAGGCAGCATAGGGTAACTGGCATTGAAGCAGATCCAATTTTATTTAGTAATCCATATTTTTCCCATTCATCAGATGTTCAGGACACTTTGCAAGTAGCTAACAACAAACTGCCTAAAACCATGGAAATGCAAGATTTCCATCCATCTCTCTAACTAGCTGGAGAGCTGCTTTATATAAATTTCTAGAAAATAAAATAAACTGGCTAGTGATTTGGAGAAGTTCTTCCATTAAGCAGAAGAAACCATATTTCTGCTTAGTCTGCATGCAAGACACAAGTATTTCAAAAGGGATAATCTATTTGTTCAGAAAGAGAAATTTTCTGATTTCCTCTGAGGACTCTGTGCTCATATATCCCCTTGTCTCTGTATAGATCTATTTATGCTTACTCACTTGATTTAATAGCACTGCTTGCTATAATATGTAGGTGTTTTTATAGGGTTTATTATGTGCTTTTGTACGTGTGGCTTCTTCTCCATTTCTTCCCAGGGTACAACTCCCTAAGGAAAAACCAGGCAGCCTTTCCCCACTGAGGGCTGTGGCGTATCCTTAGGGCCACTCAGTTCTGGCTTCCAGGCTGCCAAAAAGAAACAATTTCCAACTACCCTGGAAAACTCCACCTGCTCCAGGCTGGGAAATGGTGCTGTGTGTCACTGCTGCCTGGAATGAGCTCTGCCTGTCCTCCTTCCCTTCAATTCTTCAGCCTGACTGCCCTTCCTTGGTGTTTCCACCTCTTGGGATAGCAGGAGGTGAGGCAGCCTCTCCACCAACATTTTCACTTGTATCTCATGTACATCAGTAAATCCACTGGGATCAAAGATCCCATCTGCTGCCAGATACCTGAAGAGTTCAGTAGCTTTTCATGTCTGTTACTGTACATGGAGGTGTTTTAGCCCCTGTTTTTTGGGAGCCAAAGTTGACTGTAGGTACATAATCTGTAGAACACTCCTGGATGAGAGGCCTGTGTAGGCACAGTTTGTGGTAATTGGAGCCTCATCCCCAGTGGGTGCAGCTGTGAGCAGCAGGTGAGCAGCACTGACAGCAATGAGCCATGGAGTGCCCAGGGGCACTGAGCAACCACCAAAGGGAGCAGAGGCACACAGGGGCAGGGCATCAACAGGAGGGGATAAAAGGCTGGGCTAAAGAACAAGAAGGGTGGATGCTTGCAGCCTTCTGAAGTGGTAAGGTGGGGTTCTGTATGGGTTGAAGCTTTCTGGGATTGTGTGATGATATTCTGTCTACTGTGGCTGTCTCAGCTGTGACAGGCCTGTGCTCAGGCATGCCTGAAAATCCTCTGAGGAACAGGGACTGGAGTCAGCCTGGATACAGAGAAAATAATGTGGGGCAGAGCTGGCTCTGCCTGCACCAGAGGAGTCTGTGCCAGGTGCTGCCAGGACAGGCAGCTGTTACTGGGTGTGCTTTAGTGTGACCAACTGCTGGCAGCATAGTTCATGTGGAAACACCTCCATGGCTCACTGATCATGTTCTGGAGTGGCTATCAATATGTAAACCAAGCCAGACTCGTACTTTGAATGCTCCAAAGGAGATCACCAAGACTGCAGTGGATTAAAAGTTTACTCTTGTAAAAGGTATGACACATTATATAGGCCATGTGTACAAGTCCAATAAGGCAGGCAGACAAAATCCACAAGACTTTCAGTCTGATGAAATACAGCAATATTTGTTGTGTTAAAGAAAAGCAACTCAGAAAACTTTTCCTTTTTGTGAGGGGAAGTGCAAGAATAGAAATGTAATTAGATATATAAAGATATTCCTTTTATACATAAGTACAAATCTAAAGTACTCTAAGCCTTACAGAGGAAATCCCTTAATTGGCAGATAGAGCCTTTACCATGGTGCTGGATTTAGCTGTTATGGAAATACATTGATAGTAAATCAATGTTAGCAACACCTAATGGAAAGTTTTCTTCACTGTTCCTCTGTCTGAGACACAGCTGGGCATGAGTTCAAACCCATGGCAGTGGGCACTGACAAATGGAAAAGCCCTACAGATGGAAAAGCAGGCTTGGTGTGTGTTTCCTTAGGGTTTGTAAGGCAGGATGGCCTAAAAGCCTTGGGACCTGTTGCCAAGACTTATTCTCAGTACCAGCTATTCCCTATTTACTGGCTCTAAGCCAGCAGAGATGCTGGAAATGAGCCCTGGGCTGGGGATGGAGTGAGGATCAGGCAGGCCCCTGTTGGGAGCTCACTCAGAGTCAAGGCACTGACAGTTTCAGTGGGCTTCTTCTGCAGACCAAGTGCTCAGGATGGAAATGGCCACACTGGAAATGAATCCTCACAGAACACAAGGGAAGCGTTTTGGTGCCCACTCCTGCATTCCTGAGCCTGAAAATTCAGTCTAAGCCTGGCAGCAGTGCCCCTGAAATGGCACAATGAGACATTTGTGCATCTACTTTGAGCAGAGGCAGATGAAAATCCCATTTTAAAAGCCTGCACTTTTTTTTAAAAGGGTAGAAGAGACTTGGAAGTCAGTATCTGTTTCATGTGGTTGATCTGAAGTCAGTAAGTAATGGACTTAAGTCCTGTGTGCAGCCTTATCTTAACTTTTTAGGATTTTTGTCTGTCCCTAAGGAGCTTGGTAAAGTGAGGGATGCCAGCACAGGGCATTCCTGATCAGACCTTTTCTACTTTTAAAGGGTAAATAGAAAGAAATAGAGGTATGTGTGGGAGTTTTAGATCTTACAGCACTAATGTCCTCAGAGGAAGAACAAACAGAGCTCAGGCAAATGTTTGCAGATTTATTTTAGTGGCCTAAATGAAACTAAAATTCCAAGCAACTGGCCCTGATTTATTATGTTCATAATATAGTGAAGGCTTTTTCTCACAGTAAATGTTCTCTTTGTTATATTGATATAAATGACTGTGTTGGTCCCAGAAGGAAAGTATTTTCAGAGGCTGATGGTTTCTCTTGGAACAGTGCATTTCAGTCTCTCAAAGGGTTATTCTGCTGATAAGCCAGGCTGGCTTTGGGGACCAATTGTTTGTGCAGTTAAAGCACAGGTCCAGAAAAATTGTCCATGAACAGTTTCTCTGAAGTGATTGGTTGAATTTAAACACTGTTATCGAGGGAGGAAGGCAAAGAACATTGTGATTCATTGTCTATCAGTTACTTAGAGCTGGGAGGATACACACAGCACAGATTTGGGGAGATTTGTTGTCCTTCTCTTCCTGCAGTAGGAGTTTGCAGTTTCCAGAGAAGCTCAAACTTTAAAGATGCTGGCTAGAGTGTGGGCTGTGCTGATCTTCTCAGGGAGAGCTTTTCATTTGGGATTGCATTTTCCTAACTAGAGATACAAGCAACTCAAAATAGAAAGAAATAACTTAATGTTTAGAGCCTGGGGCTTTTTTAAATGATTGGTTTTGTCCTGGTAAGACCTTTCTGTTCTGCTGTTGATGATTTATTTTATTATGGATTGCAGTGTTAATAATTTGCAAGATTACCTGGCAAATGAAATAGATGGTTCAATTTAACATTTTAGGAAAATATCAAAACAAATCAACATTAGAGACTTTGACACACAGGGTCACTGATTCATCTGCTAAAACTGACAACAAACAAATGACTCATGCTAAAATGCAACAGCTCAATTATTTGGCCAGCTGCTCCAGCAGTGTTACAGGATGGATGACAGTGTCCCTAAATCTGTAGTGGTATCTTCCCCCCTCTCATCCACGCGTAGAGTGTTGTGATTTGGGTGAGAATTACAGCTTTTAGTACTTTAAAAACCAAGTCAAAACCAAAACCCCACTATAAAGCCCAGCACAGGCTGCCCAGGGCAGTGGTGGAGTGCCCATCCCTGGAGGTGTTCAAAAACCGTGTTTATGTTGGACATGGGGGTGGTACTGGCTGGTGGTTGGACTTGGTGCTCTTAAAGGTCTTTTTCAACCTTAACAATTCTATAATTCTATGATTCTCTAAAAAAATGAGATCAAATCCCACTAGAATTGGAAGTGATACTCCTGAATTTTGGCTTCTTTGCAGGCTTATTCTGTGGCATTGATCAAATTTCCCAAAGGGCTGTGTTCCCTTTAGGGTTCACAGCGGTTTGTGTAAATGTGAGTCATGGCTTATGGTCTTACCACTAAAATCCACCTTTGGAGAAGAGGGGAGTGACAGGAATCCAAGAGGAAAAAGCACTTCCTGGCAAGCAGGTGCCTCTGGATGCTTTTGTAGGACTGCAGCTCTCACTTCCACCCTGTTTCTCAGGGGAAGCCCATCAGGGGAAAGTGGCAGCATTGGCACTTTGCTGTTCTCAGGAGAAATATCTCCTGCATCAGGGTGACTGGGCTGGGCAGAGGTGCTGTTTGGGCAGGACTTCTGCCCCTGCTCCTCATCCTCTGCCCAAGAATTGTACCACGATCCTTCATGATGTGTCCTGGGCAAGATGGAATTTCTTTTCCCCCTCTAAACCATTAAAAAGCCTACATTTTCAGGGGGATCTTCCTCATTTGGACATCTATACCTTAGTTTCACTACTGAGGCCAATGTTTCTCTACTAAGGCCAGTGTTTCACCAATCACAAATAGGCTGTGGGTACATGAAACTGTTCTAGAGTCTAATCATCGTTTAGAAAGTGCATCTCTTTGAAAAGAATCCTTAGAATCCTGATCATCACAACACAATGGTAACTGGCTGTTGCATAAAGCTATGGATCCCATCTGGTTTAAGGACAAGTAAACCTGCAACTGCACAGGGAATCCAGCTGAGATGGATATGGACTCTGAATTGAGAAGGGTTTTCCTGCTGCTTGTGCTGAGGCTATGATCCAGTGTTGCCATGGTGGATACTTGTCATTTATAAGCTTGTTGTAGTAGTGATGAGGATTTGTGCCAGATGAATTCCTTCTATGTTCAAATTCCTCAGAAAAAAATGATGTTACATGCCTTGTTACTCATCCCTTTTTGCCCTTGGGTAGGACTGTGCAGCATCAACTGGTTTTTTAGTCCTTGTGGGAATGACTGGGTATGTATCAGTATCTACTATATTTATATATCAGTGTTTGAACTCTGATTCTTCACAGTGATGAGCTAAACCCAAACTTTATACCAGAAGTCCAGCCTAAGTTATTCCTGCAACAGCATTACCTTACAATTCCAAATTCAGCCTCAGGTCACTCTTCTAGTTCCTGTGACTGCAGGAAAACAACTAAAACCCAACCCAGAGGTAAGAGAAAGCCCAGAGAAGGAATTGAACTTATTAGAGAGAATTTCAGTTGAATGGCTGCTTTACAGAGGGCAGAATAATGAAGATAAAGTTGGAGACCTCTGAGGACTCTTTCTGGAATAGTGTTCAGACTTAATCTTGCAAGCCCTGGGACAAGTAAATAATCCTGCCTCACATACAGAGTGTCACCTGACGTCAGTGAATGATTTGCAAGGGAAAGGATTACTCACAGGACTAAGGGTTTGTACATTTACTTTAATTAGTCTCTCTGGTTTTTATTGTTGTTTGTTGGTGGGGTTTTTTTGGTTTTTGTTTTTTAATTGTTTTCAAGTATTAAGAATAACTTCCCCTGTATTTCTGCTTCCACACCAATTTTGGTCAACATAGCAGGTGAAATACATATAGTGGCACACAAATTTATGGTGCATTTAAATTCTGTGCAATTATAACAGCTGTTAAAACCATTCCATAAAAGCACACAGTCTCACAGGCAACAGCCCCAAGTGCTCTCAACATCCTGGATGGAGCAAAACTGAACTTCTGTTGAACAAGTTTATACCTTTTTTCCCCATCTCAAAACTAATTGCAATTCATGCATGTGAAATCAAGAGAACTCCAGTGTAACTAGACAGCATAAGTGAGAGTGATCTCATCTTGATATCTAAGATCTATTAATCAGGAGGAGAAAATTACAAAGGGACCTTTTGTGGACCAGTTTTGGTGTGAATTTTAAACCAGGGACCAGAGAAGGCCTTGCCAAAGGATCAGTCTCTGTTGTGCAGGAGTCTGGTTTACAGACTGAGCCTCTGTCAGCCTGGGGGTACATCTGCATTTGCAACATAACTATTGAGTGGCCTTGGTCCCAGGAATTCCTTATCCCTGTGGGACACTGTCTAAGGCTGTGCTGGTAACATTCAGATGGATACTTTCACTGGAACAGTATGAGCTGATTTTGGATGTTGCTCTGGGTGATTACAGTCACCCTGGCTGGAAGAAAGGGCAGAACAAGACTCCATGCTTTCATATAACTTGTGGGAAACAGATTCCAATCAGGATAGATTGAAGGTGAAATATACTGGTTCTTTAAGGGCATTTAGTTGTTCTACACATGACAAATCATGAAGAACTAGTTCTAAATAATGTTCTGAGGCAGAATGCATGTGTCAGTACTGAAGAAGCTTAATTCTTGAAAGAAGGGAACAAATGCATAACCATACATATTCAAAATTAACTGGAGAAACAGGAACCCTCTGAATGGCTCTGGTATGTGGTCGCCTTAAAGCCACCAAAATCAAACATTGAAGTAGCAATGCCAGGATGAGTGAAAAGAGAAGAAGAAATTACTCTTTATTTCAGAGACCAGCAAGCTACTCAGAGTAATTTAAGCCTTTGTCATATCAAGACTCTACTGTAAAACTGTGGTAGAGGAAGCAACCCTTGGAAAATAACACCAAAACCTATCTGTTCCAATCCAGTCATCCATGCTGGAGGGGAACCACAAGAGCAGTGTGACCACAGGAATCTTGTGCCTTGCACTGACTTCTAACAGACTTCAGGTCCTCTGGATGGATCACCAAATTCCTTCATGATCATGATCCTTGTGTCATGTCACAGTTCATTTTTGTCTTTATCAATAACTGCTTCTTAGTCCTTTAAAAATTGTTTTCCAAAACCTTTCTTGTGGCCTGCCTTAATGTTTTATTTTCAATTTGTGTTTTGCATTTATGCTGCCAGAGTGTGCAGTGCTTCCTGTGGTCTTCATTTGCCCCAATATTTGTGATCTTTCTAAACATGCGGGATGGCAATTGTGCAAATGATGTGAATTTCTGTTGATTTTCTTTCTTCCCTGTCGTGGCTTAACCTCTCTGTGTAGTGCTTATTTGGAGACTATTAAAGGGAAAAAAGGTACATTGAAATTTTGTTTTCAAACAACCTGTAGGACATCAGATATGCTGTTAAACTCCTTGAAAACATGAAGTTTATTAAACAACTTTGAAAACAATAGGTACAGACTGTCACTGTTAGTGTTTTCTTGCTGGTTAAAGTCAGGGGCTCAGAACTTCTAGATCCTTCCTTATCTTTGATGGCTACTCTGCCAGCATCATGCATTTGTATTTAAAAATAAATAAAATTCCTGCTGTAGCAGGAAATGAGTTTTCTTATCAGATCAGGCAGGTGAATAGCCCTGCTTTTAGTATGGTTATGCAAATCCCAGCAAAAACTCAAGGAGTAAAGAAACTAAAGGAGGTCAGAACTGCAGGATGTTGTAAAGAACTATTTTATAAGTATTTGTGGAAGGTATGGTTGTAACCTGTGAACAAAAACACCCTTTGGGCTCAGCAGAAGGAAAGAAGCCTCTAAGTTCATGCTTTGGGTAACTCAGAAGGCTGGAATGATTATACAGAGAGCTTCAGCTCCTGTGTTAAGCTAATAATGGCTGGTTTGTCCAACAAGATGTTCTGTGGGTTTTTGTTCTTCCTATACTGCAGTCCAGAAATGTGATCCATAAATAGGGATTTGAGTTCTCCTAATTTTTCTACTCCTTTAGAAAAGCTTGCACTGGATTCCACCATGGCATAGATTTTATGTTTGGGGTGTTTTTTCCAGCTTAGCTCAACCGCTAAGTAAAATAAAAATAACAATGTTTCTTTTTCGAAACAGGTTCAGGTTCAGAAAATCAACCAATCAATCCTTGGGGCAGGGCATGAAAGGAACAACATACCCTCATGGTTGGAAGAAAGCAAAATCAGGTGAGAGTGATCCATTGCACTCTTTTCCACTCAGGTTAATTTCCACTCTCCATGACTGTTCTTATTGATCCTGGTTGTTCACTGATGTCATTTGCTGCTATTCCTTCCTTTGTTCCAATATTTATACATGTAAATAAGGGAGGATTAGATCTTTTCCAGCCCTTGTTGCTGGCCAGGCTTTGAACTCCCAGCCCAGCCAAGGGCTGAGCCACTGCTGGAGCCCCAGCGTTGATGGCTGCTGTCGATGGCTCTGCTCAGTGTTTGAACACAAATCATTGAGTGGTTTATTAGTCCTTTGCACCCTGCTAAACAAAAGCTGGTGTCTTTGCCAAGCCCTGCAATGCAAGTTGTTGTGTGTGCCCAGTCATCCTTACGTTGGAAAAGCCTTGGGAGTTTTGTGGAAAGGAGGCAGAATGCCCATTGTACCAGCAAGCAGAGTGGCTGCAGTCTGGTTCCTAAAGGGCACCTTGGAGGCTCTCACAGCCCCTGCCTTGGGCCTGCTAAAGGACATGAGCACACAGTGGCTTCTATCTCCTGCTCTCCAGGTGTCCATGGACATCCTTCTGGTTCCTGCAGAGCCTGGGCTGTTAAATTACCCCAGTGTGCTGCTCAGTCCCTTACCCCTTGGTGCTCACCTGTGTCACCTGTGAGCATTGCCCTGCAGCCCCTGGCAGCCAGAGCACCTTCACGTGGGATGCAGCCAGCATCCTTCCCAGGGCACATGGTGTGGGGGACAGGGGAAGCCATTGCTGTTGGCATGAGAGAGAGCTTCAAGCCCTTCCAGTGCCACCCCCTGCCATGTGCAGGGACACCTTCCACTGAATCAGGGTGCTCCCAGCCTTGTCCAGCCTGGCCTCCTGCACTGAGGACCATTACAGGAGGTGCCTTTGCTGTGCTGCTGCCCAGACTGTGCCTTCCTCAGGCTGCCTTTTCTCCCTACACACAGTCAGGGATCAGGTGAACCTGGGCTGCACTTGGACCTTAACCTCTTCAGGGCTTGATAACAGAGCTGAGCCACTGTTAAGAAACTGCAAGTTAATGCCAATTACTTTCTCAGGTATTTACCTTGCCGGAGATAACCAGAGGTTATTACCTGAACTTGCTATTTTGACTTCTCTGCAGAAAGATGGTGCAAGTTGAGCAAGATAAAGAGTGTATTATTGTACTGATAATTCAAAGTACAGCAGTGCCTTTCTTTTTAACCCACTTAGAATTGCATAATAATGCAGCACAGGCAGGAAGTTCCTTTCCTTTTTTTTTTTTTGAAATCTTTCTCACTGCATTGCAATGGAAGTTATTTGTTTTCAAAACTGTAATAGCGACATGTATTTATCAGTTGACCTTGAACTTTTATTTTTAATGAATAACAAAAGTCAACAGAATACTGGCTCTTGATAATCTGTAAGAGACATCAAAAAAAAGAGAAAGGTTAGGTAAGGAAGGCACATAAAATCAGGTAATAATCATTAAAGAATCATGTTATTGCTGTTTACACTGTTACTGGGAGCTAAACAGAATTAATATTGCCTTTCAAACCTTCCAGAGCTAAGTCTTGTGGGGTTTTTCTTAACTAGAGTGAAGGACAAAGATAAGCAAAGTGGAAAAAAGTCAAACTAAGGTCAATAATTTAGGCCAATATAAAAGAAGGTAATTGAGCAGGAGAACAGCTGAACAGCACGTGCTGGGGGAGGAAGAGGATGTGTCAGTGGAGAAAGGAGAAAAACATGGAAACATTATTGGAATTGTTTGCTTTATAAACTTGCTGCCCATTTCTTGCTTCCTTTTCATAATGTAGGTTTGACTGGTTAATCACTGCACATGGTGGTTGCCTGTGGCTTTGTTCCTGTACTTGACTGCATTTTTAATTGTCAAGGGCACCTACAGCAGTGTCCAGGCT
This sequence comes from Agelaius phoeniceus, assembly GCF_051311805.1. NCBI lineage: Eukaryota > Metazoa > Chordata > Aves > Passeriformes > Icteridae > Agelaius > Agelaius phoeniceus. The sequence continues at coordinate 14,002,138 of NC_135272.1, read as the reverse complement.
GTTGCTGCAAACCCAGATAAAAACGAGTGGAAGTTCCACTTGGAAAAACTCTGTTGCTCACAGAAAGGGAATTTTTAAACTTCACTCTTGACTAAGTCTGAGAAATTATCTCCAAGTTTGCATTCTGCAACATTGCCTACAAGTTACTTATCAAATCAGGGAGCAAGGGACTTGGAACAAAAGGTACTTAATTAATTTTGACTAGAGAGCTGATATGTAAAGCAAGCTTATCAAAGAGTAAAAATACACTTCTTATACAGCCCCCCCCCGGGAAAAATCTCAAGCAGACACATGTCCAGGAGGAGCAATATGTGCAGATGAGCTGTGGCAAGACATTTGCAGAGCCCCTGTGCTGGGCAGTGAGGACACAGCACAGCAGCCCCTGATGTCCCTGTGTGCATGGACATGCTGTGCACTCCCTCTTCTGGATAGCTCGGAGTGCTTGTGCTGGTGGAATTTCCTCCCTTTCCTGAAAGCTCGGCAGGGCTGAGGTTACAGTGCTGCTCCTGGATTGTGGTGAGGAGCAGGGAGGCACAGGGAGCAGTAGGGGCTCTGGGAGCTCCTGGGGGTTCTGATACAGCCACGAGTGTGTGGGTTGTTATCAGTTGTGTGGAGGTTATGGCAACACAAAGGACACCTGACCAAGCCTGAGCAGGGGCTTTCAGAACCAGCATTTCAGTGCTGACCACATCAAAACCGGAAAATCTGGATCTGACTGCTGTGGGCAGCCTCTTCCAGTGCCATGAATGCCCTACATGCCAGGCATCCAAACCTTTGATCACGATTTGAGCTCTGCAGCTCAGACTCATCACTATGGAAATCTGATTTTTGTTTAGGAAAGCGGCTGTGACCTTGCAGTTAGGTCACCTAAAAAAGATGGGGCATGGCCTCGTCCCCACCTGTGCCCCTGGCTGACTCCAGGCATGTCATCTGCTCTTTGCTTCTGTAAAACAAGGCTGACAACATGTCCTGGGAGGAAAATGAAACCACATAAAATCATAGAATCATGGAATGGTTTGGGTTGGGAGTGAGCTTAAAGCCCCTCCCATTCCATCCCCTGCCATGGGCAGGAACACCTTCCCTGATCCCAGGTTGCTCCAAGCCCTGTCCAACCTGGCCTTGGACACTTCCAGAGATGGAGCAGCATAGCTGGGGTAATTTGATATCTGGCATTATGAGCCTTTAGCAGCTTTGTCAGACAGAGAACCTAAACTTCCATATGAAATATTCATTACCTTAATTTATTTTGTTTGCTCTGGTTAGGGAGGGTTCACAGTATCTCTTCTTGTAACCTCTGTGCTGTCCCCCCACCTCTCCAACCTCCACTAAGCAAAAAACCCTGACTTTCCATCTTTGCACTGCTTCTTCCCTGGAGCAGACTGATAAAGATTGCCCAATTCCTTAGGGCTGGAGAATATACCCACCAATTTCTTTCCCATCCAGATAGTTTGAGCCGTTCCCCCCCCAAAACCTTTAGCTTCTTCCACTCTCACACTTCTAGGAATCTTCAGTCTTCAATGAAGAAAACAGAATTTTGGGGAAATCTGTTTGGTCCCTTCCTTCCCACACCCTTTACGGGTGGGTTTACAGCTATACTAAAGCTTATGAATCTTATATGCCCCCAAAATAGCAAACCCATTGGTAGCAATCTATTTTCCAAGTGTAATTAAATCCTCAGTGTCCAATTGGAGCCATGGAATTTCATTGCTAAGCATTGTGCTGCTGACAGAAGAGAATGCTTCAATTTGAAGCCCATGAGATTTACAGGAATAAAGTAAAGCTTTGCTCTAGGTTTTCAAAAGCCCAAACTCTGCCTGTGCATCCATTATACATGAAAGAATGATTAAACTACCAAAAAAAAATCAGATATCCAATCTTTTGTATTTTGGCTGCAGGCAGTTCAGCTCTGTCTGGTTGAGTGCACGTTGTGTGTTCTTCCTTTGGATACACAAAGAGCTCTAGGTTGGGGATGAAAGGGGCTGGGGGCTGGAATCACATCAGGGTGTTTTCCCTCTGTGTTTGGACAAAGCAAGAACAGGCTCTGCACACACAGGAATCTCTGGGGATCATCAGTTGCTGTAGGCAAACTCAGTCCCCCATTGTTCTGATGCAAAGTTAGAAATATTGGTTCATAATGTGTTGAAAGGTTTCTGTGCATCCTGAAAAAATTATGGAATCATCTAACACGTGGGCTTGGTTTTTATTGGGGTATATATTTCCATCCTCTGCAGCTGGCTGTCAGGCCTAGCTAAGCCCAAACAGCTTCCCAGCTCAAGAAATCCATGATTTGGTGAGGGTTACTTTGGTGAAATCAAACTGTTGTTTGCCTGATTAATTTGCCTGCAGTGTTTCTGTACAAGCAGGAGAAGCATTCAGTATTTTTTAGCGTGATAAGGACTTTTACAAGCAGTGAAAGCACCAGGCTCTGAAGAATCAGTGAAATGTTTCTGCCCATATCAGTGCACCTACACTGGTGTTTGCAATGCTTCATGTCCTACAGATAGAACTGATCCAGTGGAGGGTGCATGAGTGGCACAGCTTGGGGTCCTGCACATCAGCTGATGTGTCTGGAGAGATTTGTGATAAAATCACATACTATGGACCAGTGAGTCTCATGTATTTTGTATTCTTGTACTATGCACTAGCAAGGCTGCATCCAGGTATATAAAAATCCCATATTCCAGAGTGCTGAATGATCATTTTCTTGGCTTGTTTTTTCTTTCAGCTGGTCATACTGATCCATAACTCACTGTTCAGCCACTTGTTCATGTCACACTGCAGGCAGTGCTGTGGTTGTGTAAGGCTTCAGTTCCTCATTCCCAAAGCTCTTCTTCCCCAGCCCCTTCCCTTTGTCACGTACATCCCAGCCTTGCACACAGCAGGTATGTGACATGGTTCTGGATGTGCACACCTGTATCCATGTCCAACCAAGCTCATCCCCAGGCTCACATTCCCAAACAGACTTACAGAAGCCTGCAGGGCCTTCTGACATTTATTTCCCCCAGCTACTCCTGCACAAGTGTTTATGGGTGTCTGGCACCAATGGTAAGACAAGGACAAGTGTTACACGTACCAGCCTTGAAAGGGCTTGGAATCTTTTCCAACAGACAGCTGGATTTGTTCCAGATTTACCACTATATCTTGCTTATGGTGTTGCCTGTTATTAAACTGTTTTGAAATATAGTAGCACTCTTTTTTAGTTTTGCTCCTGAGCTGGATTTACTGTGTGCACAGGTAACAAAAGGCAAGGAGAAGAACAACCACAGGTCCTGTCAGTCAGATGTGGGGTCTGGGCTCCCAGTCACACAGGCCATGGTCACAGCTGCACATATCATACTCTGGACTAATTTCTCCTGCATACTCTGTGACTTGAAATTCATTATTTCTCCCCTTCCTGCTCACCCCCAAGGATTTCTGTTTTCTTCACTCAGCTCTGCTCATAGCTCTGCCCCCCTTCCTGAGCATGAGGCAGCTTTGAGCCAGAGCATCACTTGTGCAAGGAAAGGCTCTGTGAATGTGAAACTCTGCTCTGGATCCAGCCTCTCCCCAGTGAAACAGGCTGCAGGTTTTCTCCTGACACCTACAGGACTATCTCTAGAGCTCTTCAGGCTCTCAGCACTCGATTTTTGTGGTTTTTGAAACTCATCTTGAAAACGAGGGAGTTCCCTGCTCCCTAACACAGAGAGGAGCAGTGAGTTTCATCACCCTCAGCTGCCTGAGCACTCAAGTGACCTCTCCTAACATCTGAACAGCTGTGAGAGGAAAAACAAAGCCCTCTTGCTGAGGAAGGAGGAGGAAGTTCAGGCTGTTTATGTGTAGTTATGGTTTCCTCTGTTTTTTCCTATTTTGTGTTGTGCCTGTTAGGTTTTTTTTTTTTTTTTAAGTTGCAGAAAGCAAACTTTGCAGAGCTGGCAATAATACTCACTGAATATGCTGGAAAATACAGTTATTTGTTTTCTCAGGATTCAGACTGTGCTTGCATATTTCTGAAATCCCTTCTATAAGGGGTCTGTGAGAGGCCCAGGACATGTTCTAGAATAGAAATAGAACAGAATTGTACAGCATATAAAATGTTTTAGTTGCTGGAGTGCCCAGAATTGAAAGTGGCTTAAGCCATTTATAATTATCACACCTATTCTCACTTTCATTCTTTTTAAAGGATGACCACAGGAAAATGTCTTCTTGCAGGTACAATCACCAAATCCCTGCATGGAGGAGAAGGAATTCTGCAGCCCCTTGGTGCAGTGAGAGTTGGCTGCTGTCAAGATCAGTGTAAGTCCTGCATCTTATGTTCTTGTTTTCAAGCTCAGGTCGTCAACAATGTGGTTTTGGTGTGGTTTTGTTTGTTTTTTTTTTTTCAATGAAAACAGAGATTCTGTGTTCAAAACCTGGGAACAAGTGAAAAGCAAGAAAGTCTGCAGCAGCTGGAAGGTGTAATAACACTGGGGTGTTGTAATACTGTTTGCAGTGTGTGAGGAGGAGGGTGTTGAGACACTAAAGGGGAAGAGACAGACTTGATCTTGCTGAGAGCAAGAGACAGAGAGGCCTGGTGTGTGTACAGCCAGCACTGCTGAGCAGCCCTGCCAGGGTAAAAACCTCTGCTCTGTGGCTCTCTGTGTTCTGGCTGTAGAAAGGATGTTAGATAAAGAGCTCAGCACTCAGGTGAAAAACCTGAATGGTTTTACAAAACAGTAACTGCAAAACTGCTGCCTGTGGGAAATACAGAAAGCCTTGGGAGATGCCCTTGGGTACTACACCCCCAGTCCTTGTCTGGAGAAATTCCCTCTGTTCTGCCACTGTCTCCTGAGCCAAGGGCTGAGTAAGGATGGCTTGAGGCCCAGCTTTGAGTTCTGGGATGTTGGCACAATGTCAGTGTGGGGGGAGTGCAGGGCAAGTTTGCAAACTTGACCTAAAAGCCATTCTCCTCCACTCATCTATGAAAAATCTGTTTCTTGAGTGATTTGCTTGGATATCAGTTAAGGCAACTAGGATCCCAGTGGTCTATTTCTCTCCTTTTGTAGTGACTGTTGGGGTTTAAGATTCTTCCTTTTGTTTCTTTCTCTTAGGGAATTTTCTCCCATATGTTGCTAGAAGACAATAATGACCCAGACAAAAAGAAGTTGCCCAGCTCAGGGAAGGAGGGCATCTGGCCGCACTTCTCTTATCTGAGGGTTTCTCTCGGTGGAAGGGGGGCAGAGATACCCCGAGAACTGGGCTGGGGAAAAGGGGCTTAGGCAGCTGCCAACTTTCTCTTGAGCTCTCGGCACTGGGAGAGGAAGGAGGCTGCGCTCGCTGTGGGAAGAATTCACCACCACTGCGGGGTTCTGCCTTCTGCTGCCTTCTGCCGTGAATGGAGCTCTGCTCATAGAGCAGCTGCTGCACTGGGACCCTACCTCACCCAACAAAAACCCTTCACCATCTGCCGGGGCGGTTCAGGGGAAATCCCGGGATCCCCTGTCCCCTCTCTCTATGCCCTGTTCCAGACTCGGGCTGTTCCCGCCCAGCATCCCCCGAGTTATTCGCGCCATTGCAGCCATGCAACCCCTGCCTGCCGGATGGTTCCAGCTACAGCTGCGGAGTTTCTGGTACATGTCATCTACCACCCCGGGATTTTGCTCATTCCTGCCATTCCAGCTCGCTGCTCCCAAGGGTCCTGCTGGGGCACCGGGCTCGGTTATCCCGGGGTTTGTGGAGCACAGCCTCTCCTCCATCCCTGCCCGCCATTTCCCGTGTGCTCGCCAAGCAGCGCCCCCTGCAGGCCGGGGGAGCCACCGCCGCCCGTGCCCGGCGGGAGCAGCAGCGCCCCTGCCGGCTGTGCGCGGAACTGCAGCGCAGGGGCATTGCCTACCGAGCGGGAGGAACCTTTTTTGAGTTTCATGCCTTATCCTTGATTTCTTCTCTTTCTTGTTGTCGTTTGTTTGCCTCGTTGTGCACGAACATACTACTAAAGAACTGTTATTCCTTTTTCCATATCTTTGCCTGAAAGCCCCTAAATTTCAAAGTTATGATAACTCAGAGAGAGGGGGGTCGTGTTCTCCATTCCAAGGGAGGTTCCCACCTCCCTTGGCAGACACCTGTCTTTCAAACTGTGACCTAATAACAAACTAGGAGATTTTTTGAGATCACTCAAAAGGATTTTATTAGCCCAGTGCTCATAATAAAGCCTTTTAGCAGAAATGGAAGGAGGCAGGCTAAGTCAGAGCTGTCCCAGGGTCCCTGAGCTGTCCCAGTGTCCCTCAAGTTTACATCTGCAGTGTTAATAAAATCACAGAATCAGAGACTGCTCTGAGCTGTAAGGACCCTAAAGATCATCACATTCCAGCCCTCTGCCATGGGCAGGGACACCTTCCCCCAGAGAGGGGTATGTTTCTTGCACAGGGTAAATGAGTCCCAGTTTCCATGTTTTAGGGTATTGTTTTCTTGAGGTGGATAGCTGGATATGTACTTTTGGAAGGTTTAGGCTATTTAGTGCATATTCTCATGACAATGTGTATCTCTTTGGCTTAGAAGAGAACTGAAACCAGGGTTCACCCTGTGTTGGTTTTGTGCTTGCAGTTGGTTTTGTGCTTGTGCTTTGCTTCCCAGGGAGTGTTGTGTAGGTGTTTACCACAGCTGTGGAGTTGAAACACAGCCTGTCTTTGGATATAAAGCCAGTGACCTGGAGCATTACTGTACTCTTGAAAATGAATCTGCAGGCTCTGAGGACTACTTCTGTAGCACTGATTGTCCTCCTTGTATTACATGTACATGCTCTCAAACAGCATCTGCTTCTGGTCTTGGAGCTCCAAATCAATCTCTGATCCTTTTGAGGGGTGAAGTGCACCTGGAGGGTTGTGGAATTGTACTGGTGTTGGTGTAAACTGGGAATGAAAGCACTGGCTGTAAGGCTGTAACTCTTAAAGCTACAATGGCCAGACTATTATTTCCCTGAGGATAATCTGAAAGAAAATAAGTGTTTATGCTGGCTTTGGAATGTTTCAGTCTGGTCCCAAACCACTGACCTCCTAAAAACAAAATATGCCAACACCTCCCTGAAAAAGGCCATTCCCCAGGCATGTGCTAATACCAGCCAGTTTGCCTGAATGTGCACAAATAACAAATAAAAAGAGCCACATGTCTGGTTGAATCACAGAGCAATTAGGAACCTTGAATGAAGGCTTGCAGATGCTACCTTTGCAATTTATGGTTTTCACATTCCTGTTGCTACACTTCATAAGGACTAAATGAGAGTATGAGGGCTGTCAGCATATCCTGCTGGCAATAATATTCCAATATCCTTACTTTTAAGAGCTCTATTTTGAGTAACTGTTTAAATAGTGAGAGAGAGGAATTTCATGCCTTCTTGTTGAATCAGCAAAGCCTTGAAATCTCCTGTTGCTTTTCTCTTCAGTTATTTATAGCTTGAGTAGTCTCCTCCCCAACACTTCACTCTTGGATCCTGTAAATCCAGCTAAGACTCATGCAAGACAGAAGAATTTGTGATGGTATGAATTATGAAAGCTCCTGAGCTCAAAGGTTTAGACTTGCATTGCCTGTGTCACTTTGTTGCTTCCTCTGGCTCCTGTAGCCTCAGTTCTCTCTCCAGCCTGACCCAAGAGGTTTCCTCTTTCCCTTCACCCTTTCAGGTGTGCTCCTGCTGCTCTGTCCTGCTGCAGCTCCTGGCAGCTTCTCCTGCAAGTCTCCTTGTTTAAGGTAACAAACAGCCATGCATTCTGCTCTGCCCTAGCAGAGTGGGCAGAGAGAATATTAATTGGAGTATTAAAATGTTAGTTGCAGTATTGACAGCTTCAACATATTGGAAAGGAATAGATGTGCAAATGGAGAGGTGCTCTCTGACCTGTGCTTGAATCCTGGTGCTATGGAACTGAGGATGTTTGCTGTCCTGCCAGAGTGCTGAGGAAGGGCTCTGGATTGGATGCCTTCTTCCTGGAGGCTGCAGGAGATGTCAAACCAAAGAAAATGGAAGATAACACAGTCCTCAGAACTGTGTGGCTTTTGTCTCCCCACAGAAAACTATCCCTGGAAAAGCACTTGATGGTTTAAGGCAGCAGCAGGATTGCTGTGGTTGTTTTGCTGCTGCAGTGGAAGGAAAGAAGAGGAGTGTGTAGGGCAGGATCTGCCTCTGCCTTTATAACTATTCCTGGCAGCAGGATCTGCAGTCCAGGTCTGAGCATTTCCTTTTGGTTTTCCATGCCACCTCCCTCTTCCCACCTTATGGTGGAAACAGAGCCATTCCTCAGCCACTGAATACCAAAGTCCAGTTTCCTATTAAGCTTCTGTGGTGGGAAAAAAGGCTTCCAGGAGGGAAGCACAAAGAACCCCCATTGGGAACTGAGGCAAAACTGGCAGTGTGGCTCCAAGGCCTGGAGGGATGGGCATGCTCTGCTCATGGAGATCAAAAGTCAGTACTTCATCTTGGGCTGGATTTGAATGTGCAAATTATTCACTAGCACTTTATTTTGCATTTTCTCACATGGTACTTCTAACAAAACACAGAGCAGCTCCTCTGTGGGTGTAGGAGCTTTGTTTGTGTCTCTCTGATCTCTTGGTTCCTACCTGCAAATAGAGGTTTAGTTACAGATTTTGTATTTCCTTGGCTACTCACAGCATTGTTCCCTAACCCAATGTTTAATGTACTCTCAGGGTGAGACAGCAATAGGCAAATATTTTACCTTAATCCACTAAACTACTAATTTAGAAGTAGAAAAACACCAGCATCTGGGGTTTAGTCACTGCAATTTTCCATCTGTTGTCAATGGTAATTGCAGGGCACATAACATTTGATTGGCAGGGGCAAAAAAGCTGCTCATTCCATTTCTTATTTATCAGAAATTAAAAGCCAGCTTGCCTTTGTGTATGACATTTGTGATGGCACAACTCTGGGGCAGCACCAAGCTCTGAGTCCCCCACCTGGCACAGAGCCCTCTCAAGGAGCTCTGGTGATGCTGATGGAATCCTCACCTTGCAATAGCTGTGCCCCAAACTAGCTGTGCAGCTATTCACATACTCCTACAGATGGGTCTTTTTTCTTGTTTTAAAATGCAAATACATCTCCATTTAAACAGGAGAGAGCCCAAGAGTTTCCCCAGCACTTGGAAACCCCAGGAGTTGGAAACCCCAGCACTTTCCAGTCTGGGAAACTGCATTTACTGACTTAGAAAACTGGGTTTAAGGATGAGATGGCTGGTACCTAACTTAGGTACCTAAAGATTGTTAGTTGGCTTTAGGAAGGGAAACAGCTCTTCACAGAGTGCACCAGGAACTTGTACAACACCCCAGTTCTGCTCCTTTGCAAGTGAGCTGCATTATTCATATTTCTTACAGAGTTACATCCAATGTGTTGGGATAAGCCCTGATGTGTTTGTCTCAAAGGAGGTATTCCTAAGGGAGCAGGGAAAGGAAAGGGGCATTTCCCTGTGCACAGTGTGTGTCCAGGGCTATCCCTGAGGGAAAGGGGCATTTCCCTGTGCACAGTGTGTGTCCAGGGCTATCCCTGGGGAAAGGGGCATTTCCCTGTGCACAGTGTGTGCCCAGGGCTATCCCTGAGGGAAAGGGGCATTTCCCTGTGCACAGTGCACATCCAGGGCTATCCCTGGGGAAAGGGGCATTTCCCTGTGCACAGTGTGTCCAGGGCTATCCCTGAGGGAAAGGGGCATTTCCCTGTGCACAGTGTGTGCCCAGGGCTATCCCTGAGGGAAAGGGGCATTTCCCTGTGCACAGTGCACATCCAGGGCTATCCCTGGGGAAAGGGGCATTTCCCTGTGCACAGTGTGTGCCCAGGGCTATCCCTGAGGGAAAGGGGCATTTCCCTGTGCACAGTGTGTGCCCAGGGCTATCCCTGAGGGAAAGGGGCATTTCCCTGTGCACAGTGCACATCCAGGGCTATCCCTGAGGGAAAGGGGCATTTCCCTGTGCACAGTGCACATCCAGGGCTATCCCTGGGGAAAGGGGCATTTCCCTGTGCACAGTGTGTGCCCAGGGCTATCCCTGGGGGAAAGGGGCATTTCCCTGTGCACAGTGTGTGTCCAGGGCTATCCCTGAGGGAAAGGGGCATTTCCCTGTGCACAGTGCACATCCAGGGCTATCCCTGGGGGAAAGGGGCATTTCCCTGTGCACAGTGTGTGCCCAGGGCTATCCCTGAGGGAAAGAGACATTTCCCTGTGCACAGTGTGTGCCCAGGGCTATCCCTGGGGGAAAGGGGCATTTCCCTGTGCACAGTGCACATCCAGGGCTATCCCTGGGGGAAAGGGGCATTTCCATGTGCACAGTGCACATCCAGGGCTATCCCTGGGGAAAGGGGCATTTCCCTGTGCACAGTGCACATCCAGGGCTATCCCTGGGGGAAAGGGGCATTTCCCTGTGCACAGTGTGTGCCCAGGGCTATCCCTGAGGGAAAGGGGCATTTCCCTGTGCACAGTGTGTCCAGGGCTATCCCTGAGGGAAAGGGGCATTTCCCTGTGCACAGTGCACATCCAGGGCTATCCCTGGGGGAAAGGGGCATTTCCCTGTGCACAGTGTGTGTCCAGGGCTATCCCTGGGGAAAGGGGCATTTCCCTGTGCACAGTGTGTGTCCAGGGCTATCCCTGAGGGAAAGGGGCATTTCCCTATGCACAGTGCACATCCAGGGCTATCCCTGGGGAAAGGGGCATTTCCCTGTGCACAGTGTGTGCCCAGGGCTATCCCTGAGGGAAAGGGGCATTTCCCTGTGCACAGTGTGTGCCCAGGGCTATCCCTGAGGGAAAGGGGCATTTCCCTGTGCACAGTGCACATCCAGGGCTATCCCTGGGGGAAAGGGGCATTTCCCTGTGCACAGTGTGTGTCCAGGGCTATCCCTGGGGAAAGGGGCATTTCCCTGTGCACAGTGTGTGCCCAGGGCTGTCCCTGGGGGAAAGGGGCATTTCCCTGTGCACAGTGTGTGCCCAGGGCTATCCCTGGGGAAAGGGGCATTTCCCTGTGCACAGTGTGTGTCCAGGGCTGTCCCTGGGGGAAAGGGGCCATTTCCCAAGTATTTTTACCTTGGAAGTGGTGTGTACATCTCAAATATTGCACTTCCCACTCTGCACTGCACTTAACATTTCTCTCATATGGCTGACACATATCTTAACAAATCATTCTGTGCTATCTGGGGAAAAGCAGGTCAGTGGAATTGCAGAGATTGAGGATCATTTCCATAATCTTTTAATCCTTTCCTTTGAAGTAAAAATATTCCTAGTGGCAGTAAATGTCCTTACAGGATTTTGGTACCAGCAGCCAGCCTTGGGTGTCTTCACATTCATTGCTGCATAGGAATAGATAGGGGTGAATAATCTGGAGCAGTGGGTTACAGTTCCACAGGGACAACAAATAAGAAAGCAAAACAATGTGTTTCATGAGAGCCTGTTAGGACCCTGTTGGGAAGTTTTCTGTAAATAGTACCTTATTTCTCTCAATCATCTCTACAAAAATATAAAATTCAGCACGGCTGGCATATAAAATCCTGACTAGTGAGAACTATAAAGGATGATGATGATAAATACAGATGCTTTGAGGGCTGGAGCTCCTCTGCTCTGAAGCCAGCCTGGGAGAGCTGGGGGTGTTCACCTGGAGAAGAGAAGGCTCTGGGGAGACCTCAGAGCCCCTTCCAGTGCCTAAAGGGGCTCCAAGAGAGCTGGAGAGGAACCTGTGACAAGGGATGGAGGGACAGGGCACAGGGAATGGCTTCCCACTGCCAGAGGGCAGGGTCAGATGGGACCTTGGGAAGGAATCCCTGTGAGGGAGCCCTGGCCCTAGAGAAGCTGTGGCTGCCCTGGATCCCTGGCAGTGTCCAAGGCCAGGTTGGATGGGGCCTGGAGCAACTTGGGATAGCAGAAGTTGTCCATGCCCATGGAAGGGGTGGAACAAGATGGGCTTTAATGTCCCTTCCAACCCAAGCCAGTCTGGGTTTCTATGATAAATGCAGTTTCTTTCTAGGAATGGGCATAATCAGTAATTAGGGTCATTTAGGGTCTGTGGGATGAGAGGTGCTGTGTTGTGATGGACAGTTGTGCATGTTTTGAATAACTGTGAGAACCCCAGCAGGAGGAAAGGGAGCACCAGCCCTTTGGCAATTGCTGTCTGTGTTCATGATTTAGCTGCAGCTGCCTGCCAGGAAAAGCAAGCAGGGTGTGAAGGGAGGGTCAATATCCTCTGGGACACCAATTACTGTAACTGGTGATTAACAGCCAAAGGGTTGGGCAGCCAGGCCCTCCTGGAGGTGTGATGAGGCAACTCTGCTCATGGCTTTTTGCTCCTTAAAGGCAGTAACTGGCAAGAGGTGCTCCAGGTTGAGCAGTTGTGATTCCGGTTGGACAGTTTACACCTGTAAACAATACCTGGGAGATGCAAAAGGCCTGCAAAAGGCCAGGGAACAGGGGGGAATGAGTTGATGGGTTGCTGTGTCTGTGGGTGATGCTGCATCAGGGGTAGGAGCTGCTGCTGGGAAGCTGGAAGGGAAGAGCAGCTTCTCAGACACCCTGTGAATCCGTTGCTAACAGAGTCAGCCTGAGGGACACTGGAGTTTGTGTCTGCCCAGACTTTTGCCCACTAAAGATAATACCCATGTCTATGGAAATTGGCTGTTGAGACTCAATGGAAATTCAGGTGTTTTTTCCCTTTTCTTTAAGAAGCTGGAGACAGTGAATTTTCATGCTGTTATTGCAAATCATAAGTAATAATTAATTGGGGGTTTGTCCCCTTTTAACCCAGACCATCCTAAGATTCTATGAATTAGTCCATTTGTGTGTAACCCCAGCTGAATTCTCAGGCTGCCTGCAGAAATCCTTGAGCCAGGTGTTTTTACCAACCAGCTCTGAAAATACCTGTCCTTTTTATTCTCCTGAGTAATTTAATCAAACTAACATGGTTTTTCCAATGCAGCCTGACAGGTCTTTTAATGCACTATGCTGAGTAGGTTTCACAATGAAGATGTTATGAAACAAATAGAGAAAGATCAGTTAAATGCAAAACCTCCTTTCTTTTGCTGATTAATATTGTTGAGATTTAGGACTCACCTTTGCAGGAACAATCAAGATATAATTTAAATTAACTAAAAAAGTGATTTTAACATGTATTTGTCAAACTGTATTAAGCCTTTGGGTGGTTAATCATAATCAGAATTAATCTGGTCCTAATTTGATATAGCTGACTTAATTTCCAAGGTCAAATTAAAGTTACTAGACTCCTGAATTTCTGTGAGGAGGTGCTCAAAATGTTTTCTCCCATCTTGAAGATCCTGCTTTTCTTGGGCAGTGAATAATTACCACTATTCTTACTCTGAAAATATTTATAGTCTCTCATGCTGATTTTGGCCAGGGCAGAGTTAATTTTCTTCCCAGTGGCTGGTATGGGGCTGTGCTTTGGACAAGTCTGATTTATTTCTCCTGAGCCACTTGGCAATGTCTGCAGCATCCCTTGGTTCCCAGCTTCCTCCCAACGTGATTTAATTAACGCTGCTGCCCTTGGCTTCCGCCAAACAGCCTTATCAGGGCTGGCCTCAAGGTGCAGGATGCGCCCAAGGTACTGCTGACGGGTGAACCTCACAACTTCCACATTCCCAAAGAGTTTGGATAATCATCACAAGGTCTGGATGTTTATCTGAAATGTATTCAAGCCATTCCAGCCCTCTTGGGTCTGCAGATTTAGGTTAGAAATCTTTGACGTAAGACTCGTGGTATTTCCTGCTCCTGACAGGGCCAGATATGCTCAAGTGTCCCTTTGAGGTGACATTTGTCTCCTGTTTTCACTGCTGCTGTGGGGTTATCAGGGCAGCCCTTCTTGGATTTGGGTGCAGGAAGAGACTTAAACATGTTCTTGGTTTCAAGTATAAAACACAACAACAAAGCCTAGAAAATGGGCTTTAAAGGGATGAGAGGGACAATGGGAAAATTTGTAAGAGACAGGGAGGGATTGTGACAGCAGGGATGCAGGGGCTGTTGTGGGAGGAGAGACATCTGCAGTCATGGGCCTTTGACTGCTTTGTGGGACAAAAGGAAAGTTGGTTATGAAAGATAAGATAAATGAAAAGATTAATTAAGAACATAAATGAACAGGAGAAAGTGCCATCATGTTCAATTTAAGGTTACAATAAGCTTTGCCAATACAGAAGGAGTACAAATAATGTATACAAAGGAGTGGAAATGATAAAAAAATCAATCCAGCTGTGTTGGAGATCAGGAGGGAAGAAATCCCAACTTACAGCACAAAACACAGGAGCTCTAAGGTTACTTATTACCCTCTTTTTCTCTCAAAGAGGCTGTCACTTAATCAGCCTCAGTATTCAGGCTTGGGGGCACTGGGAATATGTTTCGTGCAATTTCTGAAATCACAGACCTACAGCTTAGGACAGGATTTATGTAGGAATCACCTTAGGATCAAAGTGCTGAGGAGCCACAAGGTCAGGCATGTCTAATCATCCCCCAGGATTTAGGAAGCACCTTGAGTGAGGACACTGTCAGGAATTCCTGGTGCAACCATCCTGCCTGAGGCTTGGGGGAAGAAAGATGCAGTTGTAGGGCAAAATATTAATCTCAGCCCAACTGACAACAACAAGGAAAGACATTTCCTTTGTAAATCTAATAAAAATGTTTAAAACCAAGCTAACTATTGAAAAAGCAGCTGAAATTTGCCTTTGAACTAAACCAGCTTTCATGTAAAGGCAACTTAAGTCTTCTGTGTGATAAAGTAAATAACTTTTAACCAAATAGATATTATTTTAATCTAGTCCTTGAAGTTAAAAAGTTAACTTTCTCTGTGATTTCCCCATTTGTGACAGCCCCTGGCTGTGTTTTTACTGTCGTAGCAGCTTCTGGCAGACTGCATATCTCTCACATTCACTACAAAGTAAACAGGATTTTTTTCCAAGGGCAGCTGGCTGGGCTCCAGTGGAAGAATTCAAGTTATTCATAAGTTCTGGTAGGCTCATTTCTGCTTAATATGGTCTGTTTTTATTGTAGATTTTATGAAGAAAAAAAAAAAAAAAGCTGTGATTTTTAAAAATCCCCTGGGATTGTTTTCTTCAAATGTGTGGGAAATGGCCTCCACCCCAAGCCCCAGCACAGAGTTATGTTGCTGTTTGTCCTGATAATGTTCACCTTTTCCCACCTGAGGCCCAGCAGGCTGCCAGGAGGTTCCCAAGATGCAGAGAGCACATGCTGTGCTATTTTGAGGACAGAATTGCTGCTGCAGACTGAGACCCATCAGTGTTCTGGTGAAGGGCTGCAGAGTGTGGCCAGCATGGGCCACCCTGCACACCTTCCATCCCAGGAACAGGCAGGGCAGCAGCAAGGGGCTTCCTTCTGCCTGGATAACCCTGGCAGGAAGGGGAGAAAAGGCCTTTAGGGGTTCAGGCAGCTTCACTACTGAGGAGACACAGCAGGGCCAGGTGAATTTTGCTCAGTGCCATGGCACTGGCAGGTCCCAGGTGCCCATCCACAGAACTGGGCTTTCCCTGCTCTTGCCTGGGCTGGTCTCTGGATTTCCTTTGTGGTTCTTTCAGCTGGAGCTGGGACCTGTGGGAGTCCATGGGATCACTCCTGTCTAAGGAGAGAGCTGGGGGCCTGTGCCAGCAGGGGAAAAGCTGGGAAGCTGGAGGTGAGGCTATCAAAAGGACAAGAGGATATGGATTGTCCAAGCATAAGCTGGAAACTGCAAGGAGGCTTCCAAGCAGTAATGAGGTTCTTAGAAGATTTCCTGGGAGGAGGAGGAGGAGGAGGGAACTTGGTGCATTAAGAAAGGGATTATATCATAATGATACAGAAACACTGATTGTGCCAGCTGGAGAGAGAATTTGATGAACAGGGAGGTCCATTTCCAGCTTAATTTCCTCTTACTTTCCTTCTATAGTTGCAGGAGCACAGCTATGGAAGTAGAGTGTAACTTCTAGGAGGAGCAGATCTTCATTGACTCTCTGAAATGGGTGGGTTGTTAAGCAAAGTGAAAGTGTTATCATGCCTCTAACCTCCATCCTGGATAAATCAGCTGCTGTAATTGGAAACAGCACCACACTCAATGTGGTTTGCATGTTAATGTGTGAAAATTCAGGGCAATTAAACCAAGTAATAAACTGAATATTTTACTTTAAAATTGATAATGTTTCTGTAATACCTTTTAATTCAACATTTCAGGCTGTTTTACCATCCAAACTGTCTTGCAAAGCTCAGAATGTAAATTGTATTTTATCTGGCTGTGTGTATGGGGAGTGCAGAAAAGTGGGTGATTTCTTCCAGGTCACTCCAGGACAGCTGTATAAGGGTGAGCCACAGAACCTTCTAACACTGCATTTTTAGGTGGGAGACATCTATGGAAGTTGCATGCAGGGAATGATGGACACTGGATGTGGCATGTGGCTGGTGAGGGCCTGCTGAGGAGTCTCTTGGGATGTTTGTGGCTCATCAGCTGGGCAGAAAATGGTTTTCTTTATCTGCCCTGTGGTTAGAGTCAAGCAGACAGGTTAACTCAGCCCAATTTGTTCCAATCCCCCTCTCCCCAGTCTCTGTTTTTCCTTTGACTATTCCGTGCCCGCCTTTTGTTTCCACTCTGCTCAGAGAGGACACTTTAATTTCACATGAAAGAGCAGATTGATGTGTGGTGCCAGGGATTTACCCAGCATTGCTGGCATACTCAGCTCTGCATTTTGGCTGCCTGTATGTATTTGGAAATTAGAGTATTAAAAAAAAAGGGGAGACTGTTCCTCATAAAGCTGAGCTTTATGTGACTCTTCTGCATGTTCAGAGCACTGTCTAGACATCATCTAAATCATCTTGTGATCTTTCCAGGGAATGGAAATGTAAACAGAGTTATCTCTTTCCCTCACACTGAAGTAAATTGCTCAAGGCCAGCAGTGGGAAAGGCTCCCCTTCCCTTCCCTTCCCTTCCCTTCCCTTCCCTTCCCTTCCCTTCCCTTCCCTTCCCTTCCCTTCCCTTCCCTTCCCTTCCCTTCCCTTCCCTTCCCTTCCCTTCCCTTCCCTTCCCTTCCCTTCCCTTCCCTTCCCTTCCCTTCCCTTCCCTTCCCTTCCCTTCCCCTTCCCCTTCCCCTTCCCCTTCCCCTTCCCCTTCCCCTTCCCCTCCCCTTCCCTCATTTTGATGCCTGCCTTAATCAGGAGGTGAGTTGTAAAGAAATCCCTTTCCCTTTCCTCATTCCCTGGAAGAGTTGAGGACATGAGTAGATGTGGCATTTCATGAAATGGTTTAGTGGGCACTGTGGGATTGGAAGGATGGACTTGGTGGCCTTGGGGGGTCTTTTCCAACCTCTGTGATTCTGTGAAACCTGGGCATTATTTTTCATATTACTGCAACTGCTGTATCCCACAGAACTGATAGGATTCCTCCTACCAGCAAACTTTGAGAAAGCTGTACTTACTGACTTTTCCTGTTTGCCCCTCAGTTTAACATCTGTGTGTGGAAATGCATTGTACCTGGAGTGCAGAATTTGTCCATGAGGAGGGTCCTGAGCCTGCCTTGGAAGTCACACTGCATCATTTCTGCTCCTAGGGCACTGACTAATCAGCTCCTGCACCAGGGAACAGAGGAAATCCTGCCTTTGGCACCATGATTTTTGTGCCAGAAAGTTTTATCCAAAGGTGGTCACAGGTCAGGCAATTTTCTTTTATTCCTCTCCTTCACTTTACAAAGAACAGCAGGTGGGCAGAACTACTTCTACATGAAGATGTTCCCTTTATAATACTCTTGAAAACAAAATTATTTTTGAGGCAGAATATACCAAAGATGTTCTAATTATGAATGGAGTAGATTTCTTTCCTTCTTGTTAAAATGGAGATTTCTGATACTTTCTCTTGGTAAAAATAATTTCAACTAAATTCAGTAATGGGTCACAATGTGGTAAATGTGTGCCACCTGCTGAGAGCACAACTCAAGTAGCTTGGCTAGTAGAAATGCATTTTTTCAACCTATGCATTTGATGTAGAATCAGCTGTTGAGTTCACCTAGGCATGAATTTTCAGGTGAATTTGGCCTGGAGGTCCTGAAGCAGTTGACTGGGAAGCTCACCAAGCATTCCAGACAGCCCCACTGTCATGGGCTGCTTTTGGTCCTTTCCCTTTTGTGTGCCCCAGCCAGGACTCTTTGCTGATCCTGGCTTGTCTGTAAGCCTTGGGAAGTGTTGGTGTTGGTTCAGTGCTCTGGTTTCTCCATGATGTTCTCTGAAAGGTTTGTACAGGTTTTGTTCATTTTCTCTTGGCTTATTTGCCTTTTCCTCTTTCAGAGATGTTCACTTTTTCCCTCCTACTAAAGCTGAACTACTAGTCCAATACAGGATATATTTAAGCCTTCCTGCTGCTTGGGCAGAACCCATCTCATTTTTCTTTGAGAAAGATTAAAAATTAATTTTAATTATTCAAAAGTCACTGGATTGCCTCTCTTTAAAGCTACCCCACTCTCCCTTTCTCTCTGCTTCTCTTCTTCCCCCCATGATTTTCTTTTCAAAGCACAACAGACTCCTTTCCTTGTTCTGGGTGTTTTCATCCTCCTGTAAAAATCACTAATGAATCCTTTGTGTAAGTATTAGCCTGGTCTTTCAAGCAATAAATGGGAACAGAAAAAAGTGACAAAGCTAGAGTTCAGGGTTCTGTATTTCATATGAAAATGAAATAGCATCCTCTTTAAAGCAAGGTTTTCCTGCAGCTGCTTTGTCATTCCTTTAGGTGTTGCCTGTGAGCTCTTCAAAACTCCAGCCCTGCATTATGCTGTTGGCAGAGGTGGGTCTCTCCAGAGGGAGGTGTAATGTAATAAAAAATGAAGTAATGGCTCATTTTTAACAATTTAAACCACCTCAAAACCTTAGTGGATGCTGATGGTCTGGTCATTTGGGCAGGGAAATTTCCAGCTCTTGTGCTGCCTTGTGTTTCTCCCTTCACAGCATCCAGGGTAAATATGTTGCCCACTCATGAGGATTTTAAATGGTAAGATTTGATGAAGTAATCCTTTCCTTAGCAGATGGATACTCTAACAGGGTCCTGTTATACAGATGGCACACTGCTGTCATAGCTAAGAATTTCTAGTCACAGTAAGAATTAAAATAAGATTTTAAAAAGGTAGGTCCTTCCAGAAACCTCCAAACGGGCCTCACACTCAGCACATTGGCCATTCTCTCAAGACCTGGCACTTGTTCTGTTTCTTCTTTCTTGATCAGTTTTATAATAAAACAATAACCATGGAACCCACTTTTCCTTTAGGGAGTTTTTTAAAAGAAATTACTTATTTTCATCCCTAGAAAGCACATTTTTCCTGTGTGAGGTAGGGGAAATGGAGTTCCTCCTAAATAAAGACATCATCTGTGTGTTTGATGTTCTGGTGTAAATGTTTGAGAAGGGGAGGCCTTCCAGTGCCTGAGGGGAACTTACAGGAATGATGGAGAGGGACTTTGGACAGGGGCCTGGAGGGACAGGACAAGGGGGAATGGCCATAGGCTACCAGAGGCAGGGTTAGATGGGATATTGGAAGGAAATTCTTCCCTCCCTTCTCTGGCACAGGTTGCCCAGAGAAGCTGTGGCTGCCCAGAACTTGTAGAATCCAGTCACTCTGGGCCTCCAAAAATTATCTAAAGCAAATTACAAAACATTTCATGTGGCCTTGAATTGCATTAGAGTTTGCAATGACACAAAATAACACAACTCAAAACCTCACTTGAGAGCAGCATAAACACACTTGCAGAGTTTCTCAATGTGATTTTCCCCAAAAGATAAACACAATAGAAGACAGTGGTGTTTGTTTTCCTGCAGTTTCTGCACAGTTGTTGAATATTTCATTCCCTTTTTCCCTGGGTATGCCATGGAGGAGCAGTTCCCAGAGAGAGTTGAGTTCCTGTTTGGCCTCTGTTTCATTAATATTTGTGTACACAAACACACCGACACACCAGACAATGCTCTCCCTGCAGAGCACTCACACACATCCCTGCTGCCAGAGCATTGTTTTATACATGGCAGGAAACTATTCCAGAAACTACTTTGCAGTTATCTGGCAAGAAGTGAAGAGTTATAGATTCCTCTGCTTCCAGCCTCATCCTTAGGTGGAGTCAGGGAGATATTTCTGACCTGTTTAATTGGACAAATTCATCACTGGGCATGGGGATGGGGGGGTTGGACTCTGGTGCAAATATTTTCTGCTAGGACTGAGGGCTGACCTGTTGCCATGTTTTGACAGCCTGCATTCTCTCCTCTTACCACCTCCTCACCTGGGGAAGAGCTGGAGGCACTCAGCAGCCAGGATCCCCTCTGGCTTCCTCCAGTGGTGGAAGGACAGCTTTCCATGGGCCAGTAAGGGGAATTAGAGCTCCTACCTTTTAGCAGGAGCTCTGGAGTCATTAAAGCAGGGCAAAGAAATGTCATTCAATTTTGAGTCCATCTCCCTCCAAAACTAAGCTAAATTATTCAAATATCATCAAACCTTGGGCAAAATGACTCCAACAGAAGAGGGAGTCTGAAAGGAAAGAGAGGCACAAAGAGAAACTGGAGAGAGGAGATGTCTCTGTTAATCCCCCAAACATTTTGTGCTCAGTGTTTCTTTTCTCACATTTTAATGATTTGGCACAAGTGGGGAGAAAAAATATGTGAGGCATGTTGATGCTCACAGAAAGCAGAGCTGTGTCCTCTCTATATACAGAGCTCATGATAGAGATATGAATGAGAAATTTATCTCTTTCTGGAATGCAAAGGATTTAGTGAACTTTGGGAACCTTCCCAGTTCTTTCTCTTCCTTAATACTCGTAATGCAGCTTTGAATATAGACATGCAGATAATCAGTATTAGCTGCTGGTGATGGGTTCTTTGTTTTCAAAATAATTTGAATTTCATTGAGCTTCTCTTTGTTTGATCAATAACTATTTGCTACTTCACAGCATTTCCTGATGTGCAGCATTTTCCAGAGGACAGAAAACGTTTTCCTGCTGGAAAGAGATACCAAGGAAATTTTGACCGTAGCAGCTTGAGTGATGTAGGCAGGCTGGGAAGGGAACATCCCCAGGGATAGTTGGGGGAAACATTCTGCCTGCTGATGAGCAGAGATGGCAGGAACACTTCTAAGGAAGCAAAGCAGGAGCAAAGCTGCTCCAGTACTGGAACAACATTAACATTTCCTGAAGAGCTGTAGGATTCTCTGTGCCCTGGGAGGGTTGGCTCCTAACCCCCTTCCTGCCCTCCACATCCACAGCCATCCCAAAGTTTTCCTGATTGTTGAGGCAGGTGCCTGTAAAAGAGGAGGAGTGGGCTGAGGAGCGGGGAATTGGATGCGCAGGTTCTATTCTGACAATGAACTGCAAATTGTGACTCCTGCAAGCCATTTGGCTGCATTTTGTATTCAGTATCTTCATGAAAAAAATTAGATCCCTAAATAAAAACATTCCATCATAGATGAAAGTTCTGAAAAGAGAGAGACAATGGAGACTGTTTTAATGTAAAAGTATCATCTGAAAGCTGGGAGACAATAAATTAAATGACCAGTGCACCTTAATCTGAGCCAATTAACAAGCCTGTCTTCTATTTAATGAAGTGCCTATTGTACATTATTATTTTTATTATTATTTTCAGCGTTTGAAAGGTAAAAAATAAGCCTAAATGGTTCTGTTTTCTTTTCCTCTGCATTACTTGTTACTTCGCTTACAAGCGTGGGAGTGTATCTGTAAGTTTGTATTTCTGTCTAGTCATTTGGAGATTACTTGCTGGCATCACTAATGGACAGTGATAGAACAGGTCTGTGTTTCTTTTAGCCAATATTTTAAGTGGTTGATTTCTTTTTTTTTCCTTTTAATTTAAAAGCTTTAATTTTCACTTCATTCGCAAAGTGTGACTCAACCTCACATAAGCAATTTGTATTTTGCTATGCCTCTGGCCTCCCCTTTCCTTTTCTTTTCTGCTTCCAGCCAATATCATGCATTTTGGCCCTTTGATTAAATAAACCCTGAGCCTTGTACATATCAAATCTCCTCATCTTATCAGTTCCTGATTTCAGTATGTGCTGTGAGCATGAACAAGATACTGAGAAAAATCCCTGTGTGCTTAGAATACCAAAGTGTCTTGTACACAAAGCTGATGGTAAAAGGAGAGGAACTGGTTGTGTGCAAACCTCTGCCTTGCTGCTGGTCCAAGACAGGCTCTTGTGGAGCAAGGTTGGTCTTTGGTTTATTAAATTATACACCCAGCACTCAGGAAAAGAACACCTTGCTTAGCACAGACACCCACCTGTCTGCTGGCACAAGCAGCTTGTGGCCACTTCTGAACACTTTACCTGCTCATTTCTGTTCATAAATGGACTTTCATGGATTCCTTTTCTGCTTGCTAGTGAAGGAATCATGGAACAGTCCTTGCTCTCTACAGCAAGTAGGTGAGAATTTGTGCATTTAGGAATCTGGGTCTAATGGAACTTCTGGGAAGAGCCTGATTCTTTACAGCAGTTATACTCATCACACAGCAATGTAGAAGAGTTAATTGGAAAAGTTAATGTAACAAATCTGGCTGTGATTTGGTTTTCCTGCTGACATAATGATTTTACATTGAATTTAAAGTGAAAATACTATTTTCATATCCCTACTATTCATAAACCTAATACTATTTCATATCTAGGCCTGCACTTCATTGAAGGTCAGTGAATACAAAGCTGACTTCTAAGGATGAATATTTTATATTGGAAAACACTTAAAACTAGATAAACACAAGGCATAAATCCAGACTAGTTTCTGTAAAGAGCTGAGTAACTGCTTCATGCATATCTTCTTATCAGAATATTCAGCATTACAGAAAGGTTTGTGCCTCTAAATTACATAAGAGATTTTCTCTCAACGGTTCTATTACTATAAGAGTAGGGCAACACTTGAAATATTAAATTGTAGTCTCAAAACTGCTCTTCATCAGCATATTTGTATTGACTAAAAAAATGGACATTCCAGCCTTTGACTTACCTGCTCAGGAAATCAAAGGCTGTGAGAGGAAATGAACATTCTCTATTGCCCTCTGCTGCAAGTGCCTTCAGGAGGAGCTGGAAGGACTGTCTCTGAGATGTGGCTGCATTTGGATCCCATGATCTATCAGTTGGAAGTACACAGGAAACAAGTAAGTTATGGGTATGTTACAACTATTTTAAAATTGCTTTTTTGCATTTTTTTCTTCTCTGTTGGCCTGGCTTTTTTGGAAGCATATGAATGCTCTCAAGGTAGGAGGTCTTTACAGTCTGGACTCTTTTTTATTTATCAGAGTTTTTATTGTTATGTGATCAATTAAATCTGAGATGTGGAGCCAGTTATAAAACATAAAGAGTTTGCTCAGCCATTGCCAGGGGGGTTAAATAGGAGCAGATGGTGGTGGGGGTTAGGAGGAACAGTAGGTTATTCCCAAAAGAATGGGGCATAGTGATTGACTTTATGGATGTAATGGCCCTGAAGAAGTCACAGCAGGATTTCTGGGGATTGTAGCATAAATAATAATCTCTTGTGCATTACACATACCATATATTTCATAGCCTTTGGAGGAGTTGCCTATTTTGTTTGCCAATTTGTCAACCACTTGTATTGAAAGAGATTATTCCTCTTGAAGGAGACTTTCTGTGTTTAATCAGATTATGGCACAAAGATCTTTAGTCCTTTCCAGCATTTGGGAAAAAATACTATTTCCCACTACATTTATATACTTAATTCTTGAGTCTGCATTAGATCCATGGCCTGTTATTCCCTATATATAGCCTATTTATAATCCCAGTTAGAGATATTACAGCTGCTTCTATGCCAAAGCAAAAAAATCAAACACAAGAGTATTAAATCTAATTTTCTGCCCTTCATGTAAGACAAAAATACAATGTTATTCAAGCTAAGGCAAAAATGTGGGGGAAGTTGAAACCATTCAAGCTGGCTCAGCTGTTTCTAATTTAACCAATAACCTTCTGAAATTCCTCAGAACTGTAGGTTTTGCCTTTTTAAATGGGGAAAACACCAATGGTTTGGAGGTTTGCCATATATTTGAAATGTTTGAAAGGATAAAAAGGTGACCCAGAATGTCTGTGGGCTGTTTGCTCAGTGTCAGTTCTGGTAAGAGTCCCAGGGCAAGGGAGGGCAGAGCATCAGCAAAGTGCTACAGGCTAAAGATGGAGTTGATGCAGTCAGGGAGTTTTGTGGAACACGGGCTTTGTTAATGGCTTTGAGCTGAAGCAGGGCAGGTCTAAACTAGCTATTAGGAAACAATTCTTGGCTGCTGAGGATCATGGGACACTGGCACAGGGTGCCCAGAGGAGCTGTGGCTGCCCTATCCCTGACAGTGTCCCAAGCCAGGTTGGATGGGCTGGAGCAGGCTGGGCTAGTGGAAGGTGTCCCTCCCCTTGGCAGGAGATGGCACTGGATAGGCTTTAAGATCCCTTCCAACCTGAACTAGTTTATCATTCTATGCCTTCAAAAGCAAAGCTTTCAGTCCTATGACATTAATCCCTAAGAATCTCTGTCACAAAAGTGTAAATGTGTCCAGCCACACAGGTGTGTTTGTGAGCACAGGGCACTGTTCTGCCCTGCTGGTGCCACGGCTCTGGCACACCCCTGACCGGGGGACACTGATTACTGCCCCTGACCAGGGGGCACTGATCCCGACTGGGGGACACTGATCACTGCCCCTGACCGGGGGACACTGATCACTCACCCTGACTGGGGGACACTGTCCCTGACCGGGGGACACTGATCCTGACCGGGGGACACTGATCCTGACCGGGGGACACTGATCACTGCCCCTGACTGGGGGACACTGATCACTCACCCTGACTGGGGGACACTGTCCCTGACCGGGGGACACTGTCCCTGACCAGAGGACACTGACTCTGACTGAGGACACTGGCCCTGACCAGGGGGCACTGATCACTGCCCCTGACCGGGGACACTGCCCCTGACCGGGGACCACTGCCCCTGACCGAGGACACTGCCCCTGACCGAGGGACACTGACTCTGACCGGGGGCACTGACCCAGCCCTGCGGGTCACGGTGTCCCCGCTGTGCCACCCCGCGTGTTCTGTGTGCTCCCCGAGGAGCCGGGCCGTGTCCCCCTCACACCGCCCGGGGCTCTCAGGGCAGGTAAAAAGGCTTTTGGGGTAATTGCTATAATTGGACTAAGCGTTGTAAAGGCCTCCACCTCGTGGCTGTGCTGTGCAAGGAGCCGGCAGCACCCGGCATGGCTGGAATTTAACTTACCGGTAATGCTAGGCGCCTTGCACGTTTTGCTTACTTCCCTAATGAGTCTTTTGGGAATCCTAAAACCTAAATCCTAACAATGTGAGGGATGGTGTTAAAGCAGCGGTGTCCTGGGCTGTCCTTTGACCCGGTCACAGAGTCACAGAATATCCTGAGTGGGAAGGGACACACAGGGTTCATGGAGTCTGACCCCTGCCCTGCCCAGGCACCCCAACAATCCCACCCTGTGCATCCCTGGGAGCTTTGTCCAAACCCTCCTGGAGCTCTGGCAGCCTTGGGGCTGTGCCCATGCCCTGGGGAGCCTGGGCAGTGCCAGCACCCTCTGGGGAAGAACCTTTCCCTGATCTCCAGCCTGACCCTGCCCTGGAACAGCTCCAGCCATTCCCTGGGCCCTGTCCCTGGGCACAGAAAACAGAGATTGGAGCTGTCCTTTGGGAAGAGCTGCAGCCAGCTCCTGGTGAGCTCTGCCCTCGGTATCCTCCCACTGAACAAGCCAAATGCCCTCACTTGCTCCTTGTATGGCCCCTCCAGACCCTTCACCATCTTCATGTCCCTCCTCTGGATTTTTCTCAAGGAAATTGAAAGGACAAAGAGGAGGATGCTGCTTGCATTCCTTTGCATGTTGAGCACATTTTGTTTAACCTCTAGCAGACCTTAAGCAGACTCGAGAGACACCAGTCTGGCCTGGCCATGCCCAGGTGCTGTGTGATCCTGTCTCTGTGCCCATGAGACACCTCATAATGCAGATCAGAACTGCATCAGGCTGTGAGACAGGTGGCTTTCTGGTCAGGCAAGGAGTAAAACAGCTGAGATACCTCAGATGGCAGCAAAGAGCTCAGATATAGGCTGGTTTTGTAAACGGCTGTTGGCTGAGAGGAGACACTGAAAACTGCATGTAGAAACCTTTTGACTAGATATGGCTGGCCAAGTTTAGAAGTTTTAGAATATAATAGAGTATTTCAGTTGGAATGGACCACAAGAATCATCAACCCAACTGCCTGAGCACTTCAGGGCCCACCAGTATTACAGTGTGTTGTTAAGGGCATATTGTCCAAATGTCTCACTGACAGGCCTGGGACATCCACCAGTTTATTTGGAAGCCTATTCCAATGTCTGACTACCTGTTCAGTACAGAAATGCTTCCTAATATCCAGTCTGAAGTGCCTCTGGCACATCTTTGAACCACTCCCACCTATCTTGACCCTGGAACCCAGGGAGAAGAGCTCAGCACCTCTCTTTGCACATTCCCTCCTCAGGCTGCTCCTCAACCTCCTCTTCAAACTAGACAAGCCCAGAGCCCTCAGCTGCCTCTCCCAGGACCTGCCTTCAGCCCTGTCACCCTCTGGATGCATCCAAGGACCTCCACATCCTTCCCCAGTGTTGGGGCCAGCCCTGCACATGGAGCTCCAGGTGAGCCCACACTGAGCCCAGCAGGACCATGCCCTTTCTGGATCAGGGCTGTGTGTGATGCCCCCAGGATGGGATTTGCCCTCTGCTCTCTTCTCCCCAGTACTTCAGTGAGATTCTGGCCACCTCATGTGACAGAGGATGATTGAATTCCCACTTCCTTTCCCAGCCCTGCTCAGCCCAACCTTCTGAGGCAGTGATGGTGGTCCCAAAGGTGCTGTTCCCAAGAGGACAAACGCAATGGTGCTGCACAAGGCTACCCCTTGTAAGCAGGGCTTGCTTTTTCTTTCTCACATCCTCCACCTTTGGCCCCTGCCCCCAAGGAAATATGAGCTGCTTCTCCAGGACTGTACACAGCTGTGGTTTAAACAATGCTGTTTGATCCTGAAGGTTGGTATTCCGCAGAGATTAGAAATCTCTATTTGATCATGAGAGCTGGGGTTCTGCTGAGGTTTGTACTAATCCTCATTTCCCACTTAATAAGGTCTTTGAATATATTCTGAAAAGAGAATTTTGTTTAAAAAGTAAAATAAAATTGATCTTTGGAAGTCCCAAGCTACCCATGTCACATGAATATTCTCCACTTGTATGCTTTTCCTGCTCTCTAAAAGAAAAACCACAAGCTTCATCAAGACTCTGAGTGGATTTGACTAGATCAAACCCAAACAGATTCTTTTTCTTTGCCAGGTCACATTTAAAACAATGTGACAAATCTAAGTGCTGTAATTACTAATAATAATTGAAAATAAACTGTGGACCCTTTCTTGATTTTATCCATCCTACAGGTCAAAGTATTTGTTTCAAAAATACCTTTCTTCCAAATCCAGTGAGAGAATGTAAACAACTTAGATATTGAACTAATTTTCATTTTTTGTACAGATAACTCATTTTTCTTCCCAGTTTCTTTTTCAATTCTGTGACAAAATTGTCCTGGTCTGAAGACAGTCAAAGCCCATTCTTTACCCACTATTCCCATTTCAGTGCTCAGGAGAAGAATTCCCAGTGGTTTAATAACTGAGTTGTGCCTTTGGGTTTATGCACACGCTCCTTTGTTCCGGCCCAGGAGCTCCAGGAAATGTCTCTGCCCAAGATAGCAAATCTAATCTCTGCCTTTGTTACCACGGCCTGCCACTGGGAGATAAGCTTTCATTGAAAGCAAAGCTGTCACTGTGCTATGGGAGCAATATTTGGTGCAGCAGCTTCTGCTTGATTAATAAAAATGAATAATTTAGAGAGCCAGTAATCATTACAGCCGTGTCACTTTGAAATCAGAATAGAGGGTAACAGGTGATTCTGAGCCCAAAAGGGCAACCAGGGGAGGTGGGATGGGGCCCTGAGCAAACTGATCCAGTAAGTGGCATCCCTGCCCATGGTAGGGAGTGGAAGCAAATTATGTTTAAGGTCCCTTTCAATCCAAACCATTCTGGAATACTATGAAATAACACAAATGCTTGTGAAGAGGGCAATTGCTTTACCTGAGAGCTCTGTACATCCAAACTCCATTGAATATACAGAGAAACCAGCTCTAAGCACTAACCCAAAAGTTATAGTGGTACCCCTGCAGTTTCTATCTGATGTCTTGCCCTGAAAGCAAAATCTTACTGCCTGCCTTTTTCTGAAGGCTGTCTCGTTAGTCAAATAGTTAAAAACAGTACAGTCCCAGAATGGTTTGGGTTGGAGG
Organism: Agelaius phoeniceus; assembly: GCF_051311805.1. Lineage (NCBI taxonomy): Eukaryota > Metazoa > Chordata > Aves > Passeriformes > Icteridae > Agelaius > Agelaius phoeniceus. The sequence goes on along the minus strand of NC_135272.1, from coordinate 13,973,870 downwards.
GACTTTAAAGCCCATCCAATCCCATCCCCTGCATGGGCAGGGACACCTTCCACTAGCCCAGCTTGCCCCAAAGCCCTGTCCAGCCTGGCCTTGGACACTGCCAGGGATCCAGGGGCAGCCACAGCTTCTCTGGGCACCCTGTGCCAGGGCCTGCCACCCTCACAGGGAAGAGTTTCCTCTGAATATCCTATCTAAACTTACTCTCTTTCAGCTTAAAGCCATTTCCCCTTGTCCTGTAACTCCATCCCCTTGTACAAAGTCTTTCCCCAGCTTTCTTGTAGGTCCTTTCTACAGAACAACTGTGGCATCAGTGAGATAAAACTCCTATGCTTAAAACCAATTACTGAAACCTTAGAATATTTTATTTTGCAAGAGACTGTAAACTTTCTGCTTCCAGATTTTTTTTTTAATTGAAGACCCTCAAGAACAGTCCCTTGATGAGGCCATCTACAGTAGAGCTTCTAAAATACATTTAGGACACTGCCTACTAGTACTTATTTATCTGCAAAGAAGGTCCACCCTCTGCTTCTTGGCTTCCTGATTCTGTGCTGGGAAAGTCACACTGAGCATCATAGAGTGGCACTACCAGAAAAGGTTATTTGGATGCTGAATATTGCAGTTCAGCTGTGTGTTCTCTCTGTTTGTTCTGGTTTTGAGGAGTGGATTTAGAAGTACTTTAACCAGAACAAAAAATACAACAATAAAAACTCTGTAACTGCAAGCAACAGGAACTAAATTAGTGTAACAGGCATTCCAAGAAGTCTGCAGAAATGCTTTGATCAAAACATACCCAAACCCTGTAATACTGGCACTGGTGTTATTAAGCAAGAATACATTTTATCTTGGCATTCAAGAAGTGTAACAGAAAAAATATGATGCATTACCTTCCTGTAAATTATTTTATTGTACACACAGAAGTTTATATTTTAAGTTATTAAAATGTGAGTATCTTAAAAATCTTCACAGCAGCTCAGGAAGGCTGGGAAAAGACAATATGTGTTTTTGAGATGTTCTGTGGCTGGCATACATGGAAAGGGCACTTCCCCTCACCTTCAGCTCATCTACAAGCCATGGAAAGGAGAGGTTTCTCTGTATTATACTGACTGGATTCTAAAACTCATGAAAATTAGTTTAGTACTGTTGTTACATGTTAATTACTGGGCACAGACAGGGGTAGAAAGAAGTCATGCAGAACGTTGCCAGCAGACCCATGGGCTTCAGCAGCAGTCTTGCTAATCTAGGCCCTGCATTTTTGGAATTTCTATACATGCCAATATACTTGGCACCCTAATCAGTGGATTCAGAAAATCTCCCAATGGAAATGACGTACACAGGTAGGAGAAATGGCAAAGTTTATTCTTCTGCTTGTGTCTGGTGTGTGGCCTCTCTTACTGAAGGAGCAGCTTATTCTGGGTCTGAACACATTGCCTGGTTAAACAGGGATGAGCTGATCCAGAGATGGCTGGAAAGGAAGTGCAGGAGTTTGTTCACCTCTTCAGGCCAGGAATGTGTTATTGTTTGTATTTAACTGGAATCAACATTATTTCTGACACCTTTCAGTATAACAGATAACATTTTTCTTTCAGACTTTCAGACCCAGGAGCCTGAAGGCAGGAGGTAAATCTACCTGGGACTGGAGCATTGAAATAGTAATTTGTCTTTTTAAGCATAGCTGTGATCATTCCTTACAGGAGCTGTCCCTGTGCATAGGCCAGATGCTGTAGTTGCAGAAACAATTAGTTTTCCCAGCCCAGTTTATGTCATTTACTAATGATGTGAATTTACCAAGATTCACTGTGGTGCTTCAGAAAGGGCTTGGCATTGATTTACATGAAGTGAATCTGCTGCTCACTCTTTTGGAGCAGAGACAAACCACAGGCAGTGACCAGAGCATCACTTGATGCTCCACTGAGCTGGAGCAGAATGGGCTTGCTTGTCTCACATGCTGCTGTGGCTTGGCTCCAAACCAAATTTCTCTCTTGCAAGTCAGGCTTTGTAAGAGAAGTTCAGCCTGCCACAGGCACTGGCAAAACTCACTTAAGACTGAGGTCTTAGAGTAGTGACAGGAACCACCGCTGTGCTCAGACTGTGACCGAGGGATTTGGTGACCACAGGGGAGTGACCTCTGGTGCTTACAGCTGGCTTTAGCCCCACACTGCTGCTGCATCAACCTCCTGAGGTCCATTCAGGACCTCATTTGACACCCACTAGAGCTGCAGACCAGCAGGTTGGCTTTGGTATGTGTTATAAGGTAAAGCTGAACAGCCTGTCAGGGCTGTGCAGACCGGCTGCAGCCATAGCTGTGGGTATTTGTGCAAACAATTAGATGTTCTCAAGTCTCAGAAAATGAGCTTGAAATCCTGGCAGCATAGACCTGTGGCTCCTGCTCTCCAGTTTGCAGAGCTGCAAGCCTGGCTGTTGCCACCAGCACCAGGCTCAGAGCTTCAGAACTTCACTCGGCTCCATCTCAGAGCCCTGCTCTGTGCTGGGTTCACTATCTGTGACCAAAGAGTCACCACAATCGAAATGGTGTCGGTTGACCTGTGCTGACTCAGGAGCCTGGTCTCAAGTAGTGCCAGGGGACATTCAGATTGGATAGTAGAAAAAATTTCTATATGTAAAGAGTGGTGAAGCACTGTCACAGACTGCCCAGGCAGTGCTGGAGTCACCATTCCTGCAGATCAAAAACTGAGCATCTGTAGCACTTCATGATATGCTTTGCTTGGCATGGTGGGATTTGGTCAGAAGTTGGACTTGATGGTCTTGGATGTCTTTTCCAATCTTCATGACTCTGTGATTCCTTCCATCTTTGATGCAGAGCTCCTGATACTGCTGGTTCCTACTTTGGACACCATTTGGCTCCCTGCACTGTGCTTTGCAAAACCGGTGCAGAGAAGGGTACAGATGGCCTTGTCTGGGGCAGTGAGTGCTCTTGGAAATGCCTGAGTTCTTTCAGTGGAAAGCCAACAAAATCACCTCAAAGCAGACTTTTATCTGGAAAATTTCAAACCAGACCATGAATCTAACAAAACAATAAGGCCCTGAAAGCAGGTTTGGAATGGAAAATGCCAGGTTACCTGATGCCAAATGATGATTAGCCATTTCTGTTGTTGTGTGTGTATGCATTAGCAACTATGTTTTGTAAGAGGAAACCTTTTTTATCACCCTTTCCTATGAAAGGCTTTTTATTCTTATTATGAATAAAGGCTCAAGTCCACTCTTACTTAACTCATCCCTTTAATCCTAGAAAATGCTGTGCCTGACAGAAGGCTCACATTTCACAGCAGGAAGAGAAACAGACAATAATGAAAGAATTTATATGCAAAACATTCCAAGTTTTAAGAATACCTCTGTTATGCCAAGAAGAGTGTGACTGTGGAGAATACAGTCCATATTGGTAGTAAAACTAGCTCTCCACTACCTAGAGGTCTTGGAAATTTATCCTTGTTAACTACTGGGGAGGTGCTAACTTACAGTCTGGCAGGATTTTAAAGGATGCTTTGGTCTTTATGGGCTTAAATGTAAAAACTGAAACTGCAGACTAAAAAAAATGACTCAAAAATTATGAACTCATAAATTGGGGGAACTTGGTTTCTTCAAATGCTGGGAAAACACATCTCACATGCCTGAAGATATTTAGTGCTCTGTGGCTGAAGAAATCTAAAGCAGGATTTTTAATAATGTGAGAAATATTTAAATTAGCCAGGTTGACACACACACAAAAATATAATATTGAGATTGGAACTGTGAGCTAACACTTTCATGCCAGTGAGGATAGGTGGGGAGAGAAGTGCCAAGCAATTTTCATCAGAGTCTCAGCCTGTACAGACAGGTGCCTGGAACCTGGACTTATGTTTGGTTTAAAACAAAATACTTTTCTGACAGGCTTAAAAGGAGCAAAACTACAACTCTGGAGAACTAAATATTTATTTCCTTCTTTACTATGCAAATGGCACAAACACCAAACTCATTCCCGTTCCTGGCAGGGCTCTAGGCCAGGTTGGACAGGGCTTGGAGCAACCTGGGCTAGTGGAAGGTGTCCCTGCCCATGGCAGGGCGTGAAATGGAATGGGCTTTAAGATCCCTTCCACCCCAAACCATTCTAGGATTCTATGGTTTGTCATTCCATGAAGTAGTTTTATTTCATGATTTATGATCAAGGATGCCTGGATCTCTTTCACTTCAGCTTTATCAGAACACACCCAGAGAACAGCTCTATCTAATTTCTGTCATGGGGTGTTGATTTGATGCTGAACCCTAACTCACTCCTCCTGAGAAGTTAAAACTAGAAGAGTTCATTCCAAGGCATGAGGTGCAGTAATTAAGCTCATCTGTCAACTGCATTCCAGAGGATAGCTCCAGGTATGAGAGGAATGGGATGCTTTGTGATTTTATCTATGGTTTGAGTGTCTGTCATTGACTCCAAAACAAGTTTTTGTCTGTAGAGCCAAAGTGGCAAAGCAGCTGCCCTTTGTAACAGGATTATGATACTTGAAGTAATTTCCTCTTCTTTCAGAACCTATTCTGGATGTCAGCCAGGAAATATTGCTGCTTGCCTGGCAGATAAGGGATTGCAGAGCTATGCTCTGGACTAATTCTGTCAGCACCGTAGCAAACATCTAACCTCAGGTCCTTCTGCAGTGTATAGGACTTGCTTTAGTAATAAAATAATTGAGAACAGTTCTGCATATCCGAAATTGCTGTTACATGTTATAGACTGTCATGTGATGGAACTTTTGTAGATTTTTCTGACTATCAAAGTTCATTTTAAGTAATTCAGAACTATTAAGGAGACAACAGAAAGGTATTGAATGCTAGATTTTCTCTGATCAAATTATTAAACAAATCTATCATTGGACCAGTTTTGAAAAAAAATATATTCTAAGTAAATACATTTTCCCCCCCAATATAAAAAGTACTCTTGCTTTTTGAATTCTCCTATCACTAGAATCTCTCTGTGCAACTTAATTTACTTTCCAGAAAACCGTCCTATAGAAAAGACTTATGTAAATATTAAGTACAAAACATTTGGGCATAGCGAGGGTCTGTGTGGATCTGTGGTGTTTGCTGCTATTTTAAGGTTGTTTTCAATCTCACGTGTGAAAAGTAATTTCATCTTTTATTCTCTAACTTTATTAAAAATAATGCTAAAAATCCATCCTTTCTCTAATCCCTTCTCACAACATTTCATTGTGATGTACCAGCAGAGGGAGATCATGTTCTTGTTCTTCCTCTTGCTTTCCTAACACAGCCTGGTTGCCTAATTGTAAATGTATTGATAACTCTGACATGGTCCATACAATATGTTGAAATTCTCCAGAATAGAATCCTTGCCAAGGAAAAAAATTTAAAACACCTTTAAAGATTATTTTTAAAAAAATTCCTATATACAACAGGCAATTACTCCAGTGGTGAAAGCAGTAACTGTGTAGTAATTTTATCTGTTTTCATAGAATCATGGAATTGTTTAGGGTGGAAAAAAGCCATCCAAGACCACTGAGTCCAGCCATTCTCCACTGACCCAAGTGCCACATCCTCACATTATTTGAGCACCTCTAGGGATGGGGACTCCACTACTGTCCTGAGCAATCTGTTCCAATGCCTGAACACTCTTTCCATGAAGAAATTTTCCCAGAAACCTCCAATCTAAATCTCCCTTGGTGGATCTTGAGGCCATTTCCTCTCTTTCTTGTTTTTTTTACATCTATACATCTAATTCTCTATAAATATAATTTGATGTAAAGCTCATGTGTGCAATTTAATGCATGTACATGAGGATTTCTTGGAGAAATCAAGTGGGAGATCTCCATGGACTGGAAAAGGAGCTCCAGGTGTTTAAGGTGGATGTGGGCACCCATGGTCAGTGGAGATAATGATATTTTAGGGGCAATGAACCCCACACTGCCTCATGCACTGCATTTAATACACAACCACATGTAAGGTTTGCATGATGACATGGCTTTGGGTAAAAATAGCTTGGAATAATGGATAATTAGCATGAATTCCCTATGTGCAGAATTAAAAAAAAATAGGTACATGATTTATTGATCTTCTTGGAGCTGATCTTGAAAAATGACCTTTATTGCATGGTTCTTCTTCTGCTTTCAGTCTGTGATAATGTTCCTGGTGTTTTAATAAAGAAATACGTTACTTTTCTCATTAAATATTTAATATATTGAAATCTCCATCTGTCAGTTTATCTTCTCTTTTGTTTTTCCAAGTAAGCAGCAGAGCAGGTCCTAACTTGGTCCTGGTCTTGCTCCATAATTGCATTAATGAAGGCAGCAACTCTGCTTCTGAGCCAGAAACAAAACTTTTGACCCCTGACTTCTATGTCATGATCACAGGATGGCCTGTTGTATAAAACAAATGTTTTATAACCAAAAGCAAAGTGATTTCATCTTGCAGATGAGAGATGATTCAGTGCTACAGCAGGGTGAAATGGTCTCTTGGCTCAGGCACAGGGTTTGTTAAACAAACTACTCCAGTTGCTACAGCTACTTAGGCCTGTGTCTCACTCTTTTTCACTGGGATGTGAGAGTTTGAAATGTGTTGAACTGTGAATCAAACTGACATTTGTATTTCAGCAAACCTCTGTGGAACAGAAAGAAGATTCAAAATGGCAGAAGCGTCTCTGCAGGACTTCTAGATTCTTCACAATGTAGAGCACACAGCATGTTACAATATCCCATTTTTACAACTTTTACATGAAAAAACTGCCTGTCATCAGAAATGTTTGTAAAACACAGGGAATTGCTACCATTCACCTGTCTGCTCTGATTCTGCTGGAAAGCATTAATTGGCAAAGCCATGAAATATTAGAGCAGACTGAGTTTAAAAAGGAAGCAGGAACCATAAAACACAGGAAGGCCAGAATTCAGCCAGACGCTATAGGTGTGAACATTTCAAAACAGATTTCAGTTCCCAGCTTATCTCTTTATAGCTGTAGGGTAGGAGCAGAGAACATAGCCTGTTCAGATTCAAACCTTGTTTCAGATTCAAACCTTTTGGGAGAGTAGAGATCAGAAACTTGCAAGTTCTTCAGCACCTGGATTATGTAATAAAAACATTCATTCCTACTCAGATGTTAGAATCCAAGGGTTTCCTTAACTAGAGCAGGTTGTTTCTAGTCATGTGGATGCTGGAGAAAACTCACAATGTATTACCCTTCTGAAGAGTCAGAAGGCAGAAGTAGAACCAAAGTTACATACATCCCATGTTTATATTAAATCACAGTTTTTATATTGTTGGGAAAAGTAAGGTACCTCACAGGAATCTGTGAATCCTCTGTGACTGAAAGGCCTTGAGATTGTTCAGTATAGAGGCTCTCTGGTTCTGTCTGCAGCACAGCTTTTAACCATCTTCAGTGAGATGCCTTGGTCACAGAGCAGAGAGATGAGTACTAAAAACACACTGTCCACGTGTGACAGCAGCTGCACAGCTGAAACCACAGGGCACAGGCTGGAAAAGGGTCAGGGGTTATTTGATCCCTTCAGAGTCTGAACACTCATCATATAATGGCATTCACATTTCAAAATCTCCCCCAGAAGCTGTGCAGGTCTTTTCATGGTCTCTGTAGATGAATATGAAGATTATAACAATATAACCACAGATTAATCTATCAGCCCTTTCTCTTTTCTGCACCTTGCTTATCTTTCCTTGCAGATCTCTAAGCAGCAGCTCCAGTGAGCTTCATTACCTGCTTTCAGACTCCTGACATACCTGCTAATTCCTGTTGTAGCATTCCTGTCCTGGGATGGCACTTTAACCCTGCCCTTGCCAAAAGCAGCATAGATTCTGCCTGCATGCAAGAATTTGAGACAAAAAAGGTTATTTTTAGTTTTAGAGCAGTGAATTTGCAGCTCTCATATACAGGATCAGAGTGTCTGCATACATAAAATACAAAGACAGGACTAAAGGTTGGCTAAGAAAATACAGTCAGTGAACTGGAGAGATCTGACTCTACAATACACACTCTTCTCACAGGGAGAGCCAAAGCCACCTACCCAAAACAAACAGCACCCATTCCCTCCTTTTCCACAATTAATCAACTTCAAACAGAAAAAACAAAAAAAGGAAAGGAGGGATGGGACTTTTAGGAGGAGTTGGAATAAAAGCTTTAAATGCATAAAAAGCTTTGTGGAGTTCCAGAGGAAACAAAATACTGTCAAATGCCTGTGACAAGGCAGCCCAGAGTATCTGGGATATGTGCAGAACTTGCTGGCCAGGAGAGAGGTGTCGTGAGAAAGAGCTCTGGTGGATGCAGCCTGCTGCGAGTGGTCCATGGGATCCCAGGAGGAGCATCTGTTTTGGGAGCAGCAGTTGCTCTGTAATTAGAGAGCAGCATCAGCTTTAAAAACAATCATTTTGATGTACTCCTTCAGATGGAAACTTGGGTTTTTGAAGAGGAGTCTTGTTTATTATAAATGAGGGTGAAACAGCCAGCTCTTTCCTCATTAGCAGCCACTGGACAGTAACTATTTTTAGCTGCAAATTACAAAATGGAGCAGATTCAGACAGAAGCACAAAGGGTGAAAAGTATTTCCTTCCCAATCTTCTAAGCCAGTATACAAATTTTATTCATTTTAACTGAGATGAGCTAGAAAAAGGAACTAAACAACTTATTTCTTTACTCCACCTCAGCTAATACTTTACAACAGTCCAGGAGAAATACATAGGGAAAGACTCATGGACTGTTTGGGTTGGAAGGGACCTCTAAAGGTCAGCTTTACCCACACTCAGTGTGACAGTACAGGAGTGTGGTGGCAGGGGGTTACACTATTAAGACCACATCTGTTGGATTCTTCCATGCTCCCAAATTACATAAAGAAAATGCTAAATTCCAGCCCCAAAACTGGCACAAAAAGATGATCAAGGTGAAGCTAGAAATGTTCAGAATTAGGAAGTGTGAATACAACTGCAATATCTGTGCATATGAAGGAGACTCCAGTGGACCTTGTGAGGGTGGCACCCGCTGTGGCAGAGCCAGGGCTGCTCCCTCTGGGGTACCCCTGCACCCCTGCATGCCCTGCCCACAGCCCCCACCCTGACAATCCCCAGGTGTTCCTGCCACGGAGCACTCCCACAGTGCCTGACCTCAGAGTGCCTGTGCTTCGCTCTCATTCTGGCATCGTGTCAAAACCTTACTGGAGAGCATGTCAGAAGGAAAACAAGGATTTTTTTTCCAATGGATGAATCTTTGGCAAACTATGAAAACCATTTCATTGGAGAAGAAGAAAAAAAGTTGTTCCTCTTGCTACAGGACTTTCTGCAAATTTCAAAGGCCTGCTGTGAATAATAGTGTCAGAGCTTCCAAGCTGCAAGGCTATTTTATAGTGGAAAGTGTGAGGCAACCAAAATAAGAATCAGTTTCCACTGTTACAATATAAAGGTTTTGCTTTATGTGGTACCTTAAAAGCCATGTTCAGCGATGTGTGTTTTGGGACACAGAAGTAGGTACCCCAGAGGGTTATTTTTTCATACAGCCATTGGGTTTGTTCTTTCTTGTTCACAGCAAATTGGGAAATAATTTGAGACAGAAAGAACACGATGGCTTTCTTTATGATGCAAAACATAACAGGAATTTGTCCTCCTAAAGGACTGAAGGCAATCCTTAAATCCAAATGCTGCCAGTCCTTGGGATGTTCGAAATACATATTCCTATTTAATGGCGTGAGTGCATCTCTCCTTACACAATTTGTGAGTATTTTTGACAAACCTGGTCCTAGTTTTCTGCTAGCAGAGTTACAGATGAGACAAGTTTTCCATGGTTTGGGGTTTTATTGCGAATGCTTCACACAGCTCTGGTTATGTGCTCCCTTCTCATGACATCAGTGCTGAAGGGGAGAAAGAATGTAAACATCTGCTTTTTATAATTCAATTCCAGGCTTATAACTTGATTAGGATAAGCAATGTTTCTACATGATTTATTTTCCAGTCACAACAATGCACAGTTTTAGCAGCAGTTTGAAGATTAGTAAAATAAGGATGGAAACTAATGAGGTAAATCCTGCTTCACGGTCTACCTTTCTGAGCTGCACTGAACATTGTGCAAAGGCTGGGGATTTCCCTCCCATCTGGTTTTTAAAATGATGTCCTGTTACTCCCCACAGTGCAGGAGGCAGCCCATGGCAAGGAAGCTTACACAGCAGCACTGAGGTGAGCTGGAGCAAAGGGAATTTGGCTCATGACTCTCTATGGAGCCCTTCTATGTGGCATTGGGTCAGGACTGAGTTTTCCAAAGATGCCTGCTGGGACATTGCTGCATCCCTAACAACTGAGGCCTGAAATATAAAGCCTCTAATCTCTTTCACTGCCTGAGCAGAGTTAAAACTCCACTCTGGTCACTTCCCTTCCTTTGTTTTCCAGGCTTTTTCTTGCACCAGAAAACTGACAGTCGCTGGTGCCATTGTCCTGGTCACAGTCTGGAGTCTTTTCTACTCCCTTTAAACTATTAAATTTAGGGATATGCTCATGGGCACTGAGGAGGGCTTCAGTAGTAGTAGTGGATGTGTAACTGAAGCCAAGGGACAGCCAGGGTGGTAGCGCATGTCAGAGAGATTTCAGTCTTGTATCACGTTTCCAGTAATAAAACACTAAAAATCACAGAATCCCAGGATGGTTTGGGTTAGAAGAGACCACAGAGCTCATCCAGTCCCACCCTCTGTCATGGGGAGGGACTTCTCCTACTATCCCAGGTTGCTCCAAGCCCCGTCCACCCTGGTCTTGGACACTGCCAGGGATCCAGGGGCAGCCACAGCTTCTCTGGGCACCCTGTGCCAGGGCCTGCCCACCCTCACAGGGAACAATTCCTTCCCAATATCCCATCCGACCCTGCTCTTCTGGGATGAGCTGGCACCGCCACCCTCACCTGCGGCAGGTGCGGACACACAGCCTGGGCCGGGAGGGGCTGGGGAGCGAGAGGACCCCAGGTGAGGGAAGGACCCTGGCGTGAGGGCGGGACCCCAGGTGAGGACGGGACCCCAGGTGAGGGAAGGACCCCAGGTGAGGGAAGGACCCCGGCGTGAGGGAAGGACCCCAGGTGAGGGCGGGACCCCAGGTGAGGGAAGGACCCCAGGTGAGGGAAGGACCCCTGCGTGAGGGCGGGACCCCAGGTGAGGGAAGGACCCCAGGTGAGGGCGGGACCCCAGGTGAGGGAAGGACCCCAGGTGAGGGAAGGACCCTGGCGTGAGGGAGGGACACCAGGTGAGGGAGGGACCCCTGCGTGAGGGCAGGACCTCAGGTGAGGGAAGGACCCCAGGTGAGGGAAGGACCTCTGCGTGAGGGCGGGACCCCAGGTGAGGGAAGGACCCCGGCGTGAGGGAGGGACCCAGGTGAGGGAGGGACCCCAGGTGAGGTGAGGGATGGAAGCCTGGAGTGAGGGCGAGTCCCCAAGGTGAAGGAGGGACCTCGGGGGTGATGAAGGGACCCCCAAGTGAGGGCGGGACCCCAGGTGAGGAAGGGACCCCAGGTGAGGTGAGGGATGGAAGTCCGGAGTGAGGGAGGGACCCCAGGTGAGGTGAGGGGCCCCGGGGGTGATGGAGGGATCCCCAAGTGAAGGCGGGATCCCTGCGTGAGAACGGCGACCACGAGATGCGGGAGGGACCCCAGGTGAGGGAGTGACCCTAGGTAAGGGCGGGACCCCGAGGAGGGGGCGAGACCCCGGCGTAAGGTCGCCGACCCCGAAGTGAGGGGAGACCCCAGGTGAGAGCGGGGGCCGCAGCGGGCCACGGGAGGCGGGACGGGGGCGGGCACCGCCTCAACCCGCAGCCGGTGCTCCCGGGGCGGCAGGCGCAGCTCCATCCCCAGCCTGGCTGGCAGCAGCGGCCCCGCGGCACGGCCGGGGCTCAGCCCTGTCCCTTGGGGCGGCGCTGCCCCAGCCCTGCCCGGTAGGGAAGGCGGAGCGGGGCCGCAGCCGCGCGCAGACAAAAGCGGCGGTGCTTCCTGCGCCGCGCCTGAGGGGAGAGGGCGGTGGGCGACGGGGTCCGCTCTCCCCTCTCGGGCTTTACTCCCCTTGGTCTGTCCCCGCTTTCCCGGTTTATCCCAGCGCTCTCCCGGGTCCGTCCCGGGTCGGTCCCACCACTCTCCCGGGTCCGTCCCGGGTCGGTCCCAGCGCTCTCCTCGCTCCGTCCCGGTTTATCCCCGAGCTCTCCCGGGTCCGTCCGGGCTCCATCCCCGCTCTCTCCGCGGTTCGTCCCGGTCTGTCTCCGTTCCCCCGGCCCGACTGCCCCCGGTGCCGTTCCCGGCCGCCGCGGGGGCCGCCGCAATGGCAGTCGGTGGGAACCCCGGGGCGCCGGGCACGGTGCTGCTGCTGCTGCTGCTCGCCCTGAGCGCCCGCGCCGTGCCCGAGCCCGAGGCGGTGCCCGAGGGAGCCTCCACCCTGGCCTTCGTCTTCGATGTGACCGGCTCCATGTACGACGACTTGGTGCAAGTTATCGAGGGCGCATCCAAGATCCTGGAGACATCGCTGAAGAGACCCAAGCGGCCGCTGTACAACTTCGCGCTGGTGCCGTTCCACGACCCAGGTAGGGCCGGCCGAGCGGGACCTGGCTGGGGCGGGCAGGAGCCGGGAAGGGCAGCAGGGAGCTCCCGAGGGCTGGCAAAAGATTGGGTTGCATGCGCTTGCAGGGACTGGAGCCTAAGTATTCCTGTCCCATCGCAGTCGTTCTTGCCGCACGCGTTTCTCTGCCGAGGGCGAGTAACATTTTGTGACCACCCCCTCCCTATCTCCCTACAAAGCTTCCCAAAGCCTTCAGAATAGACTGGAGTGGGCTCTAAGTGCGCTTTGTGCACCAAGGAGTAGCTTAAGGGATCAAATACTCCCCTTAATTGTCCAGATACGAGCTGAAGTAGCGTCACTGAACTGCACGTGTAGTAGTAACGGTGCTACTGAGTTATTTTCCAATGCCCTTCCAAGGGAGTGCACTTAAGAAGGTGAATAATGCAGTTACATTCTTCCTCTTGTTCTATGATCCCATGTTTGCATTCAGAAACTTGCAGTGAAATGAACATGGTGTGGTGTGTTTGTTGTGTTGTTTTGTTTTGTTTTGTTTGGGGTCTTCTTTCTTCCCCCCCCTTTCTGCTGTACATCGTGTGTTCCTCTCTTTCAGCATCTGTTTTTTGTTCCCTTCCTATCCATTTTCTCTGGCTTTCTTCCTCTTTGCTTGTCAAATTCTTCTGTTGACTTGAAGAGGAAATAGGAACAGGATGCCTCAGGCTGGTGATGTGTGCTGTACTGTGCAGTAAAAACTCTCTTAAAAAAAAGAAAAAAGAATCAGAAAGTGCAAAAAAGCTCTTGAAAATGATCTTTTGGCTTTAGTTCCCATGGAATATCTCAGAATATGCTCAATGCTTAAGAGTTTCATTTTTGCAGGAATGTCAGCAAAAGAAGTGGACATCCTCTCTATTTCCCCCCAGTCACAGATACTTCTGCTTACAAGATATATGTTTGCTATTGGTGTAAATACCTTAAACCAAGTGCTTAGAAAATTAGAGGGAATTGCTTGTATAGGTTCTCTTTTTTATTACAGAGTTCTTCATTGTAATATCAGAGTGTTCTACCACAAAAGGGTCCTTACTGTTTCCACATTTGGTGTCATTTTCTTTTTGTTTTCCCTCTGTTCCCCTTGGCCCCCTGTTTTTTGTTAGTTTATGGAACAAACTTATTATGGGACTTAAAAAGCATCATGCCACAGAAATGAACAAGAAGGAAAAGATTTGGGTCAAGTGTACAACCTAGAACTGTTTTATATCCTTCTGGAAAATCAAGTTCATCTCTTTGGAGCTCTTTTTCCACGGAATGGCCAGAAAAATCAAGGAGGATGGGTTAGGAGTGTTTTGGTTTGATTTTGTTTCAATGATAGCTTATCTTCACTTTAGTGAGCAGAAAGGGGTTCAGGGTAGGAGTTGATAGTTCTCTTTTTCAGAGGGATTGGGTGCATCCACAAGAGCAAGAAGATCTTGTGTGGTGCACTTTTACTGTGCAGGTTTGTGTGATGGTCCTTTGTTCTTGTGTGCACTCAGTAGAAAGAAGTCTCCGCTTTCTCTCATGGGTAGTCCTGTGCTTAGTTTTCATCACAGACACTTGCACTTCATCTGTTTCAATAGCTCCTGTTTTCTTTCTCATCTCATATGTTTTCATTCCATTTTTCTTCTGCACGTTTTCACCTTTTCAGTCCTTTTTTGTATCCTCCTCACTGGCTTTGCTTCCAGTGCCTCTCTAGGTTCTTTCCTTGTGTTCCAGACTGACTCCTTTGACCATGCTTTGCTGTAACCATCCCTCCTTGCTCTGTACAAACCTCACCAGCAACAAATCCACTGCTACCTTCCCCTCCTTGAGTCACATTTTCCCACTCGCTGACTCCTTGCTTCCTTGCCTCCTCCCCCATTCCCTCTCCTTGCACAGGAGATCCCTTTCCTTGGCAACTGTTAGACTTCATTCAGTGGAGTGACTGAAACTTAAACCTGCAGAGAACTGACCTGCAGAGCCCAGAGCTGCTGGCAAACGTGCCTCAGAGTATCCTGTTACACCTCTCTGTGTGGAAGCCCAACTTCCCTGAGGGGGCCTTGCCTCTTAGAGTGATGGATAACTTGTGAGGGCAGGGAGCTCTCTCAAAGTGAGGATGGACAATTTTCAACTTCATTTTGTCCTGGTTTCTGAAAACTACTTTTTTGGTCTTTCTCAGAGTTAGACACACCACAGCCCAATGTCTTGAATTTCATGTAAGGTGCAGATGACTCCTGGTTATCTGTACCGTGCATCTGATGATGACCATGCTGAGGCACTTGAAAAGAAAATGTAAGAAATGTGGTTTTGACCACTTCAGCCTCTTTTTTTTTAATCTATAGAGAAGTAACTTTACTCAAAAACCTCATAAAAATATTGCTTGGCAACTATTTCACGGCATCCAATTTGTTTACCTAGTGTTGTTCTTTCTGAAGGTTGCTCAACTGAATTAATGAGCATGAAGCTCTTTTTTTCACAAGGTGTGTTGTTATTCACTCAATTCTTCTTCCAAAAAAAAAGACCTTTTATGTAGTTGCCTCATAGGCAGATTTTCTGGATGTTTTGGTGAGGAGCTGTGGTCTCTGGGGCAGATGGGATTCTACAGGGGCTACAGGTGCAGTTGGGGTTCAGGTCCAAGGAGCTTCTCCTTGTATAAAGGTGCCCTGATGCAGATACACTATTGATAGGTAATTGCAATTTAAATTGGGTGTGGATTTGGTTTTGAACTCTTGTTTTCCTAGTTTGTATTGCAGAGTGCACTTGGCATCCCACAGGGTACAGCTGGATTGTAAATAATTTAGTATAAATGTAGTCTAGCAGAATATAGGAGCATTTTAAAAATAACTCAAAGTGTGGCATTATTAGTGCTGTATTGAGGCACTGGAGCTTGTCCAAGGAAGGGAATGAAGCTAGGGAGGGGGCTGGGGCTGCAGGAGCAGCTGAGGGAGCTGGGAAAGGGCTCAGCCTGGAGCAAAGGAGGCTCAGGAGGGACCCTGTGGCTCTGCACAGCTCCTGACAGGAGGGGACAGCCGGGGGGGTCGGGCTCTGCTCCCAGGAACAGGGACAGGAGGAGAGGGAACGGCCTCAGGCTGGGCCAGGGCAGGCTCAGGGTGGGCATTAGGGAAAACCTTTTCACAGAAAGGGCTTGTAAAGCATTTGCACAGGCTGCCCTGAGCAGTGGTGGAATCCCCATTTCTGGAGGTGGTCAACAACCAAGTGCATGTGGCACTTGGGGACAAAGTTTAGTGGTGGTGGTGTTGGGTTGATGGTTGGACTTGATGATGTGAAAGGTCTTTTCCAACCTGAATGGTTCAGTGATTCCATGATTGTGATGTGCCAATGCACTGGGGTGTGTGATGGTAGGTTTAAATGTCGTGTTTTCCCTGCTGCAGTGGGATTTTGGTGAAACAGGAATACAAGTATATTTTTAGTGTCAAACCTGAGACTTTTGGCACAGAATTATGGCTTACGGAAAAACTTATCACATTTCTATACCATGTACTATTTGGTGGGATGCAGAGAGCTCAACTCTGGAAAAACCTTTGCTTTGGATTCTACTTTGTGAATAACCATGTCCAGTGCTTTAACAGATTACAGGGAATTTTTTTATTGTGGGCTTTCAATGCCTAAATGTGATCACAGAACTTTTGTAGATAGTGGAAAGGGCTGTTGACTAAGAAAGCTCTTGCCAGATTTGTGTTCAATGGAAAAACTGGCGTGGGGGGTGGAAAATTGTCCCAAATTTAAGAAGAGTTGGCACAGGAAAATTTTGAACTGGAGCTAAAGCTGGAGATCAGCAAATGCTTTTGTAGTTGCGTGCTGTGGGTCCTGATGTCCTACTAACTCCCATTGTATCCTGTGGAAATGGGATTGGACTTGGAATGTCTTTATTTAACATCTGTGGCCAGCTTTGCTATTTTTTCTTTATGCCATTAAGGAATTTTGGAATGCAAAATAAGCCTGAGAGGACTAATTCATCCCTATTATTTTTCTGTAAAGCTAATGGAATTATACCAGTCATAACTCACTCTGTGTGATTTAATCAAGCATTCCTTTAGTGTGAATGGCTATTCTATAGACCAAACTCCAGTAATTAAGACAAAAATGAAGGGAATATGTAATCTCTGGACTTCCTAGGGTAGAGAATGGTGTTTGCCTGTTCATACTCTGCAATATCTAGAGAACTCTGAGCATCTCCTGACCCTTTTCCTACAAATCAAAGAGAAAACACTGTGTGAGAAAAGGGGAAATGTTGATAATGCTTAGTTTAGATGGGAAACAGTATTGAACTTAAGTCACATAGTAAATGTGTAGGAGAACAAGGAATATTTTGTTTTGCCTTGATCCCACTCCTCTCTTTTGAGAGAGTAAAGCTCTTTCCTATCTTGGAGTGAAGTTATGCACGTAGTTATGTTTAACTGGAGTCTCCTTTAACAGACTGGCAGGGCTGTGTCTGTAACATGGTTAGGCTGCTGAACCACATACTAGCTTGGATCAAATTCAGGAGGTCATATGAAAAGTCTGGGAACTTTGGGCTTTGCAGGTTTGATAGTTTTTTTTAGAAGTTATAATGAAGAAGTAATGTTTTTTCCAGAGGAGGAATCCTGTGAAATTAAAATGAGGCTATTAATGGAGTTAAAGTTTTTCATAGTTCCTGACAGAAAAAGGAGTGTGGGTGTGCAGATGGATAATGGAAGGGAGAGGGGAAGGCACTCCTGTGTCCTTGCTGTACCCTCAGCTGGATGGTGTCACAGCTGGTGTCACTGCCTCTGCCTCTCACATCCAGCTCTCCTTCTCCCATCTGCTGCCCTGAACCTTTGCATTCTTCTGTCACTTGAGGTCTTTGATCTTGGGCTTTACTCTCAGATTTATGGATGTCTGAACTTCTCAGGCAGAGGCTGCATGTGTGTAAATCAGTTGGAGAAGATGAAGAATGGCCCTTCTGGTATAGAAGTAGAAGGGGCGTTGTCTTCAGCATTCCCTCTGCTTCTTTTGTGGGGCAGAAGAAGTGCTTCAAGACTTGTTATTAGGAACATGGCTGTGGAGAAACACTACTGCAGCAGTGGTTTTCAAAGCAGGGAGAACAAGTTTAAGGGAAAAGTGTTATTCTGTGCTGGTATCTGAGTTTACCCACACCACGGAAATGGAATGGGAGCAGCATGAGAAAAGATTGGTGTCACAGCAGCTGTGGCTGTCCCTTGGAACAGGATCCCTGGAAGTGTCCAAGGCCAGTTTGGATGGGACTTGGAGCAGCCTGGGAGAGTGGAAGGAAGATCTTAGTGGGCTTTAAGATCCCTGCTGACCGAACCCAGCCTGTGATTTTCTAATTTTAATGAAAAGGGAGACAGCTGAAAGAGGGAGAGGAATATCACCCTGTGTTCCTGTCCACATTCTGGAGGCCTTCTTACCTTCCTTAGTAGGTAAAACTGCTTAAAATTGTTTGAAAACTGTCTTCTGTTTGAACTAGACAAATTATTAGGTTGCCCAGAAAAAATAAACTGCTTACAAGTGAAGTTTCTGTGGGCAAATATTTCTTACTGGGTACTTATCAAAATCCCATAGTTTCTATAGGATAATGTATTGGTTGTTTGGTAGCAGGGGTCTCACAGAGATGGCTCCTGGAAGCTTCCACCATGTCCAGCAGAGCCAATCTCAGATGGCTTTGAAGCTGGACATGCTGCTGGCCAAAACTGGGCCAATGAGAGAGGCTGGTAATGCTTCTGTGATGATTAATTTAAGAAGAAAATTGAAACCAAGTCATGGATTTTTGCTCCTAGTCAGAGAAGAAGAGGAGGTGAGAACATGTGAGGGAAACAACATGGCAACACCAAGGTCAGGGGAGAAGGAGGGGCAGGAGGTGCTCCAGGGGCCAGAGCCGAGATTGCCCTGCAGGCTGTGGTGAGAGCAGGATGAAGCAGCTGTGCCCCTTCATGGGGATCCACAGGGGATGCAGAGATCCACCACAGCCCCTGGGGATCCATGGGGGATGCAGAGACCCACCACAGCCCCTGGGGATCCATGGGGGATGCAGAGATCCACCACAGCCCATGGGGATGCAGAGATCCACCCACAGCCCATGGGGATGCAGGGGGAATGCCGAGATCCACCCACAGCCCCTGGGGATCCAGGGGGGATGCAGAGATCCACCCACAGCCCCTGGGGATCCATGGGGGATGCAGAGACCCACCCACAGCCCCTGGGGGAGGTGCCCATGCTGGAGCAGGTGGATCCCTGGAGGAGGCTGTGCTCCAGTGGGAGACCCAGTGGAGAGATGGATCCTGCTTCCAGGCTGGAGCAGCCTGTCCTTGGAGAGGACTGCACCCCATGGAGAGAGAGAGCCACACGCCGCAGCGGTTTGGGAGGGCTGTGTGCCTGTGAGAGGGACTCGCCTTGTGGCAGGTGTGGTTTGGCTGCTGCTCTTGAGCAGCTGGAGAAGTTCACAGGGAACTGTCTCCCTGTGAGGGAGGGACCCCATGGTCTCACAGGGAAAGGACTCCTCTCCTGAGCAGCAGGAGAAAATCTCGGTGATGAACTGACCAAAACCCCCATGCCCTGTCTCCCTGTGCTGTCAGTGGGAAGGAGGGAAGGGCTGGGGGGAAAAGGTGTTTTAAGGGCTTATTTTACTTCTCATTATCCTCCTCTGATTCTGTTAGTAATAAAGTTCACTTTGCAACCTTAAGTTTGCCCTTGAAGTGTTTTCTCCCAGTCTTTATCTCAATTCACAAAGACTTTGTCAACTTTTTTTTCCTCTCCTTTGCCCAGCTGTGGCAGGGGAGGATGAGCAAGCAACTCTTGTGGGTGCTTGGCATTGGGCCAGTGTCAAACCACAGCAGATAGATAGAGAAGAATTGCCTCAATTCTCTTTGAAAAGAGTAAGGTCAGAAGCCAAGAAAATGATGCTCTCCGCTTAATTCAAGTAGTTGTCTTATTTGAGAGTTGAGTGGCTTTTATATTGCTACCAATGTTGAAAGTGGGAAGAAAAGGTGCTAATTTAGGAAGTCTCATCTCCCTCTTCTTCTGATGGATCACAGAATACCAGATTAAAGCTGGTGACAGCTGATCTGTCAGAGCTCTGTGTTTTGGTGGCCTCAAATTGGTGGACATCCCATCTGAAAACTCAAGGATGTGTAAGGATTTGGGGTTTTTAGGAAGCTGGTTTATCTTGGACTGAGATACACAGTGACAGCAATAATGAGCACATATCCAAATTCTGAGTTTTTTCCAGGTGTTTCAGGAGATGCAGTGTAAAGGTACAGCTGTTCAGTGCAGCCTTGGTATGTCTGAGGGTGAATGATAAGTAGACTTGGGCATAATAACTGGAAATTCTGCTCTTTTGTGCTAAAACTGATGAAGTATTGCTATTAATATTTCACAAGTGACAATTTCAATGGGAAATACTGCTTCCCTAAAGCTCAAAAAGTGCTCAATGTTGTTACCACTATCAAGTGTTATTGTTGCTGTCATGAGGTGAGTGGCTGTCACCAGCACTGTGGAAGTGAAGAGCTCTGGGCTGATAAGGATGAAATCTAAAGCACTTAAAGACATTTTACATCTCTGAGGCTTCTGGGATAACTGGACTAAGCCTGTGGGAAATGAGTGTTTGAAACCTTATTGTCACCCTTAACAGAGACATTGTGATATCTATAAAATGAATTCCCTGTGATTGCATGGATGTTTTCTTGTTCCTCTAGAGGGATTTATCTGGGGTCCCTCTAAAAGTAGCTGCTTATATAGATTAGAGATGACAGTAAGTATTGCCAGTGCCAGAAGCTCCAAAATCTGTGAGGCAGCCAAAATGTTGTGACATGATCCAAAAGCCTGTTAGAGCATCACTTACAACTTATTTTTCTGCTGTCTTAACTCTGCATGTCCAGCCCAGAAGATATGCACAAGGGTGAATTTCCCCTCTGGTTCTTGAATCCTTCTGGCAAGGGGAAGGATTATTCTCCCTGTTTTTATTTGAAGATACAGTAGAGATTCTTTCCTTGGGAAAGAAATGATAATGCCTCAAATACATAATTCTTTTCTGCTTTGAATTACAAATTATTTTTCATGTTACCTTTGAAATTGTTGCCTATGGAACCTAGAAGCTACTTATTCTATGCTTTGCTCTCCTCAGCTCCAAGTGGTTATAATTCCAAGGGAAGCTCTGCAGCTCAATAACAGTGCTATTCTGTCCTTATAATTACTACTGATGTCATTTATCAGGTGAGTCTTGCTGTTTGTTAGCAGTGTGCACCTTTTCCCTGGAGCTTCTGGAATTTGCATAGAGGATACTTCACCTGTTGTGTCCCATGTAAAAGTCACAGGGCCCTTGTTAACTCAGCTTTTAGGTACAATTCACAGAGGGATCTCCTCCCAGTTTCTTAACGACTTTTTAAACAAAGAAACTTCCTCATTCACCTTCCTCTCTTTTCCCTGCACTCTGAATTTATCTCCCAGGGCTTACAGCAGCTTGTATTTCACACAATCACACAGAGAAGCCCAATTAATCCTATTCATGGCAGTAATTGTTTAACACTGGCTATGGGTCTTGATGGGAGCTCTGTGGTGTGGAAAGCAAAGAGCAATTTCTGCTGCTGCATGCATCTCCTGGATTGGTTTAAATGCACACAAATCAAATTCCTACTTCTGTATGAAAAGCAGATATTTGATGCAGATCCTCAAGTACTTTTAAGCTATGAATCAACTGTCCCTCCCTGAGGCTGATCAGTGTCCCATTTTCATCTGTAGAAAAGAACTGTTTTCTGAAAATGCATGGTAATGAAGTGAATAAGGAGCCATGAATATTGTACACATCTTTATTTCACTTTAACTGAGGCAATAGTGTTGATTGTAAAGAGAATTGTCACAAAAATATGACAGGAAAGTTGAAAAGGAGGCCAATCAAAGCATTTCCCTCTTGAAATGCTGAGCTTCCTCTTTTCAAGTGCCAATCCTAGAGGAAAACTAGAAAAAAATGTCTTTGCTGTGGGGAATTAGAATCATGGAATTGTTAAGCGAGGTTACTTGTTAAGAGGTTGGATGAGACTTCTTAAGCTCACTGAGCCCAACCACTAATCCAGTGCTGCCATGTTCACCACTGAAGCATGTTCCCAGGTGCCATATTGACATGTCTTTTGGGCACCTGCTGGGATGGTGACTCCTCCACTGCTCTGGGCAGCCTGTTACAGTGCCTGGTGAAGACATTTTTTCCAATATCAATCTTAACCTCCCCAGGAGCAATTTGAGCCTTTTTCCTCTCATCCTGTCCCTTGTTCCCTGGGAGCAGAGCCCAACCTCCCTGGCTACCACCTCCTGTCAGGGAGTTGTGCAGAGCCAGAAGGTCCCCCCTCAGCCTCCTTTTCTCCAGGCTGAGCCCCTTTCCCAGCTCCCTCAGCCCCTCCTGCTGCTCCAGCCCCTTCCCCCCAGCTCTGTTCCCTCTTCTGGACATGAATTAATAGTGAATGAATGCCTTTAGGGAAGAGAATGAAGTTGAGTTCTCAAGGGAGAACGAAGGAAAAGAACCACCCAAGACCTGAAAACTGGTGAAACTGACACTGTGATCCTTAATCCTTGCTCTGTGTGCTGCACTGCTGTCCAGCAGTACTGCCTTGGTAAGAAGCAGGCATGAGGCCCTGCCCAGGTGCCTTGGAAAGCCCACCAAGGGTGATGCAGACGTGTGCTGTGTGTTACTGCAGAGAGTGAACAGTACCTGTCCTGCAGAGGGGGCGTGGAGTGATGGGACTCCCTGTGCTGGTACAAGTTGTGTTTGAGCTTTTCTTAACCAATGGGGAGAAAAGGGAGTTTGTATTGGGTTGATGACTTTTTTCAATGAATTGTGCAATGTTCATTCTGCATCCTGCTGGACCAACTTGTTAGAAACCTTAGAGCTATTTCCCCTGTACTGTGAAAACAGGGAATGGTCAGGACCCAAAGGCTGCCAGAGCTCCAGGAGCTTTTGGACAATGCTCTCAGGCACAGGATGGGATTGTTGGGGTGTCTTGTGTGGGGCCAGGAATTGGACTGGGTAATCCTTGTGGATCCCTATGAACTCACTTTGTGATTCTATGACTTGAGGTCTTCTCTGTCATCTTTTCTTATGTGTTCTTTATCCTTTGTGTGTGTATCAGAGGCTGCTTGGAATTCATACTAGAGTGGATTCTGCTCAGTGGAGGATCTGGCTAAACCAGATTAAGGACTATGGAAAAGGAGCAGATATTTCATTTAGCTAATGTACTTTGAATATGGCCTAAAGCCTGGTAGGAGGAACCCTTCAGACAGAGAGCCCTCAGATGCCAGTTGGTATATATTTTCCAGTCAATGATTTAATTGTTGGCATATGCTGTGGCTTTGGTTTTGAAGGAGACACATGCATCAGAGGAAATATTGAGAACATATGTTTTTCAGTTTGCAAATGGCAAAACAGTTTCTCTGTTGAGAGTGATGGCGTTACTTGATCAGCTCACCCTGCCTTGGTAATCAGCAGTTTTGTTAGAGGGAATAGGATGGATTCAATGAAATATGCTCTGGGCTGGCTGCTTTTTGTGCTTCATTACTCCAGCCAGGGAGAATGTTCTACCCCTCACTTACATTGTTGAACATAATGTGTTTTTTATAACTGGTGCTGGTGTTTAGGATTTCCTGTTTGAGGTGTGCTGCTCTGAGATCAGATTTACGAGATCCTTCAGCGATGCTGGCAGTGAATTCATGCCGTGCAGTTGTTGTTGGGTGAACTCTGGGTCCAAGATTTGCATTTTGCAAAGGGATTGTTTGCAGTGTTGCATTTTTAAGGGGGATCAAAATGGTTTATGGCAATATCCCCTTGTGGTCTATGGTTAAGCTTCTTTTGTTGCTTTTTGAGGAACATGAGCAACCTACTCTTTGGTAACTGGTTTTGCCAGGGAGAAGCACAATGACTTCATGTTTCTGAAGCACTTGGATGGGATCATGTTATGTCAAGACACATGAAGCCACGGCACTGAGGACAGGATCAATCCCATTTCACTTCAGGCACTTCAGTGATCACTCTCAGCTGAGGGGCTGGTGACCCAGAGGCTCTTTCTATAAATCACAGAATGAAACTGACACCTTAAGGAGCAATTAATCCCCTGTGAATTTTGAAATACTCTTTGGAGATCTCATTTGCTTTCACTGGCTGTAGGGGAAGCAAAGGTTAGTTCAGTCAAAGCCCTGAATTTAGAACACAGGAAGTTAATTGAGGGGCTTTCTGCTTTCTAACATTCTGCACTGGGCTGATTGTCCACATAATAGTCCCTGAGGTTTGTTTCACACCTAGGTTTTCATCCTACCAATGGGTGCCAAGGGCTCTCAGGGGGAATGGGTTATTCCCACATGGCGATTCCCTGGCTCCCATCAGCAGCTAAAGAAGGCCCCTGGCTGGGCAGCCTCAGCACACCCTGAGGGCTCCTGTGAGCCTGCTCTGCCAAGGGCCTTGGTGTGTGTCTGATCACGGGGCTACTCAGCAGCTTATGCACCTCCTTTGCTCTCTCCACAGATTATTGGCAGGGTTTGAACCTTGGGTGTTCAGAGACCCCGTCTGTGTCAGCTAAAGGAGTGACACTGGCAGCTCCAAGGCTGACAGATGGTGCCATGGGACAGTCCCCAAGCAGGGGCTGGGATGCACCTGATGCTGTGTGTGTTCATGTACTGTTCTGTGTCCCTCTACTCCTCCATCTTGATTTGCTTTGGCACCCTTGGTACTCCTCTTCACTCTGACTGCTTTGCCAAGTTGTACCCCTTCTCCTACAACATTCCGAGCCTAGATTTCAGTCTACAAGGCATTACTGGTAAGATGTATGCATTTTTGGAAATGACATATTCCCAGACAGCGAGCCAGCATGTGTCAAACATTGCAAACAACCAGAAAGGGTTGAATTTGCTCTCAGTGATGTGTCCCTGTTAGCAGGCTCACCCATTCTCACTGGAATCGTGGCTTCCTTACCATTTGCTCTTGGGAATAGGCCAGTAAGTGTGTGATATAGGTACAATGAATTAATATTATGCAGCATTAAAAGCCAATTTCATGTAGCCTGATACATAGTGGAGCCAAATATCAACTTTATGGGATAAATTACAACCAGCAGAGCTTGCTCAGCAATGAGAGGTAACCAAAGCAGAACAGTACCCCAGTTCTCAGCCTGGAAAAATGCTGCTGCAGTGGAGTGAGTGGGGGTGGGTTTGCAGCATGGAATGAAAATGAAGGAATGTCTTGTGTTGCTGTAGTCCCTGCTAAATGTCTGGGCTGTTTGCTCGGGATAGCAGCTCTGAGCTGTGACTGTAGGTTACTGCTGGACTCCTGCCAGCTTGTTTAAATTAGATTCCTAGCCCGGGGGCTGGGGTGGTCAGCAGGAAGCCATTGTAATTTTCATGTCTTGGACACCAGTGTATTTTCATGAGCTGAAGTGAAGTGTCTCTGGGGATGCTGAATATCTCTGAAACATTTCCTGAGTTCTCTTAAGCTCTGCAATGGTATGTCCGAGTCTGTTTTCCAAAGGATGGAGCTTTTTGTTTAGTTAGTGAGGTCTTAGTTCACTTGAGTAGTATGCTTTTGCTGTTGGAACTTAGTGAGGAACAGAAGAAGAGGAGGGAAACTGTGCAGGAAAAATGATGGGCTCTGTCTTAGGACAGCTAGGAGTACTGTAATTTCTTTTATGCCCCCATATTAATTTGTATTTCTGTTTACTAAGGTCTTCATGAGATTGTGACTTTAAGCTACTGTGTCAGAGCCATTTTTTAGGCTGTGAATAGGGGAAATGTTTGGACAAGCACACAATTTTAGGTAAAAGAGTAATAGCTGGAGCACCCAGGCAGAGAACCTGTGATTCTGCCCATCTTTGGGCAGATCTTTTCCCATTTTCTGTTACTTATGCCAATACAATAGTGGTGTGATTTTTAATTAGAGATCTTTAGCATCACTGTGCACAGTAATTGCTGTCATGTACCAGAGCCTGAGTACCAGAAACACAACAAGAACCCAGGGTGATGTCCCTGGTGATGCTTGTTGAATTAAGACATGGTGTGCACTGGCTGGGGTAACATTTTGGCTACACTCCTACAGCATTTGGAGAACATAACAAGCAATGTTATGTTCACAATGGTGCTTGGTCAGGATTGTTTACTCCAGATTTAACAGCACACATTTAAACCCTTACATCTCAGTGTCTTAGGATATTTCAGATATCTGTGTGCTTTGCTTTGTTTTGTTGGTTTGATTTCTTTTTTTTTTTTTTTTTGAGTCTTGGGTTTTTTTGTTTGTTTTGTTTTGGTCATGTCTTTCCCTTTTTAAATTTTACATAAGCTGAATCAAATCACAGGGAATTCATGTGACCTACCCCTGAGTCACAGTTCTCTGTGTTAACCACAAAACCACAAATCATTTTTTTCTCCCTGAAATGTTTATTCCCTCTTTTCATTTCTTTCCTAGTCTGTCTGACTCCTCATCTTTTTATCTTTGTCTCTGTATTCAGCCGATCACTTCCTCAAAATTTCCACTGACCCTTTTTCCTCAGAGGTTCAGTGTCCCTTCTCAGTTACTCCCTCCATATCTCAAGATTTCTTGGCAGTCTGGAGTATCTTTTGCATATACACACTGGATCCTGGTGGTGAAGTGTGCTGGTGCTAAAGAGAATATATTCTTGCTCTGAAAGAGGTGCTGTATTACCCACAAAAAGGTTTGTGCAGGGGAACTCAGAACTGTGGAATGGGTTGGGTTAGAAGGGACTTCAAAGACCATCTGGAACTGCCATGAGCAGGGACACCCTGCACTAGTTCAGATTGCTCAAAGCAATCCCTTCTTCTGTCACTCCAAGCCCTTGTCCTAAGTCCCTCTCCAGCTCTCCTGGCCCCTTTAGGCACTGCAAAGGGCTGTAACATCTCCCTGGAGCCTTCTCTTCTCCAGGTGAACACCCCCAGCTCTCCCAGCAGAGGCGCTCCAGCCCCAGCAGCATCTCCATGGCCTCCTCTGGACTCTGTGCAGCAGGTCCATGTCTCCAAGTATTTCTTGTGCTGAGGGTGGAGTCTCACCAGAGCAGAACTGAGGGGAGAATCCCCTCTCTCGACCTGCCAGGCAGTGTTTGCCTCAGCCTGATTGAGGCTGGTAGCTAGGACACATCTCATTCCCACTTCACATGTTGGCTATGGGAGTGAGTACTTTTGTAGATTTTGTTCTGGGTCAAAATTGGACCAACTGACCCTGATATTTTGTTTTCTGAAATTGTGCTGAATCTGTTAAGTTACACTTTCCTAAAGTTGTAAGTGTAGTGGACAAAATAATTGTTCTGCACCGCTTCCTGCTTCCCTCTTCTTTAAGGTCATGGCTTTTTCTGATCCCCAGCCATGAGTGCTGCCTGGCAATCCCAGATTCATTCCCAAACAGTCCAGGTTAGTAGAGGCTGAAGAAGCTCTTCACTTTGGGAGCTTGGTTAGAGTGCATGAGCCACCCTGGGGCTGAGCAGAGGAGGTGATGATGGTTTGTGTTGTGGTGGTTCTGGCCAGCAGGACTGGCAGTGGGCTTAACTGGCAGAGCTGCAGCAGGGAGGGAGCATCCCTAGTGCTAATGAACTGGAAGGATTGAGTTACATGGGATCTGTGTATGAGGGAGAATCTGGACAGTCTCTGTGAATGCTGACAGTGGGGGAAAAATGAGGCTGCTTTGTGTGTCAAGCTTTGTTCTCAATATTCCTGCTGTGGCATATGCTTAGGGTGTGAAAAGTGGGGATCATGTCATTGCTGTAAAACGTTGGTCCTTTCTCTACTTTCCAAAGTTGGTTTGAATGTCATTCTGTTACCCAAATGAGTCGTGGTGTAGGGAGGTGAAAATAATAACTGTTGGCTAAATGGCATTTTGAATAATTGGCAATTTTACCACATCAAGCAAATCTTTTAATGCCTTGGTGGTTTGTCACAGCCACTGATATGATGTGTACCTGTGGCTGGGACTTTGTCTAGAGGGAGGGCACAGAAATACTCCCCAGTCTAGAGGTGTATGGTATGGTCTGGAGCTGGAGCTGCACCTTAGCAAATGGTAAGAGTCTGTATTCCTTTCTGGAAAGGACACAAGGGAGGCAACTGAAGAGATGCTGTTGCATTCCTGCTTTGTGGGGATGAGTCTTGGTTCATTTCAAACTGTCCTTTCTACAAAACAAGCAAATAAGAAAAGCACTGAATAAGTGAAGCATGTTTTGAATTAACTCATTAATTTGCATAAATCTTGCTTAGGGGTAGATTTGAAGTACATAAAACTTTTTGCTCTGTAGAGAATTTTGGCTGTGGGTATTTATAGGATAACTCAAGTCCAAATCACCTTGTGTTGTTTAATGTTAAGCATTAAACACTTGCTTAGTTACTTACAATGAAATGTCCCATTTTGTAGATACAAAGGCCTTTTTTTCCCAGTTTGATATTCTGTCTGTGATTAGGTTTTGATCTCAGTTAACATGGAGTAAATCCAGAGTAATTCCGTTACAGTCAGTGGTGCTAGTTTGGATTTACACCAGTACAACTGAGCTCAGAGTCTGGCTTTGGTTGTCTGCCATCTTATTTTGCTAAATATTACATCCTTCCCAAATAACCTTTCTCATCTTGTCTTCAGACCTTGCTGGCTCCTCCTACTTTACCAAATTCCAAGAGTAACAACATAGGTGAAGTTTACTTGATGAAAGATTGTTTGAGCAGGGTCTGGTTTTTATTAGCTCAGCTGGTTTTCATTTTTTCAGCCCTGTTTGAAGTCTGATTGTGCTCAGGCTGGGATCTGGATCCATCCTGCTTTTCCTACTTGACTCAATTTTGTCCATTAGAAGTGCAGTGTTTTAAATTACAGGGTGCTCCCCGACATTATCGTTCAGTAAGAATTATGTGCCTCAGTGATGTTTTAAAGCAGTTTTTAACTCCAAAGATCAGAAAAAAGGAAAAAAGAGTACCTTAAGGCATTACTGCTAATCAGCAACATAACATGTTTGGAAGGGCTCAGTAAATGTGAGATGTGACTTTGGAGGATGAAATGAATTAAATTTTTCCTGGTTTTGTTGATATTTCCTTTGTAGAAGTGTACACTGAACTTTCTTACAGAGTATTTTAATTTATCATGTGTGAAGGACAGCTGGAATTTCATCTAGGCTATTCTGTTAGTTAATAGGGTTTATTATTCAGGTTTGCAGTTTGGACAGTTTTATCTGTGTTTATATAGTTTAGCTGGACACTGGGGTCTCGGGCCTCGTAATAATTCCAGAATTAATCCATAACATTTGTCTTAACATTTTTACAGTTGGGTTTATGCTGGTATAGTATTGCTACATTCATGTGATGATAAATAATCCTGCCCAGGATATCCAGCCCCAGCTCTAGGGATAAAGAAGGGATAGGAGATGGGAAACGCCACCTCATTTAGTTTGGAGACCTCAGGCACAAAGTTAAGCAAAACACTTTGGAATGTTTTTATATATATTCTGTTGATTTTGATACCCTTTTCGCATATCCTTAAGTGTTTTCCTGAGTGAGGCCTGAAGATTTTCCTCTGGCTGCAAAGGGGATGTTTGGCAGAACTGATGATTTAAACCTGAGCCATCCTGCCATAATCATTTGGATACCATTTTGTACTGCAGACACCTGAACAAGATCTTCAGGAGAGGCTGGATGACTCTCCATGTCTGTACCTGAATAGCTCCTGAATTCCATGAAATGACAAGTCTTCGCTGTGACCATTCCAGTGGGCAGTTGGTACAAAAAAATGGTGCCATGAGCCTGCCCAACAGGCTGTTGTTTAAAGAATTTTAGTGATGCCCTTGCAATCTTTGTTCCTTAGCCTTCATGTTCAGGAAAATTGCCTTGACTCCCAATGTATGCAGGAATTCCATGTTGGTTTGTGAATGTCTTAAAGACACTGGAGGGGAGGCCTGAGAGAGTTTGCAGCTCGAGCACTGAGAAGCACAGCAGGGCAAAGACAGGACCAGTCTCTAAGGGAAGGATTGAAGACAGGCTGGGAGAGCTGTGGGAGTTCACCTAGAGAAGAGAGGTTTCTGGGGAGACCTGAGAGCCCCTTCCAGTGCCTAAAGGGGGTTCCAAGAGAGCTGGAGAGGGGCTTGGGACAAGGGCCTGGAGGGGGAATGGCTTCCCATGGCCAGAAGGCAGGGTTAGATGGGATACTGGGGAGAAGTTATTCCTTGTGAAGGTGGGGAGGTCCTAGCACAGGGTGCCCAGAGAAGCTGTGACTGCCCCTGGCTCCCTGGAAGTGTCCAAGGCCATGTTGGAGGGGCTTGGAATAACCTAGTGGAAGGTGTCTCTGCCCATGGCAGGGGGTGGAATGAGATGAGCTTTAAGGTCCCTTCCAAACCCAAGCCATTCCATGATTCCATGCCATTCACTGGTGGCATCCTCAGTGACTGTACTTGCTGCAGCAGCTCAGGAATTAGCACTCACCCTTCACTTGTGTTGACTCATGAGGGGAGTCAACTCCTCTCAACCACTTCAAATATTCAGTGTGAGCTGTCAGACTGTATTTGAAAGGACCTGCCAGTTCAGGGAGTGGGTTTTCTTCCAGACACAATGCAGACCCTGAGAAAATATACTTTAGATTGACCTACACAAACAGTGCAAGTCAGGTGGTAACATTGATTTTTGGAGCTTGATGGCTTTATGGTCATAGATCCAAATTCCCCAGAGAAGATATCTTTGTTCTCTGTGTTGTATAAACAGGCTGAACTAGTTTAGTGAAAACAATCATCATGGTAAATGCTTCCGTTTTTAAACTGTAATCATTCTTTTAGAATAAGTTTGGTAATTATTTAGCAATTGATTATTTCATTGCCCTGTGAGAGTTCCATGTTTTTCCAGTAGTCAGCTGAGTACATTCCAGTCTGTTTGGGCTAGGCCAGATGGAGAGTAAAACTGGGAAATACAAGGTTCAAGACAAATGAGTTAGTCTAAATTAATTTCTATTGAAACATAAATAGTGGCATTATTTCAAACAAATTTTACAAGATGACTGAACAGAAAAAAAGGTTTTGCCTAATGTATTCCTGTTTAGCTGATTAGGACAAAAAAGTTAATGTTCTCATCCTCTTTCCCTCTTCCCTCTCTGTTCACATCTGCTTTTTGAGTTAGTTTGGAGCATGCTTGCATTTTTACACCAGTAAAACTCCGTGGAATTTTACAACCCACAGATAATATTTAGTTTTTCCCTCTCTTCCACAGCTTCCTAAAAACTACTGAGCACTGAAACCTGCATCAAGAGCAGAAATATTCTGATGCCTTTTTTCTTCTTCTTCCAAAGCCCTGAAACAGCTTTCTTCTAGGGAGGTGTCCCAGTGCTCCTGTGGGCTGTGCTGTGTCTGTGTGTCAGTGCAGGGGCACTGGGCCCGTGTGGGGAGGTGATAGAGATCTGCACAGCTGGGATTCTGCTGCTGGGCAGACAAGGCTGGGCAAAGCTGCCCGGATTAGCAGCTCCCCAGTTAAGCTCTCGTGGATCCTGCTGTAACGAGCTTCCCGGAGTTCTTGCTTGTGTAGAGGAGCTGGCAGAAGGCAGCGTGGTTGTAAGGGAGCTTGTTATAAACGACTCAGACCCTGAGTGGGGATGAGTTATAAAAAGTTTTATTGAGAACTAATAAAAAAACACAAAGCAAAAGGGACAGCACTGGGAGTGTGGTTCGATGCCAGGGGCTCGTTCACAAAATGGCGGCTACGCCTTTTGCACACCTGGGAATTGCATCAGCAACATGAATATTTATGAGTGGTCATACATATTTTAATATTTTTCTTAGATGTAGTTGGCCTCTCCCAAAGTCTGCCAGCTGACCCTGCTCCATCATCCATTGGTGGAGTCCTTCTCACAGCTTGATTGGAGGTGAGGGGTTACCATGCAGTTCCACCAGGGACAAATGTCCCCCATCCCCGGCTGTCCCATGCAAAGGGCACAGCCCGGCCTTGGACACTTCCAGGAATGGGGCAGCCATGGCCTCTCAGGGCAAGTCCTTCAGCTTGCTGGGGCAGGTCATCTGCTTTGAAAACTTCTCATAGCCTTGAGGGTTTAGGTAGACTCTGAAGGATGATGAAGAAAGGACCTGATGAGCTTTTTAGGGTTCTGTGTCCTGCAGGGATCCAGGTCACACTGAGACAGTGACATGCTCTGAGTTCTTGGCTGAGCTGCTGGTGATGAACCCTCAGAGCTGCTGTTTCAGAGCTGGAGAAGCTGAAATTCTGAACCTGAAATTCTTCCTGAAGAAGTGCATGGCTCTTCTTGCTTTGGGCTTCTTTCTGGTCTTTTCTCAGTTGACATTTAAAGCTATATTGTTATATAAGACAGGAGGAAACAGCTTCAGGTTGCTCCAGGGGAGCTTTAAATTGATATTAAGAAAATGTCTTCCCTGAAAGAGTTGACAAGCATTGGAATAGGTTGCCCAGGGAAGTGTCACCGTCCTTGGAGGGATTTAAAAGCTGTGTGGATGTGTCACTTGTGGACGTGGTTGGTGGTGGCCTTGGCAGTGCTGGATCAATGGTTTGACTCCATGATCTTAGAGGGCTTTTCCATCCTAAATGATTCCATGATTCTCTATTATAAGGTGTTTTGCTCTCTGACTGAGATGTCAATTTTATATGACAAATGACTGTGGGCAGAAATGATGCTTAGACATGGATTGAGGGATTGTTTACATACCACACAGTTTACATAAGTCAGTGAATGTGCAGATTGTCTTTCCAAAATGACAACTAAAGATGTGTGTCTTGCAGCCAGACCCTCAGCAGCACTGAGTGTGAGACTTCTGTGCAACAGGATTCATTTACCAAATTGTCATTCTCAGGGCTTGTGTGACTGCTGTGGGGAGAAGTTCTGGTTTTCAGTTCTCCTGGCAGATGAAAACCATGAAATGAGTGCAGTGCTGCAGAGAGAGGAGAAGAGCCTCTGTGCCTCTGTGTAAATGGCTCCTAGCAGCCCAGCTCCAGGGACTGCAGCCTGTCCCAGGGAGGAGAGCTGTGTGCGCTGCTGGGCCAGACTCAGAGCTGGGAAGAGCCAGAGGCAAGGCATTCTGACTGCTGTGGCCCATGGAGAGCAGGAGGCACATGAGACCACTGTCACCACTGAGCTATTCTGGCAGTGTGGAGACACTGCTCAGCCTGGCCCGGCTCCTTTCCCCTTCCCCTGGGTTGTGGTGAGCGTTCCAGTTTCTCAGCCTTGGTTCTCTAGACTTCCGCAAGAAGTTTATCCCTTACTTGAATGGTTTTCGCTTAAAAATGTTTTTCTTGGTGCCATTTAGAAAATGACACAATTACAAATGATGCAGGCAAAAGTGAAGGGATGGGAGAGAGCTGCTTCCAGCTGACTCGCCAGTTACCAAAGTAAACAGTGCTGTAATGAAGCTTTTGAGAGCTCATCTGGCCATGAAAAACTTGCTATATCTTTCTTTTGAAATCGGCATTTCAATCCAAACCACATATTTTTAAAAATAGAACGAAAATGTTTCAGTATCCTCTTTTTCCTGGGTTGGCTCTGTCAGATAAGTTATTTTGCAGTCTTATTTTCTGCTTCTTTTTCCCACTGCTTTCTTGTATAATAGAGTCCTGCAACAGCCCAGGTTAGAAGGCACCTTGAAAAAATCGTCTGATCCAACTTCTCAAACAGAGCCTCACCAGGAGTAAGAAATGTGTCTGATAGGTAGAAATTGAAAATGGATTATTTAGAGTCTTCACTGTTTAAGTTAGTAATAGATTTTTAAAAAGAGCAGAAAGTCCATGTTAACCTGGAACACCAGTAACAGCCCTTCTTTGAACATCCTTAAAATGAGTGTTTTAATTTCAACTAATCGATGCCTCTTTATTCACAGCAGTATTGGAGGCATCACTGGACCCTTGTTAGAGCCCTAGGGATAATATTCCCAATTGGATATTGTCAGAGTGAATAATTGGTGTACAGGGACAGTGTTATCTGCTGTAACATTCCGTGTTCTGTCAGCTGTACATGGATTAGTTCTGTGAAGTGGAGACTTGTCTGGAATGATACAGAGATTTGAATTTACAGTTGTAATGCCTGAAAGGACAGGGTTGAGGTTTCTAATGGTTTTACTCTGGTAATCCTTTAGCAATTCACTTTATAGTGGAATACTTGGACGGGAGCTGGGGTCTGTTCTGACTGAAATCAATAAAAACTCTGTCAGTTACTTGGAAAGAAGGCAGATGCATTTCTAGTAGTAAAAAGGAAAAAAAGAATATTTTAGGTACAGAGTAACCTCATGCAGAATATCTGAATTTTGTACTGAATGTGACACTTCTTTCTCCCAGCAGCTGGCGTCAGATTACGTGATTTTTGTTATGTCTGGAAATATGCATTCTCAAAGGATGGCAGCTGGATATATCCTAAAGCCTTTTTGAGTATCTAAATGATGATGTTCATGCACATGTATGTATATGTGTGCAGGCAGACACAGGTCATGTCCTAGAACCTTGGTTTTATTCTCCTAGGATTTTCAAAATTGAACTTTTTTCTTTCTTCCTTGTGTTCTATTGAGAGACAGGTAGCTTGGTATGAAAACTGAGGGGCTCTATTTAGTAGTGCTTGAATTATTCAAGTAGGTAGGTCTGTGTTTAGTGTCTATCTTTTCCCTTTGTTTAGGGCCAATTGAGTAATGACGTGGTTTGCTGATACTTTGCTGAGCAAAGTTTAATTAGTGTTTCAAGGATTGTGTCTGGCATCTGAAGGAATTCTAGCTCAGTCTTTACTTTTTTGTGTTTCTTTTAGGGAAAAAAACCTAAAACTTACGACAATGTGTTTGAGCTTCATATCCAACAGTGGTGTTTTTGTCCCAGGCCATGTAACTCCTTCCAGCCAAACTTCCAGAGACCCATTTAAACCTAATGGACCATAGTGTATCCATGGTCAGATGGAGAGCCACCAAGGGGATCGGGGCATGGAGCCCCTCTCCTATGGGGAAAGGCTGAGAACATTGGGATTGGTCAGCCTGGAGATGAGAAGCTCTGTGGTGACCTCACTGTGGCCTTCCAGTGCCTGAGGGGAGCCCACAGGAAAGATAGAGAGAGACTTTTTACATGGGATGGAGGGACAGGACAAGGGGGAATGGCTTCCCACTGACAGAGGGCAGCATTGATTCAGTGTTAGGAAGGAATTGTTCCCTGTGAGGGTGGGCAAGCCCTGGCACAGGGTGCCCTGAGAAGCTGTAGCTATACCCCATCCCTGGAAGTGTCCAAGGCCAGGCTGGACAGGGCTTGGAGCAACCTGGGATAGTGGAATGTCCCTGCCCAGGGGATGGAACTAGATGAGCTTTAAGATCCCTTCCTACTTAAGCCTATGATTCTATGATGATTTAAAATAAAATGAACTTTTACCATGTGAAAGCAACCCCCAACATAAGCTTGTTAAAGAGCAGGATAGGGTTAATATGGGAACATACACTGGGAGGTCCTTATGTTCCCATGGTCTTTTGGCACTTTTAAGGACTGATGGATTAGTGCCATGGTCTCCATAAAGCTTGTTAGGAGAATGGCTTCTTGAAGAAAACACTGACTGCTGCTTTATTAATAACTGGGGGGTAATTACCCCTGTTAAGTACTGTTCCTGCCTTGGGACTTTGGTTTATGCTACATGATGGGGATGTAGAATCTTTCCCCTCATACCAGACTGAGCAGGACTGGGTTATCCTGCTCCCAGGATGCTTGGGTTGCTGGTGGTGACTTATTTGCTTACAGGGTCTGCTTTTGTGTAGCTGTGGGTTCTGAGTGCATTAGTAGTTCGTTATCCTTTGGGAAAGCAATGCAGCTGCACTTTCAGCAGGAAAGAGCCAGTTGCTTTTCAGTTTGCTGATGTCTCAAGATCAAAAAGCTGACTTGGCTTCAGTAAGGTAGCTCTCTCCAAGGATCTTCCAAATCTCTTTGAAGGAAGTAATCTGGGAATATAATCTTCCAAGCAGAAGAAGCTTTTAATTAGCCATTATAATTGAATTAATCTATCCTGCCAATAAAAGAAGCAGTCACTTTTTTTGCCAGTCAGCAACTGAACCCCTCTTATGGTGAGGTACATTTGGGGACACAGTGGGAGCCTGAGTTCCATGAAGAAGGAGAAGGAGCTTTATGGATGAGGCTGTGGTACCCTGCAGTGCCAGGAGGCTCCCGACGGTGGAGCTCGGACATTCCCGCCAGACAGCGGCGCGGACAGCAGCTCAAAATCAATCATGCTAGATGTCACAGTAAATAAGTTCATCTTGTAATGCAATATTAAGTATAAATTGTGAGTTAAAAATTGTGTTTTAAATCCTTCTTGATTTGACTTCAGCATGGTAAGGTAATTAATCACAAAGCAGCACTGTGAAATGAGTAGTTGCATTTGTTCCTGCCCAATTCCTCAGTGCACGTTTTTATCCGGTGCCATTACAAGTGCAGAAGGAGCAGTGCCAAAATACACAGACCCAGAGATGAGACAGAAATAGACCTGGACTGAACTGGAGTTCAGTCTGGAGAAAGAATTTAAAGAGCATTATGAACTGAGTTTTACTCTGCTCAGCCTGTTGTTAACAAGGGGAAATAAACACAAACAGAAAGTGAGCTGATGACCTTCTCAGATGTTCAGTGGGAGTTGGGAGCACGGGCCAGCCCTGGGATCCAGCACTGCTCCCAGGCTGGACAGTAAGGAAGCTGTGTCTGCAGTCCTTATCAGCTGTTTGTCCTTTACTGTAGGCTGAGTGAAGCAAATTGCTCAAAGCTTTTTCCCCTTGTGTCTGCTTGTGCCTTTTGTTGTTGGAAAAGCAAAGCAGCCCCATGAACGCCAAGCACAAACCCCAAGCTCTGGGCACACAGGAGATGCAGGAGAGCACAGGCTGCAGTCCTGGACATAGTCAGTGCTGGGATGGAGCTCAAGCTCAAGGCTTGCATGTCAGGGACCACCTAGTTGTAAGAGCTTCCCATAATGTCCGTGGCTCGCTCGGCCCTTGGCCTCTCTCAGGGCCTGTCAGCCGAGCTGCCAGCCGTGGCTGGGCTGGGAGCTGGGCAGCCATCCACAGAGGGCTGGCCAGAGGCAGCACAGCCAGCTCACACACGGCACTGTGGCCCCGCTGGGAACGGACCTCCAGGCTGTGCAAAAGGCTGAGGCAGGGAGGAGGAAGGTGGGGCTGCTCCAGATTTCAGCATTCAGTGTGTTTGCTTGTCCCCAGAAAGGAAAAAACCTTGATTTGTGTCCTTTTTTTGGGACATTTATTAGCCAGTAAAGTCGTTACTTTAAATCTGAAGCACATGGACTCAAGTGTTCTTTGCTCATAGTTGTGCACCAGCAATAGACAAAAACTTCTGACCTTGCAGTGGAGCTAGAGGGGATGTTCAGATGGATTGCTTCTTCAGAACAATAATCAACCTGTGTTTCTATTGCATTGAAGCTATCTTTTTCTCATTTCCAGCCTAAGGGAGTAGTTTATTTAATTAGGATTCCTTGGTTAATGGGATGTGCCACTCATGCAAAGGGTTTGAGAAGTTCCAAGACTGTTTAGTGCATCACCTATTTAAGAGAGCTTTTGTAGCAAACCTGGATTTATTTTAACTATTTCTGGGTACAGGAGGTTACTCTCCACACCCTGTGGTTTGTGACTGTAGTTCTGAGAAGGTGGAGTTAACAATGTGCTGGGCAAATCTGTCCCTGATTTTTATTGTTTCTTACTGCATGTGGTTAATAACTTTTAGACAGCTACACTTGAGGCTCATAAGCTAAACTTAGTGCTTGTTGCAATAGACAAAAGATGAGAATAATACATTTTATACACTGTGGGTCTCCAAGTGAGCTTTCTTTTCCAAGAAATGAAGCATGTATAATGCTTTTTTTTTTGTCATTGTTATTTTTATTTAAAAAAAAAGTCATGAGCTCATAACTATTAAAACAATGGGAAATAACATCACAAACGTGGCACTTGCTAAGGCACATTGCTAGTAAAGCTTGTGTTAGATCTTTGGTCACTGAGTTTCAGCCAGGCTCTGGCCACTGTCCTGAGGTGAAGAGTTTGATGCATGAGGGTGGTGGCCCTTGCCATCCATGAGGATGGAGCTTCATCAGTTTCACTGGTGCTGGGTTGGACTGCTTAGCAGGCCTCTGCAGTTCCCAGGATAATCTATCTGGTTTGTCTGTGAACAGCCAACTCAAGAAAAACTGGGTGAAAAACTGTGAGCAGTCTGACTCCTTCCTGTCTGCTGTTACACTTACTTGTCATAAGTCATGAGGCTGAAAAATGATTTTAGAAATAAAAAAGTGAATGTGTTAAGGAAATGTGGGCTTGCTGGGCTGGTTTGGCTCATTTCTCTCTGGTTAAGAATCTGGTAAAAGTTGATTGCTGCAGTTTCTGGGCTCTTCAAAAATTCATTATAGCCAGGTTAGAATCTGAAAGCAGCTGAGTCATGAGGAAATATCATTTAGGAGGAAACTTTAAATACCCTGTTACAGGTTCTAGTGCTAAGCATCTTGGCTTACTCAGTGCTCCCTGAATCCATTGGGATGGTCATTCCCATGGGATGTGTGTTAGTCATTGGGGGGGCTCACGGCTGTAGGCAGCATCTCCAGTGCTGCCTTATGCTCCTGGAAAAATTCATCAAGGTTTCTATCCACAGCTTCCATCATCTGAACGGGAGCTGGGGCTGTCCTTCACTTCAGAGCACAAAGCACAAGGCTTTAAGTTTGGTCTTTTTTACTCCATGGTGGAGTCAGCTTCTTGGTTTGGTAGTCTACAACAGAAATTTGCAATCAGTTAAAATGGAGCAGCATTTTTTGGTGCATTAAAACACAATGCTATGAAACAGCTTCTGATCCTGTGTGCATGTACTTGTCAGCTGTGTGAGGAACAAAACCATTCACTATAATTTGAGATGTCAGTTACAAGTGGTTTTCTTCTATGTAGTTTCACCTGTGTGATGACTCTCTCTTTAAGGGGAAGGAGAGCCCTGTGAAGCACTTCCAGTGGCAGCCCATGAGGGATCTGTAGAGGGAAGAGCCTGCAGGACCCAATTTGCTGTTGGAAAATTGCAGGTTTCTGCTTCTGTGCCCTCAGGATGGACAGCTGGCTGGAGCAGCTCTACCATTGTTCTTATTCTCTGAATTGTTGGCAGTGGCTGCTCCTAAAGGTCTTCAGAGACATTATAAGCAGAGCTTTGCAATGGATTGGATACAATTCTCTTCTTTCTCTGAGAAGAACATTAAATCAGATAAAAATCAGTTCTCAGCACTCTTAGGAAATGGCTCTTAGGGAATAATTGTACACCAGTTCTTCTGGCAAGGATCTTGGTTTAGGCATTTCAGCTGTTTAATCTGATTACTCGTAATCCTTGAGCATCGCTTCATTTGTGGTGAAAATTATTTGATATACGTGTACTCATAACACACACATATATCAGTGGCCAGGTGAGGATTTGTATATATGGGTATGGGAAACCCATAGTAATCCTCTGATCTCAAAAACTGTCAGAATTGCCCAGTGCTAGACTTGTCAGTCCACTTCAAAAATAAAAAAGAATGTGGAAGATAAATGTCACACAGGTTTTTGCTGTGCATACTGTGTTATGAAGAGATAACTAAATCTACTAATAACTATAGAGATAACTATAATATTAGTTTTTGTTAGTATATAATTTATGTAGTTATATAATGTAACAGTATAATTATTTTGGTATATATATTATATAATATTAATATTGATATTGGAATATCAGGGATTTGTTGCTATTCTGTGGTAGGCTTTGAGGTTTTGTTTTTTTCTATTTTACTTTTTCATTTGTAGTGTCATTGCTTTGAAATTTATATTTTTTTGGAAGTATTCAAAGGTGTGGAGGACTTTTGGGGAGATATCCTTGCTTTATTTATTTAGTTAGTTAGTTTTAATTCTGGATGTGGCTTTGCATCAGGAGAACATCCTTGCTGTGAATTAGAAGAAGGAATTCTGTGGGTGAGAGCACTCCACAAGGTTTAGTATCTCTGCCAAAATTCCTTCAGCTACCATGTATCACTTACAGCTTTCTTATTCCTTCTGGAATAAACAAATCCAGTGTTCTGAGTTGATGAGAGGTAGCCAAAAGACTTCCATATTCCTTTGCTAGATCTCCTAAAGCACCCAGCTGTCCAGAGCAGACATTTGGTGCAGATGTGTTCCGTGGTCAGGACTAGGGGAGTGCCAAATTTGCAATCACCGTCAGTGCTAATTATGTGCGATTGTGTGTCATGGGGAAATCTGTGGTTTTCCCAACATGCTTGCTGCTCAGCTTGCACATAAGCATGTGGCCATTTGAGGTGTGGCAGAAAGCCATGGAAAAACAGCAGGGCCTTTTGGAATGGCCAGTTTCTCAGGTTGCTGCAGGCTTTTCTCCTTATTTACCAGTGGGATGGTTTTTACAAGACTTTCCCCAGAAAGGAAGCATCAAAATCCTTGATTTCTGTGTTACTCAGTCATGTGTTGTCATAGTTTAATTGCTTAGGTACAAGCTTAGATGCCACAGTGGCTACATTGACTTTTGTGATTCCAGTTTCAGAAGTCCAGGCTTTGCTCAGGGATGTGCAGCCATTCCTTTAAAACGTTTCCTTTTGGCTGGTACCAGTTTGGGTGTGTGCAAATCTGACTCTTAATTCCCAAGTCAGTCTGGAAGAGCTGACATTTACACTGTGAGGCCAGAGGATTGGGTTGGTGCCTCAAAAAGACTTGCTGCCATTCTTGGGCTGTGTCAGCTTTTTTACCTTTGCACAGCTCCCTCTGGGTGACCATGAAAGTTTTGGAGTAGTGAGCAGTGGAGAGACCCCCACAACAAACCAGTTCCAAATAATCCCATATCAGTCTCTAAAAATGGATTCAGATTGCAGCATGAGAATGGAAAACCACACCTCCCCATCACTGGAAATGTCCAAGGCCAGGTTGGATGGAGCTTGGAGCATCCTGGGCTAGTGGAAGGTGTCCCTGCCCATGGCAGAGGGTGGGACTCTAAGGTCCCTTCCAACCCAAACCATTCTGTGATTCTGTGTTCTGTTAGAGTATTCCATGTGTCAAGCTTCACCTAAAGAGCTAATGAAGTTAAAAAGCTTATTATTTTCTTCTGCTTGGTGTGTTTACAGGATGTAGTTTCTGAGTTTCTGAGAATATTTTGTTTAAACTCTGCTTGTTAAGTAAATTTAAATTGCTTCCCATAATGCCCTTTCTTTTTTTATATTCTGGACACTTTGAAGGCCTGTGTTCACCTGTCTTGGTGAAACAGCCTTATTTGGGCTGTACTTGGAGGTCACCAAATGAGGAAGAAAGAAAGTGAAGCTGGTGAAGGCTATTAAAGCTCCTCTGGCAGGCAGGTGACACAAGCTGGTGGCACAGCAGTATGTGAAGGACAGCTGCTGGGTATTTTGGGACGAGCTGGTGAGTGTTCAGGTGGTGAGGAGGAGCACCATCACCACTCAGACATGGCCTTGGCTGTGGAATCAGCTGAGGGCATCTGCCCTGCATGGCTCCTGTGGGGCTCTCTGCTCTGTCCTGCCCACAGCACTTGATGCTGACTGACCATGCCTGGCTCTTGTGGCCTGGGTGCCATTTCCCAGCTGAGCTCTCAGCAGAGGGCAGCTGGAGCCCTGATCCTGCAGGAAACTGGCCAGGCTCTGCTTGGCATCGGCACTGCTGGAGCCAGCCTGTGCTGCCTATGGGGGAATAAGGCCAAGTTCTCAGCCCAGCTGACCTGATGGGCTGTTTTAGCATAGCTGAAGGAGTCTTGCCTTTCAGATCTTTATTTTATAGGGGAAGAAAGCCTTTCCAAAGGATTTACTGCTCTAGACTGAAACACTGAATCCCTCAAGGATGGGAATAATGAAGCTAGTGGGGTTACTGTATGGATAAACTCCAGTCAGTGATGTGCTTTAGACAGTGCTTGGCAAGGGAAAGATTGGAAGCAAAACAATTTGGAGGTAGCTTTATTGCAGGTGTTGGCTGTAAAGGATACCCAAAGGAGAATAGTGCCAGGGGGAGCAGGAGCGCAGCAGGATGAGGTATGTGAAGGAACAGAGTCCTTATAATGGCTCTTTTAATGGTAGTGCAGCATTTGAGTACATGGCATTCACAGATAAATGACTCACAGCCATACAAAAAATCCCCAAGGACAGTTTAATATTCTAGGAAAGGTTTTGTGTGATCTCGTGGGTGACTTTCAAAGAAATTAAACCAAAAGACATCCATAAATAGAGCTTGCCCAGCAAATACTAGTGTGATTAGAGTAGAACTTAGTGATGGCAGTTGTTGTAACTCCAGTGAAATAAAACTTTGGATTGTTTAAAAAAGAAAAATGTCTGTATTATATGGAAGATAAGTGCGTATTAACTTTTATAGAGCTTGGAAAGTGTTGTGAGGTCTGCTGAGGCAGCACTTCCCTGTAAGCTGCAGCTGTATTAAATTGGCACCGTTGCAGTTTCATGCTTGGCTTTTACCCTGACAGCAGAATTGTGCCCCATTTGCTCTGTTGGGACTCAGCTGATCTCTTTGAGTGCTTTGGAGCACTCAGCTGGCAGAAATCTCTTCATTTGTGTGTGTGTGTTTATTTATTGATTTTTGGCATAGCACCCTGACTGCGCTTGCTGAGCTGGGTGAGTGCCCATGGCCAGGGCAGCAATGCCTGCCCGGGCCAGGCAGAGAATGGAGGGCACTGGTGCTAAGGCAGATTGAGGTGAACAGGCAGGAAATCACAGCATAGGAACCAGCTGGCTGGAATCACATGTGATACCAGTCAGGAAGGCAGCTGTGTGAGGAGCAGAGGGACAGCTCCATGGGACTGGGAGATGCTCACGTGTGCTGCTGTTACACACCCCAGGCAACTTCACTTGGATGTCCTGCCCTTCCTCAGTAGCCAGACATGGCAAATGCCATGAATAAAGTTGTTTCTGCTTTGGTTCTTTCTGACAGCTCCTGCTAGATGTGCTGGATTGGGGATAGGGCTCACACTGGGATATTTCTAGAGGTAGATTTTTTTTTTTTCAGGGAAGAGATGTGGCATATGTCTTTTTTTTTCTTTATTTTTTTTACACGAGTAAAATTGCAAAGCCAAGTATGTGTGTTCTGTCCAAAGAGGTCTTTACATGTTTACCTAGAATCACATAGTTGTGGAATGGTTTAGGTTGGAAGGGA
The DNA here is from genome assembly GCF_051311805.1 of Agelaius phoeniceus. Classification (NCBI taxonomy): domain Eukaryota; kingdom Metazoa; phylum Chordata; class Aves; order Passeriformes; family Icteridae; genus Agelaius; species Agelaius phoeniceus. The sequence continues at coordinate 13,931,261 of NC_135272.1, read as the reverse complement.
CCTTAAATTCATCTTGTTTCACCCACAGCCATGGGCAGGGATACCTTCCACTACCCAGGTTACTCCATGCCCCATCCAGCCTGATCTTGGACACTTCCAGGGATCCAGGGGCAGCCACAGCTTCTCTGAGCACCCTGTGCCAGGGCCTGCCCTCCCTCACAGGGAAGAGCTGCTTCCCAAGTATCTAATATCTGCTAAGTCTGAAGCCATTTCCCTTGTCCTTTTCCTCCAGGCCATTGTCCAAAGTCCCTCTCCAACTCTCCTTGAGCACCTTTAGGCACTGGAAGGCTGCTATAAGGTTTTCCTGAAGCCTCGTTTACTCCAGTCTGAAGAGGCTCTTTCTGGAAAAATACATTATTTCTTGGTCCAGCAACATTTGTTCTGGGAATTTTTGTTCCTTTTTTATTACTGAGAACAATTAAATGCTTGATCAGAATCAAAGGTGAAAGGCTTTATGTGCCTATGAATGTTTAAGGCACATAGAGGTTGGTAATACTTGAATATTGAAGTTACCAGATTTGAAATCACAGGTTTCAGTACTGGAGATATCATTCTCTACTATTTTGAGTGCTTTTAGTTTCAATTTTTTTTACTACCGTGTGTCTTTGGATAACTTTGTTTTTTTTGTATTTCATTCTAGAAATTGGTCCTGTGACAATAACCACAGATCCCAAGAAATTTCAATTTGAACTTAGGGAACTTTATGTTCAGGTGAGTAACTTGTTTCCTATGCAGTTCTGGCAAAGACTGTTTCCTCACACCAGCTTTCCTCTTGTGCTGATATTCCTGCTGCAGGAATTCATGAGGATGTAGATCACTTACCTCTGTCATTTTGCTTGCACAAACTGTCAACTTCCTGCTCATCCTAATTTAGGGTTACGAGTCATTCCTTTGTCTTATCATTGTGTGGAGACTCAGTTCAATAACACAAGAAGGAATAGTTAGGTAATGCTAACATTTAGTTGGCATTTCCATTAGTCCTGCCACTTGTCCACAGACACATTTATGGACTTTTGCTGTATTATGGATATTACATTCCATGAACACCATTCAAACGGGAGGTCTGTAAGATCCATCAGGTTTTCCATAGGTGCTGCCTTCCCTGCCGTGTGTTACTTGGCACTTACTTATTCAAAGGCTTCTGAGAATCACAGAATATCCTGAGTGGGAAGGGACCCACAGGACCAACCCCTGTGCCTGCCCAAATAACCCAGCAATCCCACCCTGTGCATCCCTGAGAGTGTTGCCCAGATGCTCCTGGAGCTCTGGCAGCCTCAGGGCTGTGCCCATGCCCTGGGGAGCCTGGGCAGTGCCCAGCACCCTCTGGGGAAGAACCTTCTCCTGAGATCCAACCTGACTCTGCCCTGCCTCTGCTCCAGCTGTTCCTCCAGCTGATAGAAAGGAAGGAGGAAGTACTGGAGTGGAGTTATCCTTACTGACAGAACATGTGCTCCTATTGTCCTGTCTTTAACCAAGGAAAATGCTTCTGACCTGTGGTGAACTTTGCTGGAGTTAGTGGTGCCAGACAGGCTCTCCCTCAGAAACTGGCACATGATATAATCCCTGTAAAAGCAGATTGCTTGAAGATTACTTCAAAAGTTGGCAGGAGGTTTGAAATCCAGAGAAAACAATAGCTATTGCAGTTTTCTCCTTCATAGGGAAATTTAAGCTTTAAAACTCCATCCAGTTTTCATGTTTTGTTTCCTCAATAGTTGTACTGGACAGTAATTGCAGCTGTTTCTAAAAGGTGGATTATTTAGGTAAAGCTTTTGGGAATTTCAAACTCTTAATTTCTAATCAAGTTGTTTAAAAGTTTCTGTCTAAATCATTTTAAGTTTCATTTTTTAATGCTGGTTGATCGCATATTTCATAATTACTTTCAAGATATGCTCATTCTGCTATATAGAGGCTCTCATTGACTTGTATTCATCCACTGTAGTGGTGAAGGGCCAAAACAGAAATCAAAAAATGATTAGAACAGGACTGATAGGTCATATTGCAGTAGAGAAAACATAAACACTTTCTACAGGTTTGTTACTGGTATTTTTCCAAAACAACTGATAAAAGATGCAAGAGTGAATGTTGTGGAGGTAGAGAAAATTTCAAGCTGGGTTCATTTTGAGAAAGAGCATGGACCAAATACTCTCATTAGTGAACAAAGCTAAAATTAAGGTGAAGATAAATATTTCAAGGAATCTTGTGTATAAAACATATTATATCAAAATATGCTCAACTTTCCTCCCTGAACATCAGGGTAAGTCCAGCTCTTGTTTTCCATTCATCTGTCACAGAATAGTTGAAGGGTCTTTTGGCTGCCATTTGACATGAGGTAAAATTTAGGCTGTGTACATTTCACTGCAGAAACTGGGCCCTGTTCCTTTTACATTCATTGTGATAAAAGACATCCTTGGATACAGGATCACCTTAGGGGGTATCACCTATATTTCATCTGTAGTTACCTTTGAATCATTCTTACAGACAATATGATAAGAATGTGTACTTGGGCAGCAATGGCTCCTTAGTGTTGTTTTTGGTTTTTTGGTGGTTTTTTGGGTTGTTTTTTTTTAAGCAGATTTTTTATGCATTTCTGTGGGCCTGTTTAAACTGAAGGGAAAATGAAGCTTCCTGAGCTTCACTCACCTCAGCTTTTCCAGAAAGTTTCATGAGGTAGTTGTATTTAATTTCAATTTGGAGAGAAAGGCAGGAAATACTGAATGTACTGAATGGAAAATTTTCTACTTTTTAAAATTTAAGTAAAGACAATACTAATGTTAAATGTTAGGCAGCAATTCTGCCTGTGAAGGGGGGGTGAGGCCCTGGCACAGGGTGCTCAGGGAAACTGTGGCTGCCCCTGGATCCCTGGCAGTGCCCAAGCCAGGTTGGATGGGGCTTGAAACAGCCTGGGATAGTGGAAGGTGCCCCTGCCCATGGCAGGGGTGACACTGGATGGGCTTTAAGGTCCTTCCAATCCAAACCATTCCATGATCATGATGTTTTGTTGTTCTACCAGCTGACTTTTAACAGTATTATTCTACATTATAGGAATAAAAAAGTCCATGCTAGTTCTCAGAGCAACCATTTTGCTCAGTAGTGCTTTTCGTGTTCTATGTAGAAAACAGATGCTGCCATACAGAATAATATGAGATGATAATCAAGTAGACTTGAAGTGGGAATAGAAATTTTCCTGTTCCAAGTAGATGTCTGTATAAATTAGCTATTATTTTGACTTTGCCCACAAATTAAAGCTTTATGTGGAAGAGTCTTCTGCTGAAAGAATTTGGAAATACTGATGTGTCCCATTGGACTGTATAGGCATTGCCAAGATAAAGTTCTGACATGTGTCAAAAATCTTTTTGGAGTTCTCTGTTGAATTTCAGGCTGTCTGGAGCCTACCACTTGCTTTTCCCATAAAACTAAGGCTACATTTAGGAGAACTGACTTTGAAAAAGAACAGGGGTTCTTATATGACTTACAGAAAAACAGTGACCATATGCTTATTCTTTAGCATAGATGAGAAACTTATTAATATTCTTGCTTTGAAATTGGATTGAGGATACTGATAGATTAAACTTGTTCCCAACATGAACATTTCTCTGAGGACAAACAAAATTCTTAAGTATGAGGGACTGCTCTCTTTTTGCCTTCTTCTTTCCCAGCATGTGTAGATTTGTACATATGTTTGTGTGAAGGCATGTTGATTGTAAAAATAAAAGAAATCAATTTTATATTTAATACTTAGTATGCAGAGATCTATTGTAGATGACAGGGCAAGTTTTACAGTTTGTATCAGCTCTTTGGAAAGTTCTGTCTTCAATATGCCAAGTTAATTTTTATGTAAGTTAGCTTTTATTTAAACAGTATTTTCCCCAAATTCTTCATTCAGTGAGAAAAATGAATCCTTTCCTATAAAGATAAAGTCATACTTGGAAGCATTTTGATTGAACACATGGCCTGAAAAACCTCCAGCTCTGCAGCAGCTGCAGTGCAGAGCTGTGGGAGCACAGCACCTGTGCCCTCTGCTGAGCTCCCTGTCCCAGGGTGGAGTCCAGGGCAGGTTCTGCCTGCTCTGGTGTGCAGAGATGCTCCTGGAGCTTGGCCCTGCCTGCCTGGGACCATTTCCCATCTGTGTGTGCCCCTGGCCTTCTGCAGCTGCTGTGTGCTACCGGAGCAGGGGAGCTGTCAGCCAGGAAGGGAGCATGTCAGTGTGGGAAATGGAACTGTCACAAAAGCTGGAGCTGAGCAGGACGTGGATAGGAGTGACCGTGACACCAGCCAACATCAGGGCTCTTCCTTTGACTTTATTTCCCTTTTGGAATTCTTGCAGTTGCTGGTTGTGAGTGTGTTACAGCACTCTGAAGAAACCATAAAATCCTTAGGGTAGAAAAGGTGAATAAATGGTTAGAGGCTGAGGAACTATCTGTTGAATGTCCCAAAAAGAAGTAACTTATTTGGTATGGTTTTTTTTCTTAAAAGAAAATAAGTTATGTTTTATTTCTATTTGTGAACAGGGTGGTGGAGACTGTCCAGAGATGAGCATTGGGGCAATAAAGATTGCTCTAGAAATTTCCCTGCCTGGCTCTTTCATCTATGTTTTTACTGATGCCCGATCCAAGGATTACAGACTGACCCATGAAGTGCTTCAACTCATCCAACAGAAACAGTCACAGGTACTGAGGGGATTTGCATTCCCAGCTGGGTTGTGTGTTTAATTCTCTGTTTTCTTGATGACTAAGGGTAGAATTCTCCTGTGTGAAACTTGGTGAAATCTTTTTACAGAAGGGACCATAATACTGCATTCTAAGTTTTTTTTGTTTTTAATAGAGTTAACTGATCTGGGTAAGGAAAAACTTAGTGGAAATTCTTTTATTATTGTGAATTAAATAATGTAACCGAATCTTCTACCAGTATATGTGGTTTTGGAAGCTTATCACTTATGTGGACTTTTTTGTTGTTGTTCTAAAAGAGGAATTATGTGAATGACAGAGCTGATTCATTTTTAAAGGGATTTTTTTCTATTCCTTTTCTTCTGCATTGCTTTTTCCATCATTACTGAGTGCAATGCCTCAGTAACTCATGCAGAGTAACAAACCCATCTCAACTGACATATTCTTCTGTTGTCTTGCCTTAATGCTGCCATGGCAGTGTTTTCCTCACCTATGCACCATGTGTCCAATGATTCACTGCTTTTTCTTAAATCCAGGTGGTGTTTGTGCTGACTGGAGACTGTGATGACAGGGATCATATTGGTTACAAGGTCTATGAAGAAATTGCTTCAACAAGTTCTGGTCAAATTTTTCACTTGGACAAAAAACAAGTTAATGAGGTAACTTTGCTTGAGTTTTACAATTGATAAAGAAAATGAGGCAAGAGTTACACTGTAAATCTTTAAGAGACCTGGCGGTGGGTTAGAGAGCAGAAGGGGAACTTCTGAATGTTCTGGTCTTAGTATGTGGACTCTCTTCCACTTATTCTTTCCTTCCTTTCTCCATCTTCTGTATCAGGATGCAATTCTGTGTCTTCTGTTGACAACAGGGAAGTGTGAAGTGGCATATCATACTATAACCTCCCCAACTTCCCTCTGCCTGTGCCAGAAGGCTTCCAGGAGAAGAGCCTTTAAAAAAAGGAGCAGTTCTGGGCTCTGTGTAACGTAGTGGCTTTTCTGCTCAAAACAAGAGCACACATTTAGCTTTAAATGACTATTTTGTGAACAAGCAAAGGACTGTTACTCAGCCTAAACAGAAATGTTCCCCACATAGGGTAGATAGTGTGAACTCTCAGGTTTGCATTGTTCACAGAGTCATGGAAGTAACTTTTTAATTGAGGTTATCACTGCAATACTTTTGCCACCTCTGCTGCCCTCCTGCTAACTGTGGTTCCTGACCCACAGCCATGAATGACTATTTGCTTTGGGAACTTCGGTGAGTCTCAGACAGGAATGAAACTTCAGAAGTGCGTGAGAAAACAGTTTGGAGAGGGGTGAAATCACATTGTATTTATCTGGAGAGCTGGAATTGTTTATAAATGTTGTAAACATTCTCCTTTGAATTCCCAGTGTAGGCAATAGCTAGCTGAAGTTATTTAATAAAAATTTACCCTGGTTTGTTCCTTCTTCTTTATGTTCTGAAATTTTGACAATGATAAATGTTGGAGATAAATTGCATTTTTTCTACAGCTGTTGCCTAGAAAAATTGAAGTTCTCATTGGGAATGATCGAAGCTATTGGCAGTAATGTGAAGGTGATCAAAAGCAGAAACTTCCCAGAAGATTTATCCTCCAAAAATTAGGTTAAAATTTGGAAGGAAAGAAATTACCTGTTTGGTCTGTTCCTGGCCTGCATTTTGCTGTTATGTATAAAGCGTAAAACTTCTCTGTGACACTCCATGAAATCCCTTATACAGAAGGGATCATCATGGAACGAGATGGTCTTTAAGGGCCCTTCCAACCTAACCAATTCTGCCACCCTCTGATACTGCCAGTGGGGAATGCTCTTTGCCAGGACTGTAGTTTTAGGGTAAAGGTTTGGTTGGAATGTTGTGCTTTTGTTTTCTTCTACTTTTGAGAGGTAGAAGTGAGCAGATAAAGCCATTTGTAGGTGCACTGTATTCTGGAGTGGAGCTGGCATGAGCTGCTTTCCTGAGTGCCTGCTGCTGCTTTCTGAACTTGGCACTTCCCTGTTTCTAAAATCACCAGCTTCTGCCTGTAAGGATAGACTGCCTTGGAGTTTTGGGTAAGGTTTTAAGCAGGGGATTTTAGTAGCTGCTTTCACCCCCTTCCAGCTTCATTGCAACATTTCTTTTGAGTAAATAATTGTAGAATTGTCAAGTCGTAAGGTGTCCTGTGTTGCAAGATATCTTGAGGATCATCTCATTCTACCCCCTGTCATGGGCAGGGACACCTTCCACTAGCCCAGGGTGCTCCAAGGCTCATCCAGCCTGGCCTTGGACACTTCCAGGAATCCATGGACAGCCACAACTTCTCTGGGCACGCTGTGCCAGGGCCTCACCACCTCTGCACAAGAGCAGAGGGTGAAATTAGTAGGTGAAATTTTTGCAGTGTTTTTTTGAGAGAGAGGGAAAAATACAGCCTATGGCCACTGGAAAGAGATGCTTAAACAGTGTAAGAGTTTGCCTAAGGTGGAAAAAAAGCAAACCCTAAATAACTTTCAGAAGTCTTCCACAATAACTGCTGAACAATTTGTGTCAAAGCCAAACCCAAAAGACTCTGCAATTTTAGTGATTGTTGGCATTACATAAATCTGTGTCTGGGCCAAGTGACTGTGAAAATGAGTTGACCAAATTGCTGCCATCCCAAATAAAACCTCTGTGGTGTCAGTTCTGGATCAGCATTGATTCCAAGAAGCACATCCACCAGTGGGTGGATGCAAACAAACATCTCACAGAGATCTGATCAGCTGTTTGTGGGATACCCCTCAGGCAGGATTCAGCTGCAATCAAGCAATCATGCTTGCCCTCCTTTTTCTCTGAGGAGTCAATGATGTGTAAAGAATGCAGTTTATAAACGCTGAAGCACACTCACCGTTGTGGGCCTAGAGACAGCCAGTGCTCGACTGGGGATTAGGGAATGGCTACAAGTCCCTGCCGAGTACCCTGCCAAACCAACGACTTGTTTTGTTAAAACATTTTGATTATTCTACCCCCCAAAAACTCAAACAAAGCTATTTTTAGTATATAAAGTTTCAAACCATTCCTCTTGTTCTTGCCCTTTGAGCATTAAGTGCAGAATGAAGCAATATTCTAAGCTAGATACAAGGAAACACAGCAAAACAGTACTTGATACACATCCAATGCTTGTGTACTGAGAAGACTGTGAAAACTTCGTGCCTCTTTTTTACTCTGAAAAACATGTTCTGATTTCAAATACTACAATTAACTTGGGCAAAATTATTGATGATTGACAAAGTTGTGTTGGGTTCAGTCCAGCAAAGCATGAAATACTTTTGTATCTCCACTTACCTGCTGAAGGTAGCTCATCTAAGAGTCTGGGATGAAGGTCCTATTTTTACAAACTCACAGTGATTTCTGTGCATTAGATAAATGAGAATATTTATCTAGTTAGAGTATCAAGGCCCATCCCTGGGAGTGTTCAAGGCCCATGTTGTGGGGCTGTGAAAAACCTGGCCTATTGGAAGGTGTCCCTGCCTATGGCAGGGGGTGAGACAAGGTGGGCTTTAATGTCCCTTCCAACACAAACCATTACAGGATCATAATATTCTGAAATGTTGTCCCCCATGTCTTGGAAAGCCTTTATCAAAGTGCTTTATCAAAGCATTGAAGTCCTGGTTTTGAAAAGTGTTTCTTTAGGTGAGATTTCTCTGGTTGCTTTTGTAGACTCTGGGCTTAATTTACAATAATTGCTTGAAATTTAAATGAATCACAGACTATCCTGAGCTGGAGAGGATCCTTGGAATCTGCAAGGATTGAGTCCAACCCCTGTCGCTGCCCAGACACCCCAACAATCCTGGGCTCTGCATCCCTGGGAGCTTTGTCCAAACCCTTCTGGAGCTCTGGCAGCCTTGGGGCTGTGCCCATGCCCTGGGGAGCCTGGGCAGTGCCAGCACCCTCTGGGGAAGAACCTTTCCCTGAGCTCCAGCCTGACCCTGCCCTGGCACAGCTCCAGCCATCCCCTCAGGTTCTGTTCTCATGGCATTGAGAATATTCATCAAGCATGGGTTAAATTCCCTGTTAGGAGCACATTCTCTATTTTCCTAACTGTGCCCAGTTTCCAAAAGGTACTAATTTTGACATGAACTGAAGTTACATTCCACCACACCTAATTATCCTTCTGTAAGGAAATTCCTGTAAATGGTTGTGATGCCCAAAGGTTTGTACTGGTGCCAGAGGGGGTGTTGAGATGAACTGTGATGATCAGCAGAGTGTGAATATGGTGCTGTAGAAAATAGTGGAGATTTATTAGTAATTGGCAGTTCAGGTCATGTCTTCCAGTCGTTTTGATTGTTTGTGGCAAAAATGAGTCATTCCTATGTCTGATGAACTGGATTGATCAGTGTAGAGCTAGGAGTTCACAAGGACTGAGCTGGTGAGTGGTTTTTTTTTTTCCATTTCTTTTAGTGTTGAAGCACTTGATTTTTCTTACTTCTAACCTTTCTGTAAGAAGGGAAGAATTCCTGTCCTTAAACTGCCTAAAAATACATATTTCTTCCTGATTTTTAAAATAAGTAGAAATGGATCTTCCATATACAGAATATTGATGGGAGGAGAACTGAGAATGACATGGGGGCACAGCTTGGACGTTGATGGAAGAAGGGGGTGTTGTTGAGTGACTTGAAATCTGGATGAACCTATATGGGAAAACCAGGAGAGTTTGGAATTGGATGAGAAGCCTGTGAATTAAAGTGCTGCTGTGGATGAGATGAGATTAAGGGGGGACTGAAGACAAGACTGGTGACAGAACATTTGGAAAGGATGGTGCAAAAGGGGTTGTTGTTGTGGGGAAAGTATCATCTGTAAGGTCACAGGGAATGGGGTCTGGTGGTGTTCACTCACAAGTGCTCTGGTGTTAGATAGAGGTCCCTAAACCCACTGGAGAACATCCCATTTCTGCTGGCTCTTAGTCCTCCCAGGGGATGGCAATGCAAGGGTAATACCAACACAGCTGGGGTTGGTGTTACAGGTCCCTGCTGTGTATGACCAGTGTGTGTTTGGATGATGCTGCAGAGGAAGCAGTTTGAAATCTTGTTTCCCTCAGTTAAAGGTGTAAAAAGCCCCTCCACTGCTTTTCAAGGATACAATGCAGGTGACAAAGTCAGCAGTTCAAAATTACATTATAGAATGAAGGTTTCTTGCATACCTCTGTTTCGCCTTTTCTCCTCCCTGGTCCCAAACAGGTATTATCCATTTTCATAGAAAAAGGAGGAATGGTTTCATGGGAGAAGCAGCTGAATGCTTCTATTCTGAAGATACATAATGTACAGTGAATGCCAAACAAAGAAAGGAAAAACAAATAGTTACAGCTGGTCTTTCTCTGTTTTCTATGGAATTTGGAGTCTGTGGAAAAAATAAACCATGATCATGTACCTAAGGCTTTTTGTCATAAAGCAACTGCAGAAGGGCTTTTGAAAGCAGACAGGCTTAGTTTTTGTGGTTCCTAACTTTGAAGAGCTTGAGATCCAGCACTAAAACTTTTCAGTCATGTGGTTTTCATACATGTTATATATATAATTCATGGTTTATTTTTACAGTATTGTTCTCTCATGCACTGTCTCAGTTATATTTTTGATGTGCATTTGAAAACATTATTAGAACATTTTTCTTCTTTGGGTATAAGTATGAACCTAAATTTACTTCAGCAATGAAACAGTTAATCTGAAATCCTGTTGCTTTGACTGCTTGAGAAATATTCTTGAGTCCCAGAATAAACAAATGGGAATAGAGGCCATGCTCCACAGATTTTCCAGGTTTCAGTATGCATTCCAAGAAATGACCTGACAGCAGGGCAGGTTGCAAGAGCAAATTTTTTGGGGAAAAGTTATAAATCATTGCTCTATTTGCCCTTCCCTCTCTAATAAAATTCATCACGTCACATTTTGGCAGAACAACAAAAGCTGCTGTTCTTTTGGGGGCTTTCTGTAAAGCTCCTGGATGAGAAAAAACCTACTTCTAAACCAGTGTTACAGCATTATTGCAAAGCTCTTTGGAATGACAGGGTTGGGAAATGGATCTCCCAGAATTGAACTTACACAAGCAAGCTGCTGCCAGACTGCAGACAGCTGGGTTGTTTTGTTGCCTTCCATTTTCAGTTTTGATCTTGAAAAACTCTCAGAAACTGAAGTTTGTATGGGTTCATTGAATTTTACAATCCATTAAAAAACTTACCTGTGGAGGTGAGATCCTGGAATTAAATGGGAACTTTTCCATATGCCTCATAGAAAAAAGTGTTGGGTTCACCTCACTGGTAGTAGAACATTGAAATTTCTTTGGAAGCATTTTTGGACCCAGATGTATAATTTCTAAAGTAGAACTTGAATGAGTTGGATCTTTTTGAAGCCTTGTGATTCCTGTTCCAGGCTTGTCTAAAGCAAACACAAGTTGCTCCCTAGCTGGTGTTACCAGCTGTTGCACAAGCCCCAGTTCTCTCTTGGGCCACGTTGCTGCAGGGCTTTGAGCAGCCCAGGCAGTTTTACTGTGGTTTTTTGGGTATGTTGTTTTGCAGACATGCCCAAGCAGCTCGTTTGTGCACACCCTTGGTGAGGGGACACCTGGTCAGTGCTGTCTCACCCTGTGCTGGGAGCACTCAGCATAGCTCAGGTGGGACATTCCTAAGAGTGGAAGGGGAATGGTTGATGAAAACCTGCCCCCACCATTTCAAATGTATTTTCAATGATGTTTATTTAAACTTATTTCATCCTTATACAAAGGTTGCTGGGCATTCATACTGTAACATATGAAAACAAGTACACTTTTATAGGAGGCTGGAATCTAGTTTCTACCCCAAAGTCATCTCACACACAAACCTATGGCATATTTCCATTTTTTAAATGATAAAGTTAGCAAATAATGTGGGATAAGCCAGGGGAATGAGGTTCTTTTGGAAATGAGGTTCTTTTGGGCAATGTGTTGAATTGGGTCCTAGCTTGAAGGACTTGCCCTGGAGATCCCCAGTCCTGAGGGGTAACATATCAGGTTAATTTCTTGCTGGTTTCCAAGTCTTGAACTGACATAACCTAATGATGGCTCTCCTTTACAAGATGTTTCCCAATGCCCCCATGGTCAACTGCAGCTTAAAACCACAGTTCAGCATTACTGTGTCTCACATTCACATTGTTACACAAACCCAATATTACTTCAGTGGGATTTTAAAAATATGCTGCAGCTCTATGATGTGCAGAGGTGATGCAAAATCATATAGTTTGACAAACCAGGTGTGTTTCTGAGGAGGCTGGGTTGGTTGTGGTGGGTTTCCCTTAGCTGATTGTCAGGCTCTCTCTCAGCCACTCACTCATCCCTTGCAGAGGAGGATGCGTTGAGGAAGCTTCTGGGTTGAGATAAAGGCAGGGACGTCACCAGTTGTTGAGGGCAAGACAAAGTTGGCTTAAGGAAAATGAATTTGTTGCCAATTAAAATAGATATTCAATTATCCCTTCAGGCAGTGGGAAGCAAAGACAGGTAGAGGCACCTTTGCCTCCACTTGCCCAACTCAACTCTTCCCCTGATTCCTTCTCCCTCCCCCGGTGCCATCAGGAATGGGGTTGTGGTCAATATTTACAGGTTTCTCCTGGCTGCTCTTCCTCCTCACACTCTTCCTTTCCCTCACTGTGGGCTCTCCTATGGGCTGCTGTCCTGTCCCTGGTGTGGGAGCATCTGTGCCCTCCAGGGACATACTATCCAAAACTGTGTTCTCTTCCAGCCCCAGCTCTGTTCTGTGCCTAACAATAATTTGTATTAGGTGTTTTAGGGGAAAAAAAACCTGGAGAAGTCCAGAGATATCAATTACTCAGTACATCTGGATGAGAATATTTTCTTTGTTGCTTCATGCAACTAATAATTGATGAGCAGAAATGCTTACAGGTTTGTATCCCTAATTCCTTTAAAAATTTACCTGTGGTTGTTGTGTAGAGATGAATCCAGGTGTGCTGGTGAACTCCTTTAAACATCATGCTGACCATGGCTTTGCTAGTATCTTCTATTAAAGTTGCATTTCCTTTAAGTATTCACATTTTTTTAAAAAATAAACCAATATGGAATCTCTACAAGACAGTAGAGAGAGGCATTTCAGCAGAAAATATTTCAACAGCCAGTACTGCTGATAGTATAGTTACTGTTCTTTTCTCTTCTAGGTGTTAAAATGGGTTGAAGAAGCAGTTCAAGCCTCCAAAGTGCATCTCTTGTCTACAGACCATCTATCCATGGCTGTAAATACTTGGCAGATCCCTTTTGATCCCAGTCTGAAGGAAGTTACAGTGTCCTTGAGTGGTCCTTCACCAGCAATGGAGATTCATAATCCTCTAGGTGAAGTACTTTATACTTTCTTTTGTGGTATAGAAAAAAGGGAAGGAAAAATTCCTTCTGGTATTTTATTTTTTTTCCAATATTCCATGGGGTTTTTTCACTTGGGGGAAACTGGAAAAAACTTCCTTATTCTGCCCACTTCGTCTCACCTCCATCTTCTTTGTTACAATTTTACCTTGCATTCCAGATTACTGGACACTTTAGTCTTTCATCTGTTTTTATATTCCCTGAACCATCATTTAAGGGTTGTACATGATGGTTGGGTTTTATGTGAGGAAAGTTCAACCATGGTCTAGCTTTTTTGAACTGAGAACATTCAGAACCAAACCTGTCTCCCCTGCCCATCTCCAGCTGAGCAGTGTGTGATGGAGAATGCAATGACAGACTTGGAGCTAATTTGTAATAAAAGCTATTTTGAACAAATCTGTTGTTTATTATTAAGTTGATGCCCTAGGAACTTGGAACAGCACTTCAGAAATAAATTTGGATCATATTTTGTATTCTCTGAATGACTTTTGCCTAAGGATATAGCTTGAGTAGCTGGGAAATATTTTCTGCCCAGGATGAGTTCCCTGCAATGTGGTCTGGTCTGTCCTGCACTGAAGCATTCTTGTTTACAGGAAAGAGATTTGCTCAATGTCTGTGTTCAAGCCATGGCAACACACAGCCCTGGGTGCAAGTGTCAGGCTTCCCTGAAGCTGTGACCCCACCTCTTTTTGGCCTTTCTCATGGATCAGCTCCATGATCAGGGTTCACTGAAATTACTCAAGGCAAATCTAGTAGGTTTTGAAAAGGGGCACTGGGACATCCCAGTCTCCACTTCTTTTTTCCCTTTAGTGCTGTGAAGGAGCCAGATGAGTTTTAGTGCTGATGATTCTTCAGGGTCAGCCTTTAGGGAGCAAAATCCCTCTCTAGAGGGCCAATTCCTGCACACAACCACCCACATATAAATGAACATTTTCAGTATTCTGTCAAAGAATTATAGGGAATTTTGACTGTTGTAAATGTGATTGACTACTAAGTAGTGAGTAAGTCAAGTATCAGAAATACATTGGTCCAAAACAAAAATATTGTATTTACTCTCTGTTTTTTAAAAGCAATGCTGTGTTTACTCCATCCTGTATTTAGTTCCTGTTTCTGTTTTTTCAGGGAAGCAGCTCAGTAAGGCATCAGGACTGAATGAATTGCTAAATATCCAAAACTCTGCAAAGGTAGTAAATGTCAAAGATCCAGAGCCTGGAACATGGACAATTAAGGTAAAGTTATTGCAGAACTTCTGAGTGATTGTCCTGTAACATATAAGTGGGTTGTATAATGATTTGCTATGTTATTTATCATAGATACTTACAGCTGAGTCTGTGTTACAGTAAATGTCCTGTGATCTTGTATTTAATATTGTTGTATACCTCTTTATGTAGGTAAAGCTGCATGATCCCAGCTTTCCTAAATAGATGTGGAAACAATCCTACTGGTGTAGATCCTTTCTGACTGAACTATTCCATTGTAGCAGTGTAAATACTCTATAGTCATTTTTGGAGGGGAAGGCACCCGGGTGAGGCACTTTATAGGCAGTGCTGAATGGATCCTGCTGTGCATTGTCCCTGCCCTAAGCACAGAGGTGCTTTGAAAAGGGCCATTAATTCACACACAGCCCTGGGGGAAGCTGTTGATCCTGCTGCAGAACTGCAGCTACAAAGGCATGTTGAGCTCAGCAGCTCTGGGTAGAATTGTTTGAATGTCTGTCTAGGACTGGGGGCTTACCAAATGAGGGACAGGGACTTTTTATATGGGCAGATATATGGGACAAGAGGGAAAGGATTTTAACTGCCAGAGGGGAGGGCTGGATGGGCTCTTGGGAAGGAATTGTTCCCTGTGAGGGTGGGGAGGCCCTGGCACAGGGTGCCCAGAGCAGCTGTGGCTGCCCCTGGATCCCTGGCAGTGTCCAAGGCCAGGCTGGATGGGGCTTGGAGCAACCTGGGACAGTGGAAGGTGTCCCTGCCTGTGGCAGGGGGTGGCACTGGGTGACTTTTTAAGGTCATTTCCAATTCCATGATTCTGTGACCAAAAGTGCTGAAAACCAGTACAGAGACAATCTGGTGGGCTATTGAAAGTGAAAAAGGTTTGGGTCCTGCTGGACATGATAATGTGATCCACATTGGGTCCTGAGACCTTTTCCTACAAGTCAGTGCAGTAGGATTCACTTCTGTCACTTGTTGGAGGCTTCTAGGGAGAGGGATCAGTGCAGCAAGTATCCAGTGCCCTGCAGCGCAGAGGGGGAGTGCAGGAAGAGCCCTGTGTGCTCCTGGCTGTGTGATGGGAGCTGAGCCACTGCTGTGTGTCAGCACCAAGTGCTGGCTGCTGGGGACGAGTCCTGGCCTCAGGGTGGGACCCCTGCAGGGCCAACAGTCCCCTCATGCCCAGGCTGCCACTGGTGGCATGCACTCCTGGCAGCAGGACAGCAGCCCTGTTGAGCCATCAGGCTGCTCCTGCAGGCAGGGCCTGCGAGCTTTTTGGGGGTTGGGAGGTTTTTTTGGTTTTTTTTTCCTAATCTCAGCATAATGCTGTCTCCAGCTCTATGGAGAGCATGGATGAAACATTCAAATTTATATATTTTGGGCTAAAAAAGAAATGAAGAAAAATCTCTTGAATATATAGTTGAAATATTTAAATATAAATTCTATGAGCAAGCCAGGTCATGCATTTTTTCATAAGATACCTGTATTTTGGGCAATTTTTTGATGTTGTTTGCAAGACAGGAAAGCATCTTTCACAAATATGTATTTGCTCTTTTGGTTATACTCATCCAACCTGGGATGGCAAACACTAAAGTACAGTCTCTGTAATCCATGTTCAACTACAAATAATGAGAAAAGACCTAAAGCTAATAATCGGAAAGCAGTCCTGTGTGATAAAACTAATTCCTTCTGTTTACCTAAACACCTCCAGCTCCTAGACATGACAGTGAGAGATGTGTTTATTGTTATTAGGAAATGGTAAAATTTTATAAGGTTATTCCGGCCTTAAAAGTTGCAAATAACCAAAGGTCTGAGTAATTCATAAAGAGAAATGATTTCCCAGTATATTTTTCTGTGGATTGTTTACTTGGCTTTAGTGACTGGCTTGGTTTATTTACACAAAGATTTTAAGACTTAAGTTTTGTGAAAATTTTATTCACACCATAAACTCCTTATACAGATGCACCAAGCTATAAAAACAGAACTTTATCACTGAATTTATCTAATGAAATTTTAACTGGCAATTAACGCTTGATACCTTGAGTTGTTTGGCACAATTAAATATTTCTTTATATTGTTAACAGCTGGCTTATATAAAAAAGGCTTTAGTGGTTCTGTTTCTGAGGTGAAAGGCTAACTAAATAGAAGGAAATGTGTTGTTTTAATCAGATAGACATTGATTTGTCATGGTGTCTAATGCCTGTCCAAAGGCTGTTAGTTAGAAGAAACAACTGTTTAATTTGATATTCACATGCAGTGGTGGCAGAGGGGGTTACTCTGGAGGAACCTCTCCCAGAGAGCTGCAGGAATTTGAGAATGGATGAGGTAAAACTCCAGGGAAGCTCAATGGAAGCTTCCAGACACCTGAAGGGTGTAGAAGTAGGTGAGGAGGAAAAGCCATGGGTTCCTGTGCACCTTTGGCAAGTAGCCCCTGACCTTTCTTTCTCTGCATAGAATCATAGGAAGTAAATTATAATTACTTTGATTTGTCTTCTTTAAGATGAAAGATGTGCATCAAAGCAGCTGTACTCTCCAGAACATGATGCTCAGGCTGTTCAAGGATAATGGATGGGGGGGGGGGGGGGGGGGGGGTTGTTCTGATTTGTTTTTTGCTGGTTGAAGCAGAATGACAAGGTGAGAGTACAAGGGTACAGACCAGAGGGGAGAGGTACCTGTGCACCCCCTGTTCCCCCTTGGCCAGGGAAGAGAAGCACCTTTAATGCATAGATTTTTCTGTTGAGTTCTGATTCACTCACCATTTTCTAGTGGAGTTTGTAATGGTCAGGTCCTAACTCCCAGACCAGTGCCATTGCAGGCACTAGCATGTGGCAAGGAGTTGTGGATTTGTTGGTGTGATTTCCTTCCAAGACAAACTGGCTGTCTTTGCTGACACCAGCGATTGTAGGGCTGGGTGTGAAAGCAAAGCTTTATTCAAGGTGCTTTTCCTTACCACCTGAGCCATGAGGCTCCTGTCTGTGCTGCTGTGAGCCATGCTGGAGTCAGTCCCTGAGCTCAGGGCTGGCTCAGCTCTGTGCAGTGCCTGCAGTGCTGGTTCCATGTGCTGGCTGTTTTGCAGACCTCGAGCAGCGGGAGGCACTCTGTGCGCATCACGGGGCTCAGCACCATCGACTTCAGGGCTGGCTTCTCCAGAAGGCCCACCTTGGACTTCAAAAAAACATCCAGCAGGCCAGTGCAAGGTTTGTTTCCACTTCAATCCATATTAGATACCTTCAGGTCCCCAAAGTCGAGTAGAGCTCTAAGATGAGCCTTGTGATAACTCTGGGGATGCTGTGGGTTGGTTCCTGGAAGGGGCTTTGTATCTGTGTGACATAAATACAGATATTCTTAACTATGCCTCAAAATTGCAGTGCTGTTCCTGTTATTTTTGAAGCTTCAGAAAAAGCCTTTGACCTAGAGGCATGGTGAGGAGTTAATAAAGAAACTGCTTTTTTCAGAAACACCTGTTGGAAATCAGTAATTTAAACTCTCCCCAGCTGGGTCTACTCACGGCTAATAAGCAGAGCTCAGCTGAGCCCAATTTAGTCTTTCCCTACTCAGTAGGTAAGGGTTGGAGCTGAATGCTGCATTCATGGGGTAGTGAGCAATGCAGATGGAATTTAATCTTTCATGTTTTAATTATCTGTTTTCTTTAGCACTTAAAATAGTGTGTTTATGTTTTTCTAGGGATTCCTACCTTCATGCTGCTGAATACCACAGGTATCCTGCTTCCAGCTAGAGTAGACCGACTGGAACTTCTGAGTATTACAGGGGAACTCCTTAAGACCTTGCCTGTGAAATACTATCCTGACAGAAAACCCTATGGACTATGGAATATTTCTGACTTCATTCCACCAGATGAAGCTTTTTTTGTTAAAATAATGGGCTATGACAAGGATGGTTATCTTTTTCAGAGAGTTTCAAGTGTTTTGTTTTCTAGTATTATTCCTGGTAAGTGACTTTAACTTGAAATGACTGTTCATTTGTCTCATCTGAGTCAGTTGAAATTGAGGTCTTGTATGCTTTTATAACTTCTGCAAGTACTTTCTGTGCTGTTTCCTTCCAAAGTTTTGTCTCTAGTTCATAATGGTCAATACCTACTAAGTGGAGCTTTATCAGAAATTGAGCTTTCTTTTAATAAAAGGAAAGGATAGGATTTGTGTTAGTAGCTGTTAACATACGTTCTGGGCAATGTTTTCTTTCTTCAGATGCCCCCAAAGTTACAATGCCCATGAAGACTCCAGGATATTATTTACAGCCAGGCTCTGTTCCTTGCCATGTTGATAGCCTTATACCTTTTACTCAGCGTTTTACTAAAAATGGAGTGAAACTGGGAGTGGATCAGTTCTTCAAGTAAGTAGTAGCCTTTTTTCAGAGGGCTGCTTCATTTCCTATTTATAGCTTATGCTCTCTATTATTATTTACTGCTGTGTGCTGTCTACATCCTGCTACTTCTAGTCTATTATTTTTGGTGCTCTTCATCAGGAAAGCTGTATTTTATGGAGATATTGATAATATTTATATACAGAGAGATATATCTATATATGATGTATAGGAGGATGTACACTCTGCATATGATGGGATTTTTAAGGTTCTGGCCTAAATTCCCCTCAAATGTGTGCTCTGAAATTATGATAAACTGGGTCTAAAAGTCTAGAAGGCAAATGGTTTTAATTTATATTTTTAAATATTATGCAAAATCGGTAACTAGCTTTGTTTATTAAACACACCCCTCACTCTGGCCCCAGTGATATGTAGATGACTAGGCATACATTAAGTTTTGATTTTTGATGCCTTTCATGGAGGCCCTAGAAGTATGTCCTATGACTTGCCCTAGAAATCTTCATCTTCAGAAAATCTCTGAAAGAGCAAAATTTATGTGGGATATACCAGAAAGCTCTTCAGATTTCTGTATAGAAAAAGAATTGTTTGCCCTTTCTTTGTAGGGTGAGAGAATAATAAAAAAAAAAAAAGGTTAATTAGTTAAAATACTCATAAAGTGCCCCTTTTAATTCTGTTTGTTAAAACCAAAAGGTAAGTGTGCCCTAGGAAACAGCGTCAGCAGCCTCCTGTGCAGCCCAAAGCACCTCAGGAGCAGACTGTAGACTAAATTCTGCATTCCCCAGCAGGTACAGCATACCCAAGTGAACGCATCCTGCAGCTCCCTTGTGCACTGCTGGCAGTGGGAAATGCTGCAGCTTGGTGTAGTTTGGGTTTTAATGAGGTGCCACTGACACACAGTCAGCCCCAGCACAGCACATACTTGGGCTGCTGTGTAATGTTTTCCATTCCTTAGGTATCAAACCCCATGCTTCTCCTTGTTCTTCACACATCCAGCACCGCTGATTCGACCGCATTTCTCTTTTTTCTGTTACAGAGCAGATGAATGAACACATCATCCAAGTTAATTTAACAAAACATATCTCAAGCCAGATATTGTTAGTCACAGTTAAATAGGATCTAATTCAGCTTGGCTTGTTTGCTTCTTATTTGTAGTGAAGTTCCAGGCAGGGTTTGTCCAGCTTAGTAGTTCAGTGCAGATTTGAACTGTAGTATTCCTCTGCATTGAATGAGTTTTGTTTCGGTGTTGAGATGTCTTCACTCAACTGTTTTAATATTTATTTTAAAACCTAAATGGTTTATGAGTTGAATATTGTATTTCTATTGTGACAGTTTCTATGTGAAAATACCCTTAGAATGACTACAGGCTTAAGGTTCATGAGGAGAACAGACTTTGAAATATGAATTTTTTTTTTTTTTACTTCCAGAGGTACTATCAGCTCCAGTATTTAAATTTAAATTAATAACTTATGTTAGGAAGAAGAAATTTTTTCAAATTGTAACAGCTTTGTCTTTCTACATTTCTGCATCCTGTGGTACTGTAGTAAGAAAATTTGTGTTTTGCTTAATATCCCAGTGCAGTTTTTACCAGCCTGATAAAGGAGGTCAAGAGCAGGAGTTGAGCACCTCATTCCAGTGGGCAGTGGGAGCTGAGCTGTCCATTCTGAATTATAAATAGCAGATCCCACCAATCCTGCAGAGATTAGAACCAGCAAAAATAAGACATTAAATTCTGACAAGGAAGGCAATTCATGTAGTTAATCAAAATAACAATCATGATAATTAAAAAATTCACTGATAATCAATTGCTATTTGTGGTTCCTATTCAAGTCTAGTAAACTATGCAGAATATATCCCTCCAAACCATGTGCTAGGAAGTGAAATGATAGGTTTCATTTCTGCCTGTGAGCTGTAGCCTTCTGCTGGTGAGCTCCCAGCTGGGTCTCGAGCAGCATGGTGGGGATGTCCAGGCGGTGAGGTCTGACACAACCCAAGCACCACCGTGCTCTCTGCATGACTGAGAGCCAGGGGTTCATCTGGGCTGTGGAGTGTGAGTGTTTGTAGTTGCCCAGCTGCCCACACAAACAGCCCAGTCAGCAGATTGCATGTACAGTAAAATGAATTTGGTAGATAAGGGTGGTGCTGGAAGGTGCTGAATTATCCCATGACATGTGCTGTGATTTGTGTGCAGTTACAGCTCCTCACCCAGTGCCCATGTGTGGAGCAGATGCCCTGAGCTGTGTGTTAGTCCTTGCTGCCAGTGTTGGTTTGATTTCTAAATTTTTCTTTAATAGTCCACCACTGGTCTTTGTTTTGCCAAGCTGTTCCATGCCCCTGGGCACATTTCCCTTTGTGCTTCTGTTCTCAAGGCTTCCATGTTTGACATCTGGCATGTAGCACAAGTCAGGAAGGAAGCAGAACAGGATTGCCTAACCTCACTTTTAACATACTTTCCATGAAATAAAGGAGTTTCTCACTCGTTATTTGGAAGAAACACCACCTTATTCTTTAGTGCTGGCAGTTGCTGCCATGTCCATGTGCCAGCATTGCAGTGGGAAATGTCATAGATTTGAAGTATGATATATTAGGTTATCTAGAGTAAGTATGAAGTAAGAGGGAACAAGTAGAAAGCCATTTAAGGTCACTGTACACTGTTTTCATTTGTGGTGTGCTTGGATTGTCTGTCTCATGGTGCTACAGCATTGACCTTCCATGCATATTCCAAGTCTCTTGTTCCTTCTGTATCCTTTAAGGGCTGATAAATCAATCTATTCAGACAAACAAAGGGGTCATTAATGTAGTGTTTTCCTGTAATGTGGCAATGACTTGCCAAAGCTCTCACAGATATTTTGGTGCTTATCAGTTTTGTTTATGTGCCATAGCAACAGGCCATGGGGAGCACTGGGATACTGCAGAACCACTGGTTTGCTCATTTATGTTGTCCTGTGTGTCTGTAGCACCAGAAGTTTATAAAATGTGGTTTTGTATCATAAGAGACCGAGAATGTTTGTTTTGAAGCACGTGTAAGCAGCCTACATAGCTACAATTTTATTCCCTTCTTGCTTTCACGTTGTGTGTGATACCAATGTGGTGTTACTGCCCAGCAGCCTTGGCCTTGCTGGGATCTAGAAAATACCTGCAGTGGTTCTCTGGATTGTTGTACCTGTGAGTTTGGGAAGCTCAGGTGGGAGGATGAGACCTTGTTGCCTTTGCTGGTAAGAGGCTTGGGTTTGGTACCACACACTGGTTCTGCACAGAAACTTGCTGGCATCAAGGAATGTGTCTCCTCAGGTGTTGAATACAACAGAACACAAGCAGCAAATATACTGCCTTTGGGTATTGTGTGACAACTGCTGACTTGTTAAAGGTTTATTTTTTGATGTACAAGTGGGACATTCTGCAAAATCTTAGGAGAAAATAGCATCCGTAAAATGTCATCCAATTTGATTCATCAGAGGGTCTGTCTTGCCTCTTAATGATTGTGAAACTCTCCTGTGCCTGCAGTCAGGAAACCAAGCTGGTGTAGCTCTTGGCTCTTTGAGGGATTCAGTGGGTGCCCTTTTCTCCTGCAGGGAATCATCCAGCATGAGCTGGGACATTGCCCAGGTGTCCGTGTCCGACGAGGGCTTCTATGAGTGCGTGGCCAGCAGCACTGCGGGGACAGGACGCGCGCAGACGTTCCTCGACGTGTCAGGTGCGTCCCAGCCGCCCCTCTGGGGTGGGTTACTTGGGCTACAACACTTAGGAAAGGCACATGGCGCTGATAAAATACATTCCCAGTTTTAAGTGTGTTTTTAATTACTGTGTTTTTTCCTCACCCGTGTCCACAAGTGAGCTGAGGTTTATTCAACAAACCTGCTTTAAATATCAGAGTTGGTTTGGTTTTGGTTCCTGCTATGAGTTGGACTTGCAGAATAGATCTGACCTGTAAAATCCAAAACCTAAATCTCAGATTTCAACTGTTCTCATTTTTATTTCACTTTGTACCAATTATATGTTGGCTTGATTGTATGCATGTGTTATCTGATAGACAAGGAAGTATGAAAGTTTGTGTTCAAATTTCTGCTTTTTTACAATACAAAATTCAGTAAATTGTTGGAAATCTCATCTATTACCTTGAATTTCTTAAAAGTGGTAATAAATTTGAGGAAGTAAAATGAATGAGGTGAAAAATAGGGCTTATCACAAAGATAGTTTTGAATAAACAGTATGCTTATTTCTGTCTGTGGGTGGATGGATGAGAACCCTGCCCATACTATAGCAAATTTTGTCACTTAATTTTTCACAGTTGCAGTGTAGACAGAGTGAGAGGGAAAAATAATTTCTGGTTTGTAGTAAAGATCCATTCTATACAGCCTTGTGTTGGTGTTGATCAGATATGAGTCTTGGAGCAAGTGAAAGCTGTTGCTGGTGAGCTGGAAAAACACTGGAGCAGGTAAACTGTGACAGGGAGGAATGGGAGAACTCAGAACATTTTCAACTCAGGGTTTCATTTAATGGCTTGAAATTAAAGTTGTCTTGCCTCTTAACTCTTGCAGTAGCTACTCCAGGTAGCCACTCCAGGTGGATTATGAATCACAGAATCACAAAACAATTCAGGCTGGAGGCACCTTTAGGAGTCATCTAGTCCAATTCACAGCTCAAAGGGAATTAGCTTCCAGGCGTGATTATGTTTTTCAGGAACTTGTCCAGTCAGTTTTTGAATGTCCCCAAGGGTGGAGATTTCACAAGTTCGTGGGCAGCCTTCAGTGCTTAACTACCCCCACTAGGAAAATATTTTGTATATCTGGTCAGAATTTCCCCTGCTGCATGTTAGGAACAAAGACTCTCATCTTTTCTTCCCCCTCTCCTGTGCCCTGAGAACACTCTAATTGTGTATTCCCTAAAACAACTCTCTCAGTAGCTGAAGAGAGTGGCTCCATAACCCTTCACCTTCCCTCTTCCAGGCAAAGGTGTTCCTTTCATTGTACTATGAGCAAATTCTAAGAAACCAGTGTGATAGCATTGATTTTATGCAAGGCAAAGTTTGTAGAGAAAGAGTCCTTTTAGACCAAAGGATGCATTTGAGGAGAGGAACATCCTTTTATTCACATGAAGTAGTGAATAGAAGGGAACAGTAACATCTGTCCTAACCCAAGTCCTGGTTCTAGAGCACTAGTTTATATTTTAGCCACAAAAATCCTTCAAGCAGAAAGGATATTCCCAGATGCTTGTTTCCAACCATGGCTTAGAGGGCAAGCAGTTGTGGGCATAAAGATTCTCACTCTGGAAGTTGCAACCATTCTCCTCATCAAAGAGAAACGTGAAGGAGAATCCTGACCTTTTTCTTGTGATGTTGGTAGCACTTGAAAGCCAAGAGTAATAAGGGGGAATATCCCATATCCCCTCGTTTACAAAGCACAAGAGATGGCCTGGAACTGAGTCACTGTGTAAACATAACAATTTGTTCTGTTCAGAGCCCTGCAGAGGATTAATGGGAGGGAGATGCTTTGAAATCCTTGTGTACAAATATTTGCAAGAAAATTACTTGAAATTTCTTCTTGAAGCAAAGTAAACAATCTTTTCAAGTGTTCTTGGTTTACCCAGCTGACAGACAGTATAGCACAGATAATCCATTCTGGCAACTGTTGTGTGAAAGGTGCTGGAGCTGTGCCAACATTTTCTCATTTCACAGAAAGCGAGCACTTGAGTTTGACTTTTACTCCTATTAAATCTCTAAAATGTCAAATGGTTCGTTAGCCCGTGCAGCACCCTAATTGAAGGGCCCTGAAGTGCTGGGGGATGGCTGAGTGTGAGCACTGCTGTGGGCAGTGGCTGGGGTAGTCCAAAACTTGTGTTGTCCCACTAGACTGGCAGTCAAAAGATGAGGATTCCAGTCCTGTACTGGCCTCATCTCTCTCTCCTGAGTTTAGGTAACATATTTGCTGATAAGCCCGTGGAAAGCAGTAGATTTATTGTTTCTCTCAAACACCACAAACATACAAGTACAGGGGAGACATTCCCTTCAGTAAGCAAGTGTAGCTTTCCATGACTCTCCTCTGCATGGGTTAAAGTCTATGGATTTGGCAATGGAGTGATTGCGGTCAGGACTTTGTTTGTAGGGAGGCAGAGCTGCACACCCAGCACACAGTGCTGTGCAGGGATCCAGCACTGAGCTTGTGAACCTCATCTGAGCCCCCCCAGGAGACCTTGAGGAGGAGGATTTATGGCTGGTTCTGGGCTTAGGAGTAACTTTAACCCTTAATAAATACAGATTCTTTTTAAGAATTTCCTGTTATCCTTGCTTTTTTAGGATAGTTGTGTTTTAGTGTGTACTGATAAAGATTTGGTCTTGCTCTTCCAGCTGTCTCATTTCTGCACAAGCATCCCTCTCCCAAGTATTATTTATTGCAGAGTTTTCTTTGTTCAAGAACCAGTCTGGGGAAAACCAAATGGGAAAACATGTGATATTTTTAATGGGAATGCATAAAGTCATAAATAATTCATTTTCTTTCTTGAAATGTTGCCTCCTTGATCAATAATATCTCAAGGAGGAGCAGAATGACTGCTGCTATTTTAACCATCTGTGATTTCAAAGTTTAATTTCAGTAGAATATTACTGCATCTTCTTTTTTCTGGGAGCATGATAGAACTGTACAGATGGGTCAGGTAGAAAGAAGGTAACACATACTGGGAGTTACAACATAAAATATGTACAGGAGACGATAATGAAATTCCCAGAGATTTGAGTGGAAGTGAGAGTTGAAGGATGTTGTACATAGCTGCAGGAATTCCTCCTCCCTGGCTGTCAGAGCTCACCCATGTACCCAGGGACACCTGGTGTGCAGCAGCACAGCACTGCACAAGGTTCCTGTGGGCTCCAAGAGCTGGGGCTGGGACCCCAGGCCCCCAGGAGTGGTGCCACTGACATGGGGTTCCTAAACCCCTGGTGTGACTCCAGCAGCTGGCACCCAGTCTACTCACACCAGTCCCCCAGTAGCTGGCACTTAATATTTGCAGGGATACGGAGAAGGAACAGGGACTGAGGTTACCCTGGGAGACTTAAAGAAGGGATTTACTAGTGAGAGAGGACAAGCTGTGCTGGCCAGGCTGGGGCTGGGGCAGACAGGGCACTGGCTGGTGGTGCTTTGCAGGGGACAGGCCTGTTTTATGCCCCTTCCTGCCTATTCCTCCCTTTTCTCCTCTCTGATTCACTTCCCTGCATATTCCTTCATGAGTTTGCCAGCTGCCCCTCAGCCCCATCATAGCAGGGACCTCGGGTTTGTGTCCTTACCAGCTGCACAGCCTGGGCTGGCCCCTCTGTGCAATGATGCTGGTAACTTTTGGTGCCCTTCAGTCAGCATGAGGAGGAGTGGCTGTTGGCATTGTGTCTGCTGTCTGTCTGTGTGTGTACTGTTTATTACCTCCCCTTTTCTTACCCTATTTCATGAGGTCCTTAATCAGAGTATGGATGCTTTCTCCTTTCACCTTTTTTATAGAATCCATCATGAAAATAGCTCACTAACAGTGCTAATACTAATGGTGTTAACTTGGTTCCGTTGTTGCTCTTGGAAGAATTTCCTACTAACATATTTTTTTTCCATATACAACCTGTAAAAATCTACTACACAGTTCAGATGCCACCAGGTGGGGTCACACCTGGGGCAGAGATGAGACTCAGAGGCCTGTGGTGGTCCTGTCTCCTTCCCTCCTGTTGCTGTCACACTGATCCCTTGTTGGCTGGGTTCAGAAAACACAGAGTTGCCTCTTCTCATACAGGATGTAATTTTTCATTCCACAGGTTGTGGTAGTTTGGCTCTAGACCAAGTGTGTCCTTGTGATGTGAGCTCCTGGCAGGTAGCTCAGCATCAGAGAATGAGGCTGCTGCCTTGGGTTCTATTCGTGGCTTCAGAATGGGAGATGAAACTAATATTAAACCAGAATTATTAAATAACTCAATTTATTAAATTATTTAACACCTAACGTATTAGATAAATATTTTAATATTTAAATGTTACTTTTTGTTCTGTAGTGTGCCTAGAGTTGTTTATCAGGAATGCAAATGCTGAAAGGTCGCATATTGTATTTGCTGGGAATGCCCCGACCAAGGCAGGAGCAATGCACCTGACTCCATGTTCTCAGAAGGCTAATTTATTACTTTATAGTACTATATTATATTAAAGAATACTATACTATACTAAAGAATACAGAAAGGATACTTAATGCTAAAAAGATAATGAAAACTTGTGACTCTTTCCAGAGTCTCAACACAGCTTGGCTGTAAATGGTCAATAAGTCAAAACAACTCACACCAGAATCCAATTATCAATTCCCTTCAGGTAGACAATCTTCCACAATGCATTCCACTTGTGAACAACACAGGCACAGCAAATGGGATAAGAACTGTTTTTCTTTTTCTCTGAGGCCTCTCAGCTTCCCAGGAGAAAAATCCTAGGTGAAGGAGTTTTTTCAGAGAATGTGAACGCCACAGTTGCTGAAGTTGTCTCTGACCCTGTTGCTCTTGTTCCCACAGAGCCCCCGCCCGTGCTGCAGGTGCCCGCTAACGTGACGGTGCTGCCTGGGGCCGGGGCGGTGCTGAGCTGCCTGGTGCTGAGCGCGGGCCGCTACAACCTCACCTGGCAGCGGCACGGGCGCGACGCGCGCCTGCAGGACCCGCTGCGCCTCCGCGTCCTGGCCAACCTGTCCCTGGAGCTGAGGCCAGCCCGGCTCTCGGACGCGGGCAGCTACAGCTGCACTGCTGCCAACGAGGGCGGATCCGCCACAGCTTCTGTCTTCCTCACCGTGCAAGGTAAGGATGGGATACCGCACACGCGGCTCACTTGGCACGGCTCCTGGTGGAACAGGCTGCACACAGCCTTGGACAGGCCCATCCCTGCGAGTGTCCAAGGCTGGATGGAACTCAGAGCGACCTGGGATGGTGGAACGTGTCCCAGCCCACAGCAGGGGGTGGAACGAGAGGGGCTTTAATATCCCTTCCAACCCAAACCATTGTGTGATTTCATAAAAAATTAGTCAGAACTAAAAAAGGCAGCATGAGCGGTACCAAACAAATCTAGGTCTGGGCTTTCGCTGTATACCAGGAACAAATATGTATAAATGCAATATTTGGTATTGGAGCAAATATTTTTAAAATTTGGAAGTACTGCAGGATTTTTTTTTCTATTTGCCTTGATTGCGTGGAGGTTTGAACCTTGGTTCTTTAGTGCCTGATTATGGGTGAGGAGAGACAGAGCTCAAAATCTTACAGAGAGAAAATTATTGTCACTTATAGGTGATTCCAACAGATTTCTGCTGGGCCATGTTCTGTGCAGAGAGGGGTACTGTCATTAATTAACTTTTCTGCTCTAATTTTAGTAATTTGTTAGCTAATGGAAAACTTAGAATTATGGAAAAAATAAATTTTGAATGATATAGCTTGACTTGAGGTGCTCCAAAACAGAGGTTGAAAGTGGAGTTGTAAAAGTTATTAAAGGGATGTTTTCCCCATATTGGTTACCAAGGTTGAGCAAACTAGGTGTGGAACCACTTGTGTAGGGTCTAGTACAAAATGCAGCAGAATGAAGTGTGGTTTTTCAATATCTGTTTGAATTACCTTAGATTGCTACAGCAGAGTTATACTTAAGTTCTAACTAACTTAGATTTCTCTAACCTAAATTTTTAACAAAGCTGAAAGGAAAAAAGTAATGAAAAAACCTCAACTCCCATCCATTTGGAAAACTTAGTTTTGAATTGTACAGTATTTTTCCATCAAGATACTCATTCAAGCATGTCAAAGGCATCAAGAGAAATGCTTCTCCCTCGTTCTTCTCTTCCTGGGATTTAGGTTTTCCTCCCTAACGTCTGTCGCTCAGCTGGGAGCTTTAATACACTGACCAAATTGCTTCTGGTGTTTTTTTTTCTAGTAAATCTAACAGAGTTTTACTGCTGCCACAACAGAATATTAGGTTTCAAATCCCTTATATATGTGGAAAGATTGTATCAAATGGTTGGGAATTACATTTTGGCTGGTCCTGGTAGTGCTAACAGCTTTCAAACATGTTTGAGGAGAGCCCTCTTGGGCAGCTCAGACAGCCTTAGCTGAGAGTCGGAGTTGAGTTTTCTTTATTTTTTTGTAAAGGATGCTTAGAAAAGAATAAATACATAGGAAACACTAAGCTGCAGCTGAATTCGGCTTTCTGCAGTAGTGCCTGCCTCTTTTGTTTGGAAAAAGTAATCTACTGCCAGCTTTCCCAATGGCTGCATACAGAAGCTGAATGGTATCTGAAGGGTTTGCAAGTACTGTTACTTGTGATCCTTTTAATTTGCCTGAAAAAAATTATTTCCATCAAGCTGCAACATAGTCCTCTAGGCACCTGAAAAAGTAAGGAATCCCCTCATAAATTCATTTATGTTTCCATACAAGACCAATCTGATGGGAGGACTTGAGCAACTCACACTACATAGCCACTCTTGCACAACTCTGAATTTGAGCACATACTTTTTAGTCCTAGCACTCCATGGGCTTTATCAAACTGCATTCCAGGACCTTCCAGAGTGCTCTGGGCAGCACCCCCAGCCGACAGAGAGGCCCAAGTTTCACACAGGGCTATGCCCTACCTGTGTCCTGGTCGTGGGGAGCAGTGAGAGATGGGGACAGTGTGTTCTCCTGAGCACAGAGCACACAACTGGGGCACAAAGTCAGCCCCACGAAGGCTCCAGGCTGTACTTGCACAGATGCTGGCACAGGAGTCACATTAATGTTCCATTTCAGAAAAAGCATCATCAAACCCAACACTTTCAAAACAAGGGTTTACTACAACCCCCTTCAGCAGGAAAAGCAGATGCTGGGTTATTTTTAGAGCCACCAGTATTTGTTCTCTGCCTTAACTCACCCCAGAGAGAAAATGGGGATGAAAGCAGTGTTTATTTTCTTATGATCTGAAATTCAGAGATCTACATGGAGCTGGTCCAACAATAATAAAGGGCTTCAGGATGAATTTAATTTGACCTTCTGAATTACTTACAACTACACAAAGCACAGACCCATCTCCATCAATAAACAAGACTTCAAATTTCCCTCTTTGGCATGTTAATAATGACAAGCCCATAAAGCTGTAGCTCTTACATCTGGCCACCCTTTACTCTTAACTGCCAAATAAAAACTGGTTTTGAAAACTACTCCAGGCCATAACAAGGACTGCAAGCTGTACATGACAATCACACACTGAGTACCCCCAGAAATCTGATGGAAATAATTTTTTCCAGGCAAATTAAAATGATCACAAGTAACAGTACTTGCAAACCCTTCAGATACCGTTCAGCTTCTGTATGCAGCCACTGGGAAAGCTGGCAGTCGATTACTTTTTCCCAATGGAAAATTTTTCTGCTCCTTTCTCTGAAAAGATACAATACAGAAATAAACATCCTGGTCTTTCAGATCTCTCTCTAACTGATGGTGTGAATATTGCTTACTTAGGTCTGTGGATGCACACTGTGATAATGGGCAGAGAGGAACTGGTTATACTGCTCTGAGATCTTTAGCACAGTGAAAATGGGCCTCCCCACCCTCACAGGTATCCCATCACCCTTGCCAGTATCCCATCTGACCCTGCCCTCTGGCAGTGGAAGCCATTCCCCCCTTTTTCCTGTCCCTCCAGGCCCTTGTGCCAAGTTCCTCTCCAGCTCTCCTGGAGCCTCTTTAGGCACTGGAAGGGGCTCAAGGTCTCCCTGGAGGCTTGCCCTCTCCAGGTGAGCACCCCCAGTTCTCTCAGGTTGGCTTCAGAGCAGAGGGGCTCCAGCCCTGGGAGCATCTCCATGGCCTCCTCTGGAGTTGCTCTGTCAGCTCCTTGTCCTTCTGATGTTGGAGGCCCAGAGCTGGAGGCAGCTCTGTAGTTGGGGTCTCTTGAGAAGCTTTGCACATGATCTGTGTTCTTTAAAAGGTTTCATTGTGCAGCCTTGAATGAGGTGGGCACTGTAACGAGCTTGTGCTTCTCCTTTCATCTACAAATCTTCACCTCTGAGATACAGAGAACAACACAAAGAAATTAAATGGACCTGACATACAAGACAGCCCTTCTGTGTGCCTGCCTGATCCCTGGCATTTGGGCAAGAAGACAAGATGGTTAAATGGTGGCAAATGGGGCCTCACTGATCTTAGTCAATATCTTGATTATTACAGCTGTGTATATTGATTTTTTTCTAATAATTTTATTACAAATATAATACAAGTTAAAATTTCTTTCCTGTTCTGCTTACCTGTTAATACCATGTGAAAATACTGGCATGGACAGTAGTGTGTTACCAAAGCCTGATGTGTAATTGCCATCAGAGCCAGTTTCCTAATCCCAATAGGAGAAGAGACCTTCCTGTGACCAGAGCATGCAGAATACCCCCAGCATCTCTTGGCAGGATTTCAAACCAAATAAAAATAGGTGAGCCAGCTGTGCATATCATGAATCACTGGGGAACAGTTCTGTAACATGGAACCATTTCTGGCCCCTTCCTGCCACTCGTGCTGTGTGCTGGCTCTTGCACACACTGCTCTTTAGCAGCCACTGAAACATGTCAAGTGTCCCCTGGGCCAGTGGGATGGGGTAATTCCTCCTGGAACACAGAAAGAAGGGCTGTGCAGAGCAGCCCTAGATGTGAGGTACCTCTACATTCCATGTGTTCAGCCTCTTGGACTTTCACAAAGGGGAGTTGGACTTAGGCTTTTGTCCTCTGGTTTGTCCAGGAATTCATAAATACAGAGTGATGAGTAAAAGACAAAGCTCCAAAGATGAAGGTTGATTCTACTTATTTCGTAGCAGCCAGTTACACTGGTCTTGACTAACTTCATCCATGGGTATGGATCTTCTTGCCCCTGTAAGATAAAGTCATACCTACCATAGAAAGTGTCTGTTGTCCAAGTGAACTGCTTTGGTGGTCATTTTTACAGAGGATTATGGAATCACAGAATGGTTTGTGCTGCAGACACCTTAAAGCCCATTCAGTGTCACCCTCTGCCATGGGCAGGGACACTTTCCACTACCCCAGGTTGCTCTAAGCCCTCTCCAAGCTGATCTTGGACACTTCCAGGAGTGGGGAGTCCACAACCTCTCTGGGTTAAAAATGAACTAATTCTATTGAGTTCACCAATTGCTTTTCTAGTGAAAACACCTCTGAAATCCATAACATCCTTTACAATTGTTAACACTGCAGATTTACTTCTCTTGCACTTGTGTGTCTGCACGTCTATTGTGACTTTCATTCTTATCCCTCAGGTTGCATTCTGACAGTTGACCCACATGAAGGTTTTGTGGGCTTTAGTGTCCAGTAGTCTGAATAAATTTCATAGAATCAAAGAATGGTGTGTGTTGGAAGGTACCTCAAATCTCATTTTGTTCTGACTCCTGCCATGGGCAGGGACACCTTCCATGTTGCTTGTTGTCTGGTGTTTATCAAAGTTGACTCTTTTGCTGCCTTTTTAACCCCATCTCAGGAAGGCCAATGCCTGAATTTTGACCTAATGCCCCTTATAAAGGTGTTTTAGTCTGAGACTTGGACTGTGCCAGTGGAAACAAGTGATTGCTTTCTCACCATGTAGCTATTTGAAAGTGGCAATGAAGTTCTTATCATAACCTGTCCTTTTAACAAGACATTTTTAAATGCTGTTTTTAATTTCTTTTGGTAGAACCTCCGAAGCTTGTAATTTCACCCAAAAACCAGACTTTTACAGAAGGTTCTGAAGTGTCCATCAGGTGTTCTGCCACAGGTTACCCAAAGCCAACGGTTGTGTGGACACTCAATGATATGTTTATCATTGGCTCCAGCAGGTGGGACTTGAAGTTGTCTCCATTTATTTTAATATCATATGTGAGAAAGAAGGTTTGAATAGTGCCAATATATTTTACTCCTTCAACAGGAGTCTGTCAGTTTTGGAAACAGTACCTCAGTCTTTACTTCGATAACTCTTTAATTGCATTACCTCCTCTCTAACAGAGAAACACTTTAGTTCTATTTTCCAGGTTTTTTTACAAGATTAATTTATGTACTTTTCACAAAATGTAGTACTAGATATAATAGTACTAATAGTGTTTATCATGGGGAAAAAAACCCAGAAACATTTATATTTATAAACCATCTGCTCATGCTGCTGTGGCTGCTTGCAATGTGGATATAACATTGTTCTTTCTAATCATTTTGCTTGGTCCCTTGTGTGTTCCCAGGTACAGAATGACCCCAGAAGGCACCTTAATCATAAGAAAGGCAACTCCCAGAGATGCAGGAATTTATGGTTGTTTGGCAAGTAACTCAGCTGGGACAGAGAAACAGACATCCATCCTCACATACATCGGTAAGTGAGAAAGTGAGGAAAACTATGTATTAAAATTTAAAAAATAAACTAATTCATTATCAGGGAGGAGGAGCTGTTAAAATGAGTAGAACCCTGCAGAACATTCTGGTAGAAATTTCAAAAACCTCAGAAGATACGTTGAACAGCTCACAGATGTCCCTTTTGCTTATGATTCAAACCTGAGTAGTATTGTTAGGTAGTATTTGGAGGTTGATGCTCTTTCTAAAAAGAAAACTTTTTAGGGTAAAAAACCCCCTAAAATAGGGTCTTACTATGAGATAGACTGGGAAGCCTGAGTCCTTTAGAAAAGAAATTGTGTTTCTGTATCAAAATACTGTGTTAAAATATTGATAGCAGAGTATTAAACTATTTTATGACTAGCATCTAGCTGGAGGAGGAGAATGATTTCATGTTACTACTTTCTATATGGTGAAACTTTTCTGATCTTGTCCTTATATTTCATGTACATTTTGCATATGATTCAGGTGCTCTGGACCAGACTTTACTTTTCCTTGTTTCCCAGTGTTTATCTTCCACTTTAAGGTCTGTTTGACTTTTAATGCAAACATTCTTCCATATAACAAGAGAAAATTAGAGTCTTTCATGCTTTAGATCTTAAAAATTACCTGTACTTTGGGTTCAGAGCTTATTTTTTTCTGTCTCGTTTCTTTTTAGAGGGCCCAACATTGACCGTAGTTCAGAGCGAAATTCTGGTTGGTCTTGGAGACACGACTGTTATGGAGTGTAAAACAACTGGAATCCCACCTCCTCAAGTGAAATGGTTTAAAGGTGTGCTCATTTCTTGGTGATTGAGTCATTTATTTAGCAGCAATATTTTAAACAATGATCAGGAAGTGACTTCATTTCTGTCAAGAGCATTATGTTGTATTCAACCAGTGACAAGACCTGTGAAATTCTCTAAATCTAGAAGAAATGGCATTGACCTCT
Source organism: Agelaius phoeniceus (assembly GCF_051311805.1). Classification (NCBI taxonomy): domain Eukaryota; kingdom Metazoa; phylum Chordata; class Aves; order Passeriformes; family Icteridae; genus Agelaius; species Agelaius phoeniceus. The sequence goes on along the minus strand of NC_135272.1, from coordinate 13,897,440 downwards.
AGGGCATAAATTCCTGCTTCTATTTAAATATGGTGAATTAACACACTGTAGCATAAGTAATAATAATAGTAAAACAAAGCTGAGCCTCCTGCCTGCTTACATAAGGTTTGTTCTTTCAATAAACATTTAGCTTTATGCTACAAAAATCAGAAAATATTTTTCTCTAGCCCTTATTATTGTGTTTTCATGTAGCCTCTAATTAGGGAAGAAGTACAGCCTGACACACTGTCCTAATGCTGATCTCTGCCCAGAGATACTTGAATTTGTCTTTGCCTTGTGGAACCAATAAATTTAAAAAAGATGTATTTAATATAGTAATGAACGTTTCCCCTCAGTTGAGTGGGAGTCAGAGTTCTCATCTGCTGAGTTCGTGCAGCTGCTATGTTGTGAACTAACGCAGACTTGGACACTGTTTAGTGGGGATAATTTTGATAAATATAGGCATATATTTGATATGAAGAGTTATATTGCCTTTTTTCTATCTGGACTTAGGTGACTTAGAGTTGAGGGCATCAGCATTTCTCGTTATTGATACTCATCGGGGTCTTCTGAAGATCCAGGAAACACAAGACCTGGATGCTGGTGACTACACGTGCGTGGCCACCAATGAGGCAGGGAGAGCTGCTGGCAAGATAACTCTGGATGTTGGGTGTAAGTAGTTAAAACCTGCATGGGGCACACTCAGATTGCTGAGTTGCTGTACTGGTCAGGGAGTGGTGCCTTGGCTCTTCAGTTCTTTCTAACAGATCTGTGTGTGTGCTAGGAACACCTTTTGGTGGTGTTGGTTAAGCAGCTTCCTTGTCCCATTTGGACTCCAGCTTGGAATCATTGAATAGTTTGGGTTGGAAGGGACCTTAAAACCCATCTGTTTTCAGCCCAGTCTTACGTCTTTTGCAAAGTAAAGAGGTTATGGGGAGGAAGAGAGGCACAGGAGGAGGAAGCTGTTAAAACCTCAACCTAACAAAATTCTCAAACAGAATTAATTACAGAAACTTGAGTTACTATGTGAGGTTATTGTAATTTAGCCCTTCCTCTCCTCTTTTCCTAATTCTTTCCATCTGCCTGTGGCCTGACACATTGTATCCTGTTAAATGTTCCTGTTAGGCACATCTGCTTTCTGAACGCATGGCACTGCTTGCAGAAGACAAGGAATTTAGCAACACTGATATTTAAAATCAGCGTTTCTAGAGTTGGGAATGTTAGAAGAAAACCTATGCACAGTGGGACATAAATTGAGGTCATCAGTGGTGCTAGAGCATGGGATGGCTGTGTTACAGTGCTCACTTTCTGTGCTCTCTCCCCAGCTCCCCCTGTTTTCACGCAGGAGCCGGGTGACGAATCTGCGGATCTGGGCTCCAACGTGACGCTGCCGTGCTACGTGCAGGGCTACCCTGAGCCCAGGGTCACCTGGAGGAGGCTGGATGGGGCTCCCCTCTTCTCCCGGCCCTTCGTGCTCAGCTCCAGCAGCCAGCTCAGGACGGGCGCACTGGCCATCCAGAGTAGGTAGACTCAACGTTTAAAGAACAGACTCCATGAGGAACTAAGACATTTGCAAGGCGTTTAAGTTACTGTATGACTACATTAAGTTAACTGTGTAAAGAGACTGGATTTCTATCACAGATCGTGTTTGTGATAGTGACATCAATGCTGTTGACATGCGGTTCATTTTGCTCTGAGTTGTGTTTGGTCATTGCCTTCACTCTTCATGTAAATTATTATTAATCTTTGTTGAAGTACACATGGGCGCTGTGGTCTCTGATCCTGAGGAGCCACAAATTTTCATTTTTGGTGGGTTTTCTTTTGTTTTGGTGCAGTTGTTTTTTGGTTTTTTTTTTTTGTTTTGTGGGTTTTTTGGTTGGTTTTTTGGTTGTTTTTTTTTTTTTTTTTTTTGGTAGAGAATTGGTTCCAAACTCAGTGTTTTAGATCTGTCCTAATTTGGGTAATAATCAAAAACTTTGCAAGTGGCTTTGTAATTTTGATTATTTTGCAGCATTTCAGTCGCTCTTATGCTAAGCGGTATTATTGTGTTTTCTTAATTAGCTTTTAATTCCTTTCTATATTTTCATTGCTTCTGTACTTGGTGACTGGTGGAAAGGAGTGCTTTGTTTCAAGCTGAGTGTGTGAAGGTGGTGGGAGAGACAGGGACATGGTGTCCATGTGGAGAGGGAGGGGCAGCATTATTTCAGATACTGCAGTCAGTTCTTTTCTTCCCCTGTAGATCTGTGGGTCAGTGATGAAGGGACTTATGTGTGTGAAGCTGAGAACCAGTTTGGAAGGATTCAGTCCCGGCCAGCCACGGTCACAGTGACAGGACTGGGTAAGAGCAGTGCGTGGCAGTGGGAACTGTTGGTGTTTGGGCAGCAGGCAGGATGCCTGAGGATTATGTCTATACATGCTGACCTATCTGTGTGCTGTATTTCTGTGTCATCTATACAAACTGAATAAGAAACATTTACATGGAATATTGTAATTTATTTCAGTGGATTTTGCTTGTTAGAACATTTTTTTGACTGGCTACACTAACTGTGTAGTTAGAATCAATTCCACCTGCACTTTTATCTAGGACCTTAAAGAAGTGATTTATCCTATGTATTTTTTCTTATTCCTAAGTACATTTACTGAGGAATGAAAAATGACTATAATGATGGATGCTAATGATGGAGTTCCTGCTATTTAATTAATCTTAAAACAAACAAACAAAAAAGGCAGCAATAAATGTGGTTGTGTCAGTGTTGAGATAAGTGGGAAGGAATCTTGGTGATCCAAGAAGACAATAGATGTCTGGACTTCACCACAGATTCCCACAACGTGATTTGAGTTGGAAGGGACCTTAAAGCCCATCCAGTGCCACCCCCTGCCATGGGCACAGACACCTTACACTGTCCCAGGTTGCTCCAAGCCCTGTCCAGCCTGGCCTTGGACACTGCCAGGGATCCAGGGGCAGCCACAGCTGCTCTGGGCACCCTGGCCAGGGCCTGCCCACCCTCCCAGGGAACAATTCCTTCCCAAAATCCCATTTAACCCTACTCTCTTTCAAATATCCATGCTGTTAGAGGCTTGCTTGTTATCTCAGTTTGACATCTGGCAATAAAAAGAAAAAATAATGCAATGGAATGTGTACATTTGCATGAGGCAAAGAACAGTGTCTCTCTGCCATCAAAGAAACCATTTGTTAGCTTCAAACTTATTGCAAGAGCCAGTAATACTGGTAGGGTTTAATAGACATGTTTTTACCTGTTTAGAAGTATTATTTAATTCCCAGTACTTAATTTAATTTCTCAGCCATGTGTCCAGTCATGTTTGCTGTTGGCTTTTCACAGAATGTGCAGGTTTTCTGCTGGGCTGTGACCTCTCTTCTGATCCTTCACAATTTTATGCCCAATGAAAATTACAAATTACTTTTTGTCCTCTCCAAACCCACTACATCTATTCTTCAGTATTTTGCCCAAGTAAGGAAAAATGATGAATCAACTTGGTGCCAGAGGAGCAGGAGTTCACAGGGAAACCCTTGATTGGATCCAGTTTCAGCTGAATAGCATCTTCCATTTGCTCCCATTCCTTAGACTAAGGATCACTGTTGGTGTATTTCCCCAGCTTCCCATCTCTCCTGTGCTACCCCTACATTTGTTTCTCTTTTTCTCATGTCTTCAATTTAATACTGATTTAATTTAATATTTTACATGAATATATAAGAATTCCTAGTAATTTCTTCTCGTTCTCCTTTTTTGCTCAAGTCACTCCTCTGATTGGAGCAAGCCCAGCCACAGCCAATGTCATTGAGGGCCAGCAGCTCACTTTGCCTTGTGTTTTGCTCGCTGGGAACCCCATTCCAGAGAGGAGGTGGATTAAAAACAATGTGGTGGTAAGACTACTTTGTTTCCTGTAAGATTTATTGGCAGAGGAAAGCTACAACTGACATCTCAAGGCATGATAACAGCTTGGTTTAATTTAGAAAAGTTAATGTGATTGCTGCCTGTGCCAGGAAATTTCTGACCCTGATGTAGAGATGAGGGAATAGGAGATGGCAGTGAGGGATGTGGAGGTCTAGAAAAGAACTTGGAACCAAAGTATTTGTGAGTTATCCTTTTATCTTCTCTTTTGCTTCCTTTCAAAGAAGTTTTATGCATTTTTGTAGCTCATGAACTTCAGCCTTGGACTCTGAATATGTGAATGCTAGTGAAATATACCTACTAGAATGACAAAAGTGGGTTTTTTAAAATAAAGGTACCAGAAAATTTCTGTAGATTTAGGATGTTTTAACATCCTGACTTTTCCTGTTGCTGATGGGCTGAATTAAATACCAGTATCCCTGTTCCATATCCTCCTTTCCTGTACTCAGAGCATGAATGAGTGTGTTTTCTTTCCCCCTTGGGAACATACCATTGCCAGTTTATACCTCCTGCAGACACAGCTAGGTCATCTTTATGGTCCCTTACCAAATCACTCTGAGATTTTAGAAGGATGCTGTAGGCACCACACCTGGCTTGGTTGTGTGAATGAAACTTCAGTTCTTTAATACTAAAATTTCTGACTTTACCCTATGAAGCTGCTTTTTATCTTTGTTCCTAATTTCTCCCTAAAACCCTTTCTACACAACTGGAATTAAAATACTCTAGCAAAATGCCTAATGTATTGTAACAAGGCAGAACCTGGTGCTACCTGACCCCTGTTCAGTTTTCCAGCTCAGTTTAGGTGTCTCTGGGAATCACTGGCTTTTCCTTAGGCTGTGCAAGGAGCACAGGCTGTAAAGCTCTGTGAGAAATACTGGCAGGATCCTCCTTGTTGAGTTGCTAATTCCTCTCTCTAGTAGTGCTGGTTTCCTGTCATTGTAAACTGCTGGGAAATGCTGTGCTCCAAGGAAAGTGTTGGAGTTAGTTATATTTAGAGAAGAATTCAGCTGCTTCTGAGTGTGACTGGAACAGATTTGCTTTCTAACAACTCTTTATGAGGGAGGGCTATGCTGCCAAGCTCAGGGTGTTTGATGTTGCTGTAGGATACATAACTCTTCAAGGGTTACTCCTTGGTGAAAGTTACAATTCTCTTTCACAATGGCTTGCTTCAGGGCCAATCTATTTGATGGATATGGAAGTTAGAAGGTTTTGATAACTGTAAAGGAAAATAGTCTGCTTGTGGAAGAAGAACAAGTCATTGCACTTATCAATTACTGGAATAACCAATAAAAATACAGTGAAGTAATTGAGCTAAATTTGGGTTTGCTTCATTAAAAGCAGGAGTGGCAGAACAGGATATGCTGTGGCAGTGTCTCTTGCAGTTCTTACTCTCACTCCAGCAGTAAATACGAGGTGCTACTGAAACTCTTAAGTAAAATTAGCTTTGTATGAAAGATGGAAAGTAGGAAAAGCTCTAGTAAAATTCTGCAGGAACACAGTTTTTAACAATGTGACATAGCCAAGCAGAGCCACACAGCATCCCCAAGTGCACACCATCAGGAGTATTTCCCAGTGAAAGGTTCCGTCTCTCCTTTGGCAGCTGGTTCCCAATCCCTACGTGAGCGTGCGCAGCGACGGCAGCCTGCACCTGGAGCGGGTTCGGCTGCAGGACGGGGGGGATTACACCTGCATGGCCAGCAGCGTGGCGGGCACCAGCAACAGCACCACCACTGTCCACGTCTTCGGTGAGCAGCAGCCTGCCCTTCCAGCCTGGGGCAGGAGGGGCAGCACTGACCGCAGCAGCTCTCGCTGCTTCGCTGCACTTACAGTGCCCACGGTGCCTCTTCTGGCATGGTGCTGCTTTGTAAAGTGGCACAGGGGAGACTGGGTCCACTGTGCACGGAAGAGCTGAGTGATCAAGACTGTTTTTGAAGTAAAATCAAATAAAACTATTTTGTGTTTGCAAAAGATCATCATTCAGAGGCTGGGCTGTGCAGTCTTCATCTGGTTTAATTAACAAGCAGGTGCAAGTGGGAGTTGGCTGGAAAACCATGAGAAGTGCTGTCTGAATGTTTCATAACTGGTGTAAGGAAGCACAGCTCATGGGAGAACTAGAATGAAAGAAAATGAATTATGAGTTTGGCAAAAGTCATAATTTGTTTGTTGTTTTTGGTGTCATCCCCATTCTCCTCCTGCTTATTTTTTTCCCTTTAATTAAAACATACCAAAAACTGCACTGACAGCAAGACAAAGTGTTAGCATTTTGGGTAACCCATCTGTATTTCAGCTGAGCATATTTGTGTTAACTTTGTGAGGCTACAATCACTTCATAGTTTCACACATGTTAAATTTTCTCACATGTTAAGTTAATCATGGGAGATTTATTTTGAGCTTCACTGAAGATGCTGAAACCTCCTTTTATATAAAGAATGACTATAAATTTTTAGTACAGGCAAGTATTCATAAGATTTTCCATGTCAACACTATTTTCTTGGATGTTTCAGAGCTTGAGAACAAAAAGGAATATCTTTGTACGTGCTTAGAAATATCTAGGTTTTCGTATTGTACCCTTAAATCTTACCTTATTTTTTGTTAGTTCAAAGGCAGCTCAACTGAGTGAGAGAATTCAGGTTTTTCTTGTCTTCCTGATACTGATTTTGCAAAGCAAAGCCTAAAATGTTATCAGAGGATAATGTGACAAAGCCATTCTGAAGTAATTTCAGTCAGTGGAATACCTGCAGTTGATCTAAAACTGTGTGTACATAATGCAGTGATGAGCCTATGGCTGGCAGGCTCTGTAGTGAACAGGGATTTATTCTGTCCTGAAAGGCTGAAAAGCAGCTCCTTGTCCATGTTAGGGTTGGAGAAGAGGCCAAAAGGTCCCAAACCCTCCTTGCCTGTAGGAAGTAGTAATTCAATATAAGGATTTTATCATAATAGTTGTTCCATGTTGAAATGTGTTCTGCGTGTTTTTAATATTTGCCTGTGTTTGTAGTCGTGCCTGTCATTCAGCATGGACAGCAGATATTCAGCACCATCGAAGGAATCCCAGTGACACTGCCCTGCAAAGCAAGTGGAGTTCCCAAGCCATCCATTGTCTGGTCCAAGGTAACTCCTCACCCTTGAGGTGATCATGCTGAAAAATGGGTTGAACACATAATTTAGTTGCCATAAACACTATATTCAAAGAACATGGCTGAAAACTGCACTTGTGAGGAACCTGGAAATCTCTGTTTGTTCAGAGCTGCTTTTGTTTCTTAGAGCAGAGCTTTTGGCCGTGGTCCTGCCGCAGCTCAATGTTCCATTATTTGGCAGGGCTTAGGTTATCGCTGTATCTTTATGGGGTTTACACTTTAGAAATTGTTCCTGTTCCTGTTGTGAGTTGATAATTTGATTTTAGGCAGCCTGCCACAGGCTGAGAGTTCATTTTTCTTGTGGAGCTCTGACTTTTTTCTCTGAGAAAAGTGTATTTAATAATGGCATTGTTAACCCATGACTTTTCGGTCATGGCCTTGGCAAGATGTGCACTGAGGAGGACCTCAGCCTTTGAGGGAATTTGTCTTAAAGCCAGTTTTAGGTTTTTTCCTCCTTGAACAGGATAATTTCGGATAGTAATAGGTATTTGGGTTATGTTACAGCTCACATGATATGGTGTGGAGGTACTTTTGGGTCTCAAAAGTTGTGCAGATGTAACTGATTGGGACCTTGGGAACAACTTTGTTTCAAAGAAGAAATAGAACATGGTTAACTGTTGGTTTGGTAGGGAAGAGAATATTGGAGGATTTCTTTTTATTTTATCACTTACTCAACCGCAGACATGGAGGAGGCAGCTGACCAAGAACAAGTTTCTGTAATGTATACAAGATTCATTTTGACATCAGAAATCAATGTCAAAATTAACTCAGTTAAAATCTTGATTATTATTCTTCACTATTATTTTTTAAATTTTCTTTTAAGCCTTTGGGTCTGTAAAATGTATTAAGTTTTCTGCATAAGAATCCCTGTGCATCTGTTCTTGTTACTGTTTAGAAAGTGATACTCAAGGACTGTGAAAAGTTAATTGTAGTTAATTAGTTTGTGTAAATGGAATTTTACGGCCAAGTTTCTTTGCTGATATGAGATATTTTGTCCATCTCAGCCTTGAAAAAATAAAAGCAGCTTTTATTGAATTAAATAATTGTAATTTGGATTAAATGATTACAATTAAATAATTGTATTTTATTTTGGAAAATCCAGGCACTGTGGACTTTGATTATTTTTCTTTCCACAGAAAGGAGAGGTAATCCTTCCCAGCAACGTGAGGTTCTCGGCAGGGTCGGATGGAAGCCTGTATGTGGTGTCCCCAGGGGGAGAAGAGAGCGGGGAATACGTGTGCACTGCCACCAATGCTGCTGGCTATGCCACCAGGAAGGTGCAGCTGACTGTCTATGGTGGGTGTCACCTCAGCTCAGCTGCACTACCCCTGCCACCCAGCCAGTGCTTTGGGAGAAAGACACACCCAGAACACATGGCATGGGAACTCTTCTCTAGGTAGTGCTTTTGGATCCCCAAACCAGGCAGTTCTGTACATGGCTGATCCCAAAAGGCCTGTCCCTCAGTCATTATAATTCCCTTAAAGCCTCCTTATCCCTCTTACCTCAGGGTCACAGACCTTGGGCTGAGCATAATTTCAGCTTTATGGAAGTGGATAGGAAGCATCTGTACAGGAGTAGAATTTCCTGCTGGGAGAGGAATGAAGATCCCTTAATCCCACCAGTCTGAAGCCTTCCTGTCATCATCAATCCAATGTTATTAAAATTTGGTTCAGGTGTAGGTGTGCTTTGCAAGGCCTTTATGGCTTGGAGTTACTGGGGCTGTTGTGTAACAGTCCAGGGAGTGGTTGCTAACTACCTATGCAGTACAGAGCTCAGCACACACAGGAATTACAGCCATTTGTTGTGTCCATCTTTTTGAATGGATAGTCCAGGCTTTCTGGTGTTTGTGGTGTTCCATGTGGGCATCAGCCTGTGTCTGAGCTACAGGCACAGTACAGCAGCATGTCAGGGATTTATCTCTATTGCAGGCAGGTCATTAAAACAGGATTGTAATGTTTTATACCTGATAAAAGAGAGATGTTGTATGTGTTACATTTGTACAAATATGTATATTCATTGCAGCTTCTTAATGTGTTCCATGTTATAGTGAAACCCAGAGTGTCCAGGCCTGGAGACCAGCAAGGAAATGCGCATGATAAACCCATAGAGGTCTCAGTAACTGCAGGGGAAGATGTCACACTTCCATGTGAAGTGAGGAGCTTGCCACCCCCCATAATTACCTGGGCCAAAGAAATGCAGCTCATATCTCCATTCTCTCCAAGGTAACAATGTTTGACGAAAAACTAAAGAAAACTGAAACTGCCTCTTAACTGTCAGGATTTTGGAAGGGTGTGTGATTTCTGACTGCCACAGGATCGCTCAGAAGGTGTTGCTGTGTTACTTTGTCCCAGCTGATCTCTTGTACTGGGTCTTGAAACCCTCTTTCCCAAGCCTGCTAAGCCTGTGCATGGTTGCACAGCTCCCATTCCAGCATGTGCTTATATACAATCTCAGGGGGCCAGGGGGAAAGAGATCCTGGGTATTTGTACTGTGGTGGAGCCCAGAGACCCACATCATCTGTGCATGGTTATAATTGTTTAAAAACCTTGTTTCTTTTCTTATGTACTTCACATTTATGTCAGGGGAGCACTGTCTGTGATTTACATGAAGCCTGGGCTGCCAGTAGGATACAGATGATGATGATAAATGTTTGGGTGTGCTGACAAGGGCATGTTGTGTGCTGTATTTTGGATCGAAAAACTCACCAGAGACTTTTGAACATGTGAAAGCAGAGTTAAATACTTGTAAAATGTTGAGCTGACAGCCTTAGAGAATGAAGATCTGGGGACTGTGTTGGACAGTGTTGGAGTTCTCCCTTATTATTTAATGTTGCACAGAACAAGAGGGAGATGAGCTGGTGGCTATTCCCTGGACACTCCCCATTGGAGTGCCAGATAGTGTCACCAGCTGTGCTGCTGCTTTCTGCTCCTCAGGGTCCCTCAGAAGGGCCAGGCACCAGTTGTGTCCATAAAACAGGGAATGGCAAGGCTGCCCACAGGCACACTGTGCTTGCTGGTGTCTCCCAGTGATCCCATGGATGGAATCAGCCAGTGTCTGACCTAAGGAGTTGTACTGGAGGTCCTCTTTGCCTTGTGGCCAAACCTGCACCTTGGAGACGTTCCAGGGAGCCTGTGACAGCCTCAGCAGATCTTTTGCCACTATGTCTGCTGAAGGAGGCTCATGTGCAGGGATTTGGCTTGTTGTCAGTAATCCATGAGGGATTTTCTGCTGTGTCCTGTGAGCATGTTGCATGTGCTAACAAATCTGCGTTCTTCGTCTCTAAGTTGTCCTCATTTTACCTCAGGAGACACTGATAAATTAGGGTACTTGCTCATGGCTGTTGTGGTGAGATCCAAGTTGTCCAGAGGAACAGAAGTCCAGCTCAGCCCATTCCATAAAATTGTTTACAGATGTCAGCAAAAGTTACAGATTAGTCCAAACAGAACTGTTTGAGACCACCCAAAGATCTTGTTAGAAATGTGAACGTTAAACAAAGGGAGAGGGAAATCAGATATGAAGGAACTTTTATCAGAAAGCAAATGTAATTACTGGACAAAATCAAGGAGAAGAAGTTGCCTCAGAAATTTATCTTTTGGGCTTATTAAAAAAGTGCCAAAAAGTTTGGAAAGATACAGGCAGCAGAGGAGGAATTGTAGTCTCAGACAGATTTTACACTGGAGAAAATACATTTCACTTTCATTCATCTCTCCAGCCTTACAATCCCCATTGATGTCCTTGTGATAACGTTGACCTAATTAGTGCCAAGAAAAGAGAACAGATGATCCACCAGTTCTGGAGTGGCAGGCTTGGATTTCTTCTTGTCAATCCTTAGCTGTGATTTTTCTTTCCTCCTCACTTATTTTCTCTGTCTCTATTACCTTTGACTCTTAGAGAAGATTTTGGCTTAGCTGGCCAAAGTAGCTTCTGGTGTTTCAGATCTGTGACCAGAACTGTGGGAGAACTTAATGCTGTGTAGTTAATTATTTACTGGGGAATAATGGCAATTCCTATAAACACCAGAACTGGCAGTTCTGAATCAAAATCCTGTTTTCCATTTTGAATCACTGTAGCATCACTTTTTTTGCCAGGATGAAGCAGTAATAAAAGTTTTAACTTTCTGACCCTACTCACCTGAGCTAAACAAAAAATTTTAACAAGAGGGTGAAGAGCTCGAGTTCTCTGCCTTTATCACATTTAATAAGTCATATGAAATAGCTAGAACCAAATTATATAATTTGGATCTTAAATTTTAGATATTTGCTGTGTATTCTGAATATGGGGGCTTCATAAAGAGTTAGAAAAAAGAGGAGTAAATATAAGTCATAGTTGCGTAATATGGTCAGAGTGGTGTTATTTCAGCTCATAGCAAACATTAGCAGCGTGCAGGGAGAGGTCGTTCACCTTTACGTCCATATTTATACAGTTTATCTGCTTCTTCTTTTTCCAGACACACTTTCCTCCCCTCAGGGTCGATGAAGATCAGTGAGACCCAAGTCTCAGACAGTGGAACGTATGTCTGTGTCGCCACAAACATTGCTGGGAACGTGACTCAGTCAGTGAAGCTCAGCGTACATGGTGAGTTGGAACTCCAGGGTTCATTGTCTGCAAATTTCCACATGGAACTGAGCATCTTTAAGAGGTTTCTAAAGTTTTTTCCTAATTGACAATAAATCCTCTCAGCTGTTTTTCTTTCAGGTTGTATTATCTTCATATGTGAGTTATTGATTTTGTGGAAAGTAAATATTGTATAAACACCCACAAATACATAGACATGTGTAAAGGTGTCCAGTGGCTCCAGTCAGGACCTGTGTCCCTCTCTTTCCTTACCTTTATCTCATATTACTCCTTAGTCTCTCTCCTGCTCTTCCCACACTGGGGCCCAATCACTGTCTCTTAAACACTCACACAATGTCAAGTGTGGAAAAATGTCACTTGTTATTGTTTCAGGCATTTTTTTCAAGTCTTTTTATTGCCAGTGATCCTTAGGAAAAAAAATATTGTGGCAAAAGACTTATGGTGAATTGATATTATTCTGTAGGACCAGCAAAATCACTTCCAGTCATATTTTGTCTCTCTTGTCTGAACTTGTGTTTGGAAACATACAAAGATCAGGGATTAGGGAGAGGAAATTAAAATTCCAAAAGGAAAATGTGATTACCTCTATCATAAAAGCTTTTGAATTGTTTTGTGTTATGAAGAGCCAGTACCCGCAGCTCTTCCAGTGTGCTCAGAATATGACAGTGCTCATGGGAGTTGTGCAGTGTGGCTTGTTCAAATAAATTCAGCACCAAGGATCTCCCATCCTGTTCTGTGCAGAGAACATGCAGGGCTGCTCTTGTAGTCACCTGAGGGCATTTGATTTCAGTAAATAAGGAACGTTTTGTAAAATGATAAAAATAGAAAAGAATTTCATAGGATCATAAAATGATTTGAGTTGAAAGAGACTTTTAAAAAGACATCCAGTGCCACCCCTGCCATGGGCAGTGACACCTCCCACTATCCCAGGGTGCTCCAAGCCCTGTCCAGCCTGGCCTTGGACCCTTCCAGGGATCCAGGGGCAGCCACAGCTGCTCTGGGCACCCTGTGCCAATTCCTCACCACCCTCAGCATAAAAAATTTCTTTCTTATACCTGGTCGGAATCTCCCCTCTCTTAGTTTAAAATAGTTCTCCCTTGTCTTGTCCCTCCAGCTCTCCCGGAGCCCCTTCAGGCACTGGAAGGTGCTCTGGGGTCTCCCTGGAGCCTTCTCTTCACCAGGCTGAACACCCCAGCTCTCCTAGCTTGTAGAATGATCCTGTATGTTGTTTCTTTAACATTTCTGTGGACTGAAATTGTCTTCCTCAGTTCCTCCAAGGATCCAGCGTGGGCCTCGAGTTCTGAAAGTGCAGGCTGGGCAGCGAGTGGAGCTTCCCTGCAGTGCCCAGGGCGTCCCTGCCCCCTCGGTCTCTTGGTTCCGAGGCACAAGTGCCGTGCCCACAGACGGGGGGAAGTTCCTGAAGAGCCCAGATGGAGCTTTGGCCATCAGCAGTGTCCAGCTCCCTGATGCTGGTATCTACACCTGTGTGGCCACCAACAATGCTGGCAGTGACACGGCAGAGGTCACAGTACAAGTGCAAGGTACTCGTTTGGGGCCATGCTTCTTCCCTGGCCCAGACTGGTGTGGGGTGGGGCCTTGCAGGGCAGGGCTTTCTCTCACCCACTGTTACGTGATGCAAAAGCCACATCTGGTTTAGATGTTATGTTCTGATGGTAATTGAGGAGAGTTAGAATGAGCAACTAGTCTTTGGAGAGGTTACAGAAATAAAAAAAAAAGTGTGCACACACTCTCTCTATATTTAAATTCAAAAATGATGTTGAAATGGTAAAAGGGTAAGTGGTCAATGTGCCAATTTAAATACGTAGTGCAGCTCCTCACCTGAGGGCTGACAGATGTCAATGGAGCATGACTGACTTAAACTAAGCAGGAATTGTTTCTTCTTTGCAAAAGTCTAAAGGCAATGTTCTAATCCCTTTGGATTAGAGATGCTGAGAAATGCTTCCTACAGGCAACAAAGAACTCTCAGTAACGGTTTAATTATAAAGAATATGCTTCATATACTCTCAGTCTGCACAGGAGTTTAAAATGAGACTTGAGAACAAAGGATGGCAGTAGCACTAAAATATGTGGTGTGGGGGAAAAAACAGTTAAAATATTTTTGAAAAAAACAGTTAAAATAATATTTTTCAGATTATGCAGAAACATTGCTTTGAAAATAAATTTAGCAAGATTTCAAGAGAACTATTTTCTGTCAAGTTTGAAAGCCTCTTTGTCTTGCTTACTTCCTAAATATTCCCACTGAAATGGAAACTACTTTTGCAGTACGCATTCCAGTCAATGTAAAGAGGGTTATTGGAATGTGACCTCGTGTGAATGAGAGAGACTTAGTGTTATGTAATGTCAAACTGTATTTTTCTATTTGGAGCAGAGATCAAACAGTTTTTTGGGTCTAATTTTCTTTCAGAGCCTCCCACTATTGAGGACCTGGACCCTCCATTCAATAGCCCTTTCCAAGAAAGAGTGGCCAACCAGCACATTGCATTCCCATGCCCTGCAAAAGGTGAATGTCTTGGTGATAAAAAGATCTTTATCTGCACATTACAATGCTGCTGTAAAAATGTCCAATTCACACAGTATTTTCCATGTACACTTTATATGGAAAAATTCAAACTAACAGTGTTTTAAATCAGCACTGTGTGTGGAAGTCCTGTGGAAAGTCATTGCTAGCCAAAAAGGATTTTATAGTGTTTAGGATGAAGATTTTTAATGTTAAAATCATCCTGTAACAGCTGGAGCTTCCTCTTGGAAGCTTCTGGCCTCCCTGTGTGTTGTCCTTCCAGCAAGCAGCAGGAGTTGTTTGAATCAATCTTGTTCTGAGCTGAGGGAAGCATTTGTGGTCGTTTCCCCTTTTCCTTGCAGGTATTCCCAAACCTGCCATCAAATGGCTGCGGAACGGGCGGGAGCTGAGCGGGGCTGAGCCGGGGCTCTCGGTGCTGGAGGACGGGACCCTGCTGGTCATAGCTGCCCTCACACCCTCAGACAGTGGGGACTATGTCTGCGTGGCAGCCAACGAGGCTGGGAGCACACAGAGGAGATACAGCCTCAAAGTCCATGGTAAATAATACACACAGCCCTTGGGGAGCTGCCTTGGGAAAGTATCTTCTGTTTTCTTCTTGCAAATTGCATGGCCCAAATCTGCCCTTGTGCTGTTGAATTATAAAATCTGAGTACTTCCTATTTTTCTGAGTTTTTTATACTCTCTATAGTTTTTCTTTTATCCTGTTTTTTCTGTTCTCTGTGGCTTTATGCACAAACCATCCTTGTTTTGCTCAAGGATCTTATTTGATAGAAACTCCAGTTTTACTTGAAAATTTTAATGCAAATAGCAAATGAAGCTTTGTACTGTAGAAGTTACAGATTGGGGGCTAGATCTGCATTTCAAATGAGAGAAGAGTCATCAGATTGAACATAGACTAGGAGATTTTCTATTTCCTGGTATCCTTCCTCTTCCAGAATCCTAGTTAGTAAATAGAAACCGTACAAACTACTTTTATTCCAGACTTGTTCGCTTCCCATGACAGTAAGTTCTAATACCTGAGAAGGACTATATCCTTATTTTGAGAAGGGCAGGAATTCCATCTTGTACCAGCAGGGCTCCTCAGTGGGGTTGGAACTTTCTAATCCACAATTTAAGGCCATTCTCTCTGCATTCATAGTGGGACAAATGATAGATGGGGTTCTTGGGCATGACTGGACCAGTGAAGAGGAAGGATAACTCTGGAATACGCTACCTTCATATGCTAAACAAATAATACTAGATTTCAAAATTAAATTTCAGATTAATTTTAAGATTATTCTTTTAAAATGTTGATGGTGCTTGTGTTTGAGTGAATTTCCCTGGGAGTCTGTTATTGAGCAAGAGAAGACTGTTTTTGGCAAAGAGAAGAAAGGATGCAGGGAGATATGTCCAGACCTAAAGACAAATGGAAATGTTGGGAAGGGAATGAGGAGGGTTTCAGAAAATTTGATTTTTAGTGGTCCTTGTCTGGGATGGAAAGGAAGAAAGGGGAAAGCACTGGAATAAGAAGACTTAAGTCATGATGTTGAGCTTTCTTGCAGTTCCTCCTGAAATTAGAGATCAAGATAAGGTGACAAATACATCTGTGGTTGTTCATCACCCTGTAAGTCTCTTCTGTGAAGTAACTGGTAACCCCTCTCCAGTCATCTCCTGGTATAAGGATGATATCCAGGTATGTTGAATTAATCTAACTGTGGACTTTTGAGGGTTTGGTATGAGAATTCATTCAAAATAAATACAGATAAATGCCTTTATGTAAGTTTAAGCGCTCTAAGAAGACCCCTGCAAAAAGGCAGCTAAATACGGTTCATCCATTAATTCTGTAAGTCAAATGTAAACTCTTTATTTTCAGTATTCCCTTAGAAATCGACCTTGGCAATCCCCCAGTATTGTAGATTCTAATCCTTGCAGAGGGGACCGATATTGCCATTTTTTTCATTCTGTAGATGGAGAAATAAGAACTTTTGGAGGTGAATTGAATTCCTCAGGATTATCCTTGAGTCCTCTGTTTCCACTTGTAGCTGATAAGTCGTAGCTTAAGATGAGGACAGGTCCCTTTATGCACTCCTGGGACTGCCCATTGCTGCCTGTTGGAGTTCCCCACTCCCTGCCCTAGGCTGAGCTATAAACCATATTGAATACATTGCAGCAGGGCAGGAGATTAGTGCTGAAACTGAAAGGGGAAACAGATTATCCTTCCACTAAAACTACCATTTTCTTATAAAAATCCAGCTGTGATACTTGGCTGCTGTAGCTTGGATCACATAAGGCTAATGTCTCGGGTTCCTCTAAGGTTGTGGAAAGCAGTGCTCTCCAGATTTTGCACAATGGGAAGATACTGAAGCTCCTGAAAGCTACTACCGAGGACACAGGACAGTATTCATGCAAAGCCATAAACGTAGCCGGAAGTTCTGAGAAGCTGTTTAACCTCCATATACTTGGTTAGTTCCATGGCTTTGGGGTTGGTTTTTGTTTGGTTTGGGTTTTAGTTGGTGATTGGAAAAACAGTTGATATTTAAGAAGCCAATAAATTTCAACTCATTATAAATAGATTCTTCTACTCACTGCCCACGAATTATTGGCTGCTGAAGCACTGAGTGCTTAAACTTTGCCATTTTTGTAGCAACACAGACAAAATATTACTTTTGATTTCTGGGCTTTGGTGCTTTGTTTTGTATTTGGGGTGTGCAGTGTGATGTAGGGATGTTCCCTGGTACAGTTCACCAGTGCAGGTGTGGAAGTGCTTGTCACTATAGACACGCTGTTGTGATCTGCAGAATTCCCTCTGCAGTAAACACTAAAGGTGTTTTAAGGGAATAGTAAAATCCAGCTGCATTCCCTTCAGTCACAGGGCACAGGTTCCCTGGCTAAATACCAGTCTTTCCTTAATGTTTGTCTTTTTGAAGTTCCACCGAGCATAATAGGTGCCGATAGCCCTGGTGAAGTGGCAGTCATCCTCAACCAGGAAATCCGTCTGGAATGCAGAGCCAAAGGCTTCCCTGATCCTGACATTCACTGGTTCAAGGATGGCAAGTGAGTATATTGCAGCTTTTGTGGTTTGTGTCAGGCTCTTCCTCTCCTAGAGCAGAGAGGAAGGAGGTGCAATGTTTAACTACTTCGTGTTAACTTAATGTCACAGAATTTGGGATGGTGTGAGGTAGTAAATTCTTTAATCAAAACTTAACATCCCACTTTCCTTTCTGAACTCACCCATTATTGGCATTTGCAGAGCAGATTTTGGGTTTTTGGAGAGAGATGATGGTTGAAGCAAGATAAGCAGAACCATTTCTTTGAGTTTTTTCTGTGAGTTATTCTACCTGGATTATTTTTCAAACATTATTAATTAAAAATGTAGTTGTTTAGCTGAGGTGATTTTTTCAGTGGTAGATAGAACTCATATCAGATGTTTCGCTGGCTAGTGCATCGTGCAGTTCTGCATATATACATTAAAGGTCTGAAAGGTTATATGTACATATATATATGTTTGAAAGCATTTATAGCCTGCATGTTTTCTGTTCTTCATCTCATCTTCCAGGAAAGCACAGCAGAAGAATTCTTAAACATTACCTTAAAACCCAGCTGGGCTGGGTGTTTTTGGTGTTTAACCAAGGTGGTTTAGTATAGGCATTGCTCAGGACTCACAGATACTCTGCTGTGAGAGTTCCTTACCCTTTGCTGTGGATGTTGCTGTTCTTGTGTAGTACTTGACATTTCGTTATCAGCAAAAGCCTGGCCTGACTAAATAAATTAGGAAAAGGAGCTGAAGTCAGGTGTGTGACTCTGGCTCTGGCATCCTGGAGGTCTGAGAAAAGTTTTTGTGGTTTGGTTTCTTTTAGAAGTCAGGAGTAGAGTTAATCATAATAGCTTGTCACTGCATGTTGGTTCTTGTGATTAAAGCTATTAATTTAGTCTAAATGGCACTCTGGAATGGTACAATTATTGCCACCAAAGGACCTCTTCTTCTTACTGTCAGTTTAAATCAGTGCTGAAAGGGTGGGGACAGAATTCTGTGAAGCAAAATGGTCTCTGTTTCAGGCCCTTGTTTTTGGGTGATCCCAATGTTGAGCTTCTGGACAGGGACCAAGTTCTCCAGATCAAGAGTGCTCGCAGGGTTGACAAGGGTCGCTACCAGTGCAGTGCCACCAACACTGCTGGCAAACAAGTGAAGGAGGTCAGGCTCATTGTCCATGGTAAGTTTATGGAATGCCTGATCCCAGAAAATCCTCTTGTTCTACTCTTAAGGTTTCTGTTTGAATGGAGATACTCAGGCAAATGCAAATTAAGTCTCTGATGCTACAAAGTTTGTGTGTAAATTTAATTTAATAGTCATGTGTTCACAAAACGACCTTTTTAAGTATTTTTATGTATGAAGTTAAGTAGGGATGTAGTTTTTGCAGCGTTGGAAAAATGCCCTGAAATGTTGCTTATACGCTTCTTTTTCTAATTAGTGAAAGTAAAAAATCTTGAAGGTGTTCTCAGCTTCTGCTGCTAGTTTCAACTGAATTTTTATTATCACATTGTCTTCATTGTTTTGATCTTAGGGAGGGGAAAATTATTAAGATTTTGATTTTAATACACATTTGGTCTTATTTTTCTTAACCTGGTGCCAGGATGACACCCTGTACTTCATGGGACTCACAAATTCTTGTGCCTGGAGTGTGAAGGGTAGGGATTTGAGTCTGTTAGCTCTCGAGTCTTCCCTTGCTATGGATTTGTTCCTGAACATTGTGTGTGTTTTTCTGAACTTGATGTGCGTTATTTCCCTCATCTGGGACATTTGTAAAACACAGAGCACCCATAGGCACAGGAATGTGGCTGCACACCAGTCTTGGTGAGACCTTTTTCTATCAGGAACAAAGAGACTCTCCTGGGAGGACTTTCAGGGGATTGTGGCTGTTCTGAGATTAGAGGAGTAAAACAGCTACCCCCACTTCCCCACAGGTAAAATCCTTGCAGATGAGTAGATTTATTTCAGGTTCTTCAGGAAAGATGAATTTGTGACAGCAGAATGGAACTTCTCTTTACTTCTGTATTTCTCATTAGTCACTAGACAAACAGAAGCCCACAGAATAAGTGAGGAACCTCAGTGCTAATTCTTGCTAGTTCTTACTTTGTTTCAGCTGTTTAGCCCTGCTTTTGGCTTTGATATTTTCCCAAAACACCATATTAAAATCATTCCTCATCTCTAATAGAGAAGTGCAGTTGCCTTTGAACTGGGCGCGTTTCAGGATATTCAGTGGATTTGGGGTTTTTGATACAAAACATGTTTAATTAGTAAATATTTCATTGTGTTTTGGTAACTGCAGGACCTGTCTCAGGTGGGGATCCATCCCTTAACAGACACTTTGCATTTCTGCAGTGGTGTTCTCAATGACCACTGTGGAAGTCAGAGGAATCTGTGGATGAACTGAGCATGTTTGGCAGCAGAGGAGTCAATGTGTCTGCCAGATGTGTCTGGTCCTTTCAGCAGCCATAAATTTAGTCGTTGCCAATTGCACTGTGTTTTTATTGCTTCTATAGAGATTTACGGACTCTTTATATTGGCTGATTTACACAAGAGCTTGTTTGCTAGAAAAATCCAAGTCCTGCTGCCTAGAGAACGAGGGAAATGACTATGGGCCAAAAAGCTTCAAAAATAGGAACATAAAGCAAGACTATTAAGCTCATACTTAGTCTCAAAGTAACTGACTTCATCCTCAAAAGTTTGAAGCATGGAGCAGTTCCCACTGACGTTGTGGAGGCTCTTGGGTGTGTTTGGTATTTTCAATAGCAGGATCCTTGCTGGGAAGATGCACCTCCCAAGGCATCCAGGGATTGCTCTTTCTTTGGAGACAGGGAAAAGGGCTACCCAACTGCATTGCAGGAGGCATGGAGGCCCAGCTGTCCTCACCTGCCTCATGTTGGAGCCTGGTGGCCTTTTTTTTGTGTTCTCTTCATGCTTTCTACCCCGTGTGCCTTGAAGGACTGTACAGGTGATAGATGAGCTCTGCTGGGCAAAGAACCAAACAAAGCACAGCAAGAAGAGTTGGAAGGCTGATAAAGATCTTTTATTCTTACAGCATTCTAATGTTTTGTTTAAATCTGCACATAGTTTGTAGTCTAAGGCTTTAATGTTGTTGTTTTTGTCTTTTGAATTAGTCCCCCCCAGTATTAAAGGAGGAAACATTACCACAGAGGTATCTGTGCTCCTCAACAACCTGATAAATCTGGAATGTGAAACCAAGGGAATCCCTGTGCCCACCATCACCTGGTACAAGGATGGGCAGCGTGTGATTTCCAGCCCCCAGGCTCTGTATGTGGACAGAGGGCAGTTCCTGCAGATCCCGCGGGCACAGGTGTCAGACTCTGCCCAGTACTCGTGTCGTGCCAGCAGCACTGCGGGGGCCGCAGAGAAGCTCTTCCACGTGGATGTCTATGGTGAGGGACAGCTCCTGGGCTGCCTTACTGCTCCTGCAGAACGGCTGAGGAAGAGATCTTCAGCCTCTGCTGCCTGGCAGTGGCTGTGGTTAAATTCTGGCCTCTGTTGGCAGGGCTGTGTAGAGGGAGATTTAGACCTTTGGCTTTAGACCTCTCTGACAGCTCTTGACTTCATGGAATCATAAAATGGTGTGGGTTGAAAGGGACCTTAAAGCCCATCCAGTGCCACCCCTGCCATGGGTAGGGACACCTTCCACTGTCCCAGATTTGCTCCAAGCCCCATCCAACCTGGCCTTGGACACTTTCAGAGATCCAGGAACAGCTACAGCTTCTCTGGGCACCTTGTGCCAGGGCCTTCTCACCCTCACAGGGAGTGATTCCTTCCCTATATGCCATCTAACCCTGCCCTCCCTTCACTGGGCTTGGTGCCATGCTTTCTTCTACTCAGCTATTTCTCTTCCATGTATTTCCATTCTCTATCTCACATCTGCATGCTAAGCAATACTTAGTTGAAAGAACCATTCTGGATGGGATCTGTACTGTACTCCTTTAAGTCCTTCTTGTCTAGTTCTTCCCTCTTAAAGTACTGCATATCCTCTGTTTTATACAGCTGGTCAATTTTGAGCTACATCATCTGACTTCTCTGGTTTGCCTTGCCCCAGCAGCAAATTTTCACGTGAAATTGTGCGTGACGTGATGGCAGATGGAGCCAGAGTGGGTGGAACAAAACCATTTTCTCTTAATACATTTTCTGGCTACAGAATTAATGGCTTGCAATATATTTCTTCCTTTCTGCAGTTCCTCCAGTAATTGAGGGCGATGCTGACACAGCCCAGAGCAGGCAGGTGGTTGCTGGGAATTCCCTGACATTGGAGTGTAAGGCTGCTGGCAACCCTCCCCCTCTCCTGACCTGGTTAAAAGATAGAGTTCCTGTGAAAGCAAGTGACAAGCTCCGTGTCCTGGCTGGGGGGAAGCAGCTGGAGATCCTGAACGCTGTCGAGGCTGACCAGGGCCAGTACTGGTGTGTGGCCACAAGCATAGCTGGAGAACAAGAAATCAAGTATGACGTTGAAATCTTAGGTGTGTGAGCTGAAGATTTATCAGGTTCCCATAAACCTAAAGTGAAAAAATGTCCATAAAATCTATAGTTTTATTTCTGTTGGTATTAATATTTTAAGTTGAGTTAGTCATGCTCTGTGTCTAGCTGAACTAGCACTGCACAAGTTTTCTGTCCAGGGCTACAGGGTAGTTTAAGACTTGTACTTTCAAGTTAGTTCTTGAAGGATTTTTGTGCATGTGGTAGGTAAATATTCTCAGCAACCTCTAAAATTCTTACTTGCCTTCAGAGAAGAACATCACAGAAATCCATTAGAAATATCACCTAGCAGCTGCCTCTGGTAGAGGACATTTTTCTCTGAATTTGTGTTGTGCAAGTTTTGAACCTTATACTGAAAAAAAAATACTTTTTCTTCTGTATATCTTGAATCCGTTACACAGTCTGTATCTCAGCAGTCCCTTCTGAATGTCTTGAGGTCTTCTCCTGACATGGAAGAGAACTGTAAAGAACTGATTTTTAGGTTTTGCTCACTTGAACATAATACTGAATGCAGATGCAGAGCATCCCTTCTGCTTCTGCAGGTAAATGTCACTGGTTGTTATCGTAGAGGAGCTGTGTGGCAGTGCTCCCTTCCCAGAGAGGATGAGACAGGGTGAAGAGGACCTGGAAGACAATCCTCTGCATCTTTGTTTTGCTGACAAAGGGTGCCAAAAGCACCCTCCCTTCCCTTCCTTTCACAAGGCTGTTTTGACAGAATCTGGAAAACACAACCAAACAAGAAAGTAAAAAAGTGAGAGCAGTGATTTGCAGCCACAGAATGTCACTAGGCAGATGTTTCCCTTCAGAAAGGAACAGTGGTTCATAATGAATCAGTGTGTGTTTAACAGTGCTATTTGAGAGAGACTTGTTTGAAATTTCTGATGTGTAAATGTTTCTCTTGGTGGATTTTCCTCTGTTACAGTGCCACCATTTGTGGAAGGTGGGGATGAGCTCTTGGGCTACATTGTGATTCTCCACAGCCCTTTGGAGCTGGATTGTTCAGCAAGAGGGACACCCTCACCAACTATCACGTAAGGGCACTGGTATGACAGTAGAAAAACAGAAATAAATCTGCTGGTTGGTTAGGTGAGCTTAATGAGCCACCTGTGTTAATCAATGGTGGTTAATGAGTAGAAGACAAACTCCTGGCTCCAGTGATAGCACCATCAGGCACTCACTTGGCAACATCAGGATTTCATTTTAAAGTAGTTTGGTTTGTTGTGCCAATATTCATGTCCTGGAGATGAGGATAGAAAAGAAGAGCAGAGAAAACTTTGTCCTTTGCTAATGCAACTTAATGTCCCCTTTGTTCTGCCACCCATGATTGCTTTTGCTTTGGGAATTCCTCTCTGCCTCTGGTGGTATCTGCTGTCACCTTTCTGGCACTGTTTTTAGTGGCCATTCCCTAATACTCCCTTCTGATAAACCCTACAATTTATGGCACTCAGACATGAGGAATACAACCTGATGCTTCCAGACTTCTCTAGAAATGCAAACAGAGTTACTGAGACATTCAGTTTAATAGAATTGTGCCTATTTTAAGATTGTTGTTGATCTTACTTTCAATGACTACTGAAATGGAACTTTCTTTTTGGTAGATGGTTCAAAGATGGTCAGCCAGTTGGAGAGGAGGCTGGACACAAGGTCTTACTAAATGGACAGAAACTTGTCATCTCTCAAGCTCAAGTGTCAGACAGCGGCCGCTATAAATGTGTGGCTGCAAACAAGGCGGGAGAACATGAAAAGGAATTTGATGTTACAGTGCATGGTAGGTTACTCAAGGTGGGCCGGAAGCAGCAGACTGCTTTTGTTTCAAATTGCTGGCAAGAAGGTGCTCAAGCTTTTTATAAAAGTTTATTTGCATTAGCAGGTTGTAAAACTGGAGAGGAGATTAGATGAAATAGAATCATAGAATGGTTTGAGTTGGACACCAGCCATGGCAAGGGACACCTTCCACTAGATCTGGAAGTAGAAGTAAAGCTACACTTACCTCTGGGACACTGCTTCTCTATATTTAAATGTGCATATTTAAATGAGGCAATGTTTTTTTCTGGTGCTTTTTGCAGTTCCTCCAACCATTAAATCGGCTGGGCCTTCCGAGAGAGCAGTTGTACTCCACAAGCCTGTGACACTGCAGTGCATAGCCAGTGGCATCCCCAGCCCTTCCATAACCTGGTTAAAAGATGGACAGCCAGTAAACACAGCCAGGGGAAATATCAGAGTAAGCATGATTCTTTTATGGGATCCAAACCATGGAAGATAATTGCTGTAAGTTATGCATGTTAGTGCTTCCTTTCTTTTTGCTTCTCTCACACTGTAATGCAAAAGTGCTCAAGAGCCATCCTGCAGAGTGAGGGGCTTTCTGCCTGATTAGGGTGGTGTCTCAGGTAATAGCAGTGTTCAGTAGACTGAATCCCACTAGACACCTCATATCAGAAGAGTCCATGACTGGAAATTCAGAATCTGTCTCCTTTCAGTTGTACTTAGCCCTTCAAGGTCAAATGCTTATCTGCTGATTGTGAGGTGGCTCTAGCCACTCATCCCTGGGATTAGCAGAGCTGTTCTGTGGTCACTGAAGCAGCTACCTGTAATTCCCTTTTCCTGGTGAGATCCTGCCTTTCCATGAAGAGCCCTCCCCAGTGCTTGCATGTTCTGGAGGTGAGTGCTTGCAGTGGCTTTGATTCCCTATGGCTGGAGCAGTTTTTGGTACCTTGCCTGCAGTCTCCTCTGCCTGTCTGCCCCTCACCAGCCAGGTCTCCTCACACCTGTACAGCTCCTGATGCTGCTGTCCCAGGGAAATCTCTGACCAAGCAATCCTTGTTCCATGGTTGGGAGGGGATGAGCCTGGCCATGTCCGCTCACCCCGAGCGGCTGTGCTGGGGGCAGGGGTGTCACACGGCTCCTCTCTGTGTTTGGGAACAGCTGGAGGCCTCGGGCCGTGTCCTGCAGCTTGGCAAGGCCCTGCCCGGAGATGCCGCCCGCTACACCTGCGTGGCCACCAACGCTGCGGGGGAGGCCCAGCAGCACACCCGGCTCCACGTGCACGGTAACGCGCCCAAACGGGGCTGTCCACGCGGCTCTTGCACCTGGGCTCACCTTGCTCTGGCTTTTCTCCTGGCTCTGCACGTCCACCTCTCAGTTCTCTCTCTGTCCCACTCCATTAGTAAGGAGTGAGGGCAAAAACTGGCTTTTGTGGAGTTTGGCCTCTCTCCTGTAAAGGATACAGAAATGAATGAATGTCTTTCCAGGTACCTCTGCTGCTCAGAGGTATCCCAAAAAGTCAAACACATTCCTACTAACCCACCCCTCAGAAGGGCACTCTGTGTTTCTGAATCAATGTGTGATATACCACCGCTGTCATTACTAATTTCATCCAAGGTTTTTGTGGATATTGGTATTCCCCGTGACCCTGGGAAATGGGAAATTTTTACAGGAATAACTTTTCTGAGAAACGAACATTTTCTTGTGCGGGGATTTTTCACCTTGTTTAAGAGAATTTTCTTTTGCAGCTAAAAACAATAGAAGAAGAATCAGGGAAACTTGAGAAGCTGTGAATTTAATAAATGCTCTCACCATGATTTACATATATTTGGCTTAGAAGCGGTCATGAAGTGTTGTGCATTGCTGATGTGACCCAGTCCTCAAAGGAGGGGTGGGAATCCTCAGGAGGTGCAGGAATAGACTGTGGCAATATTTTCACAGAGTATGGCTACGTTGACTTTTATTGCCAAACCAAGCCAGTAACTGGAAGGCGTTAAATTGGAGCGAGGAGAGGTTGCAGAGTCTCTGTGGGTGGGACTTAGAAAGAGGAGCCACATTCAGACTGTGATAATTGCATCACAACTAACTTCAGTGTCAATCCCATGCTCATAAAGCTCTCCTTTGCTCTCAGTCTTCATGTTCAAACTGTTACTATCTGGTGTTTCTGTCATGTTTCAGATTTTGGAACTTCAGGAAGGTAAAAGCTGTCTGCACTACTCAGTTTACTATCACCAGCTGAAGTGAGAGGAGCTTGCCACGAGAAAGAATTACTGTTCTGTGTTGTGTACCCATTACTTGCAAATCTTAAGTTCCATTTTTCCTGGAAAAAAGATTAAAATTAGCAAAAATAATGTTTTATTCCTCTTACCACTAATGAGATTATATAATTAGAGAGTATTCCCATTTCAGAGATGAAATTTCTGGAGAAATTCCTTGGTCACCCAGCAGTTGAAGCTTGTGCAACTCATTGCCCAAAGTTTCTCCACAGTAGATGACTTTGTGATCATATGCTCTGCTAGCTGGGTGGCTGAATTAATGGAAACCTGCTGCTTTTGTCTCTTCCCAGAACCACCCAGTTTGAAAGATGCAGGAAAAATATTAAATGAAACAGTGGTGGTGAACAATCCAATCCATCTTGAATGCAGAGCATCTGGGAACCCTCTGCCAGGTATCCATGTGCACCTCAGGGAACATCTCATCAGGGGTTTCACTTTCATGTGTCTTTGGAAAGTAATGGATACGCTGAATGTGGAGCTAATTGTGTGATTTTAAACCAGCTAAAAACTGTGTGATGGGAAATGTCAATGTATGGGCTGACATGGAGGGAGGATTGAAGAATTCAGTGATCCCCACTGATAAATGAGTGAAAACACATCACAAGGATAATCTATTCCCTTGTGATGCCCTGTCCACAGGCAAGAGCACTATTTGATTTCTACTGAACACATTCACTTTCATCTCCTGTCAGTTCAGTATTTGTTAGTGTAAGGCAGACCTGAAATACTTTGTGGATTGAGTGTGCCTGTCAAGTGTGCTCATGTCTAGGACTTCTTTACCTGGCAAGATATAAAAAGACATATTATTATGAGAGCAACTTGCTGTATTAATTAATGTAGGGCAAAACAGGGGGAATTGTTAATAAGAGCTTATATCTAATATAGCAAATTATTCTCATGCTGATTATAGCAATGTTTTCAGATGAAAGGTGTTATTACATTTCAGATGTGCATCCAGCTTCTCCTTTTCTGCCTTTTTAAGAATTAATTCACAGCAAAGTATTAGTTTGTAGAATAATTTATTCTTACATTAAAGAAGTTAAAATATTGAGGAAGTAAAATGTTATAAAAGCATAAGAATTTTATGTCTATTTTACGCTTCTTTTAAATTTTTTCTCTTTTACCTTCCAAATTTTCAGTTATTTTAGTTATCAACAACTAAAACAATGGATTTCAGATAATTTATGCAATAAGAACAGTTTGGTCACCCCTGGTGTGATGCAATGGCACATCCTATTGTCAAGATATAACATGAGTCAGGAAAGTCAGAGCACAGCATCCCACTGGAAAAGAGAGAAGCTGTGTGCAAGTCTTATCTGTCAGTCAGGCCAGAGCACTTAGTGGGTGTGAGTCTTTCCCCAAAACCCCTTTGTGTATTATTGATAATCCTTCCATGAGCACTAATTTCATCTGAGTAGTGAAGTGGTGCCCCCAAAGTCTCAATGACCCATTCTCCTGATGGATGGTGCCATCTTTTGGCTGAGATACAAAATCTGCAGATTTTCTTGGTTGTCAACTTCCTATAAAATTTTCTTCTCCAGTAATACCAAGTTTTCTGCTCTTTATTTTCAGATTTTTGATCTGACAGTTGCACTTTGATTTGGTTGCTTATGTTTTGATTCTTTGTC
The DNA here is from genome assembly GCF_051311805.1 of Agelaius phoeniceus. Classification (NCBI taxonomy): domain Eukaryota; kingdom Metazoa; phylum Chordata; class Aves; order Passeriformes; family Icteridae; genus Agelaius; species Agelaius phoeniceus. The sequence goes on along the minus strand of NC_135272.1, from coordinate 13,870,124 downwards.
CAGGTAGTTCAGTTTAATGTAGTGATAATTTAAGGTAAAAGGTAAAAAAAATTGATATGTGTTATAGAATCCCTGGATGGATCCTCTATCTATACCCTATTATATATATCTATAATACATAGGGATATTATAGTATCCCTGAATGGTTTGGGTTGGAAGGGACCTGAAAGCTCATCTCCTTCCATCCGTCTGCCATGGGCAGGGACAACTTCATATTTTTGTGTGGTTTTAAACAGCTGCTCTTTACCTTAGTATAAAATAGGTACATTTCCTATAATTTGCTTTGTACGATAATTTCTCAATTTCAGAACAGTTTTCCATAAATATATGGGGGGTGTGGATGATGGTGTCAGATTTGCTGTTAAATTGTGGGGCATAGTCAGCAAATCTTATTTGTTCCATTTTATTATTCTTAAGCACGCCTAACGCTGCCATTGACTGTTAAACGTTGGTGTGTGCATGAAAGCTGAGGTGGCCAGTGTCACAGCTGTGTGGTGCCACATGTTTTGGGGCTGTCAGTGATTTGTCCCCGCTCTCCCCCGCAGCCGTGTCGTGGTCCAAGGACGGGCGCGCTCTGGGTGACCGGGGACAGGTGCTGCGCATCGAGGGCGCGCAGGTGGCCGACTCCGGCCTCTACAGGTGCCTGGCTGCCAACGCCGCGGGCACGGCCGAGCTGCTCTACAGCCTTCAGGTTCATGGTGAGTGCACAGCCAGGGAGCTGCCACTCCTGGGGCTCGGGGAACACTTCTGAGAGACTTGAGTCCCAATGAGCACTGAGCATTGCCCAGTGCTGCTAAGGCCACCACTGATCCGTGTCCCCAAGTGCTACATCCACGTGGCTTTTAAACCCCACCAGGGATGGGGACCCCACCACTGCCCCAGGCAGCTGTGCCAGTTGCTGCCTACCCTATCCATGAAGAAACTTGTGCTAATATCCAAATTAACCTCCCTACCACCAGCACAACTTGAGGCTGCTTCCTCTTGCCCTGTATTGTGACACTTAGGAAGAATACATGCAAGCTCCACCTTTGCTTTCCTCCTTTTCCAGTCTGCTTAACAGACTTGGTGTCACTCATCGCATGATTGCAGAATTCCAGGGTGGTTTGGGTTGAAAGGGACCTTTCAGCCCATCCAGTGCCAGCCCCTGCTGTAGGCAGAGACACCTCCCACTAGCCCAGGTTGCTCCAAGCCCTGTCCAGCCTGGCCTTGGACACAACCATAGTGGGGCAGCCACAGCCTGAGTTACAGGTTCTTAGAAGTTGCTAAATTCATTAATGAATCTTATTTTCAGTGCAGAATTTTAAACGTTTTCTCTCCTCACACAGGGCTATAGGTATGAGTAGCTCACACCATTCTCATCTCTTTGCAGGAGTGACTTTAAGCATTAAGTTTTTATCTGATACTGACTTTTAAACTTTATTGCTAAGTTATTAATGATAGGAGCAAACGGAATAGTTTTGATTCTCCTAGTGCATGAAACATCTTCCTTTTTTAATGATTCTTGTCTCCCTTTCTACCAGAGCCCTACAACATTTGCTAGACTGTGTGCCTAGAGTAAGTGCTTTAGATGTTCCATTGCAATGTTTTGTGTCATCAGAGTGGCAGATGTTTTCCAGTCTAATCTGATAAACGTTTCCATATGCTCTGCCAGGCCAATTTATCACTCTGTGTATGGATTTGCTTTATGTGGTTTATATGGTAAACTCCTTTCTTTAATCCCACCACTCCTAAAGTCTTTCACAAGGTCTAAATGGAATAGTAGAAGAGTTTGAGGGAATATTTTCTGGCTTTATGGTGTGGTTCCTGGGTTTCACAGCTGTCCTCTGGGCTGTGGGCCCAGTCCTACATACCTTGCTCACAGTAGTTTCGCTGCAGTTATCTGCCTGCTCATGCTAGGGAAGAGCAGGATTTGGCACAGAGCAAAGACATTACAAGAGTTCAGCAGGAATAACATGAGAAAAGAGAAATAACATCCAAAACTATGCAGCCTATTTAATGTTGTTGTGATTAGTACTCTTATGTAGCTGTTACAGCCCTTTTTTCTGTGTATGTTTTTTTCAGTCCCCCCATCCATCTCTGGCAGCAGTGACATGGTGACAGTAGTGGTCAATAATGCAGTGAGACTGGAGTGTGAAGCCAGAGGCATCCCTGCCCCTATCCTGACGTGGCTGAAGGATGGGAGCCCTGTGTCCAGCGTCAGCAACGGCCTCCAGGTACCAGGGACAGATCCTGCTCTATGGTGTTCCCTCTTGTGGAAGGAGGCTTTTAAGTCAGGGCAGTTTAATGGAAGAGAATAAGATGGAGGATTTGGAATAATAATGTAAGGCCTTTTGCTCTGGGTTGTTTGTGTGAGTTTAGCTCCACTTACTGTGTGAAGTGGAAGATAGAGATACATTGAAATAAATGTCATATAGCTGATGTCATACTGAGAAAATTTGCATCAACAAATTTTCCACTTATGGGCAGAAGAGGAAACTAGACCAAATTTCTCTGGTGTAGAGATCTGGAAAGCTCATTACATACAGCAGTAATTCAGAAAAGAAAACCAGCCTCTGATATAAGGAGATATTTCAGAGGTAAAATGAGAGGCTGTGGTTGGTTTTTGGAAGTTGATTTTATAATCTGAAAGGGAAGAGGGAGAATTTGTGTTCTGTGGGACCAGCTCAGGGCACAGATAAAAGGTGTGACAGCATGTTTGAAGCTGGTGGGAGGGAGCGGTGTCCAGATCCTGCAATGTCTTGACAATGCCAGGAATTCCTTGGGGACTGGCATGAAGTTGGAGTTCTGCTTTTCAAGTCTGGATTGGAGGAGAACACTGGAGTGCAGGGAGATGGTGGGGAAGCAGTGGCAAAACAAGTGTTCCATTTTGAAAGGAGCCCTAGGAGTTCCCCCACCTGTGTTTGGCACTGGGGTGTGCCTGAAGGTGCTGTGCTCCCGTTGCAGGTCCTGTCGGGGGGCCGGGTGCTGGCACTGCCCAGTGCCCAGCTCAGTGACACGGGGACATACACGTGTGTGGCAGTCAACGCTGCGGGGGAGAGCCAGAGGGACATCGACCTCCGCGTGTATGGTGAGTGACAAACGCCTTCCTTTTGGCTCTGAGAGCTTTTCTTCAAGCGTTAATGTAATGCTGTGGGCCCAGACCCTGAGCAGCACTGAGTAAAAATAGTCTAAACCTGTAATGGAAGGCCAAGTGAGGAGGAGTGGTTTGTGTATGGAAGTTAAAATGTATATATGCACATCCACCATCATTTACTAAAGTGGGTAGGTGTGTCCTTCTGCGTATCCTTGAAGAAATGTTACTACATTGAATTTATAAACTACATTGAATTTACAGGTCTAATGCATAAAAGCTCCTTTACAAATGATAAAAGAAAACATGTGTTTGTGTAAACCAGATAGGTCTGCCAGGTGAGAGATATTCTTGGACCCAGTGCTCTGTTGTGTTTATTGCATCAGAAGGAAGTAGTGGGATATCCCCATCCAGCTCTGCAGTTCCCAAGCCACTCTCAAGCCTTGCTCTGCCTGCCTAAATGGAGGGGACTCTTCTAGTGCTAAATAGTGACACTGTATTGAGTCCAGCCAGTCAGCTCTGTCTCCTTCAAGGAGCAGGAAAGAAGTGTTTTTTCAGTTAGTCAGTTTTCCAGATTGTCAGTGAGTTAATTCTGATTTCATTTTTTTTGCCTGAACATGTGTAAATTCCTCCTCCCTTCTGATTTGGGCAATGCTCTCAGATGCCTACTGGCATTATTGGGACTGTCCTATGGAGGATTTTGGTGAACCCTGTGGGTCTCTTCCAACTCAGGATATTCTGTGATTCTGTGCTTTCTTGTAACTTGTATGAATTTCATCCTGTATTTATTGTAACTTGCATCAGATGCCTTTTCATATTCATAGAATGGTTTGGGTTGGAAGGGAGCTTAAAGCCCATCCAGTCCCACCCCTGCCATGGGTAGGGACACCTCCCACTATCCCAGCTTGCTCCAAGCACCCTCCACTCTGGTCTTGGATATTTCCAGGGATCCAGGGGAAGCCACAGCTTCTCTGGGAACCCTGTGCCAGGGCCTCCCCACCCTCACAGGGAAGGATTCTTCCCAATATCCCATCTAACCCTGCCCTCTGGAAGGCATTTTAATTGTCCTGTCCCTCCAGGCCCTTATCCAGAGTCTCTCTCCAGTTCTCTTGGAGCCTCCTCAGGCACTGGAATGGTCCCTAAGGTCACCCATGTTATGTTCTCAGAGCCCTTGGATGCTGTGCCAGCAGGGATGCCAGGGAGTGTGACTGTAGCAGGTTTTGAGTTCTCTTGGACATCTCAGAGGATTTGTCCAGCAGCAAAATGAGGATGAACAATAATCTGACATTTGTTTTAGAAATGTTACAGTTCCAGATGTGTAGAGAGGCATTTGGAATTGAGGCACCTTTGGGGTTTTGCTTCTGCTTTCAGAAGGTCAGTGGACTCTGCCAGTCTCCAGCATTATGGCAGTCCCCTGTGGAAAACCTTGCAAGAAAAGTTAGGAGTTTGGATGAGTTCTAAGAAGGGGCAGCTGGCCAAATTATTTGCTCCTGAGTTTGGCTTTCAGAATTGTCTCCCTTGGTTAGGGTACCCCTGACTGAAGTCCTGGTGACTTTTGCATCTGGAAGGTGCAGTTAGAAACCCAGGACTCTGCTGTGGAAAGTGAGCCAAAGTTAATATACGCCAAAACATTTCATTTCATTTTTCCTAGAGCAAGGAATATCAGGGTCTCCTTTGGACTTTGAGGACAGGTGTGTATGTCTGTGTAATGTGACATAGGTATATTTATTATTCCTCTTTTATTTTCTGGAACCTCTGTCCATTTTAGCTGGAGGAAATGAAAAGAGTTAGGAGTTGTGTATGTTTAAAATTAATGTTGTATTAGATGCTGGCCAGGGTTGAGCTCAGCTGCAGGACCAGCTTGAGTGAGGCTGTCACCAAAAAGTAATATTGCTCTTCAGACTTGCCTCATAAGGGCAATCTAATTAAGAAGCCACAGGAGGAAAATTATTTGGAGTAGAGTTGGAGCTGGGTTGGTTGGAAATGTGCACTGAGCCAGGAATTGGAACAAGCTCAGTTACTTACAGTTACTATGAGCATAATTAGATTAATTTTAAACCCCTTCAGATTTCCTTCAGAAATTTCCTTCAGAAATAAGTGCTTTAGTGTCTGTGTCATAAACTCAGTTTCCTTTTGAGCACATTTCAACTCATTGAGCTGAGAGGAAAAGTAAATGGTTGAAAAGTCTTTGGAAATAAATTTGCCTTCTGCAGGAATGGATCAGCTTCCAAGTCTCAGTTCCACAATACTCATAAAGAATCTGGACCTTTGTGAGTTCTAGAAAGATAAAAAGATAAACAGATTTTTTTTCACTTACTATATTCTTATCCACAGGGACCAGGCTTTTCCCTAAATTATTTCCAAACTGTGAAATCAGCAGCTCTGCTCTGTACTTCCTGGGCATGAAACACCAAGCTTGATTGTTCCTGGTCTTTCAGGCCACCTCAAGAGCTGTCTTGCTGTCCCCTGAGTGCCACTTCGGGACACATTCTGCTCTCCCATGTGTGATTAACCTACTGTGCTTGTTCTCACAGATGGTCCCACTGCCTCCCTTCTCACCCCAAAGTTCTGTGCACTCAGACTCTCAGTGTTTGGGGTCATGGATCCCAAAACTAAAGGACAAAGGAAATGTGACAATAAAGGTTCTTATATATGGTCCTGGCCAACTTCTTGGGGGCAGTATTATGTCTGTGTTCTTTTTGACTCCCGCCATGAACACTTTGCCTGTGGAAAATTTCTGATTTGCTGTGTTCAAGGTTTAGTTCTTAATTGCCTTCTCAGTTACTTTTGTTTTTCTGCTTGTGGAAACACAGAATTAAAAAATAGGGGGGAAAATGTGTTTTCTTAAATTCTGGCACTGTTCAAGAACAGCTAATGGGTTTCAGTTGAAGTGTCCAGTGTTCTGGTGTTTTTTATTTCTACAAAGAAAACTTTGCTTTCAAAAGGGGATTTTTCTAATGTCTGATTTGGAAATAATAGTGTAATAATGAGGTTATCACTGAACTGCAGGACAAACGTAAATATAGCGCTCAGTGCCAACAGCGGCATTAATTGATAGATCCAAAAAAAATGGATCTACCAAAAAAACCTGATACATGAGCTAATTGTAGCTTATTATTAGATTATTATTATTTGTTGATTAAGTCATTAACCTATTGACTTGCTTGCCGATCATGAATTCTGTATATGACTTATTCAGTCAGCTGTATTTGGCCATCTCTGGACAGCTTATCTGTAGGTCAGAGTTTTCCTTAAAGCTAAGTATCCTTCTTGGCACTGTCTGGAACAGCTTAAGACATTTTCAGCTTCTGGGGCTGATTGTTATCTCATGAGCTTTTTCACTCAGCAGCTCTTTTTCTTTCTTGCAGGAATGCATTCCCCCATTTGTATATACTGGGGATTTTCCTTTCTAGCTACATTTAAAGGGTTTTTTTTTTTGCTAATCTTTGCTTCTCCTTATGATTCCTCTGTAGCTGATACCTCACTAGTGTGTATTTTGTGTGGAACATATTGTGTAAGTAACAAAAATTATTCTTGTGGGTTTTGTGGTAAAAAGGAGACTGAAGTTGTGTGTAACTGAAGGTGTAAGTGTCATTTTATCTTTGTGCAGTAAAGTCCCTTAACTCCACATTATGTTTGCTCTGTGAAATCTTCAGTGCCCAAAGGTCCCTTGGTTTGAACAATAGGACAAAAGAGCCTCAGGTCATGCCAGGGGAGGTTCAGATTGGATATTAGGAAAAATTCTTCACAGGAGGGATGGTCAGGCACTGGCACATCTGCCCAGGGCAGGGGTGCAGTTGCCATCCCTGGAGGGGATGTTGCCTCTGGGGACAGTGCTGGGGAGTGGTTAGCCTGGATGGTCTCAGAGGGCTTTTCCAAGGTAACCAAGTGTGTGATTGTGTTGGTGCAGTCCCTCCTGACATCGTGGGCGAGGAGCAGAACGTGTCAGTGCTGCTGGGGCAGGCCCTGGAGCTGCGGTGCCAGGGCAGCGCCGTGCCCCCGCCCCGCCTTGCCTGGCTCAGGGACGGGCGGCCCTTGCTGGAGAAGCCAGGCCTGAGCATCTCTGCAGATGGCAGCCTGCTGAAGGTAAGCTGGGCAGGCAGGGCAGGCTGGGGCTCACCCTGGGGAGCTGCACCCTGGAGGAGGTGGGACAGCAGAGTAGTGTGTGAGGAGGGAGGGATGGCAGAGATGTACCCCAGCTGTCTGGGTACAGAGCTTGCTGAATTCATGCTCTTTTATTAATATTATGGACACATATGTAAAAATAAAATTGAAACCTGAGCCCCCTCTCCCTGCACATTTAATGAATAATTATGTGGGAAGAAGAAACCCAGGTTTTGCTTTTGTCCCCAGATTGAAGGAGCTCAAGTGCAGGACACTGGACGCTACACTTGTGAAGCGACAAATGTTGCTGGGAAAACTGAGAAGAACTATAATGTCAATATTTGGGGTAAGATTTATTAAGCTTGTTCCAGAAAGGGGAATGAGGCTCAGAGCTGAATTATGATGTGAGACACTGAAATCTTCTGTAGTTCATCAACACTCAGTTGCTGAGGCTCGTACAGGATATATTGTTGTATTTGCTGTAGTTGAATGGGCCCAAGACAGTGCACACATTTTTCAAATTGCTTTAATTTAGTTCTAAATTAACACCAGTTACTCTGCAGGCCTTTGTTGAGCTTGCAGGAATGTGAGTAGTGAGAACTATAACTAGTGAGTGGAATCCCTTTTCATGGCAGGGACTTGAAACAAGATGATCTTTAAGGTCCCTTCCAGCCCACACCATTCTGTGATCATGATTCTATGATAAATACCTGGGTTTGGATCCGTAGCTTTAATGCCATTTAAAGTAACATACCAACTTTCCACTTAGTGAAATGCTGAAGCATTGGAAATTCAGATAAATAAAAGCTGCCTTACAAACTTATTAGTGCTGAATCATAAAACCAGCTTTAATATTTTTTTCTATGGCTCTGTGATGAATGTGGCTTAGAACATTATTTTAGTAATTGCTTTTGAGGGGGTCTTCTGTACCATCATTTTCTTCTCATGTTCAAACTCCAACTGCTTTGGAGTCACAAGACTAGAGTTACAGACGAGGGTTTGTAACACTAAAATGACATTTTTCAGTTCAGATTTCAAGTCTGTCAATATTAAAAGACCCATTCATGGCATTTAAGTTAGAAGTGGGTGTTGTAGTACTGTGCCATTTTCCCATGCTGAAGTAAATACCATTTACTGTGCAGGTCAGCCTCTGCTCTCCTCTCTCTCTCCCAGACTTTTACACAGGACCTTTGCTGGAGGGATTTAGATTTGTTCCTTTGTGCAGTAGGACCATTCCAGTAGGATTTGAATGGAGGGATAATTCTTTGCTAGTTAGCAGCTTTGATGGGATAAGCTTGATGGAAACCACAGGCTGTCTGTGAAAGCCATCTGTGGGTAATTGTTTTGAATTATAGCTTTCATTTATGCCCCAGCATCCAAAGTGCTCCTTGCTATATTTTGAGATTTTAAATCCAGGAAATGTATCCTTCTGAGGATTTGTGAGAACTAAGTGTGGATCCAGGAGCCAGCCTATGAGTTAAATGAAGAGAACAGCACAGGCTTGTCCTGGCTGGAAGCAGGACAAATAAAGGGTAAAGCAGACAGTACCATAAGGCCTTTGTTGTTTAAACCCCACACATCTGGTTGCTGCTGGAGAGCTGGAGGTGTCAGAAGGAGAAGCTGGCTATTGTCACATGCATTAAAAAGTACTGCATAAGTTGCTCACCTGGGAGGTTCTATTTGCCAAGTTCAACCTACATTCTCCTCTGCTTTTTCTTGGTCTCTACCTGCTCTGTTTTCATTGGATGAAAATGATTCCCTGATTCCTGAGAGGCAATTAGCCCTTCCCTAGCAATTGAACCAAAGTTTTTTAAGACTTTGAGAATCAGAGTAAAACACTGGTCCCTTTTGTCTGCAGCTGTAAAGCAAAGTGATCCTTCTGTTGCAGGAGGGTGATCAGAGGGGTGGGATCCATAGCTTTGGATGTGGCAGCCAGCATGCTGATGTAGGAAACATTCAAAGGAAAAATGTAGGATGAATTTTAAAAGTCAGTGATGATGATGATCTCTGTGGGTTTATTAGCTGAGGCCATGAATGAGGCAGGCTCTTAGAGTTGGAGTCACTTGACAAAGTTCCCCAAACCAGCTTTGTTCAGTGAAGTCCATTAAAGGCAGCACAAATTAAAGCCTGTGCACGCAGCAGCCCTTAGAGCACAGGAAGGATGGATGCAGTCATTCCCAAGTGTACTTTTTCCCTACCCAGGGTCTGGTTAGCATTGAGGAGACAATCCTTGCATTGCTGCAGAGCTGAATGGGAGAGATTTGCATGGAGGTCATTTGAGGTTTACTGCTGGCTGATAATATGTTGTTTCAAAGACTGCACTTATTTGGCTTTTCTTTGCAGTGTCACCAAGTATTTCTGGCTCAGATGACAGCTCTCAGCTGACAGTCACTGAAGGGAACTTGATTAGCCTGATCTGTGAGTCCAGTGGCATCCCACCACCCAGTCTTACCTGGAAAAAGAATGGTGGGTAACTGCCAATTGCCTGTTTTATAAAGCAGATGGGATAACTCTGACCTGCTGGGTTTGCTTTTCATCTTGTGTAGATTTTGGATGGTGTGTTCTGAGGAGTTCAGATGTGCAGATATATCTGCATAATCCTGGCATTAAATAATGTGGGCTCCAGGAGCAGATTATTCCCTTCTCTCTATCTCACCTCTGCTTGGATTAGGTGTTTCTAAAGGTGTAAGAGAAATGCGGTGCTGAGATTGCTCAGCTGACAAAAATGAACTGTGGAGTACTTAAAATGCTTATTTACCATGGGTGCAGCAGGACAGCAGCACAGTGCCCCACAGACCAGGGTAGCTGTCTTCTGAGCAAGTGGAAGGTGTCTGGGCCCATAGCAGAGAGTTGGAACAAGATGATCTTTACGGTCCCTTCCAGTCCCATTCTGGGATTGTAAGACTTGTTTGTGGATCCCAGATGTCAGGGCCAGGGTCACTGGGAGTCCCTTGGTGTGAAGTTGAGTTTCTGCCCTGTGATCCACTGCATAACACAGATTCTCTGAGCTGGTTTTAAATCTACAGCCATGGCATCCTGCCAAGTGGTGAAGATAGGTGTAGTTGTAGTCATTGCTTTGGGGATTCACCAAACCCTTTCTCTCCTCCCATCTTGTTCAAGAGTAGTCTGCACACCTCGTGCTTTAGGGGTCAAAGTTACATTGCCAAACACCTCTTTAGGAGTTGGCAGACAAAGCCAGCTATTTTCAGCACCTTCCTTTAGCATTGCTGGAGAGAGAATACAGGACAGAATAAGATAATTTACTTTTCCAGTGTGGTAATTCTTGTGTTATTAATCAATCTTACTTATATTTGTGTTTTTCTAAGCAGAACAATTCAATATGGTATGTACTTGTTTTAATTAATTTTGGCTCATGGAAAGAGCAGTTTTTAATTACAGAACACTTTTTCCAATGCATAACATTTTCAGAGAACAGGAAGTTCTTTTTAAACCCTTTCTCTTGGAAGCTAGAAAGGCCTTGTATGACATGTAAATGCACTGCAAGGCTAATGTGTGTACACTTAATGGCAGGAAGGAGACTTAAACCTGCTAGAAAGTCTAGAAAAGCAGTTAGAAAGGAAGAGTATATTTTTCAGCATGTTTGACATTTGGTGCACTTTGTAGAGAGGACTGTAAATGCACAAGAGGGAAATGAAGATTAAGCTTCTTAGAAGTATCCATGGCAGGTGCATTCCTTCTGTCAGGAAGTCTCCTTGCAGTTTGGAAAGATGAAAATGGACAACCTGAGGTCTCCAAGACTGAAGAATCTGCTCAAAGAATGCAGTGGGAGTTTGCTGTCACGTTTCTGCTACTGATTTCCTGAGAAGAAGCCTGTGACACACAGCACATAGTGTGAAACCTAAACTATATATTTCTATATATATTTCTGGGTGAGACAATTATACACTGAAAAATGAGTCACCTTTTACTGCAAGTGCTGAGCTTTCTGCTCAGTGGCATTCCAAACTGCATGGATGTGAGGGAGAGTCAGTGTGCTTTGGCTCAGGGTATGCCATGAAATCAGTGGTTAATACAAAAAGTCCTCAGGATCTGCTTGTGCCAAGTTCCTGCTCTCTGGAAAAACTCTGACAGAGTACTTCTAAAATGGGCAAATGTGCAACTCAGTCCTTTTGAATGAGCTAGTGGACTTCACACCACATGACTTTCATTTGCTCCTGGCTGCTTGTGTTGTTTTATGTGACAGAAGGTGTCTTGCAGGCTCTCCTGTGGTGCCGGAGTCATCGGGAAGGGTGCGGGTGCTGTCTGGGGGCAGACAGCTCCAGGTTGCAGTTGCTGACAGATCTGATGCTGCATCTTACACCTGTATTGCTTCAAACGTGGCTGGGAGTGCCACCAAGGAGTACAGCCTGCAAGTGTACAGTAAGTGCCAGGAAAACTCTGATCACAATTTACCAGTTGTGCAGTAATGTTAGGGGAGTGTGAGCTGGGCAGTGATGTTGAGCTGCAGGGTCTCCAGAGGTGGAGTGCTGGCTGTAGGACTATTTAGAGGTAGTTCAAGGAGAGTGTTATGTCATTAAAATTTTGGCAATTTGGACCTGTAGCTTGACCAAGACATTGCACATCCCTGTTGAAAGTGCACAGTCCACTGATGTAACCCCTTTAGTCTTGTCCCCAAGCTGCAGTAGTGATGACAACTGAATGAACTTAGATTTCTCTTAATTCCCTTAGACTTTACTATATTTTTGTTGGGAATAAAAGGATGTATTTTTAAACAATCCTACAGAGAAGAAAATCTTCCAAAATCTGTAGGGATTGATAAGGCGGGGACAGTCTTTTCTAATTTAATTTTTTCTCGTTTGTATTTTAAAAATTGCCCATAAGTTAACATTTTAAAAAACATTTTTACTTTATGATGTGGGAGAGGGGGAAAGGAGCTGATTTGCCTTTTACTGACCCTGCTGCTCTGGAAAATTGACTCAGCAGCAGGTGAAGATTCTGAAGGGCAGCTCCCGGTTGACTCCTGCACTGACTGTGTCCCTTGTTCTTCCCTAGCTCGACCAACTATATCCAACAGTGGTCCCCACCCATCAGAGGTTGTTGTCACCCAGGGAAGCGAAATATCCCTGGAGTGTGAGGCTCAGGGCATTCCTGAGCCAGCAGTGATGTGGCTGAAGGACGGGCGGGCGCTGGCCAGTGGCAGGGAGGTGGCAGTGCTGGCCGGGGGCCGTGTCCTGCGGCTGCAGCGCGCCCGGGTGTCCGACACCGGCCGCTACGTCTGCGTGGCCACCAACGCCGCCGGGCTGGCCGACAGGAAATACGACCTCAGCGTGCACGGTGAGTGGGGCCACCTGGGACACGTGGAGATTGGGCACTGGGGGGCCGAGCAGTGGTGGGCAGCTCAGTGCACCTCCTGCATCTGCTGCCGGGGATGCAGCTCTAGTTGCGCCGTTAGGAAAAGCCCAAATGCTGGTTTATAACTCCTGAATATTTTAAAATTGTAGCCCTCTTTCTGTTAATATCAATCTACCACAAGTTGCTTCATCTCCCAAGATAACCAGGATATGGTACAATTTTACATTATACTGGGGTGAATGTCATGGTGGGAAATATTCTGTTGTTGGAGAGAGAAATTAAGGTTTAACCAAGACCACCCTGCTACTCACCCTCAGTAAACTAATATTTGGGTGACACAATTTTTTGTGAGCAAAATAAATTTGTATTTGCTCTGAAGTATGGCTTTTCTTTACTCTTTGCTGTAGTTCCCCCAAGTATTGGTGGTTACCTGCAGCTGCCTGAAAACATCAGCACTGTGGAGAAGAATCCCATCTCCCTGGTTTGTGAAGCCTCAGGAATCCCCTTGCCAGCAATCACGTGGCTCAAGAATGGGTTGCCCATCACCTTGAACAGCTCAGTGCAAATCCTCTCAGGTACAGAAGTTGGAGGGCACATGGCAACATCTCACTTTGTCATGCCCAGAAATACTCTTCATTATCTCTCCTATTTATTTTTCGCCACCTCTTCCTCTTCACAGTTGTTTTACCATTTAAAGAGGAAAAATCTTTGAAAGAACAAATGACAAAAACCAAAGCACATCTCTAATTTCTATGGGTCTGTATATGAAACGAAAGAGAGCCTCAGAAATGAGTGCATGTAAAAGCATTTCTGGCTGTGTTGTTTCTTTGACCTTGGATTTGCCACTGGCAAGTAGAAATCTCATGACAATAACTTGTTATGAAGCTTTATGATAGCCACCATGCAAAGCCTGCATCACGAACCTAAAAAACTATCAGACAGGTAAAGAGCTGGAAGATGTTTAAGAGCTCAGATAAGACTGCATTTGAAGCTGATCAGCTTCAGGATATTTTAATGAGTGCAGCTTTTAATGTTACAGATAGTCCTGTCCTATGCTTTCCCATTTTTGCATATGGTGTATGGAAAAAGGAGTGGGTGTCTGATTATTTCCCAGTATGAACCTGGCTCTGGGAGTGCTCTGCATTCCCTTCTGTTTCAAGTTGCCATCAACAAAAATAACATCTTCTGGGCTTGATTGTTTCTGTCCTGCCTGTTGCTTTCTACACCCACACTAATCTCACCTCCCGGATCAAGAGTCAGGAAGGGAGAGACAAAAAGATGTTTATTGTCTCTGGATGTTGGCTGTGTGGGAGGGGAAACACGCCAGGGCTCAGGGCTTTGTTTTCCTCCAGACTTTGTGCTTCAGAAAGATACATGTTGTGGTAGTGAACTGTAGCCAGCATGGCACTTGGAGCTTTATTTCTGCTTATAAAGCTGTAAAAAACAACAACAACAACAAAAATCCTCCTCTAATTTTGGATTTAAATACTTTGCCAAAGCAAGATTTTGGTTCTGTTGACTGAAAACATACTTGGCATTGTGGATAATTTCAGTGTGTGGACACACTGCTGGCAGCTTTTAGTCAGTTAATTCAGATCATGGAATCACAGAATATCCTGATCTGGAAGGGACCCACAAGGACCACCAGTCCAGCTCCTGGCCCTGCACATGGGCTTTAGGAAGGAGAAGAGCTTTTGTTTAGTCAAATGTAGAAAATCTGTCCTGCCTCAGCACTGGAGGGCTTGGTGTGTGATACCAGGGAAGGTCACAGTCAATGTCCTGCAGTCCGGTTTCTGCCTCTGCTTTGGCCTTGTGCAGGGCTGGATGGGAGAAGGGATCAGGGAGACACGAGGCTGGCAGACCTGAGCCTCCCTCAGTGTCCCAGTGCTCCCTCTGGCAGGGCAGGATTCCTTGGGCAGAGGCACATCCAGTAACCAGCTCAGCAGTTTGTTCCTCCAAATGCATGACCAGGGTCATCACTTTCTGGGCTGTGTCCCAACTGTGATAGCCACAGGCAGGAGCTGCCCAGGGCTGGTGTGGTGTGGGTTAGAGAATGCTGCTAACCAGAAACTGGGAAAAGCTGCAGGCTGGCTGCTGCCTTTGGCTTCACACTGAAATGCTCCCTAATGTCTGTTCTGCCAAAAAGTAAGAAAAGAGGAGTTACTCTGTGATGGCAAAGCAGGGAGATTCCTCATCCTTGGTCAAACATACTTGCAAATCTTCCTTTTAAATGAACGTGTCTGTGCAGGTGTGACTTGACTACTACAGAGTCAAGAAGAATCTGTTCTTTCAAACCATTGTATGTAAACCAGTGCTATTATCAGCTGTTACTCTTATTATTGATGGTACAATTAATGCAAATGCTGGAAGGGAGAGGTGGAATTTTATTCCTTATCAATGAAAATACCTTAAGGGTATTTATATTACAAGGTACTTATAGAGTTAAGCTTATTTTTGTGTATACACACATAAAAAGCACTGATGAGACATTATTAATTTTCATGAATATTCATCTAGAATCTCAATACAGCAAAGCACCCTTCTCAGTGAAAACCCTGCTGTCTGAAGCACTGTGTGCTGTCCCAGTTTCCTGCCCAGTAGTGTGTGTTACAAGCACAGTGTTCCTGCCACGTCCTAAGTGCCAATCCATGAATCCCATGTAGTGAAGCAGGGTGTGTGTGCCCTGTCCAGCCTGGGATGGTGCTGGGTAGCAGGGCAGGGTGTGTGTGCCCTGCCCAGCCTGGGATGGTGCGGGGTGGAGAGCAGGGTGTGTGTGCCCTTCCCAGCCCTGAGATATAGGGTGTGTGTGCCCTCCCCAGCCTGGGATGGTGCGGGGTGGCAGAGCAGGACTCTGATGCTGTTTTGGCTGTCTCAGGGGGCCGGACACTGCGGCTCAGCCCTGTGGGTGTGGCAGATGAGGGACATTACACCTGTGTGGTGACCAACGCTGCAGGAGAGGCCAGGAAGGACTTCCACCTCTCTGTCCTGGGTGAGTACCTGCTAGGGTTTGGGGCAGCACAAGAGAGGGGTTTATACACTAAGGGGGGGGGCATTCTGTACACTTTGCTGGTATTTTTAAAAATATTACGCCAAAAACACACATCCTTAGGGGGAAAAAAGTGAATTTGTTACCACAGACTGAAAATTGGGCTGTAAAGAGAAGCTTCTTCTACATAGAATCATAGAAACCTAGAAGGGTTTAGATTGGAAGGGACTTCCTTAAAGCACGTCTCATTCTAAACTTCCCCCACCTCCTCCCCATGAGCACCACTATCCCAGCTTGCTCCAAGCCCTGTCCAGCCTGGCCTTGGGTACTTTCAGGGATGGCAATCTGTGCCACAACCTCCCCACCCTCAAAGGGAAAAATTCCTTCCCAATATCCCATCTGACCCTGCCCTCTGGCTGTAGGAGACCATTCCCCCTTATCCTGTCCCTCCAGATCCTTGTCCAAAGTCCCTCTCCAGCTCTGCTGGAGCCCGTTGAGGTCCTAGAAGGGTCTCCAGAGTCTCCCCAGAGTCTTCTCTTCTCCATAGTCAGCAATCCCAACTCCAGTACAGTGGAAACCTTTAGTCAGCAGAGCATTTACTATGACAGAGGATATAAACCAATGTGGTAGGGGGTGATCCTGCTGATGTACTTAGACCAGGAGTTGTCCAGCAGGCTCTTTAGATGCTATTTGGAACCATTAATGTATTATTCTATCACATTGCTTAGTTTCGCAAATCAGTGTTTTCCCCAGAAACACTACTTTTTGTTTTAGTAACTGTTATTTTTATCAATAACTGTCAGGCCTGGCACAGTGGAAGTTTTCTTTCAGGATTTCTGAGTAGAATTTTGTTCTTAGTTTCCTTTCTCTGAGTGCTGAGCACCCTCATCTTCCTTTGCCTCCAGCTGATTTGGGCATATTCAGCTGGTAAATGATAACTCCCATTCAAGTCAGTTCATGTTTATTTGATGAGCTCATGGAAGTGTAAGTGTGGTAGAATGGAAGAGATGGATAAACACTGGAAAGCATTCATTGTCTCACTGTTTTCTTTGGAGGGTTTTAGTAGCAGGGTGTTCTCGAGGGTTCTGGGAATCTCTATTGCATAGGCTTTGTTTTCCTTGAAGAAAAATGCTCAGTGAAGCTGATTTCAAGTGGAAAATTCCATTGTTCAGTCTTCTCTTCCCTCCCCCCAATAATTTCTTTGTCTTTCTAGAGGAAAGTTACTGGAATGGGTCCTGACAGTGGCACAGAATCCTCACCAGTTGCTGTCAGTGGGAACTGTACACACACATGCCAGGGTTTTTCTGGGTTATTGTAGGAGGCGCAGCAGTCTGCAGGCAGAACTTGGTGTAATAAGCACAATATTTATATATTTGAAAAGGGTTTGGTGTGGCTTTGCCATATTTTTGAAATTAAGATGTGTTGACGACTTACTGTATTCTTTTGGAGTCAAAGCAATGAGTTGCTGTCTTTGTTTATGAATAGTAGTAACTTTTGGCCTGACTTAAGTCCTGAACTTTATGATATTAAGTTTTGTTTTCCCCCATCTGTTTCCTTCACTCAAGTTTTAACCCTTCATTAGTTCTCAGAAATCTGGTGTAACATTCTTGTCTCTGTTGACAATGAATTCTGCATATTTCCATGATTCTTACTTTTGTTTGTTTCCAGCAGTGAGCTAGAACACAAACAAGCTGTTAAATATATTAAATATATTTTAATTCCTTTCTTCTTAGGTCTTCTATCTAGGCTGAAAGTTTGCATTTTGCAGGATTATTAAAATATAAATCAGGCTCCTTACTCTGATTCTTTTGTTACAAAATGTCCTCTATCTCCTGGAGATGGAGCACCTTTCTAATAACTACAGGTCTCCTTTCCAGCCTGTTACACTCCATGCCTACTTCAACTTGTAGTGCCAATTTCTTTTGGCCTGATCTACAAATGCCTCTACCTTGAAAGAAATAATTGATCACAACTTTTAACCAGCACAGCTACTCCCCAACATGCTCATAATCTTCCCTCCACATCCAAAAGCACAAGTTGATCAGGATAATTTGGAAACATGTCAGCCACATCAGCCATACAGTAGGAGTTTCCTTGCCTTGGGTTGGCTGTTTGGGGGGGGGGGAGTGTGATATGTATTTTAAGGATTTTATCTTCTACTTCCCTAGAGAAATGTAATTTGTACCACAGCCAGGTGCCTTTAGACTGATGTAGTGGTTCATTCCCATATGGAATTAGCTGTATTTGCAGAGAACACTGATCAGCTGTAGCACAGCATCCACTTGTTCAGAATCTGTTGTATTGCTCTTGGTTTTTTATGGCAGTTACTGTGTAACCAAACACAAACAGTGGTGAATTTGTTCTCCTAGTCTTGTGTTCCCGGACTCATCCCTCCTAGCAGCAGCATCAAGCAGCCTGTTGTATTTCAGTGTTGCAAGGAATCCATGCTGATGTTGTGTCCTTGCCTGTTGCAGTGCCTCCAGGGATTGCGGGGGAAAATGCTCTGGAAGATGTGAAAGTGAAGGAGAAGCATGGAGTTACCCTGACGTGTGAGGTGACAGGTAAAAGAGCAGGTTATGATTTCCCTTTGCTCATCAAAGCCATGGTCAGATCACTACTGGTGCTGCACAACCTGTTTTTAAGGGGATTTCAGCTCAGCAGGATTTTTAAATCTCAGATTTAACTGTGGTGCTTAGAGCAGGACTAAGCACTCCTTGTAAAGGTTGGACGAGATGAGCCCAGAGGGATGTTGCTATGAAATTTCTTCTCCAAAGGCCTATGGAATTTCAGAGGAGATGTATGCATTCAGGAGGTTCAGAGACTTCAGAATGCATTTTCCAAAACTTCCCTCCTTGAATATACATGAAAAGGACACCTGAAACTGTATTTTCCTGTTTCTCAGCAATCTTGGTATATCCTAGAGGTTATGCACAGCTCATGTTTGCCATTTTCCCGACTCCATCAAGGGAACCCTGTGCCACGGGTCACGTGGCTGAAGGATGGGCAGGCTCTGGCTGAGGCTGGAGATCCCAGGATCGTGTCCAGCGGGCGATCCCTGCACATCTCCGAGGCGCAGCTCCTGGACATGGGGCGCTACACCTGCGTGGCATCCAACTCTGCTGGGGACAGGAGCAAAACCTACAGCCTCAACGTGCTTGGTGAGCAGCTGGGCTGCCTCTGCCACAGGAACAGGCAGCTCAGAAAGAGTCCTGTTGGAATCCTGTAGGGCTTTTTTGGCAGCAGTGCGCAGGTTGCCTGTCTGTGATTAGGATTTTACATCTTAGTAATTGATAGGTGGTAGTGGTTTAATAGAAATGCCAGTGCTGTGCTTTAGACAACAGAGCTGGAACACAAGGAACCTTCACAGGGTATACTCCCTATGGAATGGGCAGGACAGCACTTTGGCTTGTTGTGATTCAAGCAAGGAGCATCTGAAGAGCATTTCAGATTGTGATCTCTTCAGAAAAGCTGAAACCATCTGCACTCCTCATTTTTTTTTTTTTTTTTTTTTCATGAGGGTTATTGCACAACGAAGTGCAAACAATGGTGAGTTTGTTTTCCACAGCCTTGTTCCTAGGCTCAACCCTCCTTCCAGGATCATCAAGCAGCAGCTCTGCTCAAGGAGTGGTGGCTGGCTTCCTGGGGAGCTGTGCTTGACAAAGGCACGAGTGGGAGTGAATTCCACTGGTTTGGGATCACTGCTGACTTTAGGACAAAACATAAAACCAGCTGAGTGTTATCTGGGTCTGGGTTCTGGTGCTTCTTGTAGGACTGCCCCCCAGCTAGCTGAGGCTGCAGCCAGATTTCTGGACTAAACAGGGACCAGAAAATAGGCTTTTCAGAGAGGGGCCTTCCTCCCTGTGGTTACTGATTTTGTTGTTCCCAGTGGCTCCAAGCATTGTGGGAGCAGACAGCCAAGGGAATGCAGAGGATATCACCGTTATCCTCAACAGCCCCACCTCACTGGTCTGTGAAGCTTACTCCTACCCCCCAGCCACCATCACCTGGCTGAAAGATGGGAATCCCTTAGAGTCCAGCAGAAACATCCGCATTCTGCCAGGTAAACTCGGTTTGTATTGAGAAATAACACCTGATTACTTTATTGCATGTTTTTCTGTTACAGACTTCTTTTAAAAAAATCAAAGGATATATTTCTGTTAAGTGCAATGCACTGGCACAGGTTGCCCAGAGAAGTTGTGGCTGTCCCATCCCTGGAGGTGTCCAAGGCTAGGCTGGACAGGGCTTGGAGCAACCTGGGACAGTGGAAGGTGCCCCTACCCATGAATGGGCCTTAAGTTCCTTCCAGCCCAAAACCATTCTGGGATTCTTTGTACTTCTCTAGCACTCCCTATTCCAATATTTTTAAGTGCTTCACATTAACTGATTGTTTATTTGTGTTTTATTATGTATTTATCATTTTGTACCATCAAGCAAAATGATGGGAAAATTCATATGAGTTAATGATGAATATAAATGACTTGCAGTTAAATGTGGAAATTAGATGGAGAGAGATAAAAATTAATAAAGAGAATAAGGTGGGATTTTTCTAGATCATTAGTAGTTTGCCATTTTTAGTTAGTAGAATAATTTCTCCCTAGTATCTGTGGAGGTGGAAAATGGGAACAAGCTTCAGAGGGAACACTGGAGTACTGTAGATGTATGAGTAGATTACCTTGTTAACTGCAAGTGTTCAGAGAAAGAATGAGTCTTGGTTAAATATCTTCGAGAAATTCCCTGCACAAATTTCTTGATGGAATTTGTTAACAAATTTCTCAAGAATCCATATCCAACAGGAGTTGTGATCCACTGCACTGCCATGAATCATGCACTCATTTGTTACACATGGTAGTAAGCATAGTAAGCAGTCAGGTTTTCTGCTCTCCAAAGGGCAGATTTTGGACCAAAGGGTTGGAAATATGCTGCAGGAAGTATTTAAATAACTGGGAAGCAAGAGTGTGGTGTGAGTGCCATTCAAGGTTGTGTCTTTGGCAGGTGGGCGGACCCTGCAGATCCTGAATGCCCAGCAGGACAGCGCTGGAAGATACACCTGCATCGCCACAAACGAGGCTGGGGAGACACTGAGGCACTACGAAGTGAAAGTCTACAGTATGGCAATGCTTTCAGTTTTTGAAATTCTAGTTTTGCATTCTTCCATTTTCCCCATTGCAGTGTTATCTGTCCTGGTGAATACAAGATTTCCTATTAGTGGCTTTGCTGAGCAGACATCTGTATTAGCTTTGGCATTGCTGGAGGAAAGACACCAGAAAAGTTGATTGTTGCATACTTTGCAATGCTACAGTTGTGCTAAAAGCCTTTATGTGACTAAGGGGAGGACATCTAAGAAACACTGAACTCCAGTTTCCTCTGAAATGCTACTTTTGGTGCTGATTTTCTGGTCAAATGAGTGCAGCACAATGAGAGATGAGAGCAGAGAATCTCCTGAAACCATTTTAGAAAAACAGGAGAGGGCCTCTAATATCTAATGGGACACTTTATTGAGGAAGGCAAAACAGAAGGATACTATTTTTATATCCTTCCATAAGATCCCATATGCACAAAAGTTTTCCTGTTCAAATCTTTCTGTCAGCACATTTTCCTTTGAGAATCTCTACCTACTCAATTTTAATGCTCAAACGCTTCATTATGGGCTCAATCAAGTGTGATTTTTACCTTTTTTTTAAATTTCCCAGTCTGATTTGGAATTGGTTTGCTCCCTTACAGTACCCATACTGTTATTTAATTGCACCAAGTCCTTAATAAGTCCCCTCTGGATTTGGAATAATGAGAAGGTGACAAATGAGTTTATTACTAATGCATGGCTATGTGGGAATGTAATGCCCTCCACCCCCAAATGCCATTGCAACTGTCAGTTGTTATTAGGATACTGTAAGTATTAGGGGAAATTTTAAAAATTCCCAGTGGAAAAGAAGAGTAGAAGATTCTCTGAAAGCATTTTACATAATTTCAAAAATATTATGAGACCAAGCTGGGGGGCAGCTGAAGAATTTTGAAACATTCTATTTTCCTTCTGATTCAGAAAGAAACAAGGATTTTGCAACACTGGGATTTCAGTGGAAATGTTGAGTTTTGACTAGTTACCCTGAGTGCAGACTTGTGATCAAACATATGTTTCTGGGAATATTAGTTTCCATTAAAATGCTCTTTAATGACTACAATACCCTGAACTTTATAGAATTGAAGCCAGGCACGTAATAATGAAGTGCTGTAGTTAGGTAGGGCTGTAGTCAGGTTTGCATGCTTAAAAACCTGCATGTTTAAAAGTGTTGAACACAGTTTTATATATTTTTGTACATAATAACTGTACTAAAAATAGCTGAAAATACATATATGTAAGTAATAACTTGGCATTTGACTGTGGGCAGGAGGCAGTTTATTGGGGGAATGCACTTTCCAGTAGGTTATCATCTTAGTTAATGTTGAAATGCTGCAGCAGCCAGTAAGCCATGACAGTCTGTCTCCTCTCTGCCTTTGTCTGTGTGCAGTTCCACCCACCATTGCCAAAGGGGATGTCTCAGGGACAGGGCTGTCCCCCAAGGAGGTGAAGATCAAAGTGAACCACAGCCTGACCCTGGAGTGTGAAGCCCATGCCATTCCTGCTGCTGCCATCAGCTGGTACAAGGATGGACAGGCCAGTCACAAACTCAATTCCTTCCTCTGAGGAGATGTGGGACAGGGACAGCTGTGTGTTCCCTGTCCCTGGAAATAGCATCCATACAGGGAGAGGAGTCACTGTCACTCCCTGCTGCTGGCAGAAGCATTGCCCAGCAGTTTGGGGTGTTTGCTGGCACCCAGACCTCTGCAAATCAACATCCAGGCTTTTGCTGGGTGCCTGGCAGTGCCTGGGACTCAGGGGCTGGAGTTTCCAGGCCTGGCACTGGCCTGTGCTGGGAGAGGGAGTGCCCTTCTTGGCAGGAGCATCCCATGGTGTGACCACAGGGCTGTGGCTGTTGTGTAAAACCCCCAAAGGCCCTGTTATTTACAGATGGTTCTCTCAAGTGCTGCCCTTGCAGAAGTTGCAGAGCCTCCCCCTTGGTCCTGGCAGAGCTCAGAAAGCCACAAGAGCATCTGGCTGCTCCGGGGGGGGCAGGGGTGAGGCACAAGTCCTGCCACACACAGCGCTCCATGAATCTGTCTGGGGAGCTGGGAAGGGCAGGGCCACGCGGACACACTGAAATACAGCACAGGGGATGAATAAAAAAGGACCTGTGCTGCTTCCCTGTAAGACAGGAGAATAGACTCTCTTGCTTGAGTTGTTCCTGGTAGGGCAGTCATTGTGGAACAGCTCTTCCTGGATTTAAGGGCATGTGGGAGTAACGTGGATGATCACCCGCTGACTGTTTCAGGTGTGCCCTGCTGTTCTGGGATCCCTGGGAGTCCTGGCTGTATTGCCAAAGAAAAACTCAGTTTGAGGAGTTAAGAGGTCCCCAAAGGCAGTGACCGTGCACACCTGACTGCCCCTGGCACAGCAGCTGCTGCTCCCTAGGCTGCCCTGGGTGAAAGGCTCTCACTCCTGTCCATGGACTGAATGAATTCTCCCCTGCAGGACTGGAGTTCAGTGCTGACTCCCTAATC
This sequence comes from Agelaius phoeniceus, assembly GCF_051311805.1. NCBI lineage: Eukaryota > Metazoa > Chordata > Aves > Passeriformes > Icteridae > Agelaius > Agelaius phoeniceus. The sequence continues at coordinate 13,847,058 of NC_135272.1, read as the reverse complement.
ATGGAAGCATGGGCTCATGGCATGGTGTGGGTTGGAAGGGACCTCAAAGCCCATCCAGTTCCACCCCTGCCATGGGCAGAGACCACTAGACCAGGCTGCTGATGTAGATGAGCACATGTAATGTATTCTGGGCACACAGGCTGTGTCACTGCAGCCTCTGCTGCCACCTGTGAGCCACATTTGGGCACAGGAATATCTAATCCTGTGTCTCTCTGTGCTGCTGCTTTGTCTATTCTATGTTCACACCATGTCCTTGCTGGCAGCAGATCTGTAGGATGGGTTAGATCCATTTGTTCACCTCACAGAAAGCTGGGAATTTTCCAGGTATTGGAAGCTTGGCCTGTGAGTCAGGCATTGGATCAACCCGATTGGATCCAATGCCACAAAAGCACTGGCCTGATGGGAATGGCATTGCTCCTCTCAGGAGCATCCTGGGGCTAGGAGTGATGGAAAATCACATCCTTGAGCAGACCAGCCACCACGATTGGAAGGATGAAGATGCAGAGTTTCTGACAACCGTGAAAAGAAAATTGTCTCCAGGAACTTGGAGCTTGATTGAGTTTACTCTATATCACTACCACAAATCTGGCTATTTCTGGTGTGTTCTTTGCTGAGTATTAATTTTCATTTGAATTGACATTGCAGCCAGTGCAGGCAGATGAGCATGTCCTGATCCAGGGCAGTGGCCACACCCTGCACATCAAGGAGGCCCAGGTGTCAGACACGGGGCGCTACACTTGTCTGGCCTCCAACATTGCTGGGGAGGATGAGCTGGAATTTGATGTAAATATACAAGGTAAAAGGGTAATAAAACTCTCCTGGTAGCCTGCTTTTTTAGTGTTCTGGGATGTTGGAATTCGTAATTTTAGGTCCTTTACCCTTGCATGGTCAAACCCAATGCTTTTGTGTTTTTAGGGATATTTTGCTCATTGCTGACATGTAGTATTTGATTGTTCTTTTTTATGATGTGTTTATGAAATCAGTGCAAGGACATAGGAACTCTGATCTTCCTTTAAATGCCATGAAAAATTTTAATTTGTTTTGAACTAAGACATACTTCACTTTTCTGTTTCAAGTAGTATTTAGAGGCCGCAGACATAAGCACCCTATTGCCCTACTGTGTGTAAATACAAGGAACCAGTCATGAATAATTTCTGAAAATTTAGACAAAATGAGAGCTTGAGTGAAACCAGATACCACATTGTTTAAGTATTTTTGTTGATGAATACCCTCTGTGTTTGTTACCAGGTCATCTTACACTGTTATTTATTACTCTTCAAAAAATACTTAGTAAATTGCTCAATTGTTTCTTCTAGGAGAACTAGAGTTTTCCTGAGTAACTTAATGTGGGGGAGGAGTTTATTTAATACACTTAATTTTTATTGCTGCTATTGAACATTACAATACCTTCTTATGTCTTGACTTCAAAATGAGCTACTTGTGCTGCAAAATGCTAACATTATTCCTCTTCTTTGTTGTAGTTCCTCCTAGCTTCCAAAAGTCTTACAGGGAATGGGAAGCTGGGAACATGGTGGATGCAGAAAGAGGTGGAGAAAGGAAAGATGTGATTGTCAACAACCCCCTCTCACTGTACTGTGAGACCAACGCTGTTCCTCCCCCTGTGCTCACGTGGTTTAAGGATGGGCATCCCCTGAGCTCCAGTGACAGAGTGCTCATCCTGCCAGGTGGGTGTGCATCTGGCACTCTCTGGCCCTGCACTGAGGTGATCAGAGGGATGGAGCCCCTCTCCTGTGAGAAAAGGCTGGGAGAGTTGGGATTGTTCGGGCTGGAAGCTTCAGGCTGACCTCATTGTGGCCTCCAGTGCCTGAAGGGGCTGACAGGAAACATGGAGAGAGGCTGTTTACAAGGGATGGAGGGACAGGACAAGGGGGTATGGACTCAAAAGAAAATGGGTTTAGATGGGTTATTGGGAAGAAGTTCTTCCCTGTGAGAGTGGGGAGGCCCTGGGTCCATGGCAGTGTCCAAGGCCAGGCTGGATGGGGCTTGGAGCAACCTGGGACAGTGGAAGGTGTCTCTGCCCATGGCAGGGGGTTGCATTGGATGGACTCTAAGGTCCTTTCCAACCCAAACAGTTCTATGATTCTATGATTAAGAAGTGGCCTTAGTGCTGGTATTTGTGTAGTGATGAGACACTTTTCTCCTTCAGAACACTTCTTTAATGTTTTTTTCAGACTTCATTAGCTGGAAATGTTTCTCTCCAGTCCTTGGCCTTAAGTTGTTTTCTTTAATTTAAGAAGTAGTCCCTAAAATTGTGTGAATGTCACCATTGAACTCTCACAGTGAATCATGGAATTGCAGAACAGTTTGGTTTGAAGGAATCTTAAGGCCCATCTCATTCTACCCTCTGCCATGGGCAGGGACACTTTCCACTATCCCAGGTTGCTCCAGGCCCCATCCAACCTGGCCTTGGACACTTCATTGTGTTGCAAGATGAAATGCAGCAACGATACCTTCTCTCTGATGTGTTCCTGATTTATTTCCTTATTAAATTTGCTTTGACAAAAAGATAATTGGAGTAGAAAAGCCTCTTAACCAAGGGATGAGGCATGGAAAGCATGTCTGCAGCAGAAAAATGGCCATAATCCCCTTCTTAAGCTTGTGGGGCAGGAAAAGAGCTGCCTGCAGTCATGAGTGTTGCTATGCAGAGATGGTTTGGGATGGAGTGTTTAAGGAATGGCAGTGGTAAAAGGGGAGCACTTGCTTGTCCATCTTGTTCATCTCTTGAGAAAGCAATGACAAGTACTCCCAAAGTGTATTCCTAAGATCTCCTCTCCTTTTGAAGGTATGTACATGGCTATGCTTTTATGAAGAATAGAGTGAAAAGTTCCTCTCAGCCTCAGAAGTGAATCTGTTCAGTTTGGAACAGAATATTCTGTGCTTATATTTCCTTTTGCCTATTAGTGTTGTGCCATCTTACTGAGAAATATTTCTATTTTTGATGGAAGAGTAATGCCTGGCTACATATTGCTGCAGCATGATCTTCCTTTATGTGGAATTAATTGCTCTTTTCTAACATTTCAGTATGAGCATGGCTACACTCCAACTATCCGCCTGTAGAAAAAGTAGCCAGGAAATAAAAACCTTCAGCTACTTATAATTCAGACCAAATGCTGACCATTCATAAATTTGCTTGCTCAGGTCTCTGGTGGGATGTGGTGTGGAGATGATGGAGAGTGCTTGATGCTGCCTTGGCCTTTTGTTTGCAGGAGGCCGGGTGCTGCAGATCGCGCGGGCGCGCGCGGCCGACGCCGGCAGATACGCGTGCGTGGCAGTCAACGAGGCCGGGCAGGACTCCATCCACTACGACGTCCAAGTGCTCTGTGAGCTTCCCTTCTCCTCTGAGTGCCAAAAAAAGGGTTCTGTGCAAAATAACCAACCGTTACAGCCCAGGAGTCCATAGTGTTTTTAATGATTGTTTGTAAGCGATGACATTAATGTGTTCAGGGTGCTGGAGCTGTACAGATTTGTGTGAACAGTGTTGATGTTTTTAGTTCCATGTGTGTAGGTCATTGTTACAGGAACTCAGTTGTGTTACAGCTCTCACCATTCACCAGAAAGAAAAGCATAGGTAAAAATCCAGGTTTTGTCTTGGTATCTCTTGTTCTCTCTTCAGCTTCCTGTTGAGAATTGTGACCAAGACTTTTCTCTCTTTCTTTATTTTGGCCATCTTTTTCTACAATTCCTGCAGAACTCCCAAAGCCTGAAGGGAACTGAAGATTTAGATTAATGAATGCCTCCTCAGCCATTTGGATGACCTTTTGTGTCTGTTGATCTGTCAGTGCTTTAGCCTTGGGAAACACTTCTTTGCTTTTATGGTGGCGTTATACCACTGAAAATACTGATTTATTGTTACAAAGGGGTCATGTCTTGGAAATTATTTTCTATTTTGATGGCAAAGAACACAGTGGAATAATTGGAAAATGGGTTTTCACCTCTCCTTCTCTCTGTGTGCTGTGAATAAGTGTAGTTCTGCTACAGTCCTTGGAGGTAGGCTGAGTTGTTCCAGCTGAACTACTCATGGGATGGCTTTATCTGTCACTGGATTCACAGGAGGTTGAACTCTTTCCTCCTGCAAACCCAGTCTAATCTCACAACCACCTGAGAGGTGCTGAGTGAGTGTTCTCCTCGCTTTTGCTCCCTGCAGCTCCCCCATCCATCAGTGGGGCTGATGGGGATGTGCCCGAGGAGGTGACTGTGCTGGTGAGCAAGGAGGCAGCCATGGACTGCATTCCCACTGGGAGCCCTTCCCCAAGGATCACCTGGCAGAAGGATGGCCAGCTCCTGGCAGAGGATGACAAACACACATTGCTGTCCAATGGAAGGAGGTTACAGGTAGTGTCCTCTTTTTTGTAGTGGAAAAACTGGGTTTTGGCAACAAAAATCTGTCTGGTTTTGCTGAGTAGAGAGTATTTTCTTTCTCCTACAAGTTGTTGCAAATAGCACCTTAGGAGTTTTTGTCCTTTGTTCCTGTCCCTCACCTGCTGCTTCTCACTCCCATGTAATTCCTCAGATCTAACCATTTGTGGGGTCATGCTGTGAACCACATCAGTTGAAATCACTTAAATATTATTAATTTTTTTTTTGAGCAAATAGTGAAAACAGTGTATTCTGAAGAACTTTCTTCCCTATTGATGAATGAAAATGGAATGAAACAATGAAAGCAGAGAGCTGGGCTTAATCCTCTCCACTTGATTCTTTGGCAATGAATTGTCTATATATTAGCTCCAAAGCCATATTTTGTCTTTTTCTGCCTTAGATTTTGAATTCCCAAATAACAGATACTGGCAGGTATGTCTGCATTGCAGAAAATGTAGCTGGAAGTGCCAAGAAGTATTTTAACCTCAATGTTCATGGTAAGTACTGTCATCCATAACTTCTGTGTTCTGTCAAATGCTGGTTCAGCTTGGGTGTGTTATTTTTAGCAGACTGCCTAGACCCCCTCAGTATCATTCATGTGAGCCCTACTGGGTTTGATGGAGATTCTGACAGACCAGAACTCAAATACCAGTTTAAAGTACATTGACAACATATGGCTTTTGATACCACCTGGTTTTGGCTCCTCATATGTGTTCCAGAAAGGTGGAAATTGTAATTGAGGGAACCTTGTGTGGTGGCTGTCTTTACCCAGTTGGGGTTGCTGAGCCCTGGAATCATGAATTATAAGTAGGTTGGATTGTAGCCTGTTTTGATTTATTCAGAAAATGCATTTTTTCAATGAAATGACTGATAGAAAGCATCAAACAAAGGTACATAGCTTGTAAAAGCTTGGTTTTTAGAAATGTGCCCTTTGAGGTTCCTTTCTGTTCTCTATTTTTGGTTTTCTTGTGGAGTTACAATAGGGTTAAAGTAAATGTTGGCTTTAGGCATCAGAAGTCTAAGACAAATACAATCAAGACATTTTTCATGAAGCAGTTTTCACTACCTCCCCTTCCCTCTCCTGATAACTTCAGAAAATCAAGACATCTCTAATTAACATTTCAGAGAAAACCCAGACTTCCCCTTCTATTTCTGCCCACTTTCAGCTTTCCATCCTGAAGAGAAAAGAAGTATCATTCCCACTAATTCTTCTGTACCATTCCATGTTTCAACCTGACAAGGAGTACTGGCAGCTACATTTTTTTCTGCTTTATCTGATAGAAAACAAGGGCTGTCCTTTCTCCCATCTAAAGACAGTACCAGCATCCCAGGAAAGTGAGGAGTCAGCTTATTAAACCCAGAATAATTGCTTTTTTTCCTCTGTCACACGTGCAGCAAATTTACCTACTACATGGCACAGATTTATAGCAATTTTTCCTGCTCAGTAATGCACTTAGCCAAAAATAGTGTTGTCGTGGGAAGAATTTGCCCTAAAGTTGTTCTCTGAGAAATTAGTTTCTGGTCAGACAGTGGAGTCTGCCCAGATTTCCTGATGTGTGAGGTTTGCATTTAAATCAAAATATTTCACTTTTCCTGACATTCGTGTTTAAATTTAAACTTCTGTCTTAAAAACATCTGGTTTTAGTGACTATGGCTAAATACTATTCTCTTAAAAGAAATATTTTCATGAAGTTTCAGTTCTAACTCAACAGTATTACCAACTTAGATCTATTTTTCTCAATGCAGTTTAATTTGAAAAATTAGAATGTAGCTCTTCAGGAAAAGACCACACAGGGTGAAGCACTAAGGAAAATGCATTATCAGTAAGCACCAGGATCTGTGTTTTGTCAATGTCACAAAAAAGGCTGTTTCCCAGCATTTTTATGTGTTTCTAATAGAACTGCTTTCATAAATTTAAATAAAATACTAAAGATGATCTGAGTAATAAAACTAATATAACACCTTTTAAACCATAGGAAATAAGCACCCAGATTTAAAATAGTAGGGAAATAATAGGTATTTTTCGTGCTGAGTGCTGTATTTGAGCCCCTGCCTGTGTCTTTATGCACATACAGATACATTTGCATATGCAGATTACCTGTGGTACATTTGAGGGTGCTTTTTGCTGCAGAAATTGAAATCAACCACTGACACAATTTAAGCAAGTTTCATTTAAGACAGCTGAGATTTGGCCCTGTACATTAAATTACCCACCGCCAATAATCACATCTGTGGAAGATGAACTGTAAAAGTAAATAAATATAAATAACTAACAAATGCCGTCAGATCCGAATTCTCCACTTGCTCTAGTGAACCATTTTATCCTCTTTATCAGGGAAATATTCTTCAGTTATTCCAAGCTGAAAAATACAGACTGAATTCCCCATTTACATGGACTGCTCTTGTTTGTGCAGTGCCCAGAGGAGCCATAAAGTTGCCTTAATGACTGGTTTGTGTCACTCAAGTGGCAGCAAACAGCTGGAGCTTTTCAGGGGAAGATGGGCCAAAATACTTCAGCGTTTCTGTCTTTGAAGAGGAGGATTCCATGTGTTCTTTGGAATGATTTTTCCACCCAATAAAGCCAAGAACATGCTTTTGCCTTCCTCTTAAGTGTTTTATATATCCCCACTGCAAAAACATGGCAACTAGAGCTTGGGGGTTATTAAAAGGAAGAGATTTACAGTTCTTTCATTCTAAATCGTTCTTGTAGAAAGGTCACATGTCAAACTATTCTTGATTTAAAAATTCTGGGACTTGTAAGCTTAAGGAATGCACCCCTTGGAGCAATGCTGCATGCCAGGATTTTCCAGTGCTTAGCTCACTGCTAAGCAACAGGTTTGTCTGGTTGACAGAGCCACTCTGAACTGTGTTGGGAGGAATAAGTTTGGGGTCTCTGTAGGTGGAAAATGGATTGTTCCAGAGAGAGCAGGAGCAACAAGGAATCAGGAAGAAGTGATAGTCATCCTACATATCCTGAAAATGGGAATTTGCTCTGTTCTGCCTCACACAGCAAATGTCCGTGAGCAGTGTTAGAAAATTGACAGTGCATTGTCAGGGTCTTGTGTAGGTTCATTAGCCCTCCCAAACCTCCAGCACAGAAGGACTGCAAATGGAGTAATTGACATTGCTGTGAAGTACAGGAGCAAGAATGACCATTAGATTGTTTCAGTCTCGTTTCCAGATGCATCCAAAGAGCAGTAGATCCGTTCATAGGATGTGAAAGATTTTTTGCAACCTGGCCCTTTGGCAAAATGCAGCAATTCAGATTTAATATAGTAAATCATGATCTTGTGGGAAATCCTTTGCTGATGCAGTAATAGGTGCTATTAATGTATTTCTCTCTCCACAGTTCCTCCAAGTGTTGTTGGGACTAACCCTGAGAATCTGACTGTGGTGGTGAATAATTTCATCTCTCTGACTTGTGAGGTCACAGGCTTTCCACCTCCTGATCTCATCTGGCTCAAGAATGGAAAGCCTATCAGTTCAAATTCCAACACTTTTATTGTGCCCGGTGAGGAATCTCAACTATTCTGCAGCCTTTGGGCTCAGCTTCTGTCTGGTTTGTCCTGACAGGGCCCATGGCCACTCTTCATGGGGCACAGTGCCTGTGCTCAGCCTGTTGCACCTGCAATTCTAAACCAGCCTCTGGGATTGACACAGTCAGCACAGAGCAAACCTCCAGCCTTCTCTCCTTGCTCCAGGTGCTCGGACGCTGCAGATTCCCCGAGCCAGGCTGTCAGATGGTGGAGAATACACTTGTACTGCCAGGAACCAAGCTGGGGAGAGTCAGAAGAAGAGCTTCCTGACTGTCCTTGGTTCGTGTTTTACTGTTTTCTGAAATAGGATCTATTGCCTGGGAAGTGTGGGGAGGCCTATCTGCTTTATGGGGTTGTTTCAGCGCAGTGCAGAACTGACTGTGGGCTCCTTCCGCAGTGCCCCCGAGCATCAAGGCGCAGGGGGGAGCGTCGGTGACAGCGCTGACCGTGCGCGTGGGCACCCCGGTGACCCTGGACTGCGAGTCCAACGCCATCCCTGCGCCCGTCATCACCTGGTACAAGAACGGCCGCCTTATCCCCGACTCCGCTGCCCTGGAGGTCCTGGCAGACGGGCAGACCCTGCGGATAAAGGCTGCAGAGGTGGGCCAGGCTGGGGGGAGGCTGCGTCTGCCACTGCTCTGCCTCTGCCTGGCAATTATTTCAGTCTTTAGTGGTGTGTTTCAGTTGCTGTACATGGGAGGTGTGTTTCCTGGAGGCTTTACATCCTGTGAGAAGCACTTTGAGTTGGCAGAGGCACAGAGGCACACTTACTTTAATGCTCTAAACTGTAGCATTAAAATAAGAATCCATAATGATTTCTTTTAAAACTTGTTTTTATTTCAGGTTTCTGACACAGGACAGTATGTGTGCAAAGCCATAAATATTGCAGGACGAGATGATAAAAATTTCCATCTCAATGTTTATGGTAAGCAGACCCTCTGCATCATCTACAATAGTTATTGTAATAACATAAACTTAGCAGATCAGGCACTCCAAAATCAGTTTACATAACATTCTTACTGCTTCCATTCCATTCACAGTGCCTCCAAATATAGAGGGCCCTGAACAAGAGCTGGTCAGTGAATCCATCAGTAATCCTGTCACCTTTGTGTGTGATGCCACTGGAATTCCTCCACCCACGTTAGTGTGGCTTAAGAATGGAAAACCTATAGGTAACATTGTCTCATGCTTTTCACTACTCTTCTTCCCCTCTTAGAGGCAACTTTGCTGTCTGGTTTGTGTTTCTTCTTTATTTGTCTCTAGACACTCTTATGAGAACTGATTGGAATCTTTGTTTTGAAACTTTGATGGAACAATTTCTCCCAAAAGAGATGTTTGCTCCCTGTAGCTGGTTTGGAATGATGACTTGTTTATGTATTTCAGAAAACTTGGATTCTCTTGAAGTTCATATTTTATCTGGTGGAAGCAAGCTTCAGATCGCTCGCTCTCAGCTCCTGGACAGTGGCACCTACACTTGTATTGCCTCCAATCCAGAGGGGAAAGCTCAGAAAACCTATGTGCTTTCCATCCAAGGTAAGGAATGGGGGAAGATGCAGGGAGCAGAACTGGTTGAACATTGGGTAAATGTGAAACTGTCTGTGCTGGGGACACTGAGATCACATAACCACATAGAAAAGTGGAGAATTTGGACGGTTACTTCTGGAACCAGAGGGGAGAGTGGTTGGAGAGTTCCATAATTGTAGTCCAAAATTTGCACGGAAAAGAATATCCTTAATCCCTGACTGTGGAACTTGAAGAGAGTTGTGCAGCTCGTGTGTGTCTGCTGTTGGTCACATCCCTGCTCCTGCTGAGCACTGGAGCTGCCTTGGTTGGCTGTGAATCAGCACACAGAGATGGATTCAGGAGCAGTGTCACCTGTTGTGCCATGGCAGGAGTTAGCAAAGACCTACTGCCAGAATTTCCACCCCCACCTCAAATGACAAACCCTTATTTGCTATGGAATTGCCTCCTGCCTCGCTGTGAATCACTCTTAGCCTGTGATTGTTGTGTTTTCCTCTGTTCCTAATGACTCATCCCCGCTAATTGCACTGGTGTACCCCTGCCTGCCAGTTTTCCCCCAAGTTCAGGAATGGAATGTCAAGCTGGTTGTTTGATCAAATGTGTCTGAAATTGCTTGAAACACTCAGGACTTATTAGTGGAACTGACAGTCTTGACTTCATGGATAGCAGGACTTTCATCCTTGTTCCTTGGGAATGCAGGCTGGAAATGGCTTTGACTAGGATGGAATTATTAGTGTGACTGTTCACAGGGCTATGATGGTGTTGGTCACAGAATCCCAGACTGGTTTGGGCTACAAGAGACCTTAAAGCCCATCCAGTGCCACCCCCTGCCGTTGGCTGGGACCTTCCACTATCCAAACCCCATCCATCCTGGCCTTGGACACTTCCATGGGTCCAGGGGCAGCCACAGCTGCTGGGAGCCTGCCCCAGGTGCTGTACTCACTGCTGGTGCTCATGAGCTACTGCAGTGGGGCTGTTTCTAGTTCAGGTTACATTTCTTGCTGCTGAATCTCATCCTTCCATGGTGCATTTCCAGTTCCTCCCAGTATTGCTGGCTCTGAGATGCCGAGCGAGGTCAGTGTCCTCCTGGGGGAGAGTGTCCAGCTGCTCTGCAATGCCACTGGAGTGCCCACCCCGGATGTGCAGTGGCTGAAGGATGGAAAAACAGTTGCCAGCGATGATTTACAGAGGATAAGGCAAGAAAAACTAGCAGACACTGCTAGTATAGATTCTCTTCTATAATTTTAAGGGCCCTAAGGGGGGAATGGGAGGAGAGCCTGAACTGGAGCTTAGCCAGGTTAAGAACATCATCTCCCTCCTTAGCTTCTATAAATCAAGTATAATTTGTTAGTCCTTTGATTTTTAAAAACTTCATTTTCTTAACAGAGATAAGTTTATGATACTTATGTCTTTCTCAGTTAATAAATTCCATAAATGTTTATCAGCTTCATGAAAGTTTATTAAGGTCATTTAGTTCCTTTGGGGGGGAAAGATCTGAGGCATGGAAATATTTTACTTAATGCTTATCATTATGGGTCCTTCAAAAGCCTGGCTGGAGTTGAATCTTAAAACCAAGTTAAGCAGGACATCTCTAGGAAAAACTTCTAAGCCTGTCTCTAACAGAAATATTTTGCAAAACACAATGCTTCTCTCATCAAGCTCCCAGGAGGATAGAGGTAGTTACTGAAATGTCCAGACCAGATTGTTTATTTGCTGTGTCAGAGGAGCACTAAACAAACTCCCAGTGCTTTGTGATGGTCCTTGTAGAGTGACTCCAGATGGCAGCACATTAAACATCTCCAGAGCTCTCACCTCAGACACAGGAAAATACACTTGTGTGGCTACTAACCCTGCAGGAGAGGAGGACAGGATTTTCAACCTGAATGTATATGGTGAGTTCTGCCAGATGTGAAACCCAAGGCTGCTCCATAATCCTATCCTTGGGAGTGCTCCCAAGGGAGAGCCCAGAGAGGAATGCCTGTCTGCAGTGGAATCCTGCATGCACATGTTTCCAATTGCCTGTGCTGTAGATATTACACAGGATGCTCTGTCAATGACAAAAGGGTTGAAATTGCTGGTAAATGTGTTTTGGGATAAACAGGAATTAATTCTTGGGTGGATTTCATAATAGAGGGATTCTGCTTGTGGTGATTTTTTATTTCTTGTGGGGAAGATTATATTGGGGCTGATTTCCTGTGACCCTGCTGTTTTGTTGTATTATCTTCCCTAATTCCAATCAAAGCACATCAGCTATGAACAGAGTGGTATGAAGGGAGCTGATAGTTAAAGGTCCCAAGAGTTTAGAAATGAGGGAGTGTTGGAGGAAATTGCACAGTTTGACATCCAGTGGCTAGTTAGTGTAATCCTTTAGCAGTATAGAGAGTGGATATTTTAAGTTGTGGAAAATGTGGTCATTAAGTGGAGGGAGGAGAGGAGAGTTCTGTCCAGGTAGGGTTTCACTGCAGGGTAGGTGTCTGTCCCACTTACACAGAGTCACTGGGAACACAGGCACAAGGAGAGCAATAAGAGATGACCTTTGGTATCATAAAAAACAGTGCTGAATGATCACAGCACATCTTTTTGGCACAGAATGGCTCTGCACAACAGCAGGGAGTTTGTGCTCAGTTTGCATTGGCTGAAGTTCAAGCAATAACCAACTTAAAAGTCTTATTGGTGTCACTGTCACAGTGAGTGATGGGATCCTCACTGAGCCAGTGCCTGGAGCTGCACCTGGCTGGGCTTCTTTATGTAGTGAACCCCCCAAGGCCATGGCTTTCAAACTAACCTGTAACCCCAAAGAGCCCCAAAGCAGCAGTTTGTGTCATCATCCAGAATACTTACCTAGGCATTTTGAACTTTCTCCATTTAAGAATGAAATAAGCAGATGCATCCAGACATCAACAAATTAACTTTCCTCCTCTGTGATTTCACTGTGTTTAAGATTTATTGAAGGCCATGAGTTTGAGTGGTCCCTTCTGGCCCTGGGTTCAGCCCATCCCTTCCTGCACTGTCCTTCTCTCCCCAAGAATTTAAGGCCCTAAGCTCCGTCTTGCTTGCTGCAGGCTGGCAAATCAAAGAGAAGTCTGCTGTCATTGTACAGTGCCTCTGATTTGAAATATATAAGTGGATAATTTTTAGTGCTCAGTATTATTGTCTGAGGATTTGCTCTACCAAAAATGGGATCCTGTTAGTGAATTGCCAGTGGGGCATTGGGGGCAGGATTTCCTGCAGGATGAAATGGTTTCAAGAGCCTGTTTTAATGCATTCCTTTCCATCATCTGCAAAATGCAGTTCCTCCAATGATAGCCAATAGTAAAGATGAAGCAGAGGAGCTCACTGCCCTTTTGGACACCTCCCTAAATATTGAATGTGCTGCTGCTGGGACCCCCCCACCACAGCTCCACTGGCTGAAGAATGGCCTTCCTCTGTCTGTCTCCTCCCAGATCAAGCTCCTCTCAGCTGGGCAGATCCTCAGGTTGGTTTTCTTTTCTTTTAACTGGCTGACTTTCTGTTCTTTTTTGCAGTATCAGCATAATTCTGCTGTATTTTTGGAAGCAAGAGTAAAATTTGGTCCAAACCACTTACAATAAAGGTAATGTGTTCCATGTATTCCATTTACAGCTTGCTTGAATTGCTTTTTTCCTTAGGCTTACCCGAGTGCAGATATCTGATACTGGAGTGTACACTTGTGTAGCATCTAACAGGGCTGGAGTGCACAACAAACATTACAACCTGCAAGTTTTGGGTGAGTGTTTCTGAAATGTTTTATGTAAAGAATCTTATTTCTTGATTTCTTAAACCTACTCTTTAATTTTCTTTCTCACCAACACCTTATTGCAGATAGCCACAATTACATCTTAGAGATGATCACTGGGAAAATACTAACTTGCAAAATGTTGGAGTTTTTTTAAATGAGAAGTGTTTTAACCCTACAAAAGTCCTTACTTGAATTGTCACTCATAACCATAAAATCACATAGTGGTTTGGGTTGAAAGGGACCTTAAAGCTCATCTAGTTCCAACTCCCATAATGTGTCACAGGTTTTTTTAGAAAGAATAATATTCAATTTGTAAGCAAAGTTTAGCATAGCTGTGTAATTGGGGAAGTGCAGAAGGGGCAGCTTGTTCCAGCTCTTCTGTTCCTGGAATACCCCTGTGATATGTGTGACAGAGCATTGTCCTTGCAGTGCCCCTGTGCTGTGTGTGACAGAGCTCTGTCCCTGTGCTGTGTGTGACTGAGATCTGTCCCCATAGTGCCTCTCTCCTGTGTGTGACAGAGCTCTGTCCCTGTGCTGTGTGTGACTGAGATCTGTCCCCATAGTGCCTCTCTCCTGTGTGTGACTGAGCTCTGTCCCTGTGCTGTGTGTGACTGAGATCTGTCCCCATAGTGCCTCTCTCCTGTGTGTGACTGAGCTCTGTCCCCTATCCCTGTGCTGTGTGTGACTGAGCTCTGTCCCCTGTCCCTGTCCCGTGTGTGACTGAGCTCTGTCCCCTGTCCCTGTGCTGTGTGTGACTGAGCTCTGTCCCTGCAGTGCCTCTCTCCTGTGTGTGACTGAGCTCTGTCCCCTGTCCCTGTCCCATGTGTGACTGATCTGTGTCCCTGCAGTGCCTCTGTCCTGTGTGTGACTGATCTGTGTCCCCGCAGTGCCGCCCAGCCTGGACAGCGCGGGGAGCACGGAGGAGGTGCTGGTGCTGCGGGGTGACACGGCCACGCTGGGCTGTGTGAGCGATGGCTCCCCTGTCCCCAGCGTGTCGTGGCTCAAGGATGGCCTGGCCCTGTCCCCGCCCCTGGGGGCCCGCCTGAGCTCAGGCAGGCGCGGGATGGTGCTGCAGGTGCTGCGGGCAGAGCCTGCAGACACGGGCAGATACACCTGTGTGGCCTCCAACGCCGCTGGGCACAGCAGCAAGCACTTCGTCCTAAAGGTGCTGGGTGAGTGCTCACCTGTCAGCATGACACTTTAAACACCTCCAGGGATAAGGAGTGTTCCCATAGGCTCACAGAATCCCAGAGTGGTTTGGGTTGGGAGGGACCTTAAAGCCCATCCAGTTCCACCCCCTGCCATGAGCAGGGACACCTTCCACTATCCCAGGCTGCTGCAAGCCTGTCCAACCTGGTCATTTCCATTATGATAAATGAGAGGAATAAGGAAATGAAAGTTACCTAAAGATGTGTGAATGTGCAATACACTATGTATTTCCCAAGTACTGAAATGTGCTATAATTAATATAATTATATGCTATAAATTAGTAACTCTGCTTAGCAGAAACTCAGCTTGACAGGAAGATGAACAGCTGAAAGCACAGCAGTAAAAAGGCTGATAAATATAATTGCTGAAATCATACAGTGTTTTATGTGTGTTTTTTAAAACATTTTTTAACTTAAAATTCTAAATAATAAAATAGGAAAATTAATAGGCAGAGTCAGATAGAAATTACCTGAGTTCCTCAGTGAGTTCATGATACAGTCAGAAATAATTAAATGTAGACTAATTCTACAGACTCTACCCACAAGATCAATTAGTTTTTACAGGTGTTTTGAGTCCATAAAGAACTGGAATGTTTTTCTTTCTGCAGAGCCTCCTCATATCAATGGTTCAGATGAACCAGAAGAGCTCTCTGTCATTGTTAACAACCCACTTGAGCTTCTCTGCATCTCCTCTGGCATCCCAGTGCCCAAAATCTCATGGATGAAGGATGGGCGCCCACTGCTGCAGACTGACAATATTCATGTGCTAAGAGAAGCCCTCCGAATTACCAGTGCTCAGGTATAGTGTTTGTTTCAAAATAATCTCAGTTCTGCAATCCCTAAAATGGTTCCTGCCTTAGGACCATCCTCAGAGGTGTCCTAAAAGCCTCTGAAATTCACCCACCTGCATTTGTAGTTAGAGAAGGGTCCAGGTCAAACAACCTTTAAAAACTTGCATCAATAACCTAAGGCTGGGTCCAGCTGTGGATGCCCAGGTGAAGTTCCCCAGACAGAAGTGGGATAGAGCTTGGGATTGATTACTGCTTGTTTTGTTTGTAAAAGAAACACTTCTGGGCTGTACAATGAGGAGTTCATAGGAAGGAGAAACCATAAAGATGTTAATGACTGTGTGCACAAAAGGATTTCCTCAGTACCCAAACCTGAGCCTTCCTTAGGTGGATCCCTATAGCCAGTTCCATCTTCAGTGCTGGACACACATTATCCAGTGGGATTTTAGGAAGTCCTGAAACTCCTGAGCCATCTCTGAATAACCCCATCAAAGTGAAATAAAGACATATTCAACAACTTCATTACTTTCTTTCTGTGTCTCCTGTCCTTGTGTTCTAGTGCTGCCTGTTGTATGTTGTTACTGTGTTTGTATTTCTTGGTTTTGCTGAATTTCTCCCATAATCTGGAGTTTCTGCTGAAATTGTTCCTGTGTTTCCAGGTGGAGGACACAGGAAGATACACATGTTTAGCATCTAGCCCGGCAGGAGATGATGACAAGGAGTATTTAGTACGAGTGCATGGTAAGTTTAATTTAGGGAAAAAAAAAATTCCTCAAACTGTAAACTGTTAAGATACATGTCAGCATCTCATTTAAAAAACACATATTCCTAAAGATGAAATATTCTATGATATGATCATAATAGTGTTTCTCATTAAAGATGGTTATTCTGAATGTGATACACAATGTGGTGTTTGTGAGGGTCCCCAGGATGAGGGAAGAGATGAATCTGACTCCATGTCTCAGATGGAGATTTATTATTTTATGATATTATACTATATTATATTAAAAGAATGCTTTACTAAAACTATGCTAAAGAAAGAGAAAGTAGACATCAGAAAGCTTAACAAGAGTGATAAAGAAAAACCTGTGACTCCTCAGAGCCTGGACACAGCTGGACCATGATTGGTCATTAAATTAAAACAATTCGCATGGAACCAATCAAACATTCACCTGTTGGTAAACAGTGTCCAAGCCACATTCCAAAGCAGCAAACACAGGAGCAGCAATCAGATAATTATTGTTTTCATTCCTCTCTGAAGCTTCTCAGCTTCCCAGGAGAAAATCTGGGGCAATGAGGATTTTTCAGAAAATATCATGGTGACAACACAATAAGAAGGGAAGTTCCACCTGATTTCTGTTACAATTCCAAGTCTTATTTTGAATATCCAGGAAGCTCACAGATGTCAGTATTGGTTGGATCAAGTTTGCTGTGCTCACTCTATAGAGATGTGAAATACACTGCTATATTTAACACAGCTGTTGAGAGGAAGAACTAATTAATGATACCCCAGCTTTGCATTTATTTTCAACTTGAGATAAACTGGAAATTTTCAATCACTGCTGTTCTTGACAGTTCATATGTGTGGTGTTGATTTTGTTCTCTGTTTTTTGTCCCAGTCCCCCCCAACATCGCCGGCACCGGAGGGCCCCAGGAGCTGGCAGTGCTGCAGAACAGCCAGGCTATTCTGGAGTGCAGGTCGGATGCTGTGCCCCCTCCCACCATCTCCTGGCTGAAGAATGGAGAGCTGCTGGAGGTACTGAGCTTGCAGCCTTGGTGCTGGCCTTCTGCTCGCTGCAGTTGTCACAGCAGTGCTCCAGGTCTCCTGCTCTGCTCACTCACCCCTCAGCCCGAGTCACATACCCCCAGCTCAGAGCAGCTGGGTAGCCCCAGTGCCTCTGCAGTCAGCCCCAATGAGGCCCAGAGCCAGTGGGTGGAGTGGCCATCCCGCTGTTACTTGTTCTTTTTTCCTTTAGGGGGATCCCTTGCTCCTCCTGGATCCTCTGAGCAATGCTAGAAGCCTTCGGTAAACTCCTGAATGGCTTCCCAGGAAAGGTAGCTGAGACAAGACTGCACTCTATGTTTCCTTTGGCTATATTATGCATCCTCCTACTCTAGTAGCATTTAGAAAGGAATTCAAAGTTATTTAAAAGAAAATGGGTTGCTAATCACCAGGTTTTGTACCAAGTGCATCTTTCCCACTCAGAATTCCATAGTGCCATGGCAAGGCATACAGTCTTTTCTGGTTGAGGATAATTACCAAGATGAGGATGGTTTATAAAGAAGGGATTTTTTCCTTCCCACCCTTGGGACCACTCACAAAACAGGTCCTTCTTAACTGAACATTAAAGTTCAGTTACAAATTAAAATTTTTCTCTCAACCTTTGTTCATTTATAAAGAAACAAATACAGATTATGAATTTTCTCCTTTAGCTGTGACCCATCACTAAATCTTCACCCAAGTTTCAGCTTGTTTGCTTTCCTCTGACATGTCATTCCTCAGACTCTTTCTCTGTAGTTGATTTAGAAGAATTAAATGTAACTGGAAGAAAGATCTGGTGGGTGAACATGTCTTAAAAAGTGCTGCTAGGGACCATGATCTTAATATAGCCCAGGAACCAACTGGAAACAAATTTAACAGGACCATTCTACTTCTGGACAGTTGATTCTCTAATTGGGTGGTGAGGTTTTTAAATGAAAACAAGGTTGAACAAAGCTTGGAAATAAAATACAGGAATGCTTTTTGCCTTGGCCTTCATTGGAAAGCTTGTGTTTGGAAAGCAGTGCTTAAGGAACATAAACCATGAAAAGGAGCTCCTGTTAAAAATATTCACTAGAAAACAAAAGTAGAGGAACATTGTGACAGCCAGAGGTGCTCAGATGGTAACCTGGGAATTATCTTTGCACTGTTAGTTCTTCTCCTGCCTCATGAACTCATGCCAGAATGTGGGGGCTGAAGCTTCTTGGGACTTCAAAGCCCATCCAATGCCACCCTCTGCTGTGGGCAGGGACACCTTCCCCTATACCAGGTTGCTCTGAGCCCTGTCCAGCCTGGCCTTGGACACTTCCAGGGATCCAGGGGCAGCCACAGCTTCTCTGGGCACCCTGTGCCAGGGCCTGCCCACCCATGAGCTCATATGCTGGACATCAGGAGAAATCAGTGTCCTCCCCAGTGTTCAGCTGCTTTCTCAACTCCAAAGAAATGTAACAGCTGACTAATCCTGAGCAGCTGGAAATGGGTGTCCTTGGGTGTGGGAGGAGAGGTGAGGAGCTCCTTGGCAAATCATCCTCCTTTCCTGGAAAAGTGGAGGTGCTGCAGTGACAGGAGAGGGCTGGAGAAAGGCAGGTTCTCAGCCCACAGTGTTATTTCAATTTAAATATCACTGGTTTTGTGAAGCAGCCTTGTGGAGTTTGTCATTCCTCCCACTTTTGTTGTCTTCCACTGGGCAGATTTTGAGGTGAGGCCTGACCTAGTCCATCTCTGTGTGCTGACTGATGGAATTGTGCAGCATCACCTTCTCTAGCAGCAGAACTATGGAAAGATCTGGCCTTCAGCAGCTTTGAAGTTGTGGCACTCTTGAGGGATTTTGGAAATGCACATTGAGTTAAGAAAAGAATAGGAGCCTCCTGGCCTAACCTGGCTTTTTTCAAACACTAAAAGACTTGCTGAGTTTGTATTTTTTTTCCAACATCAGTTTTCTGGCTTACTTTGAGTAGAGCCTAAGGATTAAGTTATAGCTTCATTGCCTGTCTTCTGTTACCTCTAGGTTTCTGTTAGAAGCAATCACATAGGTTGTGTTCTCCACAGGAAAGGCCAGTGATAGCCCAGAATCTGCCAGTAACCCACCCTGGTGGTGAATTGTGTCACCTCAGAGCTCCAGCCCTGCACTGCAGCCTTGGAGCTGGTGCCTGGTGTGAGAGCAGAGTACCAGGGTGCTGGTGCAGAGCCAGTGGAGTTTCATCTCTCTGGGGTGCCCTTCTCAGACCCTCTAACCAGAAGAGTAGATGGGAATGTCAGCTTTGAGTTCCATCCAGAGGATAGGTAGCACATACTGGAAAAGCTAAGTTTGTGCTCTTTTTCCTGCTGTTACTTATCCAGTCACGTCTCTGAGCACTTGTAGCTGATGTTGCTGTCAGTGATTGATGCAGACACAGCCCAGGCTGGGTGTGGTGAAGCTCTCACTGAATTGGCTCCTGGCAGGGGCTGTGGAGTCACTGCAGGGCTGGGAAGAGGGGCAGCCTGTGCCCAGAACTGCTGGCTGGTGAATTCCTGGCTGGTAAACTGAGCTGGCTAAGCCTGTGCTGCCTCCCAGCTGAGCCAGACTGTGATGCTGGAAGTGTAGAGAAACTTTGATTCCTTCTGCCTGTGGTGTGCATAGACAACCAGATAAATTAAATTAATCTTGTGCTGTTAGGTGCCCCTTTCCATAAAAGCTCCAAAGCCTTTTGGCTCTGTAACAGGTGCCTCCTTCAGGCACAAGCCTCAGTAGGGGTTTCAATGGAGAACCAGTAACCAATGCTAAGTTTTAGAAGTTTTCTTCACCCTCTTCTCTTCAGGGATGTAAAGGAACAGTGAATTCAGTCCCTGGTTCATTGGTGCCCTTCTCTGCTGGCTCTTAGTGCAGTGCAGATGTTGTGTGCAGAGGCCAGCAGAGAAGGGCTAAAGCCCTGCCTGTGTCTGTGTGCCCGCAGGGAGGGCCCCGGCTGCGGATCCTGTCCGGCGGGAGGTACCTGCAGATCAACAACGCCGAGCTGGGGGACAGTGCCACATACACCTGTGTGGCCAGGAACGTGGCAGGGGAGACCACCAGGGAGTTCCTGCTGGCAGTGCACGGTAACCTCACGCAGCAGCCTCGGGCACCTTGGGCTTTGCAGCAGTTCAGGCAGCAGGAACTGAGCATTTGTGGTCACTCTCCAGCCGTGTGTTGGCCTCTCAAGCCATGCCCAAACTGTGCGGCCATGTGCATGGCCTCATGTCCCACTGCTGAGCCCACAGCTGGCCCCCAGACTAAGGGACCTGCTGGGCACTTGCAATGTGCACACAGTCACATCTGTGTGCTTCACTCACCATCTGTGGCTGCATCCAGCCATCATCCTGACAGGGAGTCATGGTACATCCAGAGTGAGCACCCATATCCAGGACTGACAAATGCTCTCAAACAGAGCAATTCCCAGAGCAAAACCCAGAGCAATTCTTTGAAGCATTTGACTGGCACCCTTGGGACAAGGTTTCACAGCTGGCTTGACAGGTTACTTGAGAGCTGTGGCAGCTTCTCTGCACCTGCAGAGGACAGGGCTTGAGGGGCCTTATGCTTCATACTTGTCCTGTGCTACCATAGCCCTGAGCTGCATTTTAAACCTTTTTATTTTCTCACCTCTATTCTGATGAGAAGTTATTCTACTCTCACACTCAGGTGACTGGAAGGAACTTTCCCCCCTGTTTTCTATTCTGTTTACAGCCCAGTCATGTGGGCCCTGCCTTACCCTGTGCCCCCAAAGACTGGCCTTACCTGGTCCAGCTAAAGTCCTTTTTTCTCCTTAGTGTGTGATCAGGAAGCAAGGATTCAGCAGCCTTAGCTTGCTGAATTCCCTGTGCTGAACTGCTGCTGTTTTAGCTCAGTGGTACCCTTTGCAGTAACTTGCAGAACTGACCTTTGCAATGCATTTCAGCCAAAATTTCTTTCTCCTTTCCTGCTGCACCTTGGCAATTACCGTCACCCAGAATGGTAAGAAACTTGTTCCTGTCTTTGCAGTGAGCCCAAACCCACTGCTGCACCTCTTTTCATGTGTTCAGTTTCAATCACTGCACTGTACAGTTACTTCTTTTGTGTCATCAGCAATTTTCCCTTGCAGTGGCTCCCACGATCCGGAGCAGCCCCCAGACTGTCATGGTGCACATCAACACCTCTGCCCTGCTGGAGTGTGCTGCAGAAGGAGTTCCAGCCCCCAGGATCACCTGGAGGAAGGATGGGGCTGTTTTTACTGGAAATAATTCCAGGTATTGCCCAGAATTTTTAGCATAAATAGTCTTCATTGCTACTTAAGAATCTATTTATTACAGAAACTTAATTATACATGAGATTGTTCTAGAGAAAAGTGGCAGCACCAAAGGTTTCACCTTTTTGTTGTTAAGAAGGATAAAAAATTCCTTTGGCAACCAAATATACTCATTCTGACATTAGAGATTTTGAAGAGTAAATGTAAAAAATTTTAGATTTTTATATATACACAGAGTTTTGGGATGAAGCCAAGCAATTTCATGTAGACCAAAAGCGATTCTGCATTTTCTAATACCTGAAACTTTTTATACATATTCTAGTACCAACTTTTACCATAGTGAATGGTTTCTGTCTCCTGATTGTTTTAGAAGGAAGAAGTTTGGCATTTTTGAGAACTGAGCCAAATGCTAAGGAATTCTGTTATATCTCAAAGAAAAAGTACAGGCATTAATTCAGATTTTTAAGGTTAAATGAGAAACCATAAAAAAGGGGGTTAGCTGTTTTCTGTAAATCCAGTATCTCTTATGTGAAATCACCATGTCAGCCAGATTTCATCATTTCTTTGGGAAATGCACATGCTGGGAAAGAGTGAAATCAGTGAGAAAACTCTGTGCCCCAATTAATGCATGCTTCATTTGGGCTGTTGGTTGTGTCCCCTGAGTCATCTCTTCTGTGCTCTGGCAGGGTGCCCTGTGGATGGCTGGAGGGCAGCCCCGTTTGCTCTGTTGCAGGTATTTGGTGCTGGAGGATGGCTCCCTGCACATCCCCTGGGCTCAGGTGGCTGACACGGGCAGATACGTGTGCATGGCCACCAACGCCGCGGGCAGCGAGCGCCAGCGCCTCGACCTGCACGTCCTCGGTACGGCTGCTCAGTCCACTGTCTGCAGGCTTCTTCTGACACAGGCAGTCTCAGTTTAGCCCCTTCCTAGCTGCTCTGGTTAAAAAAAACAGGGGAGAAGTTGCTGGAAAATCCCAGCTTTACAGAGATGGGGCAACTGAGAGGTGTTTTAAAAGATTTTATTCTCAGTCTCATTGAAGGGTGAGACATAAGAGATATAAAACTCAATGCCATTCTATCAGAAGCCAACCTATTTCCTGATTACAGTACCTTAGAAATGCTTTTCTGCCTGTTAGCTTTGTCACACAACGCTGCTAATACTTCTAACACCAATCACCTATTATTTTACCCCATGTGGTCTTGCTACAATGCATCTTTCACAGCTCTAATTCTCCAAAATATCTGGTCTTTTTGCAAGGCCATCTTTTGAAACTTGTTTCTAGTTCAGTCTCTCTCAACAATGTCATCTCTGTTCCATGGCCTTTCTAAGTCACCACGCCTTATCTCAGAGTTTGCATACAAATGTACAAGATTATGTGAACTTTCAGGCAGGTTTTGAGAATCCTTTACAAATCCATTTCTCACAAGAAATGTGTATATATATATACACATATATATAATTATTCTAAATAATTAGGCTTTGTTTGTCCTTAGTTCCTCCAACTATTGCTCCTGGGCAGACGAATATCACAGTTACTGTAAATGTGCAAACCACTTTGCCTTGTGAAGCCACTGGAATTCCCAGACCAGCAATTAGCTGGAAAAAGAATGGGCATCTGCTTAGTGTTGATCAAAACCAGAATACATACAGGTGAGTGGTGTTTTCTTTTTCATTGTGGGTTTCAAGTTTTCAGGGATGATTTTGGCACTTGAAAAATCTGTCTGTGCTTAAACATTACATTGCCTAGCCAGCAAATTCAGTGGGCTGATCACCTGAGAAGGAAAGAAGTATTTCAATGGCTTTTACTTTCTTTTTTCTTTGTTCAGACTTCTGTCTTCAGGTTCCTTAGTAATCATTTCTCCCACTGTGGATGACACTGCTGTCTATGAGTGCTTTGTGTCAAATGATGCAGGAGAAGATCAAAGGGCAATTGATCTCACTGTTCAAGGTAGACGGGATATTGCTACTATATGTGTGTGCCACCCAGAACTGCTTTGGGTTGTTCTGGTGTTGAGATGAGATTTTTATTTCATTCCTCTTTGATACTGATATTCATGAGTCTCTGGTATTTTCAAGAATTTGTAACAAATGAACGTGGACAAGTAACCTTTGCCCTGCTCTTGATTTTCAGTGCCCCCATCCATAGCAGATGAAGCCACAGAGCTCCTGGTGACAAAGCTCTCTCCAGTTGTGGTTTCCTGCACTGCCTCTGGTGTTCCCGTCCCCTCAGTTCATTGGACCAAAAATGGCATCAAGTTGCTTCCTAGAGGAGATGGCTACAGAATTCTCTCTTCAGGTAATGTGCTGCAGGAGATCAGTGCAATCAGACACATCCATAAGTAATGCAAACAATCAGAAATGCAAACAATCCCCCAGAGATCCTCTCTCTGATGGCTTGGAATGAAATAAGGGATGCTGTAAGGGAGCACCTGTGCCTGGAGGATGCTCTGCATGTTGTGGTGCTCTCTCTGCTCCAGGAGCTGTGGAGATCCCCTCTGCCCAGCTGGCCCATGGGGGCAGGTACACCTGCGTGGCCCGGAACGCCGCGGGCTCTGCCCACAGGCACGTCACTCTGCACGTGCAGGGTAAGCTGGAGGCTGATGAGCAAGGCTGGCAGCCAGCATTGCTACTTCAGCCTGCTCAGGTTGTACAGTTGTAGTGCTCTTCTGTATTGTCCTAGCCTTGAATGTTTGCTTTTCCCTTTTTCTTTCATTCCACAGAGCCACCCGTTATCCAGGCCCAGCCAGGGGCGTTGGATGTCATCGTGAACAATCCCATTGTGCTGCCCTGTGAGGCCACGGGCACTCCTCAGCCTGTGATCACGTGGCAGAAGGAGGGCATCAACATCATCACCACAGGTATCCTCCCAAAGCCTGGGACCTTGCCTGCTCCTGCGACACAGACACCCAGTTTCATTCCTGGAACTTGGGTTTCTCTTCTCCTCTAGTTCACCAAACCAGAAGTGTCATCCTTTGATTACATCTGTTTTAGGGAACAGTTACATGGTCCAGCCAAGTGGCAGTTTACAGATTGCCAGAGCAGCTGTGGAAGATGCTGGCACTTATATGTGTGTTGCTCAGAATCCAGCAGGCACCGCTCTGGGGAAGATCAAGCTGAAAGTTCAAGGTAAATCACCCCTTAAACTCCTCCTCTTGGTCCAAATACAATTCTGAGCAACAGAAAGGGACCTGGTGCTTTCCTGTTTGATGTGATACTGAACAGAGCTCAGGAGGTGTATTCCCTTTAGTTCAATGTCTGCTTTAAGGCATGCTTTTACAGTTATTTTCACCAATAACAAAAGAGTTCCTTGCTTCTTACAGCATCTAATTCTTTCAATAATTGTCTTTCTTCCTTTCAGTTCCTCCTGTTATCAAGTCCCACGTGGAGGAATATGTTGTTGCTGTTGATCAGTCTGTCACTCTGCAGTGTGAGGCTGAAGGCTACCCTGGGCCAGAGGTCAGCTGGCACAAGGATGGGCAGCAGATAACAGAGTCCATGAGAAGGAGAATGCTGAGCACGGGAGCTCTGCAGATCCTGTTTGTGCAGCCTGGGGACAGCGGCCGCTACACCTGCACCGCGGTGAATCCCGCAGGATCCAGCACCTCCAGCACAGAGCTGGCTGTGCATGGTAAGGAGCTCTTCCTAGGAGCATGAGGGCACTGCAACAGCTGCTCCAGACAGGCTGAGGACTCCCCATCCCTGGAGTGTCCAAGGCCGGGTTGGACAGGGCTTGGGACAACCTGGGATGGTCAAAGATGTCCCTGTGCACAGCAGGGAGTTGGAATGAGATGGGCTCTAAGGTTCCTTCCGGCCCAAACCATCCTGTGATTCCATGATAAGTGGGACTGTAGGGAAATTATGTGTGTTACCAGTGTGACCCTACAGAGAATAAGGAGCTAGGGATGTACAGGGAGGAGTTCAGGAAAATTGTGCTACTTAATATAGGGGAGTGTTATTAAGTTGTAATATTGGCCAGTTGCTTGAACTTTGGCACACAGTCATTGATGGAAATGGACAATCCAGGTGGTCCAGGCAAGGGATTTCTTCAGTCCAGTGTTGTGCTTGGATAATGCCCAGAGGAAATGTTTCAAATGATCTCCCCACAGTCCCACCCAGGATCCGCAGCACGGATACGCAGTACACGGTCACAGAGAGCTCCCAGGCTGTTCTGTCCTGTGGGGCTGAGGGGATCCCAGCACCAACAATTAACTGGAGGAAGGACAACATGCTGTTAAAAGACACAGTGGGAAAATACCAGACTGTGCCTGGTGGAGACCTCATTTTGGACAGTGTTGTGGTAAGCTCCTTGAATCTAAGCTATTACTGGACACAGTTGGCAGTGATAAGGTCCACTTCTGGGTTAGTCATTGTTTTATTTTGATTTCTTGTTCTTAATGTTCCAAAATAATTACAGAAGTTTCATTTTCCACTGGGGAGTAAAATCTGTGAAGAATTTGTAGTGGTAAATCCTCAGGAAGGGTAAAAAGTGTTAGTCATCCTTGAAATTTAGGGATGTAGAAGAGCTCAGCTGAGCATTTCTGCTGAATGCTTGTTCCAAGCCTTTCAAGATCATCTTGCTGATATGAGTGGCATGTGCTGTAGGATATATCCCAGCTGTGGGATATATCCCAGCTGAAATTTCCCCACCATGTTTCCTTCCAGCCTGAAGACTCTGGCAGTTACACCTGCATTGCCACCAACGCTGCTGGGGAGGACACACACACAGTCACCCTGACAGTTCACGTGCTCCCAGCCTTCACTGAACTGCCTGGAGACGTAGCCTTGGCCAAAGGAGAACAGCTGAGGTTAACCTGCAAAGCAACTGGGGTACCTGTCCCCAGAATAACGTGGACCTTTAACAATAACATCATTCCAGGTAGGTCCCTGATGGCCATTTGGCTGCAGATTTTTTTTCCCCTGTGCAGCATTGCAGTTTAGGGCAGGGAAGAAGAAAACTCTAGCTAGAATAAACTGTTAGTGATTGTGTGAGGAATATCTTTAGTGTTATGCAATCATGTAATTAAACTGCCTCTGAGACAGAGCTGTAAGGTGATTAAAAGATGATCCCTCTTCTGTAGCCAATCATGTAGCACATTAAAAACATTCCTAGCTTATGGTATTTACTCAGCATCCAGGAGCAATTGATGCTCAAAATCACGGGGTAGCTGAAGTGAACAGGTGCATGTGGGCAAAGGTCACAGCAGTGACTTTCTGTGCATTCCTGGAGTGTCTCAGGGATGCACAGGACCCCATGGCTGAGCTGCAAAGAGTGCACAGATCCAAGCACTCCTGTGAGCTGTGTACATTTCAATCCCTGCAATGACTCTTTCCCTGCTCTCCCTCCAGCACAGTACGACGATGTCAACGGGCACAGTGAGCTGCTCATCGAGAGGGTGTCCAAGGAGGACTCTGGGACTTATGTGTGCTCTGCAGAGAACACAGTGGGCTCCATCAAGGCCATTGGCTTCGTGTATGTCAAAGGTACATGAAATTCAGCAGTTGTGCTTGTTGCTGGACAGCTCCAGCAACCACTATCCTGGGTTTGGATAGTGGAGTTGGAATGGGAGGCAGGGGAAGGGAGACTTAAACCTCATCCAGTGCCACCCCCTGCCATGGGCAGGGACACCTCCACTAGCCCAGGTTGCTCCAAGCCCCATCCAGCCTGAGCTTGGACACTTCCAGGGATCCAGGGGCAGCCACAGCTTTCCTGGGCAACCTGGGCTAGGGCCTGCCCACCCTCACAGGGAACAATTTCTCCCTAATATCCAACTTGAATCTACCTGCTGTCAGGTAGATTCAGTTTAAAGCTGTTCCCCCTAGTATATAATACCTTGCCAATGGCTAAATGGGAAAAATCTGAACAGATAGAAATTCCCCCTTCAGAAAGTCAGAGGTGAGTGATCCCTGCCAACTGTTCTCAATTAGGCACACTTTATTTTGGCTCTACTATTTCTCTGCCATCTCTTGTTTTTTAAGAGCCTCCAGTCTTCAAAGGGGATTATCACTCCAGCAGAATTGAGCCCTTGGGTGGCAATGCCATGTTGAATTGTGAAGTCAGAGGAGATCCCCCTCCAACCATCCAGTGGAGCAGAAAAGGAGTAGGAGTTCAGATTAGTAACAGGATCCGACAGCTTGGGAATGGTTCCCTTGCTATCTATGGCACCGTGGTGAGTCCTGCCCCTATACTGTGAGTGTCTGCTTTGAACTTGATTGATAAAGATGTTCTTGATCATATTGGTTTGAAGGAGTCAGGCTAGACATTTACCCTTCTTTGCTTTCAACTTTAAAAAATGTTTTAATTCAGACTGGAATTAGATTCAAATTATTCAGGCAAAAATCCCCACGGGGTCAGAGTTCTCCCTGCTAGTCAGAAGGACTGACATTACATACTAATTGTTGGTGTGTGAGATCCTGGTCATGACCAGTTAAATGGGACCTTTGCTCCTGGCCTTAAGAGAGCCTGGCTTCTTTCTACAGGTCAGCTGAAAAGCAATTGCATTCTCCTTGTGCAAATCTCTTATTCCAAATCTAAAATCCTAATCTGAACAGCAAGACTCCTATTTCTCCCCATGTAGTCATGTCTGTATTTTGAATTGGGATTAAAATTCACTGCCAGAAGGAGCCCTGTAGACTGAGCCCCTGTTTTGTTCCTCAGAATGAAGATGCTGGTGACTACAAGTGCGTGGCGACCAATGACGTGGGTGTGGTGGAGCGCAGCCTGACACTGACCCT
Organism: Agelaius phoeniceus; assembly: GCF_051311805.1. Lineage (NCBI taxonomy): Eukaryota > Metazoa > Chordata > Aves > Passeriformes > Icteridae > Agelaius > Agelaius phoeniceus. Next base: position 13,819,141 of record NC_135272.1, on the reverse strand, counting down.
GCAGAGTAAGGCTCAAAGGGAGGCCCCTTAAGGGAGTGTAAACTGCCTGTGGGGAGGTGCAGGCAGCTCCTGGGGGAGTGTTTCAGGTTGGGCACTGCCCTGGAGGTTTGGACTCATCTCCTCTTTCATGGAGTTGTAGAAGGGGCTTGGGTTGGAAGGGACTTTAAAGATCACCTGCTGTGGGCAGGGATACCTTCCACTAGAGCTGGTTGGTCCTTGAACACTTCAGGGATGAGGCAGCCAAGAGCTTCTCTGGGCATCTTTCATTATGAACATGTGAGAGTCTGATCTAAGCTGTGATTGACATCAAAGAAGAGAGAGGGATCTAAAGAGTGGTTGAGCCTCATCATAGAAAGTAGTGTGGAACGAGCTGAACTACTTTCTGCAAGGGCTTGTTTCTCTTAGTTCACTCAATACAACTGGAATAAACTAGACTCTCAACTTATATGAGGTGAATTCTAATTCTCATTGACAGTATTTTAGTTTTGGCAAAAATAATCCGTTAGAGGTTTTCTTTGCTACTGGGATAATTTCTAAGCATGCCTCTCCTACTGTAGCCTCAAGCATTGTGGGTCTGTTCCTTACCTCTCAGTTGTCTCTGCACATGAATAATATCATCTTCTTGTGGGTTTTATGAAAAACAAACCATTTTAGCAATAAAGAAGAGCATGGGCTCTTATAGCTGGGCCTTAATCTCAGCTTTAGTCCTCAGATTGCTGCATGTTCATGTTCAGCTTGTTGGCATTGTAACGTGCCTGTTTGGTGGCACTGGGGAACGTGGTTTACGGGTGAACATCGGTGGTGGTGTTGGGTCGATAGTTGGACTTGATGATCTGTTTTCCAACCTTAAGGATTCTGTGTTTCTGTTTAGCCAGCAGGGGATCAGCAATAATGATTTTAGTCAAAGTAACCTGAGTTGGGATTTCTCTGCACTCACTTTAGCACTAAATCAATCAGGCCTGTGCCCATGTGCTGTCACCCAAAGGACCCTTTCTCTTCAGGCCCCCCAGTGATCACTGTGGAACCGGTGGGCACCGTGCTGGAGGCCGGTGCCACGGCAGTGCTGGACTGCCAGGCCAGGGGAGAGCCCCCTCCTGCCATCAGCTGGTCCCGGCAGGGCCAGCCCCTGCTGGACAGTGACAGAGTGACCCTGCTGCCCAACGGCTCCCTGCGCATCGCCGCGCTGCAGAGGGAGGACACCTCCCAGTACGAGTGTGTGGCCAGGAACCTCCTGGGCTCTGTCCTCGTCACAGTGCCCCTCACTGTGCAGGGTAAGTGCACAAAACAGCAGAGTCACTTTGAAGCTGGTAGATGACAGCATTAATCTGGATCAAATGTGGTCAATATTCATCTTGCCCATGTTTATGGATGAGATGTTTGGTCTTATCTTCTTTATTAGCATTAGGTCTCGGGTAAGCCTGGTCTGAAGTGTCAGTGGGGTTCTCTTTCATGATTTTATTTTATTCTATTCATCCAGCTGGGAGAGATAGAGGCTGTGAAGGGTGAGAGACAAAAATTATAATGAAAGGATCTTGAATCAGATCCTGTCCTCAGAACATGTCATAACTGAACTGTGTCTCTAAAGAAAAGCATTTAGGAGCATACACAGTAATTGTCTTTGAACTGTGGTCAGAGATTTGTGCACAGTAATGACATGAAGTGAGGTGGATTTCCAGGGGTCAGGAGGTGCAGTTTTCCCTTCTCTGTGCCTGCCTAAGGGAGCTGCAGGCCCCGGCAGTGCCCAGCAGCCTCCCTGCTCCCGTTGCAGTGCACGGCGGGTTCTCCAGCTGGCTGGAATGGCGGGCGTGCAGCGTCACCTGTGGCCAGGGTGTGCAGGAGCGCGTCCGGCAGTGCGACAGCCCCGTGCCGGCCAACGGGGGCCGCGGCTGCCAGGGGCCCCACAGCGACCGGCGCAGCTGCCACCGCCAGCCCTGCCCAGGTACTGCTGCTGACACTGTCCCACACGGGTCTGGGTTGGAGGCACCCCAAAGCCCATCCAGTGCCACCCCTGCCATGGGCAGGGACACCTTCCATAGCCCAGGGTGCTCCAAGCCCCATCCATCCCTTGGACACTTCCAGGGATCCAGGGGCAGCCACAGCTGCTCTGGGCACCCTGTGCCAGGGCCTGCCCACCCTCACAGAGAGCAATTCCTTCCAAATACCTAATCTAAATATCTCATCTTCTAATTTAAAACCTTTGCCCCGTGTCCTATTGCTGTCTGCCCATCTAAGTCTCCCTCCCTCTATTTTGTAAACACTGTTTAAGTACTGAAAAGCCACAATGAATTGACAGTTTTAATGTGCCTTGCATTAAGTGCCCAAACAATGAACTTTTATCACCATGGATCTTGATGGCAGATTAATTTTTCTAAGTAGTTGTAATTAGTTTTGGAAGGGAATAGGAAATTTCAATAAATACTGCAAAAATAATGTTTAATGAAAACTGGGCTTTTTCTGGTCCTTAGTGGATGGGAGCTGGTCAGAGTGGGGGCTGTGGGAAGAGTGTTCAAGGAGCTGTGGCCAAGGGAACAGGACAAGAAGCAGGACCTGCAGCAACCCCCCAGCTCAGCACGGAGGGAAGCCCTGTGAGGGCAGCGCTCTGGAGTCAGTCATGTGCAACCTTAAGCCTTGCCCAGGTAAGAGAAGAGTAATTTAACCTTATTTGCATGAGAGGCTTCACATACAGGTCTCTTTGTTTCTCCAAACCCAAATTATCTCAGCTTATTTTTAGTTGTTCATTACTTATTTTTTTCAAATTGAATGGCACGAGTTCTTGGAAATAGGAATCACAAAAGTAAGTGTAAGAAATCTTAGCAATTTCTTTTTTTTTTATTTTTACACCAATAAAAATACTAATTTGTATTTTAGTTTTCCAGTACTTGTTACCCACATCCTCACAGTGTAAATTTTCTCTATCCTGCAAAGCCAGTTAAAATAAGAAAAGAACCAAACCCAAACCACCAACTATTTAAAGCTATGTAAAAATGATTGTTAGTAATTTAAGACCTTATCTGTGTATTTTCCTCTGTTGTTATAATTTTTAGCCATATTTTGCTCCCAGCTACCTAAATGTTCAAGTTTCCTTCCTGTACCATGAGTATTTCCCACATTTGACAGCTTGTAGTTTATTCAGAGCCTTCACCACTTCATGTTCCCTTCTGCACAATTTGCAGTGTTTGATTTTTCCATTTTTCCCTGGCTCTGCTGCCACTGTGATGCCAAATACTCATCCATAGGCCTGAGACTCATTTCTCTAGGTTTTGGCAGGAAAATCAGCTCTGGCTGCTGCTCTCTGGCAGCTTTTAGCCAGGCTGCCTTGGCCCTGCTCAGGCCTCCATCCTACCCAGGGAATTGGGAAACTCCAGATTTGATTAAGTGTTCACGATGTTCCACGATGGTGGTGAGGTGATGTAGCTAAAAAACAGAAAGGGAAGAGTCAATCTTTGCTTGTCAAAGTGCTGTTTGGGCCACTGCTCATGGCATTTTGTGGGGGGTCTGGGATATCCCAGGTGTGTGTCAGTTCTGGGGCAGTGTGTGTGTGATCAGGGATATCCCAGGTGTGTGCCCGTTCTGGGGCAGTGTGTGTGGGATCAGGGATATCCCAGGTGTGTGCCCGTTCTGGGGCAGTGTGTGTGGGATCAGGGATATCCCAGCTGTGTGTCTGTTCTAGGCAGTGTGTGTGTGATCAGGGATATCCCGGCTGTGTGCCCGTTCTGGGGCAGTGTGTGTGATCAGGGATATCCCTATGGCTGTGTGCCCGTTCTAGGGCAGTGTGTGGGATCAGGGATATCCCGGCTGTGTGCCCGTTCTGGGGCAGTGTGTGTGGGATCAGGGATATCCCAGGTGTGTGCCCGTTCTGGGGCAGTGTGTGGGATCAGGGATATCCCAGCTGTGTGCCCGTTCTGGGGCAGTGTTTAAGCGGTGCTGCCCTTGCAGTGGCCGGCGAGTGGAGCCCCTGGGGCCCCTGGGGGCCGTGCAGCACCACGTGCGGGAAGGGCAGCCAGACGCGGCCGCGGCTCTGCACCAGCCCGGCCCCGGCGCACGGCGGCCCCCGCTGCCAGGGCCCCGACACGCAGCTCCAGCTCTGCTTCCGCCGCCGCTGCCCAGGTGAGACCAAACTTCTCCTTCCCTCCCCGCGTTCTGCTTTGCTCGTGGTTAACGCTTTCTGGTTCTAAAAGTCTAATCCCTGAAAAAACTCCCCTTCAAGCTTTTTATTGTCACTGACTCTGTCACTACATAGCATCTGCTATATACCCTGCAAGTGGACCCCATTTCTTCTCTAGATGAACACCCTTAGCTCTCCCAGAGACAGAGCTTTGATGTCCCTTCCAACCCTAAACTGGCTCCAGTGGAGAGGGTCTCCAGCCCTGAGAGCAGCTCTGGAGGCTCCTCTGGACCCTCTCCAGCAGCTCCATTCCTTTGCTTCTGGCCCCAGGGCTGGAGCAGCTCTGCAGGTGGGGTCTCACCTGAGAAGGGCAGACAGGAATCCCTCTCCCCTGCTGCCCACACGGGGTCAGCCCAGGGCATGGGGAGTTCTGGTCCCACCTCACATGGCCAGGGCTGGTCCAGCTCTCACCTACCCCCAGGTCCCTGGGGAGAAATCCCCGAGTAGCTGAGATGCTATAGAGAGGCAGAGCCATCCATGTTCAGTTTTCCCCGATGCGGCACTCCTGTGCTGTGTTGCTGCTGGAGTCTGGGGCTGTAACTGCTGTGCCTCTCTCCCCAGTGGATGGGAAGTGGTCCCCATGGAGCAGCTGGAGCTCCTGCAGCGTGTCCTGCGGGGGAGGTAGCAGGCAGAGGACGCGCCACTGCTCTGACCCAGCCCCACAGTTTGGGGGACACAAGTGTGAGGGGAGTGACATACAAATGGATTTTTGCAACAGTGATCCTTGCCCAGGTGAGTGCTGTGGGTTGGGCTGTTTGCCCACCCTCTGAGTCTGGTTGTTTTCTTTTGGGAGGAAAAAAACCAAAGAAGTTACTCTCCAACAAAAGTACTTTCCCAGCTTGACTGTCTGGTTGTAAATCCCTGAGGAGGATCAAATCTGACTTATTCCTGCAGTTCATGGCAACTGGGGCCCATGGAGCAGTTGGGGAACTTGCAGTCGGACGTGCAACGGGGGCCAGACGAGGCGGTACCGGAGCTGTGACAACCCACGGCCGGCCAGCGGCGGCAGGGCCTGTGCTGGGGCTGACGTGCAGATCCAGAGGTGCAGCACGGACCTGTGCCCAGGTCAGTGCTCACAACAGCAGTGGCAATGCAGCTTTCCCTGGAAGACATCAGGGTATCTGCCACATGAGGAATGCAGACCACCTTCCTAGACACCACCTGGCCTAGGAAGTGTCCAAGGCCAGGTTGGACTGGGCTTGGAGCAGCCTGGGACAGTGAAAGGTGTCCTTGCCTGTGGTAGGAGTGGGACTGAATGAGCTTTAAGGTCCCTCCAACCCAAACCAGTCTGGGATTCTGTGTTTCTGATGGCAGGAGCGTTCACACCTGCCTGTTACAATGGTTTTGTTGTCCTTTAAGCTATTCCTTTAGAATCTTGGTTCCTCCAGGAAGGAATTGACTTCAGCATGATCAATGTGGCCTGAAGCATTTAAATTGAAAAATTGCTTTCTTCATTCTTTATTCTGCAGTGGATGGAAACTGGGGGCAGTGGCAGTCATGGAGCCAGTGCTCTGCTTCCTGTGGAGGAGGAGAGCAGACCCGGGTGCGCCTGTGCAGCAGCCCGGCCCCATTGAATCGTGGCCGTCCTTGCCCTGGGGACTCCTCCCAGATATCCAGGTGCAACACCCAAGCATGTCCTGGTGAGTATTTACAGCCTGCATGCAGTGACAGTGTGCTGAAAGTCTGTGGCAATCCTGATTTCACTGGTGCTATCTCTCATCTTGGCCAGTTGACTGGGTAATTTAAGTTTTTGGGCTTAAATCTGCCCTGCAACTAAAGCCCAGTTCTCTCTTCCCTAAAATACCCAACAGCGCTTATCACATGGGGTTGTGCTTTGCCTCTCCCCCATCCCCTGCACAGGTGGGCCTGCACGTGCCAAGGGCAGCATCATTGGCAATATCAATGATGTGGAATTTGGGATTGCTTTCCTGAATGCCACAGTAACGGACAGCCCGGATTCTGACACCAGAGTGATACAGGCAAAGATCACGAACGTCCCTCGGACCCTTGGTAGGTCTCTTTGACTTTGATCAATTTTTTCTCTGAATACACCAATACTTATGGTCTTCTGGTTTAAATCTGAAGGGTTACACTAGTTCTAGATCTTCATATTCAGCTCCTGTGCATGTGGGTCTGTGATGAGATCAAAGCTCCCCGATTTTCTGTGGTGTTTCCTTCAGGCCCAGCGATGAGAAAGCTCGTTTCCATACTCAGCCCAGTTTACTGGACAACTGCCAAAGAAATTGGGGAAGCAATGAATGGGTTTACACTCACTGATGCTGTCTTCAAGAGAGAAACTCAAGTGGAGTTTGCAACTGGTGAGTTGCCTGGGATGGATCAGCTCTGTATCCAGTAAGTCAGATGGAGGCTGCATTTCTGAAAAGATAGCAGAGGATCATTTGGGTCTTGTGCTTACACTAATGTTTTCAGACTGACTGTAGCCTTCTGAGCCTTTATTCCACCTTTTAGAGCTGTAGTTTGAAATATGTCATGTTTTTTCTCATGGGCATGGTACAGCTTACAAAATATAAGTATAAATTACTGGTCAGGGAACTCCAGTTTCGATTCCATGTGGCTGTTGGGAGTCACTGTTGGGAATGTGTGCCAAATGAGTGTGCTGTTAAACTGCCAGGTGAGATCTTGCGCATGACGCACGTTGCCCGGGGCCTGGACACGGACGGGGCCCTGCTGCTGGATGTTGTTGTGAGTGGCCACGTGCTGCAGCTCCAGTCGGTGGCTGATGTCAGTGTCAAGGTAAAGCTGCTTCAGGTACCACCCCTGCTCTCGTGCATCTGTACTTCTCTCACCCAGAGGAAAGCAGGAAACACTGAGTCCTGCAACCTGCTGTACTGCATGTGACTTCTTTTGTGCTTGGTTGAACTGATGATGCTGATGTTGCCTTTGAAAGCAGAAAGTTCTCATTAGGAGGGCGGTGTTGGTCTCTCAAGAGTTTCAGGTGTTGGCAGGTAGTGTTGAGGAGGGTCTTCAGGGTAGTTATTGATGGCTGGCATGTCAGGGTTGCTTTGGGCAGAGCTAGAAAGATGCATCTTTAACCTCTCATAGTAATTAGTAACTACTTTACTGTATTAATCTACCACGCAATAAATATACCTGAAGTTGTTGATATTTTGGAAAACCGCAATTTGTAGTATGTCCAATATTTATACCCCTCTTGAGTGGCAGAATGTTTCTCCACCACTTATTTATTTAGCACATTTGTCAGCATCTGACTTCAAATAAAAGCCAAATATTTAGACCTCAAAAGATTGTTATTGAGGAGTAAGATATTTTTTAGAAATCCCCTGCTGTGGCTTCCATCATCAGGATCCTCAGTACATCAGTCTGAATTGTTTTTTAAAGTAATAGACCAGGCAGTGTTAAGATTCAACAGTTAAAATAACAGTGAAAAAGACCTGTGCTTGTGCAATACTCTTTGTTCAGCAGTTAAGATAAGCCCCTTTCCCTAAGCACATCTCCCAGCTCTGAAGCACAGCCCAGGTGGTGCTGGTGTGGGAGCAGCTGAAGGCCAGGTTGTGTTGCAGGATTACACAGAGGATTACATCCAGACGGGCCCTGGGCAGCTGCACGCGCACTCCACGCGGCTCTTTGCGGCAGACGGGGTCAGCGTTCCCTACACGTGGAACCACTCCATCACCTACGAGCCCTCCAAGGGCAGGATGCCCTTCCTGGTGCAGACACTGCGTGCTGCCTCCATCACCACAGAGTACCACCCGCTGCAGGAGGCCGTGGCTTTCAAAATCCAGGCTTCCATTGCAAAAGGTATTGTTCTAGGCCTTCCCAGGAATCAAACAACAGGGAAAACTGTCCTCTCTGCCTAGAATTCATTGAGTCACCTGTAGTCTCAAAAGGAAGTTCTGTGAAACTTGGGTAGCTTTAGTGTAGATCCCAGGACCTTGTTGATGTAACCCTTAATTAACTATTAGTTAGCATTGCTAACTGCTGGCTTTTATGAACCTGAGTGACCAAAGGGGACAGGCATGGATTTAGGTGAGCACATTTTCCTTTGAGAAACTCTAATAAATGAGCAAACTGGCCTGTTACTTCTTTAAGCTATTTGGGCTTTTCTTTTAATGTGGTAGGGAAATTACTCTGGTTTGGAAGTAAATGAAACAGAGGGATTGGCTGTCTCAGTCTTTCTTTTTCAGTAACAAGATTCTAAATTAAGTAAAATAAGGTTTTTCCCACTTGCCAGACTATGGACTCATTGTACAATTTGAAAACCAAATACATTTTATTCTAATTTAAAAAGAGATCTGATAAAAGGGAATCTCTGGATGAAGATATGCCTGTGATTAAATCTGGCTAAGCCTTTACTGAACTAGCATTTATTTTCTCCAACAATTAAGATACTGGTCCTTGGGATTTTTTTTAAATTTCAGTTTTCAAGCAGCCAAAGCCCTGTCTCCTTTGAGGAGTCTCTCCCTGAGTTTCTCATTGCAGTTTGTAGTACATGGTTGTCTTCTACAGTGACCTCCTAAGATTTTTGACATGGTGACATTTGTTTGGTTTGGGTCTACTGTTCTCCTGTTACGTGAAGTAAAACTGAATGCTCTTTATTCTTTCAATAAGAAACTTTCCAGGGTGTATTAGGCTGGGATGGGACTTGCAGCTCACTCTGAGGGGACCCCCACACACCTGTTCAGTGTTACTAAAACCAGCACAAGCCATGCAATTCTGACTTTTGATGCCAAAGTAGAAAAACCACTAAAGGCTGGATTTAAAAGTGTCTGGTTTGGTGTTGAAATATAGTAAAGACTGTAAAATTGCTGGGCTGCAGTTCTTACTGTTAAAGTAGTGAAATGGCCATATTTTTATCCACAAGTGATGTGTGCTTCCTTTATCATACAGGGGATCGGAGCAACCAGTGCCCTGCAGGGTTTGCTTTGGACTCGTCTGGGCCTTACTGCTCAGGTAAGGACTGACATGGCTGGGTGTGACCATGGACTCCTGGACTGCTTTGGGTGGGAAGGGGCCTTAAAGATCCCCTATTTCCACCCCTGCCATGGGCAAGGACACCTTCCACTAGCCTAGAGTGCTCCAAGCCCTGTCCAGCCTGGCCTTGGACACTTCTTGGACAGCTTCTCTGGGCACCCTGTGCCAGGGCCTCCCCACCATCTCAGAGAACAATTCCTTCCCAGTATCCCATCTATCCCTGCCCTCTGGCAGTGGTTATCCATTCCCCTTCTCCTGTGACTCCAGGCCCCTGTAAACAGTCCCTCTCCAGCTCTCCTGGAGCTACTTTAGGCACAGGAAGGGGCTTTAAAGTTTCCATGAAGCCTTCCCTTCTCCAGGTGAACACCTCCAGCTCTCCCAAGCTGGCTTCAGAGCAGAGGGGTTCCAGCCCTTGGCGCATCTCCATGGTGTCCTCTGGACCTGATCTAAGAGGTCCATGTCCACCTTGTGCTGAGGGCTCCAGAGCTGGGCACATTATTAAACCACCAGGACCTACATCCCCCTTATGTGTGCACTTCTAAAAGTGTGACTTATCCTTGCTAAAAGGTTGTAGATCCAAGGGAAGCTGAAGATGTTACTTCTGTCCTCACCTACAATAGGAGTAGTGCCCAGACAGCTTTTAAATCAGTACTTCATGTACACCTGGAGGACAATGAACCTGCAGAGCAATGAAGGACTTGGGTGACCTGTGTGGAGGAAAGGCTGAGTGTTGGCACCTCAGACAGGAGCCCACATGTTCCTGCTTGGGGGATGGAGGTGGAGAGAAGCACATGAGTACTGTCTCTCTGTCTCTCTAAGAGTTGGGGTTGTTTTAGGGAGAAATAATCTGAGATGATTTTGTGGATTTATTTCATTACTTCTTGAAAGATTGCAGATGAAGGAAATTACTGGATCTGGTTTTTCCCTGTGGGGTTTACTAGTTGCACACCTCTGAGGAAGGATCGGATTGGAGTAGTTTGACTGATTGGGAAGTCTCACTGGTTTTTCAAACATTTTCTTGTTCCAGATGAAGACGAATGTGCTGTGGGAAATCCTTGTTCCCACATCTGTCATAATGCTGTGGGATCCTACTACTGCTCCTGTCCCAAAGGCTTCACCATCTCTGCTGATGGCAGAACATGTCAGGGTAAGGAAGGTGCTGGGGACAGCTTGGATACAAATGCCCTTTAGATAATTGAAGGCCTTAAAATGCCTTAAGAGGCACTTAAATTGCTAAGGAGAGGTTTTATTCGGGCCGTTTTCTCATTAAAAGAACACAATTTATTGGTGGTATTCTATTTCATAGCTGAATGTATTTGCAGTCACGTGTTTCTAGTTGCTGGTGCTGAAGGCACAGGTTGGTGTGTCCCCTGTGCTGGCTGGGCAGGGTTTGCAGCTCGTTTCCCATTGCAGACATCGACGAGTGTGCTCTGGGGGGACAGAGCTGCCATGCAGGACAGGACTGTGAGAACCTGCCCGGCTCCTTCCGCTGCGTGCTGCGCTGCGGGAGCGGCTTCCGACGGACGCCCGACGGCTTCAGCTGCCAAGGTACACCTCGGCCACCAGCTCTCTGCAGCTGAAACTCACTGTAGAGGGAGCCTCCAAGTACCTGTCTATACATTTTCATTCTTAAGGTTGTGGAGTTTTGGGGGTTTGGTCTTTAGGTTTGTTTTGTTTTTTAATCTTTTGCTTCTTCTGTCTTCAGAAAATTTAAAATCCTGTCAGGGAAGAAATTAGTGTTCTTGGGTTTGTGTCCCATGTGAATTTTCTTGTACAAAGATGGGAGAGCAGCAAACTCCTGAGCAGAACTCAGCCAAAGCCTGCTCAGGTAGTGCCCACAGGGTAACTGCCAGCCCTGGTGCCAAGGATTTGTGTTGTTCCACAGACATTAACGAGTGTCAAGAGTCCAACTCCTGCCATCAGCGTTGCTTCAATACCATAGGAAGTTTCCACTGTGGCTGTGACCCAGGATTCCAGCTGAAGGGCAGAAAATGTGTGGGTAGGGATGAAGTTCTGAATGTCCATTCCCTCTTTCCAACAGACAGAGTTCAACATTTATTTGTTGCTCTCTTATGAAAGAAAATGCTGCTATGGATGATATACTTGATGTACATTTTGGAATCTGTCAAGCAGTACTGAAAGCCAGAGGCAGCAGGAATTGGGCTGACTGATCCATGTGCATGAAATGATTCAATGTGTGTACACAGGGTAATTTCATTACATAATTGAGTCCAATCTTGCTTTTTTTTTTTTTTGGCTTTTGTTTGAATAAGATGTCAATGAGTGCAGGCAGAATGTGTGCAGGCCTGATCAGCTCTGCAAGAACACCCGTGGTGGCTATAAGTGCATCGATCTCTGTCCCAGTGGAATGACCAAAGCAGAGAACGGGACTTGCATTGGTGAGTAGAAGCATTAATGCACTGTGTGGCTCTGGGAAACAGAGGGACAATGATGATATTTATTTTTATAAATAATCCTGAAGATTGTCCATCTCCAGTTACTAATATTTGTACATACTAAAGCACCAACTTGTTTTTGCTTATGGAGCATCTCTATTTAACTTTCTTTGTAGTTGGTATTAAAAAGCAGATGCATCCTTGCTACCTCTAGTTTTCCACTGTTCTTAAGCAAGAACAGTAAGATTTCCCTTGGTGGTCTTTTCTGTGTTGGAACCTTGATTTCTCTCAGTTATTCATTGACTGAAATATTTTGCTTTGTGTGTGCATGATTTCTTAAGAGTTTGGCTCAAGAGCTCTCAATCTAGATCACAGGTCCCTGCTGCTTATCAGGGAGGGTTTTAAGCACAGCGGATGTTGTAGGTGGTACCAAAGCTTTTGTTCTAGTGGAATCATGGGATGATTCGGGCTGGAAGGGACCTTAAAAATCACCTATTTCTACCTCTTGTTGTGAGCAAGGACACCATCCACCATCCTGGGTTGCTCCAAGCCCCATGCAGCCTGTCCTCGGACACCTGCAGGGATGGAGCAGCCCCGGGTTCCTCCCGCGGTGGGGCTGTTGCAGAGCTGTGACTGTTGCCTTGCCGTGTGCTGCAGATGTTGACGAGTGCCGCTCGGGGTCGCACCAGTGCCGCTACAACCAGCTGTGCGAGAATACCCGCGGCAGCTACCGCTGCGTGTGCCCGCGAGGATTCCGCGCCCAGGGCACCGCCAGGCCCTGCGTGGGTAAGCTGCACTCGCTCCTGTGCTCTGCTTTGCCTGGCTTTCTGCTGCAACACACCAGCAGTGCTGGCCCTGGGCGACACCACGCTGTAGAGACACCTTCGCTCTGTGTTTCCAAATTGGCTGTCTAAAACAAAGTGTTCTGTTCTAAACAAACAGAGCTAAATGGTTCTAAACAAACAGTCGGAGCTAAATGGTACCAAACAGAGATTGGTTTGGGGCTGTGCTTTGAAAACAAAGTGTAAGAGGGACTCAGAGCACTGTGTCATGGATGACCACTCCACAGGAGGCTTCAGTTATAAAAATCAGGTGGGGTTTGTTGATGTGCCTGGCTGTGCTCATCTCTGGTTCATCATGCCCTGGCCCACCCCTGAAGGCAGTCACACAGGGAGTCATGTGGGTTGCCCTAGGAGCACACCCCAAGGAGCTGCAAGAAGCCCAACAGACCCAGAACTGAGTTTGGCTCCTGAACATCTCAAGTACACCTATCCCCCCGATCAGGACTGCCAGGGGTGTTCCTCAACAGACAGAGCACAAGGACCTGATCTGCATTTCTCCCTCAGTGCTCCACTCCTGGCATGGGTGGCTCCCAGCAGGGAAGGAATAGGATCCCTGGCACTCACAGGAATGCCAGCCATGCAGTCACTCCCTGTCCATCTTGGCATAAAGCCACCCAGGGTTTTCTCCCATGTCTCAGGAGGCTCTGGAGCTCTGACGTGGGGAGCAGGAGAGTTTAATGTGTGAGGCCAGGGCAAGTGGATAAGCATAAGCACTTCCCCTGGCATTTAAGAGACTTCAGGAAGGCAGTAGGATCATTTAGCATCACCTTTACTGCATTTATGTCAAATATTTAAAATGTAACAGCTGACCTATCCTGATAGTGAGGATTTCTGAATGTGAGTTTGTGACACCAAGTGAGGCTGGTTTCTGGTTTTGGTTGCTGTTACGTATCATGTCAGAAGAGCATTTCTCCTTGATGACTACTTCAAGATTAGCTTTCCTAAGTGATAAATAGTTTTTTCTTTTTTTTTTTTTTTAAACAACCTAAGATTTTTGATTGTCAAAAGCCAGAAGTGCTCATCTATGGAGCACTTAAGGAAAAACCCCCATTACTAAGAGAGTATTGAGCAGTTGAGGCTGAAACAAGGCTTCAGCAGGGCTCCTGTCCTGGTGAGCACAGTCACATCAGCCTGTGGGAGAATGAAGGTCTCTTACAGTCCAGGACAGTGGACCTGCCTGCTTGGCCTAGTGTTCTCCATGTTTTAGTGCCTCCAAACCTCGCTTTTATATCTTCAGCTTGTTCCTGACACTGAGATAAGTATCTGTGTGTATATATACGTATAGTTATGTGTTGTTTGTTTGTTTTCTCTCCTTTCCACATGGTTTGGGGCTCTGGATCATGTCACATGAGCAGACATTAATGAATGTGAACAAGTGCCTAAACCCTGTGCACTTCACTGCACCAACACCCCTGGCAGCTTCAAGTGTTTCTGTCCACCTGGGCAACAGTTACTGGGTGATGGGAAATCTTGCGCCGGATTGGAGAGGGTGCCAAATTCGGGTGCCTTTTACAGTAGCTATAACTATGCTCAGTTCTCCCCTGGGAGAGACAACCAGCAACTGCAGCACTATTACAGGCACTCCTCAAATCTCTACAGCTCCTTCTCAGAGTATAGGAACAGCAGAATACCTTTCTCCAGGACTAGAAGGAACCTTAGAGAAACTTGTCCTGAAGGCTATGAGGCAAGAAATGCCAGATGTGTAGGTAAATGTCAGTCCTATCTATGCAACTCTGTTTTGGGCCTTATTCTTAGGTTACTGTGTGATATATACCAGGGCTGAGGGTTTGTGGTGCTGGGGTTGTGTTTTCTATTACCCTGGTCAATATTCAGAGGGTTCTGCATGTTCTGGTCTCTGCTGTCTTGGCTCACATTGTAGCAAAAATGTTCTCAAACCTCCTTATAACCTCTTTTTTTAATTGTGCTGCTTATTACCTGTGGCAAAGTATTACCCTCTGTTACTGTCTTTCTGCTGATCATGGTAGCTCACCTTGGTGAATCTTCTCACACTCCAAAAGCCACCAGAAGCCCCGACCTAGTTACAGTGCTTCTGTCAGACTCCCACTGGCAGCAGTAATCCGTGTCAGAAAGGTTTGGAATGAACATTTTAGACTCAATCACACTGGGGCCACTGCCAGCACTGCCACTGTCACACAGGCAACAGGCAGAGAGGCTTTTAAATTATTATGATTATTATTATTTTATGTAAGAAAACAGGTTGCAGTGTAATTCAGTGAGCATGGAGAAGACATCAAACCTTGTATTTAAGCTACAGAGAGGTTTTGATAGTCACATCCATGTGGATTGTTATGGTATAGGAGTTTGAGAGACCCAGTATACAACTCTGAAGGAAGGAAGGGTTTGTTTCCAATTTTGATCTTCATCTCAGCTTCCAGTTGGAATTAGTTAATATGCCATGAATATTAATAATATTAATATTACATGAAACTTGCATTTCATTGAATAAACATCTAAATTTTAAAATTATTGTTTAATGTGAAAAATACTCCCAAGTGATGCTTTTGTTAAAGAAAATCTTTTCAATAGGCAACCATCAGGATTTGCTAACAGCACAAATGTTTGTAGTCACATGTGTTTCTCTTTTCTGTTTGCATTTTGATCTAATGCAACCCCTGCCAGTCAGACAGGGGAAGCAAAGACCTTCCTTCCACTATTTAACCATGCAAATCTGAACTCCTGCTTGAGATTACTTTGCTGCTGTTCTGAACTAGGCACATGTTTTAAAAGCCATTATAATTACAAATTATCTGTGTCTAAACCATGCTAATGTGCTCTAAAAACTTTACATAAGGAGCCCCTCAAAGCTGCCTTTAGTGCCTGCAGAGTTACAAGAATGGCACAGGTAAGGGAAGAGGACACTCTGGTCTTAGATGTTCAACTCCATCAGAAAAAGAGATCCAGACAACTCCCACCAGCTCTGTACACTTGCAGTACATAAATAGGGGAGAAGTACCTGTGTTCGTGGCAGGCTCAGGGAATGCTGAGGTGTTGGTGCTTCTCTCCACAGACATTGATGAGTGTGAGAGCAGAGACACGTGTCAGCACGAGTGCAGGAACAGCCTGGGCAGCTTCCAGTGTGTCTGTCCCGCCGGATACCGCCTCATGCCCAACGGCAAAACCTGCCAAGGTAGGAGAGCCGTCCCTGCAGGGCTCTGGGGGAGCTCTGCAGAGAAACCTGACACTAGCCAGGCCCAGCACATGGCTGAGCCACCTCTCTGGATTGGCTATGTGAGTGTCAGCATCCCAAATTTCAGGTTTCAGAAGTTTTTACATGCCACACTTTATTGTTTCATAAAACATCAGCAAACTGGACAATTGCAACTTCTGATTCTCTGCAGTTCCCCTGTGACTTTCTCATTACACACTGAGCTTCAAGCTCTAGGGTCAAACAGAGGCACATTCTGAGCCCTGCTCAACCTTTACCCACTTTGATTTTCACCCTTAAATTCTTCTACCAGCAGTTGATCCCTTGCATGTTTTTCCATCCAGATATTGATGAGTGTCTTGAAGAGGACATAAATTGTGGATCAAATCAGATGTGTTTCAACATGAGGGGAAGCTACCAGTGCATAGACACCCCTTGTCCTCCCAACTACCAGCGAGAGCCACATTCTGGGTATGTTTTATTCTCAGCCCCTTCTCACCTGTCCCAAGCTCAGCTCCTTAATTTGTGCTTGTTAAAGGAAAAAATTTAAGTTTGCCTGACACCAGTAGAGCTCACAGTAGCTAAAGGTAAGGCATTGCCATTGGAGGTCATAGAGTCAGAGTCCTGGGATGGTTTGGGTTGGAAAGGACCTTAACAGAACATCCAGTCCCACCCTCTGCTGTGGGCAGGGACACCTTCCACTGTCCCAGGGTGCTCCAAGCCTTGTCCAGACTAGCCTTGGACACTTCCAATGGATGGGGGCAGCAACAATTTCTCTGGGCAATCTGTGCTACTGCCTCAACTGCCAGGGAAGAATTCCTTCCTAACATCTAATCTGAATCTCTCTAATGGCTTGACTTGCTATCAGCTTCAAAGCATCAAATACTTTCTTTTAGTAATGAAAATAACTCTAAGTTCCTGTTAAGCTTTGTTATTTCCCTGTTCTGGGAAGAAATCCCATATTGATTTCTTTTAATCTTTCAATATCCTCAAAGAAAAATAGCTTTTTTCATAGTCAGAAACCATCTTTTGGTATCAAACTCAACCTGCAGTGACATCTATGCTGACATGGAGGTCATGTCCTTTGACCTCCATTAGCACTGGCAAACTGCACTAGCAGAGATTTAATGTTTTAACTTTTGATTAATAAAAGTAAATTTTATTCTGCCCATCATTCCAAATTCTTTATTTTATGACCTAACAGACACATACCTCAAATGCTGCCCAGAACATTTTAAACTATTCTAATGTTTAAGAACACAGTCACTAAAACTTACCCTATGGACATCAATGACATCAGTACAGCCAACATCTCTCTGAAATGATCCTGTTGAGGCAAAAAGGGACATTAAACTGGGCTGCAGTGGCTAAGGAAACGGTGGATAAAGAATGCATGAGCACTTCTAGAGAACTTCTAATCTGCAGCAGGGTAAACAGGGGAAGAATTTCTCCTCTACGACCTATCTCAGTACTTAAGATACTGCGCCTTCTCTCTGGGCTAAAGTCTTCTGCTCCTTCCTAGGTTCTGTCTCAAGAGCTGCCCGGCCAACGACCTGGAGTGTGACCTGAGCACCTACGCCCTGGAGTACAAGCTGCTGTCGCTGCCCTTTGGCATTGCTGCGGGGCAGGATCTGATCCGGCTGGTGGCCTACACTCATGACCAAGTCATGCACCCCAGGACCACCTTCCTGATGGCGGAGGAGGACCCTGCAGTGCCGTTTGCCCTGCGGGACGAGAACTGGAAGGGGGTGGTGTTCACCACGCGGGCGCTGCGGGAGCCCCGGACGTACCGCATGGGCGTGCGGGCCCTGTCCTACAGCGCCGACGGCAGCGTCGAGTACCGCACCACCTTCATCATCTACATCGCCGTGTCCGCCTTCCCCTACTGAGCTCAGCCTCCTGCCCAGGGCCAGGGCTGCTCCTGCCTGCTCTGCTGCCTGCCCCACACGGGCAACCACCACACTTCAAAGGTGCTGTGCTCTTTTCTCCTCCCCTGCTTCCCGGAGGCTGCCTCTCCAGTTCCGTTGTTCCAATTCAAGGGGAAGATCCATGGCTTTGAGGACCTGTTACCACTTGCTTTATTTATTACACTGGAATAGTCACTTTCCACAGTACGTTCTGAAAAGCAGCAGAGAAATCCATGTAGGCAAAGCAAGTAAGCAAGGAGCAGCCTCCACTGAAAGAAACTGAAGAAAATAAACCCATAATTTCAAGTGGTCTACATATTTTAAAGGTTGCTAAGTGTTTTAAATTTTATATCTATTAGATTTTTTTCCTTATCAATTACCCAATAGAATTAGGGCTGTGCTATACTATGTTGTGTGCTCCAACCCACCAAATGCCACTGTGCCCAAGGGTTGCAAATGCTGAAACAAACTACGTTAAAGTTTGTTTGCAGCTAATGAATCTACAGGAGAATTTGGAACTGGTATCTTTGGTTTCCATGCAAGTGTAGAGATGTTGCTATTTCTTGGAAGAAAAAACCAAAATGGCTTCTTCTACTTTATAGAGCAGGTATTTTGTAACTTGTTTTTACTCTGCCATTCTGGTATAGCCATTTATTTAACCCAAACCCATATCCACTGCCATATTCCCAGCTCAGTAAATGGTCTGGGGTTTTACGCACATGGAACATTTTTCTCCAAAGGTGATGTAAGTTTGGTTCAATAATGTCAATACACTGTACACAAGTAATTTTGCCAAGATGTATTCTATTTTTATGGACATGTATATATGTGGTTTTTCTTATGTGTATTTTCTATGCAGTATCTCAAGAGTGTTTTACAGTTAAGTTTGCATAAAAGGACAATGTCAGTACAATGAAAATAATCAAAATAAAGGTTCCCATCAACTTTGAGACTGCTGGGAGTTTTATCTTTGAAAAAAATCTTCTCCCTTTCTAAAGCTCTCACCCTAAGTGCCAGGGGACAATGCAGAAGGTACCATGCCCAGCAAACCAGGGAGCAGCTGCAGCTCTTTTCCCTCTTCCTGGCACTTCGGGGTAGTAAGAGACTATCACCAGCTTTAAAGTAGATTTTCAGCCACAAGAACAAATGGTCTCTCATAGATTATTCTTGTATATTATTAACTAATGTTAGACATCCCTATCCCCACTTGTTGTCCCCTTGTTTTTTCTTCCCTTTCCAGTGCACTAAGTGAAGTAGTCCTGTGTTGTTGTCATCTTATAGCAGGGGTTCTATACTGCTGTCTCCTTATCACAAAAGTTTCATACCTGCTTGGTGTTTCTCGTGGGCTGCTCCTCAGAGCACTGACTCTTTCTTCTTCACAAAGCAGCCACTGACTCCAGTTCCCCTCTCACCCAGCCACCCCCACTCTTCTATAGCATCTTCTTCTCATTGCTCACAGCTGTGGCCTGTTAAAGTCAGGCGTGTTTGTAATCTTTGATAACTGGCCCAGCTGCAACTCCTTAGGGGTAAGATTACTTTCTACACTATCTTTATTTTCTTATATTCCATCCCCCTACAGGCCTGCAAAACCAGGATGACTTAAAATTGCTTTGCACTTTATACAGATTTATCTGAGTTACAGACTTTAAACTGAACAGGCTTGCTTCTTGGAAACCTGACTTGAAAAATAAAAGCAGCTCAAAGATGATAAATCCCATAAAAAAGACATGAGGGAAGGAGAAATGAGAGTAAGTTATAATAGGTACAGGTAATTACCTCAGTGTCTTTTAAGAATGAGACTCAGACTGAAAGTGATGAACTTAAGGGAATCTAATTCCACTCCCAGAACACAAAAATTTCTACTGTGACATATTTTGTGAGAAGGGAAAAAAACCCAACAGAGTTGACAAGCTTTTCTGACCAATCTGACCCAAAAAGTAACAGTCACTTACCAGATGGAAGGCACTTAATCAGAGCCATGGCTCCAAGTTTGCCTTCTCATCCAGGCTTTCCAGGAGCCAGCTCAAGGAGGAGCTGCTTGTCCATGTGGAAGGTGTTCCTTACCCTGAGATGATGCCAGGACTGAGGGACCAGTGAGATGTGGTCACTGTGGGTGTGGTGGTTTTCACTCTGGGACTCAGAAGGGAAGTGCTGAGTAAAGGAGAACTTGTGCCATGGCCTTCTCTTCTTTGGCCATCTTGAGCTGTGTTACAAATTTCATTTCTGTGCTATTAAAAAGGTTGCAAGTATGTTAAATTAGATCTCAGAGCAACTGTATCTGCTGCTGCTCTACCTCCATAGGCCTGTTGCTGACAGGCTGGAAAAGCAGCTGCTTATCATTACTTTTCCTAGTCTAACTTGAGAGGCAGATTAGTACATGTTTATGTGCCCACATGAAATTGGGTGTTTGCTAAAGGTTAAAAATCCTGCTTTCAAAAATTCAACTTTTAAATACAACAAATATTCCACTGTACATATTGCCACTTTGGATAAGGCTTCCCAACCCTTAGATTCAATTTTCAGTGTCTCAGGGCTGTACAGTCACTTTGTCCAAGCCCCTCTATTAGTCTGCAGCAGTATTTGCACAGTTAAATGTTCCCATAAAAGGCTGATATGATCACCATAATCATTTGTCACAAAACTATTTTTAAATGCCCTCTTATCACAAACAACTTACTCTCTAATAACAGCATCCTAAGAGCAATGGCACCAGAAAAATACTTCTTCAAAAATAAAGGGAGGTCTTAGGGAGAGCAGTTAATGAACAGATAGTCAATGCTGCACTGCTACCTCAGGCCTGTGCTTACCTTCCTTCTGCATAAGCCTATTGTTCCCCCAGCTTATTGGATTTCCTGGAGCAGCATTTTCTCCTGGCGCGTTTATCCCTGGAACACTGTCCTGTGCCACAGGCTCCTGCCTCTGTTCCTGGCCCTCACTGCTGTGCAAACATAGCAACATTTCATTAACTACACTTACCAGGATCAAACAAATCCTCTTTTGCCATCTTCCATGGTGTATCTCCCATAGTGAGGAATTGGTACATAGGGGTGGTTTCAGGGTGACATCTGGTGGCACAAGTCTCCTGAAGCTCACCTCCTTGTGGGCACACCTTGGATCCCAGCCACCTGCTGCTGCAGCAGTGCCCAGAGCACTCAGCCCATGCCTGTATTCCAGGAGAACACCTGCTAAACCCCAGCCTTTGAAAGAACACAAGCAGACTCACTCTTCCTCCCAAAAACAATTCTTTCTTGGTAAAGCCTAAAGGAAACTGCATGTTAAATACAGCCCTTTGGAAAAACCCATATGATTCCTTCCAAATCTAAGGTCTAGGAGAGGAGCAAGGCAGGAAGAGGAGTTCAGGGATGAAACCAGGGCCAACTGGGGCCAGAAAGGATGGAAAATTCACAACCAACATCTGTTAAAGGTGACTGATGCCCTAATGCCAGCCCTACCACAGCATCAGGTATCTCACACCCACCATAAAAGGCAGGTGTTCAGGAACCAGAGGCAGGTAAGGAATCCCCATCATACCTTCTGTAGAGATCTATCTTGCCAGCCCCAGGAGAGAGGAAATGCACTGAGGTTTTGTTTTCCTTCACACACTGGCTGAAGTGAAAAGCTACTGCATGGGTACAGTAATGAGCTTGTGCTGAATGCACAGCGCTGTTGGCTAAAGGGAAAACATGTCATCAGGTGAGATGGATGCTCAGCAAAGACCAGAGCAGCTGTGCCTGACTGGAAATGTCCACTTCCAAGTCAGATCCAGACAGTGGGTGCGAAACGCAGGCGGATGCTGAGTAATGCAGCCGTCACTGCCCACATCGGCGGAGCACTTCCAGGCAGGACACTGCTCCCAGGGTCCAGGGGGGAGTTCTGGAGCCCTTTGCCTTCAGAGGCGTTTCTAGTTCTGGCAGCTCAAATACAAGGCTGCTGCCAATAAAAACTTGGCCCAGTGCAACAGTTGAAATCCATGGATTATTTTACAAGGCTGGAATCCCAGCGCCTGCGCCGCTGTCACCCACGAGTGGGAGCAGCACACACAGCACTGGCTGTGGGATCCCCCAGCAGGGGTGCAGAGGAGGCACCTGGCACATTTCCACTTACCTGTCAGGATATGGGATGTACAAATGCATGGATGGGTGAGGGCTGCTGTGCTTTGTTCCTGTGGAGAATCCTGCAGGCAGATAAGGCTCCTCTGGCCTTGTGGGCTTCAGTCTCTGATCCAGGGGAGAGCTTTGATTCAGCCCAAAACCAAACGGATCTCACTGCCATCACTCAGCACCACAATGAAGTCTGGAAACCTAAAGCACCTTCTTCACCAACTTCCATTAATGCTGGAGAGTCTGAATGGCTTAAGTGCAGCTCCTGAGGAGAAATCAGAGACATTTTCAGCTCCTGCACATGCAGAAGCCCTGCATTCATGCAGAGCTGCTGCTCCACAGGGACTACAAGAACTCTTTGTGAATTACTTCATTTGCCCCTTGTAAGCCTGGTCAAACTGAGAGGCACAGGCCTCTGGGTGAGAGCTGGGACAGCAAGGAAACACCAGAGAGTGCCAGCTGATGGCCAGAGCTAAATGGGGCCTCAGACACCACACCTTCAGCAGCATTGCTCTAATCATCTCAACATCCAAGCAGTACATCCAGCCAGGTCCTCTGAATAGGGTTAAATGTAATCCCTAGCTGGCTGCAGATTTTTATAAACAAATTTGCATGTCTGGACACACTTAACACAACTCCAATTGTTGTTCTTCTATTATTTCTAGAGTCCCATATTGTTGTTATTAGATTTCTAAAGTCCATACCTCTTTGGCATATTCTCATGGCTGCAGATCTTCGCTGCACGGACTCCTTCTTCTGCATGCTGTTCTCTCAGCTCAGGGCTCCTCCAAGGCTCTCCCTGACTGGCTATCCCACCCCCTTTTATCCTGGTCATCTTCATTGGTTACAGCTGCAGCCCAATTAAGGACATGGCAGCTGCAGCCCATCGAGGGCAACCGGGACCTCTGGGGCAAAGCCTCTATACAGATATTCTAATACAATTCCTCTACTAGATCCAATCACTTCTCAGATCATTGGGTTCAATGTTCAAATCTTCGTGGCACAACTGGTGCCAGATTATTCTGCTTTGATAAAGTTTAGTGTTAGAAAGGGAAGCAAAGGAGACTTGCTTACAGATAAAGGCATATGGATAAAAAAGGTGCACTTCAGCACTAACAGATTCAAATTATAGTTTATGAATAGCTAAATAATAGGGCCATCATAAATATCACCAAGCCAAGGGGCTGTTCAGAGTACACAGCAAAGGTTAGGAAGTGCACTGAAGTAATGCTGTGAAAGGAGAAGAGGATCTGTTTTTTTTCCCTGTCTGTATCCAGAACCACTGCACAGCTCCTGTGGTTCTGGATAGCTTCAGTAGTCTTGCAATGCAGTGAGATGCAGCTGGCTTCCTTATTAATATTCTCATTGCTAAGGACTGAGACAAGCTCCCCTCCATACCTTTGAATAGCTCACTGCACAGCAGTCACACAAATCAAGTCCTGCCCTCCTGCTCCATCACAAGAAGTGTCTCAAGGACTCCACTTATAGAGAGCACCTGAGAGGTATCAAGAGATCTGCACTGCACAGCCCATAACTCAAGCAAGGCAAACTCTTGCTATTCAAAACTGTAGCAGAACCACTGGCAAACACAAAGCTGTATGTAAAAACTTCAAAAAAAGCAATGTATCTAATTTGGGATCTCCAGCTTCAGAAGCAAAGCCCACCAGCATCCCTGAAGTAAAGAATCCCATGAGTATTCCCCATTACCACTGTCCCTGATAAACACAGTGGCACGTGAAAAAGTCCAGTTCCAAACAGCATCAAGGTTCCTTCACAACTGCCCCTTCACATGAAGCAGGCAAAGGAACAGGATTTCCCCATGTCCAGAGAAGAAAATGCAGAGGTCTCTGGTGCCACTGCATGCCTAACTGAAATGGAAGAAGCAAAAATAACATAAGAAAACAACATTAAAACATACACTGAAGGGACTGCAGGACCCCCAGTGATAAGCAGGGGAGGACAAAGCTTCCTTGCACCAGAACCAGATGGTTTTTGCTGAGATGTCCTAGCAAGTCCCATGCTTGAGAGCTTATGGGAAAGAGATGGGCTGAAAAAATCTGCAACAAAACCATCACTTCAATTTCTCTTTCACTTAAAAGAACTGGACTTTAAATATAAACCTTGTAAATAACTCTGATTGCATCAAATTTATTCATCCTTCCTCATCTGTCTCATCCTTCCTCATCTGTCTGCAAGCAGAATTAGCTCACCAGTATTCACTATTTACCAACCCCTCAGGCCAGCCTGCTTTTCTCAGCTGCTGGGGCCTTGTTGAAAAGGAAATATTGGTGGTTTTCTTACTGGTTACTCTGCAGTGCTCTCAGTGATGCAGAGACTGATAGAGAACCTCAAGTTGGGTGTAACCCTGCAAACCCATTCCAAAATATTACCGCTAACATTTCACAGCTCGTGTTTTGAAAATTTTTTGGATGCATAAACAATGTTGTCCTTTAAAAGATGAGGCTCTAAGACAGAAGTGGTTTGTGTTCACCAGCCCAAATGCACAGCAAGGTAATATCATGGTGTTTTTACCACCTGTAGTAGCTTTACTACAGACAAGCAAAGATCCATCAGCAATTACCAAAAAGCCACTTCTAATGAAAGCCAGTCACGACCTTGCTAAAAACCTCCAAATGCCTTCAAATTGGGCACCTCAGCTAATCAAAATCTCTCTTAATCATAGAAAAGGTCTCAGCAGATAGTACAAGTAATAGCAAAGCTAGGTTTTACTTAGAGCTGATATAACCCAAATGGTCTTGATATAGATTTGAAACTGATAAACAGGACAGAAGAGCCCATTGCAAAATGAATTACCACAGTATGTAAAAACACACCAGCAGAGCAGCTAATGGCAACAGGCTGAACCCAGCTGAGAATCAGCTTTTTGGAGAAGAAAAGCTGTTTTTTGGGCAGTGAGGTTCAGCAGTGAAGTTCAGCACCACCAGATTAGCCCCTGTTTGCTTACAAAGCCCTGCTGGTTATCTAAATAAATCACACAGCACTGGTTTTGCTCCCACCTTGTGTACTAGAAAGAAATCAATAGAAAATAACAATCAACAAATCTCCAGCCTCAAACTGGAATTTAAACCAGCCATGCTAAAGTCTGAGACATTTTCATGATTTAGAGCTGCATGAGTCAATTTCCCATTTCCACAGATTTTTTCAGTATTTTGACAAAGTCCCTTGATCACCTAAAGCTGAACTGGGAAAAACACAACGGATGCTTGTTCCACTCGGCAAGCCCCAATCTCTTCCACTTCTCTGTCATCATTTGTGTCTTTCAGCAAATGCTTCTGACACTCAGATACACATTCAGACAACATATTCAAATTAGGTATTTGGTCCCAATTATACTGAAGTCAAGGTCTGAGCTTCATGTACCTATGCATCAACTTCTCAACCACCTCTCAATTACAGCAATAACCTCTCCTGTGACTACAGCAAATCCTTTCCCCTCACTTACAATAACTCTGAGTAGTGGTACAAAGACTTTGATCTTAGTCTACAAACACAAGCACTACTTCTTTCCTTTCAAGTTCAGCCTGTCTTTACTGCCAGGAATCAGCCTTGCTACACTTCCAGATCTGTTTGCCCTTCCTCTCAAATTGGCCTTTTTTCCCTTGGCAAGAGTTTGCTCCTTGCACAGAACAACTTCATTTTGCTCTTTCAACTCTTTCTTCAGAGTCCTCCTCTGTGGGCTGTCATTGGAGATAAATACAAGATAGTGAAATGCGTAACTACAGGAAATGAGTCCAACACCATTTTTTGTACAAGTTATCTAAAAAATTAGTTTTGGAAGCTATTAAACACCTTCCAGTACACCATCATGTTGGTAAACAGCGCTTTCACAATTATTTCCCTTACGAGAGGGTTGGTTTTTGAGCTGTTTTTTCCAGTTTTACAAACTCTGTCCAGATAAACTCCATTTAAACTCTAACTAATTAATTAATAAAATGAGAGTTAATGTTCTCACATAGAGATGGAAAAAGCTCCTTACACATACCTGAAAAAAGCATTGCCTACATGCCATTCATTCTTATTTTTCATTAGTTACTATACAATTTCACCTGGAGTGTTATATTCTGTGTCCCCAGGTTCCAAGTGAGCTGTAGATCCCTTTTGAGAGAGACTGACATGAAAACTAACCATTGCTATTGCCTGAATGGTCACAGGTTAGATAGCCCTCTTCTACTGATAGATGTTCTCAGAAGACTGAGATTTTAGATTAAATCTGTTGTATTTTAACAACAACAACAAAAAAAATCAAATATTTTGAGAGTTGTAATTTCTGTGTCTGTAGCAGAACTGATATGTCAGTTATTCAGTCCATTTCCTATTTCAGTTTTCCATAAACAGATTTTGTAAGTAAAGATAATCTTTGTTTGCATTTATTTATTTTGCAGTCATTGTTTATTTTTAAGCTGTTCTGGTCTTGCATTAAATACATTTATTTTAATAAGATGAGCAACAGTACTTGTAAATCAGAACATCTGTAAATGCCTGCAATCTGCCAGACAGTCTTGTGCAAGAGTAATCACTCCAAATAAATGTTGTTTGTAATGCTCTTTAATATTATGCCAGATAAAGTGATAATAAAAATGTAAAAAGCCTAAAAGGATAAGAGTAACATCATATCCCTGAAATCATCACCAAGTGTCCCTGTTTTCTGAAGTTCACATATGAATCACAAGCAAACTACTGTCTTGGCAGGACAGTAAAGATCCCAGAAGGGGAATATGCACAATGTTCATGAAGGAAAGAAAAGAGAAAAATGGAGCAAAACCTACCGATTATCATGTTCTATGGACAACTCAATGGTTCAAGGGAGTGTTCATAGATTAACTGAGACAATTAAGGGTGATGCTTTTGAATTAAACTGCTTTCATTAACAAATGCAAAGTTGGAATGGACTTCCAAAGATCATCATAATCTTATTTATCATTAGGCCAATACCAATATTTCCTTTCATTAGTACATAAGTTATAAGGTTATAAGGAGGAATTAATGGCAAATATCCACACTTTCTCATTCTTCACTATTTAATGATGTGATTTTGCGACAAACTAGGCAAGCTGCTTTTAAATTATCTTGCATTAACCTAAAGTAGTCTTTCAGAGAGATCGTCTTTGTCATTGGGGTATAAGTTTAAATTTTAGCTTTGGTTTCAAAACGGGGTTAAAAGGCAAACTAGTACTGTGATCTAAATGCTCTAACAGCAGCTACAATTATCTACTTAAACATTGCTTCTGAAAGTGAAAACCCCCAAAACAAACCACTGGTTGGGAAACTGTTGAGCAGCAGGAATGAATATTTTTCACAATTTCATACACAGAAAGCTGCAGATGCTACACACCTTATCTTTTACAACCACTGAGTGATTTTTCTGTCTCTTATTCTCGTCAAAATTTGCTTAAATTTCACAGTTAGCAAGAGAAACCAATAATTGAATGACAGAGTTCACAGACATGGAAGGACAAATTTCGGAAGGGTGACTGAGGCATTCTCCCCTCTCACCCCAAGCCACTGAGAAAGCAGAAATTACCCTAGCAGAGAAAGGACTGAAGTAAAATTTTGGGGTCATTGGCAGTTGCTCTGCAGCAGCAGGAAGCTGGGAAATGAGTGTTGTTGCCTCTTCATTAATGATGAAATGGCAAGGTTTTACTGGCTGCCCAAAGAAGACTGACAGACGGCTGTGATAGACGACTTAGTGAATGGAAAAACATCAGATCCGTTTACATTGAAGTAATGTCTCCAAAATAACTGTCCCTGCTCTACTGTCTCACAGCAAGAGCCTTCCAAAATCACCTCAGGTTCCAGCCTCAGCTTCACTGCACCCTTACAGCAATGCAGCCAGGGAGGGACACTGGGAAGGAACTCCTGCCACCAAGATCCTTCTCCCACCTCATTCAAAAATGCATCCAACTCCATCTTAAAATTCATTTAGTCAGCAGGCTGTTACCAAGTTTCAGTGATATAATGCTTAAGAACATTGTTCTAACTTCCTGCAATCTTACTTACAAAGTGCTTAAAATGACTGGGCTTTGGCTGCTGTTGCTAAAGGCTTTATTAAACTAAAGGTTCAAATAATCCTCTTCTCTTGGTGTCCCATACCCTTATTGCCTGGAGGTATTTACACACAGAAATAAAGCCCTTCTTTGCTGGAATTAACAAACTGAACTCCTCCGTGCTTTCCTCTTGCATCTTTCCATTACTTTATTTATTATTGCAGCCTCTTCTCATTTGTCTTACTTTCAGTACCTTGTGCTCAGGCAGCCAAAGCTGCTCACAGTATCCCATATCAGTATAAAAATATTAACCAAGCCCCATGGTCTGCTTTCACTGAATCCAGGCCCCTGGATTTCTGAACTGTGCTGGTCTAAATGTCACTAGAACAGCGTGTCACAATAATGGGGCAGTTTTATCTGGCCACACAGTGAAGTTCACTGAGTAACCTGAGCCCTGAGGAGCAGAGCACCAGGGCGTTGCCATGAGGTAAGGCAGAGTCATCAGCCCCAGCCAGAGCCCTGGAACAGAATGTTATGAATATAACATCAACCCAAAAATGGTGCCAAACTTCTGCAATCCTTGCAAATTCCACAGCCATCTCCCCCATCCCTCAGGATTCCCAAAGACAAAAACACTTTAGCCTATCTGCTGTCAGGGAGGGCTATTCCCAGCCCCTCCATCAGTGAGAATTCCAGGCAGTGCTGGCTGCCCATGGCCTGGTAGCTGCTCACTGACGCCAAATCCTCCTTCTGCTCTCATGTCCTGTGTCTGCAGCCCAGCCCATTCCCATCAACGCCCCGCTGGCCAAACAAGCCAGCACATCATCTCCACCAACACTGAGGGACTCATTGAGTGCCCAGAGCCTCTCGGTCTCTGCTTATGCCTTCCAGAGTCCCCTTGATCTTCACTGCCCAGGTTCAACCTGCCTCCTGCTAAGTTCTCATTAAAGCCATATTTAAAATTCTCCTGAACTGGCCCCATTTCTCACTGGATCTAACAATGCAGCTGGTTAAAACCCCTGTCACAGTGCACCCTCTAGCCATCTGTAATTCAGTAAACTTGAGGTGAAATAAAAAGGTTCATCCCATATGGACACTACCTACAAACCAAGATAGCCCAATACTAGTCTGCCCTTCATGTTTTCCACATCAGGAATACTGCAAAGGAACACCACAACCATCTCAGCAAAGCCTCAAGGCAATATTCAGGATTTGTACATATTCTGAAACCACTGTGAAACTGGGAATTTAAAACCACTGTAAACTGGGAATTTAAAAGCATCCTAAGGTTTAAAATTTATTAGATACAGATGGGAAAAAAACCCTTGGATGTTTTGTGGTTTTTCACTTAGAGGTAATAGGCTGGAATACATTCCAATAACATCTATTATTTTATGTATATATTTTACTGACATAAATAATTAATTTATGAAATTTTCCTAGTTAAATGATCCTTTCTTAGGATCATTTAAGTAACTACTTGTTGCAAGGGCCTAAAGGAAACATTTATCATCACATTTATAAAGTACTGCAAATAACTGAGTTTTTCTGTTTGGTCTTCACTCTGGGCAAAATAGGCACAATTAATATTCAAGCTTCATCAGAGCTTGATATAAGCTTGGAAAAATATCCTATATTATCTATGTTCTATTTCAGAAATAAACCCCTTTAACCTAGCCTATGCTCACAGCTCTAGTATTTGTATATAAAAATCACTGTAATGTATTAAAAGTAAACCTAAAATAGATTTGGAATTTAAACACTTATGTCTGATATCTGGAACACTTAGCTTATAAAACTAATTTCACTCAAGCCAAATATAAATTTATCTTTTTCTAGGCTTAATGGAGCTAAAAAATATTCATAGAAAGAGATGAGACTATGTAGCACATTAACCCAACTAAAAAGATCAAACATGCCCAAAACACAAGGAGAAGCACCTTATCTCTATAATTTAGTTCTGTCTTGTTTAAACTCATCTCATATTTTCACATGACAACAGTTTTATATAAGATACAGTGTCTTCACAGGAACTCTTTATCTGAAAACAGAAGTTGCATCTTTTTAGGCATTCTGAAATAAATTTCCTAGAATTTGACAGACAGCCTGCAGTCCCACTGCTTTACCTTCTCCATCCTTAAACCTTTTCTAGCAATTCTTCCTCTAGTAGATGTCCACTGCATGGATTCTAAGGATCATTTTGAAAATGTGGTGTTCATATCACAGTCACATCAAATTACTTTAATCTAAGAGTTATGCTAAACACTTAGAAGGACTTGCTATTCTCCTGAACACACTGGTGAGTTTGGAGCACATCCTTAGTTGAAATGTATGTGATATTCCTTAAGAATTAAGGAAAAAAAAAATTAAAACATCAAGAGATCTGAATTTCCACTAAGCTTAGCATAAGAGGCTGAGCAAAATGCTTCCCTTTCCAGCTTCTTTTTCCTTTCAGTGTACTCAGGACAACCAAGAACCCATGATCAGGTACCAGGAAAAGACCATGGTAGGATCTTGGGCTGTTCTTCCTCATGTGCCCCCCACATTCATGTGAGAGTTCATTTTCACTGCTATTTGACATCACAGTGTAGTCACTAAGCTCCTGTGGGATTGGCTTTGGCATGCTGTTACACTGAGCTTTCCCATAAATTGTGTCTCTCCATCCTGCTCATTTCTCACGTCCCGCATTGAACAGCAGCAAGAATTGGCCTGAATCATTTACTAAAGCACAGGCAGAGCAGGGGCTCCCATGTTCATTGTCAGTACATGCACCTCCATCTCCACCCCATGCTCAAGGTTTTCACTCCTCAGCAGAAAATGAAGCAATTAGCAATGTAATTTTGTTACTGACAGGATTTCTGGAGGGCCATGCTTTTAAGCAGCAGTTATTGTATATTATCATAGTTATGCAAATTCTTTTCTTTCCAGTCTGATTGAGCCTTTATGATATTTGTTTCTCAGGCACAGCACCCATAAACACAGGATAAATTGTGTTCTCTTGTAAGAATATGCTTATGTCAACCAATATTCTTTACCAGCACCCCTAGGATTTTCTCTTATTTTCTGAAAAATAACTTTGAGCAAAGAATGTTGCCAGTACCCTGAGCTCAATCTTTCAGGGATAGAATTGTCTTAAGGGTGGTGCATTATTTATAATTTTCATCTTCAAATCAACTGCTTTGGTCACAAAAACATATGACTCATTCCAAAGTGAATAAAAGAAGGCTGACTGTAAAAAGTCCCATCCTCCAGATACATCTCTGATGATGTACTGAAACAAGATTGTTAAGTGCTGAGGGAAAGGACTTTTTCTTGTTTGGTCTGCAAAGCACCTTCCTTTTCCTTTGGGAGAAGTTTTTAAGGATGACCTTCTACTTCCCTTAAACACCCTCTCCTAGGATGTCCTTTACAAATGCATCTCCCTCCTCACGTCAGAATCTGACATCCTGTTCTAATCTTTTGGGATAAGAGGAAAAAAAAAACAGATAAAAAGAGGGTCCTTCCCACTGTCTGTGCTAGAAAGGGAATCTTCACAGTCCAGCCAAGGGAAATAGTCTTTCTTCAAACCAGGCTTTTATTACAGGCAGGTATTATCTATCAACCTGTCAGCCCATCAGAGAGTGATGCAGACTGCTCGATTCTCTGCTGCAGAGATTTTATTTTCCTTTTAAGTCCTCATTACAACTCAGAGTCCCTCAAAAAGTTGAGTTCAAGAGCCATCAGCACAGAGAACACTGTGACAGAAACAGAGCAGACCATGTTTGGTGACACCAACTCATTCTCAGGTGTCAGTCACAGAAAATACAGAATACTGTTGCCAGACTTTGGTGTTCCTTTTTCCTTGACAGTGATGCCAATCAAGGTACAAAATCCTGGCAGATGCACCTGCACTCCCATGCTGTGCCATGGGGAAGGGAAAGGTGTCTTTTTCTGCTGCTGACTGGTGATTAAACATGTCCTAGAGCACAGCAGTTGATAGCCCACATTCTTCTAGACATGCTTCATGTTCATACACTCTATATGGGGATGAGTGAGCTGGGATGGAGAGATGCTTCTGTTTTCTCTTTCTGGGAACACGACAAGGATTTGCTCCCTGGCTGTTATTAAGGCTACAGTTTGTGATGGGTTTAGTCTAAGTCCTGGTAGGATAAGTATTTACCAATAACAGCAATCAATAAAATGGGTTTCTGACACTGTAGTTTCCTAAATGGCAAACCAGACTATAACATACCCATCTATGCAGTAAAAAAATATTATTACATGTTTAAATACCACATATTTGCACCCAAAGGTTGGTATCAGTACAAATTATAGCTCTGTAAAGTACACCAGAAAAGCAGTTCTGGGAACTCCAGACTCTAAATACAAAGGCAATCCCCACTAAAAACATAGACATGTCAAAGGCCAAAAACCTATACTACATAGGGCTCCAAATTTCATAATCCTAATTTGAAATCCTCTAAACCCTGATCTTAAGTACCAGATTAGATTTCTCCTAACTCTAATCCTATCTCTGCAATCCCCAGATAATGTATATATTGATGTGCTGAATTGATAAATCCAGTCTTCCTTATAGGCAGAGGTTAGTGCCTCTATAAAAGTAAAATGCATGGCTGTGAATCATGTCTGCTGACATCTTTTGGGCTGTAGAAGCCTAAATATTAACCCCAGCCTACCTCCTTAGGCTAACCTCAATAAGGCAAATCCCTACAGTAACATGTGAAGCAACTGAAACACACAAATCTCTGAAAATTTAAACCAAACCTGAAATATATAAATTGAATTTCAATTAAATAGGCTGAAATGCTATTACTAAGAACATACTGAAAGTTAGCCATAAATTTTAGTATCATGAAAACCCCAAATTGAGTTTTACTGTGGAGCTCAATTCCTGTGATAATGCAGAAGGCTGGCCTTTGTCAGCCCTCAGCCCTCCTTTTAACCTCCTGGTGCCAGAGCTCCAACACCAGAAGCCCTGGCTGTGAGCCCAAATAAATGCTTAGTAATATCAGTATATTGATCAATCCCTACAGTAAATGAGAGCAGCAGGGCCATGCCAGGCACCTCCCTAAAACTGAACACCACAAAGTTGAATCACTGACTTATAATCTAACTTTAATTGAAACCATAAAATTAATTTGAAGTCTAGAAGGGGGATGAATCATTTTAACAGAAAAGCTGCCAGCCCTCTTAACTCCTTGAGCTTTTAAATTCCACAGAGGCTCATCTTTCCAAAACTTGACCTTGACCCCAGCCTCCAGCACAGTCACCCCTCAGGAAGGATATGGGGACGAGTTCATATCCCCAGCACCAACAGCTGTGAGTGCTGGCAGCCCATGCTGTGAAGGAGAACTGCTCAGGACAGGTAAGGAACTCCCTGCCAGAAGGGAGCTCCCAGCACCCATGCTGGTGCCCTTGAGAAACAGGGAATTACAGGGGCTTTCAGTTTTAGATTTCTAAAACCTAATGCTCAGCTCTAACCCCAGACTTAATTAAAGACAAACAAAAGCCAATGCCTAGAAATTTCCTGATATATCAGAAAGATATCTGGATAACAACTACAGCTTGGGAGATTTTTTGAATTTTATTTTCCCTCATCAGTTAAGGTCAAGAATTTTGCCTTTGCTGCAGATCATTCCTACTTCAGATCAACACTGCATAACCTCTGATATAACATAGCATTGCTGAATAATTTACATATTTGCCATAGTTTCATTTGTAGACAGAAAATTCCTGTTATATTTGAAGTACAAACTCAGAGCTGCTGAGCCTCAGTGCCCTGCTTGGAGCTGCTGCAATCATGCTGTGCTTGTGCAACTCTTGCAGGAGGTCTGAGACGAAAACTGATTTTTTAGAGGCAGAGTTCATATTGAAAGTATTTAAAAGAGAATACAACAATTTCAAAGGTCACTGAAACTGAAGGGGAAATGAACATTTTCTCATGTTTTAAATACCTTTGCCTCTGCCAAAGAAAAGGGGATTTATCATGCTGAGACAATTCACTCTGCCAAACACCCAGGCAGCCCTTGTTCACTGTAGGTGTCTTTTAAACTACAGAATCTGAATAGACAGAAGTACTAAACATTTCACAGAAATAATTCAAATTCCTGTAAAACAATATTTACAGTAAGAAAGAAAGCAGGTTCCACAAGCTTCTGGCAGCTTTAACCAAAGCTTTCTCCACTACCATTAATATATAGTATTCAATAGTGCCAGGGGAAATTTTTGTACAGGAGCTTGATATTCGACCTTTGAGAGCTTCCTGTTGAATGTGCATTAGGAGTTACTATTCAGTTCTTACTCTGAAGTCAAGCAACAGCAGAAAAGCACCAAAAAAAGAAAAAAAAAAAAAAACCAAACCTCTTCTCAGAACCACATACATTAAAATCTACTCTTCACTCTTCTGTACAATTATGCTGATCCAGGAAGATTTCCCCCCTTGCATATACACATTTAAACAGATTATTTTTGCATGAGGACATAAGAAGGGAAAGCTTGAAAATGTGTTAAAAGAATTATTTATGGTAGCCTGAGTGTGATGTCTAAGAAAGATGATTCTTCATGTTACAAGAAAATTACCTCACACCAAGTCTGACACCTTTTCACTGCTCTTTTGCCAAACTGAGGGTGTTATTTGTCAGCCATATGAAAAATGGTGACTATTTCTGGGTGTCTCTACCATCTGTCCTGAAGGGGTAATGACGTAACTAAACTGGAAGAATTGTCTGCATCTTTCATTTTCAAGATTTCCAGGAGCCAGTGCTAATTCAGCTCCTACTGTTGAACTGAGAATTCTGGTTTAACTGCTAAACATAATTTCCTACATTATAGACAGACATATATAACTTCTTACTCTCCTAGATATACCTTCCTCATGTTATTTTTCTTCATTCTTCTTATCCTGGGCCTTCACGTTGAAATGCTGCTTGACTTTTTTTTCTTCCTATAGTTAAATCTCTTGCTTTCTTGCAGCTATGATTCAGTAGAACTAGTCCATACACTGTATGAATAAAAAAGAACCAACAATATGAAATATATTTCATTTTGTGAGACATTTTTTTATGAAACAGAACTCACTTTTATCAGCTATCTGTATTCAAATCTTTAACCATTTCACCAGGCCCAGGTTCAGAGAGAAATAATTCCTGTAGGGGAAAAAAAAAAGAGAAGTTCAACATTTCTTATTTAATGAGGTCCTGTTCTGCCAGACATTCTCCCTAAGATTTCACCCAGTAATTTTCTGCCACTAAGTCTGCCCTGTTGGATGAACCAGAGCACAGATTCCACATAAAATGAGATCCCAGTATAGCTCAGATAAACCCATGCTCTAGCTTTGGGATAAAACCTTTAAAATTATTTTATAGAAAATTGTGAGGAGCCACTGGGAAATATCATGACATCTATAAAGTGATGTACTTACAGCCAAGGCTCCAGAGATGTCCATTACATCCACAGATGTAACCAGCCAGCAAATCTGCTTCTCCTCCTCCTGCTCTTCAAGATGTTCCATAATGTCTGCAGCTACACTGAGTTAAAAGGCTGTTCTGGAATAAAAAGATTTCTGCTACTGATATTGGTAGTACAATGAAAATAACACAGACCTAGGGATTCTACCAGTCTTCCACCTATCATTATGGGCTTGCCTGAGGTTTCTGTGAGAACAACTATTTTGTTCTCATATTTTCCTCTCCATTTTTTCACTTTTAAAAAATTTAATCACCTTTTACAGAATTGGAAATACAATAAATCTGTATTTACATCAGCTAGATGATGTATGCGAACATTTTGAGCCTTGGTGCAGCAAGAATTCATTGCACTACCACTGCTACTCATAAACCACAGAAAAGCTAGGGTGTTAATATTCCTTTTTCTTAAAAGCCAGAGGTGCTCTTTCAAATTAACTCTTTTTTTTCCCCTACAATCAAATAAAATGCCAGTCAAAGGTAGCCAGCTGTGCATGGAAGAAAGTGACAGACTGTAGAAGGCGAGACAAAGAATCAATTGTCAGTTGTCCCAGAACTGCAATCCCATGAGCTTCCCACATGAAGGCTTCCATCTCCTCTACACCATTCCCTTCCTTGCCCCTCCAAGACCCCAACCCTGTAAGTCTATCAGTCCTTTCTGCAAGACCAAAATTTTTCTGTGATTCTTGATAATTTTTCTTAGCAACTTCAATGAGACCTCCAGCATTCTCTTTTAACTTGCAATTACATTCTTTCTACTATTCCTTTTATGTGAAATAAGGGTTCACCAATCTGTGAATATTTAACAGGCCAACACTACTCCAAATACCTTTTCCCTTTCCTGTTGCTCAGCTCAGTTTGTCTTTATCACTTCTGCTGGGATTGCCCAGCAGCTCTCCCTGAGTCCTACAGGGACTCAGAGCACCCAAGGTAACTTAGTGTCCATCCAAAAGTCACAGGATATTCTGAGGATTCTGATGGGTTTACAAAGGGGACCAATGAGGGAACTGAAAAATCAGTATGGCTTCTGTCAGACCAGGCTCAGATCATGCCAACAACTGTTGTCTGGAATTTCACTGACTTACATTTTCCATGTGATCCCAGTGGATATGATCACATCCCCAAACCACTATCATAAATGTGACTGACTGATGAGCTTGTGGAAAAGCCAAGGCCTGAAAAGGCACCGCTGGGTCACAGGCATCAGTGTAAGGAATCCATCCAGAAACAAAAAATAACAGCAATTGTGCTGTAATTGGGATCATTGCAGTACACAGGCAAAGGAAGGGCTTATTTTTCACCTCTTCTTCTTTTTCAAAATGCAACCTACTAGGGAAGTTGGAAGTTCAGATAAGATTTTGGATACACATGCCAAGGTTTGATGAAGGGTTTGCGTTGCCTGAAAGCCTTGCCAAATCAAATGACTGGCCAGTTGATATTAAGTGAAGCAATAAAAATCAGACAAAAAATAAGGTTCTCTCTTTTTGATTGGAGTGACTAACCACAATATTAGGTCCCATGTGCTTCTTTAGGACAAAATAAAATGCTGCTGAAGCCATGTATCCTTATTTACTCATCAGGAATGATGAGCAAATGTAATGAGTCTTGTTTCCCTAAAGGCAGCTGAACTCAAAAGAAGGAAATGAAACATTTTGTACTTTCCCTATGTTATATCTGTGTTTGGGATGCAGCTCCCCATTCCTCTCTGGGCCATTCTCCCTGGCACTCCAGCCTGGGCACAGCAGCAGGAGCACACTCTGCCCAGCACGTGTGCCCTGAATACTTTTCTTGCCACCTATGAGAATCTATAACAGTAATTAAAAGCAGGATTTCAAAGTCCATGCCTAAAAACAAAGGGAAGACCAGCAAAAGCTGGTCAGGATCAGCCCTCACCTTAGTGTTATCTGCCCACCCATCTCAATGTCACAGTGACACTGCAATGTTAAGGTGACTTAGGTGCTCTTCACAGCCTGCTAATCCACTTCCCAAATTCTTTTCACTCAAACTTTGCAACTCCATGTGACCTCTAACAACCCAAAAGTTCAATTCAGAAGAGAAATTAAAAACACAATCCTACCAAAAGGAACATCCAAAACACAATGTAGCAGCCAGTCACAACTACCCATTTTTCAAGTGTGTCTGTACCCATCTGTATGACTCAGTTGAGCCCTGGCATTTTTTGACAGAAAAATGATAATAATTTTGATCTTCTGGGGTTTTTTTATTGAGTCATACACACACATACACACACATACACATATATTCACCTCAAGTAGCCAGCCAGTATTTACTGGGGCTCACAGCTGCACCAGCTGTGAACTGATGGAAAAAACAACAAATCTACTCAATGTCATGGATCTCAAAGTATGGATACAATCATTAATTCAGTCTTAGATGTTTTGCTTGATCAAATTATAAATTAAGTTATAAGGATTTTAGTACTTTTCTAGGAAACTTCTCATCTTATTGATCCTATTTGGCTACTCTAACAAGTACTTCTTCCCCAGGCTTCAAATAATCATAGACAGGTACCATTCAACCCAAGCCAGGGTTTCTTTATCAAGGTTATGGTCCACTAAGGAAAATAAGATGTCTTATTATAAGACATCTAATATACACTTCTTTTTGTATGACCTTGAATAAACTCCATAAAAACTCAGTCTTCCCTTTCCCACAAAGTAAAGTAATAGTTACTCCATTTAATTAAAGCAAATAGTTCTTCCATCTGCACACTATGCAGAAAGACTGAATGGAAATCTCTCTATTGTGATAATACAGAAATTAGAAATTCTAGCATAAAATTACTAAAGCTTTCAGTCAATGAACCAAGTGAGGGAAACATTCAAACACATGTTTAAACCCACTCCTGTTCTGCATTATTTTCCTTAAGAGACTTATTCTCATTTGAAGTGCTTTCCTCAACTAGGATCAGTGTGTACTAGACCATATTTATTTTTGGGGTTAACAGAACTACTTTGGGGCTCAAGTAATATAAAAAAGGAGGTATATTAAAAGTTTCCTGGCCTTTAGGATAATTTCTGAATAAAAGATCCCTCCTAAAGACCAACAGTCAGGACTGTAAAAACCTACTCTGTCTCTGAGAGTTACAAATGACCATTTCCACTATCCCAAATCTGGAACCAATGAACACAAAGACCATTAAAACAATTAAGGCCTCTTTCATTCATTTTTGATGTCTTACATATCATATGTTCAATAACTTTGTGATTTGACTCAGTTCTTTGATTTCTAGCCAATGCCTTGGCAGCGTTTCCATTCAGTTCAGGGGAAAGTACAAAATATTCAGTGCAAGTGGTGAATTACTTATGTCTGTATGAATTAGCTCTCACAACGTTTTGGAGAAGATACACCATCAGTAGCAGATAATACTGCATCATTTCAGGCTACTGTCACCTAAGCTCCATTTGACAGGAAAGAAAATACACTCAGCATTTGCCTGTGATGATTTTTTATTGCTCTGCAATACTCTCTAATGCCTTCCAGCTGCATTGAGGACAATTTGTTCATTTCTCTCAGTAATCAAAATGTGTTTTGACTAGTAAGTCCCTATTTAGTTTTTCTGTAATCGTTTTTCTTAATGGGAGTATTTTCCAGATGTTGTGTTAGTCTAGTCATCCGGGCCCTCTTCCAAGCCCTGTGGAAAGTTTGCTGTCATGAGCTGTCAGTGGTGGTGTGTTTAACAAACTGCCTAATTACCTGACCCCAGCACAGCTCCAAAGCAATATATAAGGACTCTGGAACAGCCCTGGGAGCAGACACACTCTCTGCTAGGTAAGTGCTACACCTGTCTCTACCCAGAGCTCTTCTTCAGTAGGAGAACAAGGAACTGGGACAGAAAATCCAAAGTTTTCCTTTTGAAAGAAGATTTACTTTTAGCCTAT
Source organism: Agelaius phoeniceus (assembly GCF_051311805.1). Classification (NCBI taxonomy): domain Eukaryota; kingdom Metazoa; phylum Chordata; class Aves; order Passeriformes; family Icteridae; genus Agelaius; species Agelaius phoeniceus. The sequence continues at coordinate 13,780,242 of NC_135272.1, read as the reverse complement.
GTTTCCATTTGACATATTTCAATGTTAGGTTATGGTTTATAAAATTATGTTGCTGAATAACTAATATTCTGTCAGTATTTGGTTTTATTATAGATTTTCATTTATCAGTATTATAACTTTAAACATAGTTGTGCTGAAGTTTATGTTAGAAGATTACTGTGACTGTAGTCTTCATGTAATAGAATTCTGCAAAAATTTATTTCTATTAATTGTTCCTAATGAATTTCTATAGTCTTACTGCAGAATTTAACGGCTAATTGACTAATAATCAAGAGGAAATTTATGGAGAAAATCTAAATTAGTGATTTTTCCTTGAACAATTCTATTATTTATTTTACATTTTTATCAAGCTAGTCTTATCTATAAAGATATGCACAGCATTTAAAAAATTATGAATTAAGTGAATTGCAGATAGTGATGTGAGATTATTTCTTTTTAGGAATGATGTCGTACCTGAAAGTTATGATCATATGGAACATACTATGCCTATCCCTGGTGGTCCTTTCACTGTCCTTGATTCCAGAGGTGTCTTCTCAAGGTACTGTAACACACAAAGCTGAAGGGAGGGTGTCTAGGAGTGTGTGCCTGACACACATTAAGAATATTTCAAATGCATCTTCATAAAAATACTACTTTCTAGAACTTTATTCAGATAGGAAATATTATTCAGTTTTATCATCACTGAATAGTTTCATAAATAAATTTTAGTGTAGCATGGTCCTCTTTTTTTTGAGGAATAACATAAAAATATAAATATAATGCAAAATGTATATTGCAAAATGTATATGAATCTATTACTTTTTCTGTAGACAGTTTACAGAGCCTCCTGCCCTCATACTAATGTATTTAGCCCTAGTGATTTGCAGTTTGATTTAGAAAGAATCTAACATGAGAATATCCACAAAGGTTGGCTAAAAATATTTCAGTAAGCTCAGGGAAAGGAAGGTCTCTACCCTGCTAAGGGCTTTCCCATTAAATGCACCATTATTACACTACTGAGGCAAATTTGGGGAATTATTTCTCTAATGATACTTCAAGCTCTATGATTGATTCCTTACTAAAGTAACACTGTTACATGAAGCAGAACATGCCCCCTAGCAAATCCTGTGCTGTTGCAGTTTTCTAATAGCTCTCAAATTTTCAGGGGGATGACACTAGGTATTACTTGCTGGTAGAAAATGATTTATTACTACTTGATAGCAGAAAGCACAATGTCATGTATCCAAGAAGTTCCTCAGGGCACCCCCCATGCCAGATGTAACCTTACATTGACCCCTTGATAAGCGATGCCTTCCCACCAGTTTCAGCAAAAATCAAGACTTTTGCCAACAGCAACCAGGACCGTTCAGGCACTTTCCTTACAAGTAACTCCATAACTTACAAGTCATAAACTTAAAAGAAACAAATGAGTGAAGAGGTGCAACTATTGGACTACTACATATTATCCTTATAACTATTGCACTTATTTTCTTTCCATAAAGGAAGAAGGGTTTAATATATTTGGCATATACCCATAAAGGAAGATGTCCATTTTGTCTTTTTAACTGCTGTATTAATAGCCCAGTAACTCAGGTCCATTAATGTCTCCAGTCATCCCTTGGTTCCACTTTTCTATTTGTAACAAAGTGATAACAAGCATTACAAGTACTGTCTGAGAATCACTGTATATGTAACAGATATAATATTTGTTATCCCATGCTCTTCCTTCAGACACACACACATGGAGTGTGTGGTGTTAGAAATTGTCTTTGGTGTTGTGTTGTGTTACATGTTATTTCCTTGTTGTTCCTCAATGTTTCAGCTGATTATCTGTTTGGGCTTGCTGATTGTTCAGCTTCTTTGTTTGTATTTAGGGACGCTTCACTTGCGGTCCTGCATGTTTCATGTCCAGAAGAAGCTGTTAGCTGGTTGTGTTTTCAGAGATTTCACAGAGGAAGGGAAGGGTTGCAGGGTGAATATCTGATTTGGCAGCAGAAGGCAGCAAGGCACTGCTGAGCTGGAATGCTCACAGGTTAAAGCAGGACACCTCCTGATGTCTTGTTTTGCCACCAGTTATCTGCACCATTTCTTGTTATCCAGCATTTCCTAGCAGTCTGGCAGTAAAGCCATTATGGGATGAGCTTTTCTGTTAGTCTGCTAGTACATAATCTTCTAATTAACAAAACGTACTTCATAGGAGTTACAGGGCTAGATCCCAACTGTTCTTAACCTGAGAGCTGATACCAAATTCTTCCTTGACATCAGGGAAAAAATATAGTGTAGGGAGTAGGCAGATTTTGAAACTTCCAATAAAAATGGTTTCAGGGACCGGTATTTATTACAACAGTGCTCTCCAGTTTCCAAGCTTGCCTGATTAGATGGGTTATTAGGAACAGCATTACCAACAGTAAAAAATCAGACACCTAGGGGGTCTGTCAGGTATGGGTGTGTAGATGCACACCTATTATCATACAGAAGGTGAATCAAATTGGAAAGTAAATCAGCAAAGCTGATATATTGTCTAAGGGGCTAGTTTGGAAGTCTGTGATCATACTACAGAACCAATCCTCAAGGATTCCTTAATTTTCAGACAAAAAGGGTTAAGTTAGCTCAGTGGAAGACCCCTCTAACCTGAACACAGGCTGCTGCTGGTCCTCAGGCTGGCTCAGAGCAAACCTCTGCTCCCCACACCTTCAGGAGGGGTCATACCAGGCCCTCAGCTTCTGCAGTACTGAGTGAAGAAACCACATTCTGTAGGGAAAAAAAGAGAGAAACTTTAGTCCTTTTCCATTCAGCATTTCCTCAAGGACCGATGTGGTTGGGCAATGCTTACACCAGTGTTGTGTGATTTTAGATGTATCGAGCTGTACAGGGAGATGTGGGGCAGGGTATTCTAGAGAGCATGACTGCCAGTGTGATTTTAACTGTCACCACTACATGGAGTGCTGCCCTGACTTCAGGAAAGTCTGCACAGTGGGTAAGTTCCCAAACACAGCCAGTTCCTCTCCTCAAAATTCCCCTCCCATCTCCCTACCACACCAGTGTCTCCTCTGAATGCTTAAATGTCTGTTGGTTTGCTGTGTCCTTGTTCCCTCTCATACATGTATTGTTGTTCCCCTCAAATATTCAGGATAACCTCTTGCAATCCAAAGAAAATTGTGTATTATTGCCAAGCAAAGAATTTTGCTTTTTATGAAAGCAGAACTCGGCAAGATTGGCAAAAACTGTTTGTTTTCTACTCCTTAGTGCATTTGTACTGTATGTGTCTGTCTCTTATACAAAGAAAAAAAGTGTTAAAAGCCAATTTAGGGTTTTGCAGAAAGAAATTCGGACATATTCCAACTCAAATTTAAGAAGTGTGGATGCTGTGGGGTTTAATCCAAAGCCAGGGTGTCCTTCCATGGACAAAAATTGACTCTGGATCAGAACCATGTCCAGAGTCTGCTGGAAAAGGTGTTTGGACGAGTATTAATTTATGCTTTATTTATAGGCAAAACTTCACAATGTAAATAAAAAGAGATTATTGCTTTAATGAGCATTAAAAGCATTTTCTTAGGAATCGCCAATGTCAGAAATGTCAGCGATTTGGGTAACAGTAGTTTGTTATACTACACTGTGGTTCCAGTAGGGTTACAGGAGTAACAAATACTTCTCAGAACCAGCTACACCACTGAGTGTTGTTCAAAATGCAGACTTAGCACTCCCTAAAATTCCAGTTCTGCTGCCCTGACGCACACTGGGGACACTTTGCCTTTCAGTCTTCCCCATCCTCATTTTGCTTTGTGGGGGGACATCAGCATTTCTCAGAGCTGAAGATGCAGAGTGTGGCATTTTAATATGGAGGCTATTTATTCATTGTGGGTCAGATTCAAAAGGTATTCTGGCTTCTGCACAACATTTAACAAAAGTTTAAGGCTAGAGGAAGTCTTCCCTGTTCTACTCTAAATCAGTGAGTCCAGGCAAGCACAGAAGGTGCCATCCTGAAAGGATGCAGGCAGGCATGTCTAAGGACTGTTGTCCAGCTAGTGTGGAATCAACACTGACTAAATGACAGAAATGCCAGACATTATTTATGAATAAAAATTTCCCTAAGATAATAAAAATAACTCTCACCTGTGCATGTGGGATGGATCCATTGCCATCAATGCTGATTCCACAACTGCACTAATCCAAAGATGTTCAGAATTTGCCTATACAGCAATCCTAATTTTTCTTGATACTGATTTAATTGTATAACATGATTTTATGCCTTGTGTGCCACAGAGGCAATGACTTCAATAGAGACCTACATAGAGAAAGTTCTTTTTCTGAAGTCTAATAGCTGTGCACACTCTTTCTAACACAACATGGTCATTATTTGATATGAAATGGCGGTTTGGTCAGTGAAGTTTCAGAAGTTAACCAAACATGAAATATTAAAATCATGTGGTTATTAATCATGTCAAAACATGGTATATAGTCCTTTAGTACTAATAATTTAAGAACTGTACTAGATAGTTCCAAACTGGTCTCTTGAGGTAACTTGGATAACCTGTTCACACAATTAGGTTGCAGCATTTGCCTGGACACACCAGGTACACTCGGCTGTGACCTAATTAAGTGAATTATTTTTCAGAAATTATTTGGTAGACACATCATTCTTGTTGCAAAGGGATACCCTGGTGAACACTTTCCTGCAAACCCAGCCCAGAATCTCAAGATCACTCCTGAGATCACTGCTCTGTGGCTGGGGAAGCAGAAGCCTCCTACGGTGGGACCTGGCTAAAGTGAACGCGGCAGTCAGGTTTTATCGCGCTGTCAATCCAATGTCACTGCCATGGCGCAGTGCCCTTCTGGTGGCACTGCCTGATCCAAACCCCACATCACAGACAAAGCCTGGATCAGAGCAGGATAAGCGCCTGATTTTACGGAGCTGCTCTTGGCACAGCTCGAGCCAATGACTTCACTGTAGAGAGGTCCCAGCGTTGCAGGTGAGCTGGCCCAAAGCCTGACTGTGCTCTGTGTCCCTGCAGCCGCCTCCTGCGAGGGACGCTGCTTCGAAGCCTTCGAGAGGGGCAGGGAGTGTGACTGCGACGCTGACTGCGAGCGCTACGGAAAATGCTGCCCAGACTACGCCAAGCACTGTAAAGAGGGTAAGGCATTTCTCCAACTGCTTCTCAAAGACATGTTTAAGCACAGGTGCTTTATCATAAACAAAACTCTGTGGGCTTTGGTGACAACTGAAAAACAGAAAACAGAACAAAACAAACAAAACCAAATGAAAGAAAATAGAACAAAAATAACAAAACCTAATTTCACAAATTGGCCAGCTTCTCAAGCATGAACACTTTACAGAAACATCCAGGTAGATGTCCTGGAAGTCATCACCAAGATGTGAATTCTGAGGTTAAAGTTGTATTTTACATTAGGCTCTTTTGGCACTAGCCATGCTCTGTCAGAGACCTTACTCAGAATACCATGTGTAAAGATAAGGTCTGCACCTCAATAATAGAATTCAGCGAGAGAAGCTGGGGAATCAGAACAGATTTGTTTGGAAAAGATCTTTTGAGACCATTGTATCCAACCATTCCCCCAGCACTTCCAAGGCCACCCCTAAAACATGTCCCCAAAGTGCCACATTCACAGAGCTTTTAAATGCCTCCAGGGATGGGGACTCCACCCCTGCCCTGGGCAGCCTGGTAACCTAAACCTCCCCTAGAACTCCTAGGGGTCATTTCCTCTTGTCCTATCCCATGTTCCTGGGAGCAGAGCCCAACCCCCCCCAGCTGTCCCCTCCTGTCAGGGAGTTGTGCAGAGCCACAAGGGCCCCCTGAGCCTCCTTTGCTCCAGGCTGAGCCCCTTTCCCAGCTCCCTCAGCCCCTCCTGATGCTCCAGACCCTTCCCCAGCCCCGTTCCCTTCCCTGGACACGCTCCAGCCCCTCAAGGTCTCTCTGGCCACAAGGGCCAGAACTGGACACAGCACTCGAGGTCCCTCAGCAGTGCCAGCACAGGGCACAGCCACTGCCCTGGGCCTGTGCCCACACCAGGGCTGGCACAGCCCAAGGGCCATTGGCCCTTGGTCCATCTGGGCACACCTGGCTCACATGTAGCACCAGCACCCCCAGGGCCTTTTCCACTAGGCAGATGAATAAACGAATTGCAGTAAAATGTTTAGTTCATCTTATAAAAACAAGGTGGAAGGTTCAACCCCCTTAAAATCCCCACCCATCCAAAAGTGGGGAATGGCTACTCTATGCCTTGGGATTGTACTACCTGGAGCTCCAGACCACTTGCTTGAGGCCACCACAGTCACTGGCAGCATACTAGAGATGCACATCCTGCCTTCTCCCCATGTCAAATCCAACGTGGGAAGAGCAGCCCAACACAGAAACCCATCCTGCAGGGTAGGAAGGAGGAACTGCATGTCACATGTTCACAGTGTAGCAAGAAAAAATTTAAGAAAACACACATTTTACCTTTAGGCTGCAAGTTCAGTCCAGGGCAGAATCAGTCACTTCTTTTGTTCTGTCCTTTTCTGCAGAGCCTGGTGGGGTTTCAGCTGAGCACAAAGGCACAGATCTGGAGGTGCAGTCCCGCCCTCATGTAGCTTTAAGGACACCAGCAAATGAACTCTAAAAAACAACAACAGGATATGTTTAATTCCATTATGTCCTTAAACTTTCTGGTACCTACAGACCTAAATTAATTTCTGTCAACACACTTGACAAGTGTGGTTTGGCACGAGGTCGTTGCATCCACAGAGCAGCCCACCCCCAAGGCAGCCAATTCCAAAAGCCTGCAGTGCAACACACAACAAGTCAAAATTATCATTTGGTTCTCTTCACCCAAGTGGTCCCCAAGTGCTGGGATAGTGGCTTGGCTTTGCCACACAATTGCACAGTAATTTAGGCTGAAATAGAGTCTTTATCCAGCAGACAGACTCTACGTCTTTTGACTGAATGTCTAGAGAATTGTCTTGGAAGCATATTGAGGTGAATTTGCTGCTTATGAGGCTGCTTAATATTTCTCTCTTTCTGCTCAGTTTATCACACCCAAACACTCACAAAACACTGTTAAACCATTTCACTTCTTCAGTTAAAATAGAATGAAGAATTAATCAACTGTTTCTAATCTTAAATAATTTCTTCTGTGTTGTGCTAAACTTTGCTATCATTTTTTGTCAAAAAATCCAGCAGAAATCCCCTAAACCACTGTACTTAGTATTTTACTATTTATGTTATGTGTGAATAACTGAGAAACCTGTTAAACCTCCTGGAATAAATCTGCTGTTTTAGCATCCTCTGAACATTTTTTCCTGTACAGTAAAGGCAAGTGTTCGATGCATATCCAGAGCTCACTGTTAACTTCCCTGTTCTCCAGAAGCGCTTTAATCCCTGAATACATGTACACACATAAACAAAATGCTCCCCTCCCCAACAACTGGCTTTCAAAAGAGTCATTCAGCTTCAACTACAATTTCTCTCTCTTCCTCAATAAATGTTTCAGGATATAGTGCAATACCCAATCTTCCTTACTTTGAGCACTAGCTCACTGTGAAAGTAAATCTTTTGACATCAATGGTCATCCCTTGGAGACAAAAATCCATTCCTTTTGTAAAAAGCTGATTACACACACCTCTGGTAGTTACCAGCTCCCTTGGCTGGATCAAAATAATTTGGCCAGTTCCCTGAGCTCCACCATATTTCCTTCACAACTAACAAGTTCCTTCTACAAGGCTATGCCAGTAGCTAATTTCCAATTATACAATTTGGCCAACAATTAATTACCAAATATTATCTGGCTCTTACTGGATACAACTGAATTTCCATTCACTCTTCAGAGCTGAAAAATCTGAACAAAACCTCCTATTTCTCCTGAAACTCAGCCTGCTAGAAGTTAGCTTAATACCCATGTTGTTTTCTTGGTCCACAACTGCTTTGTAGCTCCTGTCTCCTTCAAGAAAACCATTTCTTTTAAAATATCTCTCCAAAACAATCATTTATGTAGAATTATCACATCTGAAGAGCTGCAAGGAGATTATCAAAGTAAATTCTTGGCTAATGTGACAGCTCTCCTATCTACACTAGAGTTAGTTATGTGTAGTGAAAGTCAAGTGGTAAAAAGTCATCTGTAGTGAAAAAAAAATAAGGCTAATTTTCAGAACATAGAGCTCTGCTCAGAATTAATTTCTTTTCCCACCTCAAAGTTGCCATTAGCTAATAATGCCTCACCTCAAACTTCTGGGAAAAATATTGCTCCCATCTGTGATGAAACACTTAAGGATCAAAAGGGCATTTTTGCTCTTTTTCACACAAATAATTGTGTAAAGAATCCTATAAATGAAAAGAAACTTAGTTTTGAGTGGAAGAGGGTCACTGAAATGTTGTGATCACTCTTATACAGTTGACACCAAGCACTTATAAAGATAAAATAATCTGTTAATGGGAGCACTTCTCTCTTTCAGCACACACAGAAAAGCCAACCCCAGAGACTCCTCCAGACAACAAATCAACATCTAAAAGGTCCTCCACAGATGAGGAAGAGTCACCAGAGGAAGCTGTGGAAGGTAGGCAAGTATATGGATGCACCAGGATGGGTGTTACCTGAAGGAAAATTAAAGACCATTTTCCTGCTCTGGAAATAGAAAGCTGATCCTAGACATTACCAGACAGTTAGCAAGCTTGGAAGCACTTGGTTTATAAACTGATTACCTCACCAAGCCCTCAGGACTTTGGAGAGTTCACTCAGCACAGACGGTGCAGAGAGGTGATGTCTCCTGTGTCTCTGTTGGATCGTCACACACATCCTCCAAACACAGGGTACAGACCATTGTCAGTCTTGGACAGCATCCATGGCTGGAACAGGAAGGGTGGGACAGTGGTGAACTGGCAGCACAGGAAAACATCCTAGCAGGTTTCTTTAGCTTCAATCAAGCCAGCCTTATGCTGCTTCAGAGAACACATTTATTTATTTATTCTGACTGGAAAATATGCTGCTTTCCTGTGTTCTTTGGTAATGCGCTCCAGTGTTTGAAGTGATAACTCAGGAGAGCAGTTTGAACTTGAAGCACAACTGAAAAGACACTAGAAGTCAGTCAATATTTTAATCCTCCCACCCTCTTCTTATTTTTTGTTTTAGATTTGGAGTACTTATTTTCTGCTGTTCCAATTTCCTGTTACAAAAAAAAAAACCAACAAAACAAAAAAAACCAAAACAAAACCCCAAAACAAAACAAAAACCAACTAAAGAACCCCCCCAAAATCCTAAAAACCTTATAGTGGGTTAAATGAAACAAAATTAAAGAAAACTCAAATAACCATTAATAGGATCCCAGCTGGCTTATGGTATTTCAGATACATGTGATGGGAGTGAAACCTATTTTGCAATGTTCTGCTCATACTAAACACACAACATTTGTGAATGCAGAACTAATCTGCAAAATCTCAGAGAGAGAATACTTAGGGAGAGATTGAAATGCAGAAAAATTTACTCTTCTTCTTGCTGAATAACAATTTGACTGATATCAATGTAACTATAAATACAAGAGAGTCTTAAATCCATACATCACAATGAGGAAAACAACCCAAGGAACAAAGATACAGCAGGACATGCAGTCAGGGCTCTGTGTTCAGGAATGATTTTCATCCTGCTTCCCTACCTCTCTCCACTGATTCCAGGTTGTTGGTGCAGACTGAGTTATAATGTAGGGCAGTGGAATAAATCAAAATAACAGACTGAGAAGGGAACTGTTCTGTTAGAAGGACTATTTTTCAAAGTGGCTTCCTTTCCATGAAAGCAGCAGGAAACCCCTGGCAGCTCCACCAACAGGCACCAAACTAAACCCTGAACTTGGGCCAGCACCAGGTTGGCCAAAAGGGACCACCTAAAACTGAGCTGAGCTGCTGCAAAGTTCCATGCAGACAAAAGGAACTCCCATTTCACCGGGTCCAGGTTAGTTTGGCTGTTAAAAAAGGACTCGCTATTCCAAAGGAAGCACCTGTAGCTAAAGGGTGTAACACAATTATGGGCGATACCTACCTTCATGGTAACTCCAATGGCTGAACCACATTTGTATTTGTTCTGTAGATCCTGAAATCCAAGTGACCACTCCTGCCCCAACCACAGAACCTGCAGAGACAACCCCTGAGGCCACAGAGGAACCAGCGACCGAAGCCGAGCCTCCCACTCCAGATACAGCAGAAGATGTGACCCCTGACGCCACAGAGGAGCCACCGACTGAAATGGACCCAACCGACCTCCCCCCAACGCAAGACCCAACCCCTGATGCCACCGAGGCGGCAGCAACCGACAGCGAGGCTCCCACCAGCCCCACGCCTGAGGAGACAACCCCAGAGGAGCCAACAACACCACCACCAGAGGAGACAACCCCAGAAGAACCGACAACACCCCCACCAGAGGAGACAACCCCAGAAGAACCGACAACACCCCCACCAGAGGAGACAACCCCAGAAGAACCGACAACTCCAGCACCAGAGGAGACAACTCCAGAGGAACCGACAACACCAGCACCAGAGGAGACAACCCCAGAGGAGCCGACAACACCAGCACCAGAGGAGACAACCCCAGAGGAACCGACAACACCAGCACCAGAGGAGACAACCCCAGAGGAACCGACAACTCCAGCACCAGAGGAGACGACCCCAGAGGAACCAACAACACCAGCACCAGAGGAGACGACCCCAGAGGAACCAACAACACCAGCACCAGAGGAGACAACTCCAGAAGAACCAACAACCCCCACACCAGAGGAGACAACCCCAGAGGAACCAACAACACCAGCACCAGAGGAGACAACCCCAGAAGAACCGACAACCCCCACACCAGAGGAGACAACCCCAGAGGAACCGACAACACCAGCACCAGAGGAGACAACCCCAGAAGAACCGACAACACCAGCACCAGAGGAGACAACTCCAGAGGAACCGACAACACCAGCACCAGAGGAGTCAACCCCAGAAGAACCAACAACACCAGCACCAGAGGAGACAACCCCAGAAGAACCAACAACACCCCCACCAGAGGAGACAACCCCAGAAGAACCAACAACACCAGCACCAGAGGAGACAACTCCAGAGGAACCAACAACACCAGCACCAGAGGAGACAACTCCAGAAGAACCGACAACCCCCACACCAGAGGAGACAACCCCAGAGGAGCCGACAACACCAGCACCAGACGAGACAACCCCAGAGGAGCCGACAACACCAGCACCAGAGGAGACAACCCCAGAAGAACCAACAACACCAACACCAGAGGAGACAACCCCAGAAGAACCGACAACACCAGCACCAGAGGAGACAACTCCAGAAGAACCGACAACCCCCACACCAGAGGAGACAACCCCAGAGGAGCCGACAACACCAGCACCAGAGGAGACAACCCCAGAGGAGCCGACAACTCCAGCACCAGAGGAGACAACCCCAGAGGAACCGACAACTCCAGCACCAGAGGAGACAACCCCAGAGGAACCGACAACTCCAGCACCAGAGGAGACAACCCCAGAGGAGCCGACAACTCCAGCACCAGAGGAGACAACCCCAGAGGAGCCGACAACTCCAGCACCAGAGGAGACAACCCCAGAGGAGCCGACAACTCCAGCACCAGAGGAGACCACCCCAGAGGAGCCGACAACTCCAGCACCAGAGGAGACAACCCCAGAGGAGCCGACAACACCAGCACCAGAGGAGACAACCCCAGAAGAACCGACAACACCAGCACCAGAGGAGACAACTCCAGAAGAACCAACAACACCAGCACCAGAGGAGACAACTCCAGAGGAGCCGACAACTCCAGCACCAGAGGAGACAACTCCAGAGGAACCAACAACACCAGCACCAGAGGAGACAACCCCAGAGGAACCAACAACACCAGCACCAGAGGAGACAACCCCAGAAGAACCAACAACACCAGCACCAGAGGAGACAACTCCAGAGGAACCAACAACACCAGCACCAGAGGAGACAACCCCAGAAGAACCAACAACACCCCCACCAGAGGAGACAACCCCAGAAGAACCAACAACACCAGCACCAGAGGAGACAACTCCAGAGGAACCAACAACACCAGCACCAGAGGAGACAACCCCAGAAGAACCAACAACACCCCCACCAGAGGAGACAACCCCAGAAGAACCAACAACACCAGCACCAGAGGAGACAACCCCAGAGGAGCCAACAACACCAGCACCAGAGGAGACAACCCCAGAGGAACCAACCACACCACCACCAGAGGAGACAACCCCAGAGGAACCAGCAACCCCCACACCAGAGGAGACAACCCCAGAGGAGCCGACAACACCAGCACCAGAGGAGACAACCCCAGAGGAACCAACAACACCAGCACCAGAGGAGACAACCCCAGAGGAGCCAACAACACCACCACCAGAGGAGCCGACAACCCCCCCACCAGAGGAGACAACCCCAGAGGGGCCGACAACACCAGCACCAGAGGAGACGACCCCAGAGGAGCCGACAACACCAGCACCAGAGGAGACGACCCCAGAGGAGCCGACAACACCAGCACCAGAGGAGACGACCCCAGAGGAGCCGACAACACCAGCACCAGAGGAGACGACCCCAGAGGAGCCGACAACACCAGCACCAGAGGAGACGACCCCAGAGGAGCCGACAACACCAGCACCAGAGGAGACGACCCCAGAGGAGCCGACAACACCAGCACCAGAGGAGACAACCCCAGAGGAGCCAACAACACCAGCACCAGAGGAGACGACCCCAGAGGAGCCAACAACACCAGCACCAGAGGAGCCAACAACGCCAGCACCAGAAGAGACAACCCCAGAAGAACCAACCACACCAACACCTGATGAGACAACCCCCCCACCAGAGGAGCCCACAACACCACCACCAGAGGAGCCCACCACCCCCAAACCAGAGGAGACCACCCCAGAGGAGCCAACAACACCAACACCAGAGGAGCCCACCACCCCCAAACCAGAGGAGACAACCCCAGAGGAGCCCACAACCCCAGAGGAACCCACAACTCCTAAACCAGAAGAGTCAACCCCAGAAGAACCAACAACTCCTAAAGCAGAGGAGCCCACAACTCCTAAAGCAGAAGAGACCACCCCAGAGGAGCCCACAACTCCTAAAGCAGAAGAGACCACCCCAGAGGAGCCCACAACTCCTAAAGCAGAGGAGCCCACAACTCCTAAAGCAGAAGAGACCACCCCAGAGGAGCCCACAACTCCTAAAGCAGAAGAGACCACCCCAGGGGAGGCCACAACTCCTAAAGCAGAAGAGACCACCCCAGAGGAGCCCACAACTCCTAAACCAGAGGAGCCCACAACTCCTAAAGCAGAAGAGACCACCCCAGAGGAGCCCACAACTCCTAAAGCAGAGGAGACCACCCCAGAGGAGCCCACAACTCCTAAACCAGAAGAGACCACCCCAGAGGAGCCCACAACCCCAGAGGAGCCCACAACTCCTAAACCAGAAGAGTCAACCCCAGAAGAACCAACAACTCCTAAAGCAGAGGAGCCCACAACTCCTAAAGCAGAAGAGACCACCCCAGAGGAGCCCACAACTCCTAAAGCAGAAGAGACCACCCCAGAGGAGCCCACAACTCCTAAAGCAGAAGAGACCACCCCAGAGGAGCCCACAACGCCTAAAGCAGAGGAGACAACCCCAGAGGAGCCCACAACTCCTAAAGCAGAAGAGCCAACTCCTAAACCAGTAGAAACAACCCCAGGGGAGGCGACAACTCCCAAACCAGAGGAGACAACTCCAGAGGGGCCAACAACTCCTAAACCAGAAAAGACAACCCCAGAGGAGCCAACCACCTTGGCACACTCTCCCACCACCCCCAAACCTGAAGAAACGACCCCAGAGGAGCCAACTACCCCCATAACAGAGGAGACAACCTCAGAGGAGCCAACAATGGCAGACTCTCCTACTACCCCAAAACCTGAAGAAACAACCCCAGAAGAGCCAACCACCAAGGCAGACACTCCCACCACCCCTGAAGCAGAGGATGCTGACTCCCCAACCACCCCTGCAGCCCCCGAGGCCAGTAAAGCCACAGCTTCTCCGAGTAGTGCTGCACCCACAACAGCTGGGAAGGATTCCCCCACAACTGGGGCAGGGACAATGCTTTCAGATACCACAATGGAGATCAAGGAGACAACAACACCAAAGAAAGACAGAACTACTCTTCTTAAAGACATTTTCACAGCTGCAACTGGGAAAGACACAGTTACTGTAGCTATGGTGACAACAGCTAAACCAGGTGATTCTCCTAAAGGTATGGATGATGTTCCAAACGCAGCTCCTATGGCCAAGGAACCTGTCACTGCAGCAGCTGAATCAGAAACAACTTCTACAGACACCAAGACTGCAACAACAGCAGCCACAGCTCCCTTGCCCAGTCACACTGTGCTGGTAACAACCATCGAGGAAGATTCAACTCCTCAGCCCAGTGAGGCTGTAACACCAAAAGAAAAAGAGACAACTACTGACACTGAGCAGGCTGGGCCAGCAGCAGACAAAGAGAGCCCAGGTGCTGCTTGTGTTATTGTGGAGATGACAACAGCCGGTAAAAAAGAGGAAACAACCACTCAAGAAATGGGCACCACACCTGGAAAAGAAATGGAAGATGTCACTGAAAAGGCCCCTGGTACTGCCAAAGAAGAGGTAACTACAGTTACCAAAGAAACCACAACAAGGGATAAAAAGGACACAATAGAAGAAATGTATCTTGTGTCTAATGGGACATCCAAGCCAACAATACATTTCCAGGAGGTCACTGAGGCCTTAGAAGAACCTCATCCAACTGAAGCTGAAACTCTGCCAGGAAAAGAAGAGCCCGAGATAAACAAGCCTTTAATACAAGTTGGGGACCTGCCAATGTTCCCTGGAGAAACACCAGGTAAGTGCATTCCAGCAGGTACAAAAGCATCAGCAGCTGTGGAATTAATTAAATCCTCCAGGTACTTTAGAACACGATCTACAATAATTGGTTTCAGTAATTGGTCCTACTGAAAATTGTTTGCTATAAGTTTCTCCTCCTCCTGCTTGCTATTGTAGAAGATGCAAACAGACAAAAAGTCAAGGAAAAAGATGACAAATTTCTAAATCCCATGAAAAAATTGCTAGAAGTCAGGCTGCATACCCACCCTCCCTCATGGTACCTAACCTGGTATTTTGTAGCCACCAACTAAAAATATCATATAAAAGAGACAAGAAGTCTCTTGCCTTGCTTTCTGCCACAGCCTTTTTCATGCCTTCTCTTTATTTTAATCAGACATAGCCTGCAGGTTCTTGAGCAATTTTTGAATCAGATACTGAAAGATGTTTTGGGGGAAAAAACTAGGGGTTTAGGTGCAAAATACTTGAATTTCAGTCTAAAAGAGATTCATCCTTCCTTTATATTTAACTGCATATATATATATATATTTAACTGAAAGGAAGCATAAATGCTTTTTTTTTAATAACAAGAGGGAAGAGAAGCTGCTAAAGTAGCTTAAAGGAACAATAAAATCCTAAAGCATGTAGCACATAAGGTGTTTGTAGGCATTTGCCTGAATTATAGGTACTTAGGTGGCAACAAGCAAGGACACCCACACCTGGTCACTCGGCACTGCCGGGGCCATAGCACCAGAGCCGACCTTCCTGAGAACACATCCCCAATGAGGAATTAATCCCTGGCCCACCGCCGGGGCCGAGGGGAAAGCTAAGGCGGTTCTTGTGGAACCTTAAACAAACCCACCTGGCTGTGTTTTGCAGGGAGGAACGACGAGAAGGACCTGTGCAGCGGCAAGCCAGCGGACGGCATGGTGGCCCTGCCCAATGGCACCCTGGCCGTCTTCCGAGGTGAGGCTGCTCCGAACATCCTCCACCTGCCTCGGCGTGGCCCCGCTCCTCCTTCACCTTCACCGGCCCCGGCTCTGGCTCTGGCTCCGGCCCTCCTCCTTCCCCCGCACAGCGCCAGAGCTCCTTCCTCACCTGCCCCAGCCTTCTTTCTCCTCCTCTCTCACCTTTCCCCAACCCAATCCTTCACCTTCACCATCACTTCCTCCTCTTCCTCCTTCACCTGCCCCGTCGCTCTTCCTCCTCCCTCACTCGCCCCGGTGCCACTCACCCCTCACGAAACTCTCCCGAGCCGAGTCCGTCCCCTCAGACCCCTCATGGGGCCGGCTCAGCCTCGTCCCCCGGGGGCAGGATGGCGCTGTCCCTCGCTGTCCCCGACGCCCCTCACGCCTGTCCCCCTCTCCAGGCCACTATTATTGGCTGCTAAACGGCCGGAGTCCACCGACCACAAACCCCCGCCGGATCACCGACGGCTGGGGCATCCCCTCGCCCATCGACTCCGTCTTCTCCAGGTGCAACTGCGACGGAAAAACCTTCTTCGTCAAGGTGGGAGTGGTCCCGGCCGGCACGATGGGGCGAGGCTGATGAGGAGCAGCTGGGGAGGCTCAGCTGGGGGAAAAGGAGGTTCAGGGGAACCTTCTGGCTCTGCTCAACTCCCAGACAGGAGGGGACAGCCGAGAGAAGTCGGGCTTTACTCCCAGGGATGAGAGGATGAGAGAAAAGGGCCTTAGGTTGCACCAGGGGAGGTTCAGATTGAATACTGGGGAAAAAGATTGCCTAAAATTATTTCTAGTATGTTTCCCAACCTGAAAAAAAAATGCTAATGAAATATCCATGCCTCATTAAAGCTGTTATGCAGTTACTTCCCTATAAATCACTCAGTCCTGGAATTCAAGCTGCTCGTATATCTATGAAAATTTAAGAGATTTAGAAAGGAAACCCCTTTATTCAGTAACCCTCCCCCCCTTAAAAATTAACTTCTAAAATACTCTAGCCCTACTCAAAGGTTAAAAGGCTGCAGGAGGTACTTAATGAAGTTGTAGTAGTTTTTTTCCCATTTGTCTGCATGTAGGAGTGATTCCAGTCAGATTTACAATGTAGCTATTAAAGTACTAGTAGTGCTTGTTTATGGATTATTCTTCATGTTTGTTTTGCAGTTGAAATAACCAGGAATTAACTTCCTCTAAAGCTCTTTTTTTTTTTCCTTAAATGCTCAGGGTCCCCTGTACTGGCGCTTCACTAATGGCGTTATGGATAATGGCTATCCCAAACCTCTCGCAACTGGATTTGCAGGGCTAAGTGGGAGAATAGTAGCAACCCTCCCTGTGGCAAGATACAACACCAGACCAGAATCTGTTTATTTTATCAAAAGAGGTATGTCTTGTATTCCTGAAGTTCAGGGAACATCAAAAGGTGCTTGAATTGCCTTGATCAGGCATAAAATACTGTTTCTCTTGACCCAAGACCTATTTCTTTCAAACACAGAAACTCAAATGATGCCAGTGTTCCAGGTGCTCAAAAATAGCCTGAAGCTTAAAAAACTTTGTACTAGAACTTGGAGGTCTTTCAGTGCATTTTAAACCAGGTCTGTAAGGGTGAGAATCCAGGAATCCAGCACTGGAGTGGCTGAACATTGCAATAAGTTTTATCTGGTGGTAAAGCTATTTTAGTCTCAAGTTAAGTAGAGAAGGCAAGGCTTTAATCTTGCTAGTTCATAACTATGTGTGGAAATTTCCATCTCCATTTCTGATTTCCTATTTTAAAGTAATTTCCTTATCTTACATGAATGGTGTGTGGGCTGTACAGTTACTACAAGAATGTTGTTATTGATTTCTTTTGTGTGATAGGAATATAATGACATTTTCATACCTAATCAAGTTCGGTGTTTTTTGGGGGGATTTTATTTTTTTAAAACTAACAAAACAAACGTGTGTTGTAGATGGGAACATGCAGCAGTATGTGTACAGACAAGAGCCAGCCAAGAAGTGTCAAAGAAGAGCCCAGGTGACCATCAGATACCCAGCCTTTGTCCCCAGAGTTGTCATCCGGCGGCGCTTCCAGCGCGCTGTGCGAATGCCGACCGTCATCCGCACCGTCAGGATCAACCCCCACCCTTCTGGTAAGGGGACATTAAGGCTCTCTTACACAGGTGCTTTCACCTCTGACACAACATTGTGCTTGGGAGGTTTTAATGGCTGTAGGGGACACAGCTCCTCACGGAGGGTTCCTTTTGCTTGCAGGAGTTCTGCGCAAGGAAGTCCAAATGACAACGTACTGGAGAGGGCTGCCCAAGGTTGTCCACTCAACTCTCTCCATACCCAACCAGAACAAGCCTGATGGCTACGACTACTATGCCTTCTCTTACAGTAAGTAAAACTAAAGCACATCACTATAGACCTCAAAAGGGGGTGGGGAAGAAGCTCCTGTTATCACTTGTAGTACTACTTTCAGCACTGCTAAAAAGTCCCGAGAATTAAAATGCTGCCCATAATCAAGAGATGTTTCTATTAAGAATCAGGACAAGGTGCAGCAATGAAATACAGAGGTTCAAAGCAGCCAGTTGGGGAATGCATTGCCAGGGAGTTCAGCCTTGTAAAGGGACAAACCTTAAATGAAGGATTATGTTAATGATAGACTGAAGTCTTTGGATCACAACACAGCAAGTTTTTCAATGGCTTCTAGGGAACTTTGTTTCTGATAAAACACAAAAAGGAGGGAGATAAACCACTTGACTTAGCTCAAAAAAATTATTTATGATCCTAGATTAGGTAGACTCATTCCCCCAGCCAGGATCCCATTTAAGCATTCCTCAGTTTTCAAAAAACTAAATAGCTCTATGAACAAGCCATACCCAAATACAGGCTATTAAAGTCCCTGTCAGTAAGATCCAATTCCTCATCTTGGAGGAATCAGCCTCACAGGCTCATTCACACTCAGGGACCATGGACTTCCCACTTCTGTGGTGAGTGCAGGATTGTTGTGGATGTAGTTAGTTTGATTTCCAAATTCTTAAGACTATTTCTGTGTTCTAGCAACACAAGAACGTTCTTCCCTGCTCCTGGGACAGATTTAATTATTAGCAATGCCATAAAACTTACTACAACCAAGGACACCTGAAAAATAAAGCTGAGGACAGAAATTTATTGTTGGAGCCTCTCAGCTCCCTATATGCACATGGAACAGTAAATCTGCTATCCAGGCCTAAGTGACATTAAAATGCAGGCTTAAATTTGTGAATTTCTCTCATGAATGAAATGCAGTTTCTGGAATTTAATCCTGACCTCTCTTCCTTTCAGATCGGTACTACAGTTTGGATATTGGCAAAAGAATAGCACGGCCTGTTACTGCTCTTACAGGAAAGACTGTAACCAAAGACTGGTACAACTGTCCCAGCAAGTGATGAACAGCAGAGGAGTTTAAAACAAGATGCCATTTGGATGTCAATGTTTTTTCTAATTTTATTAATAAAAGACATTGAAATATGTGCACACAACTCTAAGTATTAAAATGCTGCTTCAAGCTCTGGCTTCATTACACTAAGCAATCACAGGCAAACTGGCATTTTGTATACACAGCTGGAAGTCCTTTACATTTCATTTAACTAATGTTTCCTCTGTTCAGGCCTCCTCTGCCTCCCATGGCATGAGTTACACCTGTGCAGGGAAAGAAAACAAGTGCATTAGTATAAACCCTTTTCATCAACCATTGCACAGGTGATACTTCATCATTCCCTAAGGAATTGTCAGGGCAGTGGAGTGGTTCCTTTCTGATACAGTTCAAGTTTCCCCTTTCTCCCCCTCAGCCTGGTGACATGTGTACATGTCACCTGTGTCATGCAAAAGGCTGGGGGTGACTTGTGATCCTGAGCCAAAGCAATGAGCAGAGGATTCTTACCTCATCTGAAATCACTTAGTCCCTCCTTCTTGTTATTAAAAAAAATGGTGACAGATGGAAGAAAATCTATCCTAGTCCCACCTCATTTTTTTCCCCTTAAAATACCAGTTAATCTATATTTCAATGCTAATATTGAGTTCTCTACAATGTTAAAATAATGCAAAACAAAACAAAATCCAAAGGTTTTTTTTTAAGTACAGAAGTTGCAAAAATATTTTCTTGCCATGGTTTAACTCCATTACATTGGAAAACCTGTAATACTTCCAATAAAGCTTTTTTCAATGAGTACACATTGATATAACTGGAATCCTTAATGTACCAAATGGAAGCTCCTCTAATGCTAAAACCAGAATTTTCTAAACTGCTGTCCTAACACACTTGTGGAACCTTCCTTTAAAACTTTGAAGATCTAATGCCCTTTACATTCTCTCTACTGATAAGAGCCAGGTGCTATTGCAGAAGGAAGTTTGCCTGTCTGAAACCCGCTCAGCCTAACACACTAAACCCCAACCAGAGCTCAGGGTCACACACCAAACTAGAGGGCAGGGCTGCTGTGTCACTCACTCACTCCCTGGCTGGAGCAGCCAGGAGCACTTACCCCTCTGCCTGTTGAACTGCCGGCCACGCACGCCCGTCCTCAGCGTCGGGGGCTGCAGCCGCACACGGCGCAGGGACTTGGGCTGAGTGCTGCTCGTGTCTGTGGGGAGAGGCAGTGCAGAAAGAAAGGGTGGCTGTGCCTGCCAGCTTCTCATCTTTACATCTTTTGATACGGGTTATGCTTTCTTTACTTTAGAATGATGGAGGTGCCTCCTTATTTCATTGACCTCTAATATAAATAAAAGCTTCAAAACAAATAAGTTGCACTTCTCTTGTTCTCTATACAAGGGGTTAATTGATAACTCAGTAGAGATTAACTTATTGTTGTTTCACAATTTAATTAAAAATATTTTAAAGCTGACATCAAATATGCTAGTGGATAAACCACCAAAGTATCAGTAACATTTGCTCCTTGAAGTGTTATTCTTTTTTTGGCCTACTCCAGTTACTGCAGTCAAAGGAAAGATGATTTACCAAAGAATCTATAAGCATCAAAATATGATCTTGCTCTTACAGAATCTGGGGAGACCTTAGAGCCCCTTCCAGTGACTAAAGGGGCTCCAGGAGAGCTGGAGAGGACTTGGGACAATGGCCTGTAAGGACAGGACAAGAGGGAATGGCTTCCCACTGCCAGAGGGCAGGGTTAGATGGGCTATTGGGAAAGAATTGTTCTCTCTGACAGTGGTAAGGCCCTGGCACAGGGCGCCCAGAGAAGCTGTGGCTGCCCCTGGAAGTGCCCAAGGCCAGGCTGGAACCCAGGTGTCCCTGCCCATGGCAGGGGTGGCACTGCATTGGCTTTAAGATCCCTTCCACCCCAAACTATTCTATGAGTCTGATTCTAAGAGTTTTATCTTATTTTGTATATCCTGGCTACCAGCCACGATGCTGGACAAAGGAATTCCCACTCATAATGAAAAGGTATGAACTATTATTGTGATTATCCTGTACCTGCAGATGAACTTGAAGGAGGATCCTGACTAGTTGAAGGAAGATCTGACTCATCAGATGCCTGAACAGATTCTTCTTCTTGCTGGCTATCGATTTCTAGACCTGCTTCTGAAGTAATGCTAGAAGGGAGGGAGGGGGAGGAGAACCATGTTAGTGTATTTGCATAGTTTCAAAAAGGTCCAGAAAAAAAAAGACTGTCTTGGAACACAAAGATCTAATGAAAATCAAAAGTAAAATATAGCATAAAATGATAAACTGTCCCCTTTTAGATCTTTACTTCACCATACTACAAAATATAGCAATTATTATAAATATTAAAAATTGCACTTGTAAAGCAAATGACAAAATTATTTGTCTTCAAAATTCACTAAGAACTGCTTATTTCAGCCCTGTGCTTCATCTTTTGTACATGCACTGTATTAACTAGGTGAATTAATCATGTATGTGTGCTTTGCACAAGGAGTGATTTTCTGCATTACACAGGAATGCCTTAGTCTTTATTCTACAAATTGATCCTTCAACCCATGCCTTTAATATCAGTATTTGACTACTGCAGAGTGCTCTGCATTCTGAAAAAATAATTTTTTTGGGGTGACTTTTATATTAACTTTGTAAACCCCGAGGAGAAGATCAGCAGAAAACCATTGGTTTTGGATGAAGACTCAGATTGTCCTGCCTCACAGCACTACAAAACGCTGTCTGAGCTGCCCCTGGGTGACCATGAACATGTCAGCAGTGCTAGTGAATCAAACCAGTGGTGCTTTACCCCTCAGACTCTGCCTCTGCGAAGACCTCGTCGGCATCATCGCCGGCGCCGGGCTCGGTGGTGGTGGACAGGCTGCCGGTGGAGGTGGTGACCATGGGCACGGACTGGGACGCGTGCTCCGAGGCGTCGGCCGAGGCACTCTCTGTGAACACCGTCACTGGGGAGCACAGACACCCTCAGGCCCTGCCCACAGAGCCTGTACAGCACAGGCAGCTCGGGGACAGGCTGCCCAGTGCTGCTGAGGAGCGGCAGCACTGCACCGACCGCGGGTAATCATTGCCGGCTTTGCTGTGCAAAAGCACCTGCACCTCTGCAAAATTCCTTGCGCCTCTGCCACTTACCCGGTGCTGCCACTTGTAACGGTGTTGTGGGGACACTACGACCCCCTGATTCCTCCTCGTGGGCAAGGAACAGTGGGGTTTCATACATCCCTAAACCTGCAACACAAAGTTCCAGTGACAATCCATCCAAATGAGTGGCTAAAAAAAGGATTAACCAATGTCTTCCCTCTGGCTATTTGATAAAATCCAGTCACTTGTATTTAAGCAGATTGTTGTCGTTTTGTTTTGACTTACTGCCAGAGCTGATCATAATTTATTGGAAGGTAAAACCTTCATGAAAATATTACTGCCTGTTTTCTTAACTTTCATCCTTGCATTATGCCATTATTTTGCTATGAGCTTTCTTCAGAGAACAGCCTGTGGTCCATGCCGCCAGGGATGCCAGGAAAGGGACTGATTCAGACCAACAACAAACACAACAGCCTGGCCATCTCTGAGCAGATAAGGATATAGCCCAAAGATTTCTTTGCATTTCATGTTTTCCCCTATTGTTTCACTACAGGTAAGCTACAACCAATAGTAAAATTGAAGTTAAAAACCATTCCTTCAATATTTCGTTCAATTTCAAAATCCCAACACAACTATAAATGTAGCAGCTTGAAGATAACACCTTCTCAATTTCTGTTACTCTCTCCTAGTTGACAATTATTTAAGAGTTGCAGGCTTCCACACTTCAACAATTTCCTGAAACACTGTGTGAAGAATTGTGTTTTGTCGAGTGAAAAAGAGAGAATTCAGTCAAAGACCCACAGAAAAGAGAGCCCAGAAGTGCTTTACCTCCTTGTGATGCCAGCTGCCCAAGATCAGAGTGACTGGAGCTGGTTTGTGGCATATCTTCAGGGGGCCCAAATCTGAACCGAGGAACTCCAGCTACCTGGGGGGAACTGGAAAACACAGACTTAAGGAATTCTGCAACTTCCCCAAAGATCGGGGCAGGGGGGAGAACTTTCTGACCAAGAGAACAAATCAAGCATGAGACAAAATGAGCTAATACTGACCATAAAAATCATCTGAGCTACTGCTAAATAAACAGCAATTAGCTCTCAAATTATTAGGAATGCATTCAAAATCAGTACAATACAATAGTTCTGAAGAGAATATTCTTTACTTATCCATTCTATGAACTCTCACAATTTTAAGTGGATTGCTGGACATGTCCAGAATATTCCAAAAACAGAAATGGGAGCAACTTTTCCTATTTTCACTTTCAATATTAATGGGGAGGGAGGAAGAACAAGGAAGGAAATTTGATAGAACTTTTTCGTTTGTTTAATCTCTTCATAAGTCACTGGTTACAATACACGGGAGAATATTCAATTCCTAATCTGCTGATCAGTTATGACACACAAGTCAAACAATAATTACTTATCTGCACATGCAGATATCTATCCTACCTCTGTCCTACTACCTACCATGTTACTTCAATCACAAGTTCATTTAATTTAAATTTATTTTCATTTCACTGAAAAACAGAAAGAAAGAGAATAAAGAATAGAGAAAAGCCTTTTTTTTTCCTTTTTCTTTTCAGATCTACTTACTGAATAGCTTCTGCAAATCCATCTGTACGATGTGGAACTACAAGAGTTGGTGTGCTTGGAACTGTCCTGTCCTCATCATCAAAGAAGTGCTGCTGCTGGAAAAAAAGAGACTGATATGAGAGCCTACAATGTATTTCCAGTTTTTACCAGCTGAGTTAAAGGTTGATTTTTCCACATAGTCCAGCAAAACAAAAGCAGATTTAACTCTAACAAAATTCTTGTCTAATTTCAGACATCTAAAGCTGATGCCTTTGGTCTCACAGAAGGTACTTAGTCTCTTCTCTCACTGAACTTGCATTTGTTCTGCCAAATACAGCTGAATAAAGGGTTCAAAATTAGCTGATGGAGACAGCATAAATTAGTCTTCTTCCTTTACAATGAGGCTGAACTTAGTATTGTTTTTTCCAGCAACACAGACACTGACTGACTCTAAAAATAAGTAAATAAAATCACCTTAGACAAAACCAATTGAGTCTCTTTTGAAGCCTTTTGTTTCCTGGGAGCTTCTAATCTTTGCCTTCCATTAATACACGAATTAACAGGAGCAGGATATTTTCTGCAAGACTACAGAGACCATCCCCTCCCTGAAATCAGCAGCCAGGTTTCTTTAAAAACCAAAGTAACCCCAAGAGTCAGGAATGTTCCCTCAAAGCAGGGCATTAGTAGTAGACTCTGATACACTCACCATTCCACCTATCCCAGGGGTCAGCTGAAGCCCTCGCCCCACCGACTGTCTTCGAGTCATCTGGATTCTCTTTATGGGAAAGAAATGGGGGAAGTTGTGTGAATGTGGTCCTGGAATTCTAACAACCTACAAGTGTTCAGTCAGAGCCAAGGATAGCAGCTAGATGAGTAAGTATGGCAATCATCATGGAATCACAGAATATCCTGAGCTGGAAGGGACCCACAAGGATCATCAAGTCCAATCCCTGCATGAAGGACAGGCCCAAGAAACCCAGGAAGAGCCTGAGAGCATTGTTCAAACACTCTTGGAGCTCTGACAGCCTTGGGGCTGTGACCATTCCCTGGGGAACCTGTTCAGTGCCCCAGCACTCTCTGGGGGACAATGTCTATATTCTGGGCAAGTGACAGTAATCTTCTACTCAAGTCTCTACTGAATATAGAAAACATGCACACAATGTGATCTCAAGCCTCAGCACAAGTTAATGGTAAAGGATCATTTCAGTCAGAGTATTTTTTGAAGAATTCCTGTTGTGTTGTTTTAACTTACAAAATCTACATGTCTTCAACAAGCATAATCATGGGTGATTTTCACTGACTGTGAAAGGTTTAACTTGGAAAATAAATGGCAGCATTCCTTTGCCCCATCTACATTGGGGCAGCTCATAAAAACCCTTCAAATCTGAGCTACAACCTGGCTAAGAAAAGCTTTTTGAGTGGAAATATCATCAGCCACTGACTGACATAGCACTAGCATAATATAATAAGAATTCCAAAATAAAAAGCAGTAAGGCACTGGGGATGGATTTGTATGTTTCCTGTCCAGCCATCATCTGCAGGGTGACTAAACCCCTCTGCTCAGCTACCACTTCTATCATGCTGAACAGCTGGCAACATTTTTCCCAATGGATTTTACTGATAAGAAATCATGCAGCAATTTTTTTTCCCCAAGTCTCCTGAGTCACTGGAGCTGGTCTGTACCTGCACTGGGGGCCCCAGCTCCTGGGGAGGGGCGTGGATGGTGAGCCGGGGGGGCAGAGGGTGCGGGGGCCTCCTTGGGGACTGCGGGGGCCGCGGGCCCTGGCGCTCGGACGATGCCGATGACGGCTGCTGCTCCCGCAGGCTCTCGTGGGCAAACGTGGACTCTGCAGCACTCGTGCTCCCTTCTCCTGCAACACAAATATACAGGGTTTGGAAAACCCTAGGAACCAAGCTGAGTACCTGAAGGCAAATCTTCCAATTCTGCCACTAATTAACTCATTTTTCCCTTGCAAGCCTGGGGACAGCCCAGTGTTGTTATGTAAAAATCACTTGAAGAGGACTTGTGCCAGCTACAACTCCAGCACTGAAACAAAGTGCTAATTATTCAGATGCTGATTTAGAGACCGATTAATCCAGTGAGCCATTAAGTTTCCACAGAAACCAGAGCTTGCAGGATTTTCAAAGGAATTTAGAACAAATGCAGAGAAGATAATTTCAAAGGGATCCACACTGCACGTTAAAATGGCCTCAAGTATTTCACTGATTTTTTAAGTGCAGATTTTAACACATGGAAAATAGCTTCTATATTTCCCTCCCCCTGCCTACACAGACTCTGAAGAAACATGGAATAACTGTACCACTGTTTTGGGAATCTGCTGCCCTCTGGTTGCTTTCAGCTCCTCCCATGCTCTCTTCAGTCTCTGTTCCAGGATCTGTACCATCAGCACCCTAAAATTCCACAGAAACAGAGTGTGACTAAACAAATTATAGGTTGTAAAGAGAATATAAAAGCAGTAGAAAAGTATTCAGGAAGTAAAAAAAGTCAAATATATGACAATCTTAAAAGATTTTTGTATCTACAGCGTTAGATAAATATATTCAACTGTATGAGATTTCAGAAGTTTTGAGTACCTGTGCATATACAAACCTGATGTAGCCACCATCATTTAGTAGCAACAGATAGTGAAATATCCAGCTTTTCAAAAGCCTCACCAGTTTTGCAACTACAGTATTTGCTGCTAGCTCCTGTACTTTGTATTTTCATTCAGCCCTCTTAAACATTCCTAGTTGATTTTTCTTGTGAAAACACCAGTTGTAAAAAATTACCATGACCCAGTATCATCCTTCAACTTTTGGGGATGAATTCATGCCAAGATTTTCTCTTCTAAGCATTCACATTTGTGAATGAGTATTGGTAAACTTCTTTCAACAAAACAGTGAGTATTACAGCACTGATTTGTTGCAAGAAATTTACCAGGCTACAAAAGAAATGTACAAATCTCACCTCAGCATCATCTGCTTCATATCCATCATTGCCATCAGCACTACCAGTTCCTTCATTGCTGTCATCACCTTCATCTCCCATGCCTGTGTCTTCATCGTCATCCTCGTCCTCCTCTTCCTCATCATCATAATCCTGTGATGAGACAATAAAAGAGAGGAAATGCAGAGAGGGGAGTGGAATAGGCTGGATGTGGTGCACAGATCAACACCCACCCAGACACTCCCTCTCTCCCTCTTCAACAGGACAAGGGTAGGAAAGAAGATGGAAAAGTTTGAGGGTTCAGATAAAGGAAGGTAAAAGAAAAATTCAAGGTGAATTAGCAGGTAGCTTTAAGACACTACAAATTCAGGCAACATAAATACAGACCAATTACTCAGTCAAAAATATTTTGATTAAATTAATAATGTCTGGTAAGTTTTCCATCTAAAGAAAGACAAAATTATAAAGGAATTGATATACATACTTCCTGCTCCCCTTCATTTTCTTCATCATCATCATCTTCATCATCACTATCAATTACAATCACATCATCTCTCTTGGACTGGCCATCCTGAGATGAAGAAGTGTTTTGTTGGTCTGATTGAAGGGACCCCAGGTCTATAGGGATAGACTGGGAGGTCTCCTCGCTGTCCTCCATGGCCGCGTACTCCCCCTGTGTCACACCCTGCCAAAGAGCAAAGGCAATCACCAGCACAAACAAAACTCACTGCACCATCATCAACAGCAAGAGAACCAGACTCTGATGCTCACAGGACAGCTATTGCTGTTCCTTAAAAACTGACCAGAGGAGAGGACAAAAGAGAATGTGACAGCTGACTGTCAGTGACTGAACAGTTCAAGTCTAAACTTTAAAACATTTTGAGTGGTTTCCAATGGGAAACCTGAAGGATTCTATTTGAGATTTCACTTCTAAATATACTGAGAGTTTTTGGGGCAGATGGCTATTTCTGCTGAAGATTTTTGCTCTTTAAATATGCTTACTTCTCCAATGGAGTCTTGTGAGTCTTGATTGTATGTTTGTGCCTCCACTTCTCCATCAGTGCTCTCTTCTGCTGTCACTTCCTCCTGGAACAACAAATATTTTTCTCATTTAAAACGTATCATTAGCCCTAAACATGCTTGAGAGTTTTGTTTTTTACTTCTTTAATAAAAATTATCTTTTTCCACAAAGATTATGGGCAACATTTTCTCCTGCTTCCTTAGCAATGCTTTTATCAAAAATCTCACTTCCCTGCCCTAGAGAAATGCAACTTTTGCCCACTAGACCTCAGCATACCTCCATCTTTTCAGGACCAAAGACAAATCAAAGCTTATCATCCTACCTCCAGCCTCCCAGATCCTTAAGTGGCAATGTTCTTACACAATCCTGCCCTTTTTCTCTTATGAACATCCCTCTCGCACAGAGTTAATAAAATATCTTTGGCTTCCTTAACACTGTGAGGTTCTGTCTCCTCAATTTTATCCCTTTTGTTCACAGCACATCTCAAATCCCCCACACCAACAATCACATGCGTCTTCTGTAGGCTTTTCCAGCAACTCTTCCTTGCTTCCCATCTCCTAAATCCCCTGTATTTTTGTCCAGAATTACTGTAGATAAAGACCTTCTGAATGACACTGAAAGAAGTTTTAACTTCTTCCTCCTCAATCCTAGGATACAGCTCTCTCTCCCATCCTACAGGTTAAGATTTACATCATTCAAATTGGTTTAACCTTTGCCTTTTTAGATACCCCAAAATAATTGTTTCCTCCCCAACAGATTAGGAAGTCATTTAAGAATTCACTGATTTGCCCTGAAGTAACACAATTCTTCTTCCCATTCAAATCCTACAAAGATTAAGTAGTAGCACTTTATGTTTGTGCAAACCTCAGGCCCAACTCTCTGCATGATTCTCAGTTTCTTTGAAGTAGGTGCATCCACTGTTTCCTCAGAGATCTGGTCTGAGTTCTCCACAGTGTTGTCCTCCTCCTCCTCTCGGGAGCGTTTAGACAGTGAGGAACTGGGGGTAGCTGAAACTGCAAAGACCGCTCAGTTATTTTCAGAACAACACATGTGTAAACCAGAAATCAAAAGCTTTGGTGTTTTCCTCTGAAGATCACCTCCATGTCTGCACTAAATGACAACAAATCAGAATTGCACTGAACTGTTTCCTAGGCCAGGAAAACATCCACCCCTTGAGTTACAAGTCTTAACCTCTCAGGCCTTTATTCACAACTTAACTGACCCTAAGTATAAGACTCAGAGTACAACCCAAATATTTCTTCCAACATCTTTGCTTTGGACAAGTACACCCAAGATTTTAAAGAGAGTATCAGCTGGAAAAAGAGAACCCCAACAGTTTGCAGAAATGTTTTTTGGGGGAATAAATCTTCTATTTACACTGTGTAGGACAAACAGATGTGCAAGAGTGTATTACAGTGTGTAGCTTTAGAGTACTTGCTATATTTTAAATCCAAGCTTTAGTAGCTTACTCATGGCTCCTAGAATTAACCTTGCTCATAGTGCCATGGAAACAGAGCCAGCAGGGTTTAATGTATTAAACTCCAAAGACAAACACAAAGTTTTATTTTCTTTCTACTTTAAGGAATGCAGTGCCAACAGCATTTCAGAGGCACCATTTCTGACAGCTCAAGAAGGAAGCCTAACTTCAGAAGTTCTTAAAATGTACAGTAAACTAAGGGAGGGGGGAAAAGGCTTGAACTAAAGTGAGGCCTGGTTGGCCAAGGGTCCAACTGGAGCTACCTACAAGGAACTATGGAGCAAGGCAGGCCTACAAAATGATACCAACCTGTGCCAAACACGGCTGTGGATGTGGAGGGCCTCTCTATCTGGGAGCTCTGCACCACCTCCACGATGGCAGGGGCTGGCTCCTGAGCTGCAGGCTCGATCTGAGCGTGGCTTTGCTGGGTGGGCTGCACAAAGGCAGTGGCCTGGGTCTGCTGCTGCACAGTCAGGATGGGCTGGGGCAGAGATGTCTGCACGTTGGGGCTGGTGGAGCGCACGGAGCCGCTGGCACTGCCGAACACCGGGACGTGCTCCACGGGTCCTTCCGACTGCATGGCTGGAAGGCAAACAGCAGCACAGTCAGGGTCTTCATTCATCCAGCACAGCTCACATTCTCCCTCTCAGGATGCCCTGAACAAGCACATTGAGTGTTCTGCAGATGAATTCACGTTATGTACATCTCCGGCTGAGGAAACATGAATTTTGCTGCAAGTAGAATGGTCACGGAAGTGCAACACTCCAAGAGATGCAGGGACAGTGACACTGTCTGTGGCCCTTCCAAACTGACTGCCACCAACCCTTCAAGGCAAAGGCAGCACTTCTGAGTACTGAGGATCCTTATGATACACTAAAATCTCACCTTCCTGAGTCTCCACCTGTGTTGTTGGCATAACTGTGGCTGTGGGGGTAGTGGTGGGATTGGTGACTGTGGCAGGAGTCACCATGGGACGGATGCTGGCCCTTGGAGTAGACTTATTCCCAGCCATTGCAGCAGCAGTCACTTTACTGGGAGTTGACACAACAGGAGTTGGTTTAATGTTTGCTGTTGGAGGATCTGAAGTGCTGGCACTGAAAAACAGGAGATTGGTTTCATCATGGTACAGAAAGCAGACTTTAAAAATAACAAACAAGTATATTTTCACAGCCAGAAACACTGTTTTTTTTTTAAAGCTTTTAAATTTAAAAGCCTGAGAATAGCCTATGGAATTGTCTTCAAAACTTTTTATAGTTGAGAAAGAGAGACATGCTATGCCATCAATAGCATTTTATCCAGCTTGGAGAACTGACAGGTTTCTTCCAAGGTAATTAAGTGGGAATCTAGTAACAGATCAAAATGTTTGTACTGTTGGATGTGCTGGAACTTTATTACAGTGAGTAACACATCTTACATCAAAACTGATTCACTCAATACAGAGTGACATCATCTCTTGGCAGAGACAAGGGGCAGCCAAATTTTAAGAGACATTTTTTAAAGTCTTGCTGTCTAAAGGATGCATTTCATAATAGCTGAGAGAGAGTTTGTTATCCCAGCTTAGTAGTACAGCAATATTTCTCATTTCAGAGCTTAGGCAAATGACTATTTTATCTTTTAGAGTTATCTGTTCAGTCCATTTCTCATTCTTGCACAAGGAAAATCCTTCCCAAAACCAAAAAGGTTAAAGTTAACAATCAAAATTACACAACTTCAAAAACCTTAAAGTCTGAAAACATTTTTTAAAAACCTCCCATGTTTCCCAGATACCATGTTCCTGGGGGCTAATCTGCCAGCTTGCAGCTTAAAAGCCCTATTGATTAGACGTAGCTGAGAAAACAGGAGAAACACATTATTTCAGTCAGTATCTTCGCATTTGTTTAAGAAAAATTATGAAAAGCCAGTAGTTTGCTAAAAAGAAGAGCAACTACATTATGATAAACCCAAGAAGTATCAACGACAGAAACTCTGCAAACCCCTTGAACTCACATTCCTCTTTCACCTGAAGCTGGAGTAGACTTGAGTGAGATTTGCCTCTGCTGTTCTGGGACCTATTAGGTAAAAACCAGAAATATCATGTCAGGTACACGTGAAACGGAGAAAGCAACATGGAAAACACTTCAGCACTTTGCTAACAAGTCTGTGAAAGAAATGCTAGTTGGGTATTGTAATTATGGCAAATTCCCTGAACCAAATCATACCACCCATACCAATGCTCAAAAACAATTTGGTAACTGCTCAGGTATTTTCTGAAGCTTTGAGACATGAACCCATTATACAGAATGCATGAGTAAAATACAAAAATAGAGGGCATAGCATGAACAGCTCCTTGACTGATTCACAGTGAATGGCAGAACTGCCTGCTTGTTAGTGCTGGGAACTCTGATTAGAGCAGGAAATTTAAATGAAATTCTGAACCCTTACTGAGGCCAACCTGTGCATTTCCCAGAGCAGGGCATGGTGGCCTGGCTGCTGTGCCAGGGCTGCCTGGCAGGACTGTGCACATGCTGTACCTTGTTTGTGGACTCTGGGGGCTCATCCCGCTGCTCGTGGTGCCGCTCCTGCTGCTCCCGGAGCTCCCTCTCCAGGCGGCAGATCCGCCCCTCGTACTGGGACTTCAGGGCGCTCATCCGCACCTCCAGCTCCGTCTTCTGCTCCTCCAGGGAGCTGCTCTTCTGCTTCCACTCCTCATTCTCCTTTGTGAGCTGCTCTTTTGTACCTGGTGGAACAGGAAAGGGTCCAGCCTTGCTGAATCTGCACACTGAACACCTGGGTGTTTTACCAGGTCACTGAAGTATTCTGAAATCCTAAAAATGTTAAATTATAAAAGGAGATCTGGGAGGCAATATGGACATTTTTCTTTTTAATTGCACTTAAATAAAAAGAAACTGAGATAGAAAAATATGTAATAAAAATAGATAAAGAAAAACTTAAAGAAGTAGTCCCAAAAGAACAAGATCTTTTCAGCAAGCTCTTACACCATCATTCCTCTCAGTGACATTTAAAAACAGAGGAGACAATGTGTTTTGCAACTCTGCATTTAGGGAAGGGGAGAATAACCAGAGTTATTAGTAGAGCCAATCTGCTCTAATCAATAGAAGGATCAAAAATGTTATGTTGGCTGGCCAAAAGTAAGCAAAATTTTTTTCTACGTCCAGTGTGCAGCTACTTATGTACTTTTATCATCCCCTGGAGGAATTAAATTTTAAACTTTAGAACAATCCCTACAGCATTTAGTCTAGAAAACACTTTTCAGTAAAATATGAAGCAGGCCATATTTTTCAAGCATCCTGTCTAAAGGTTTTTCCATAGAAATAATCAAAAATCTCTAAGGACAGAAAGAAAAAGAAATACAATACCAGCTAACTGTGCAATTTTCTGCTTGGCTGCAAGCAAGGTCTTCCTTGTTTTCTCTTCCTTCTCTGTGATCTGTTGCCTGAGCTGTTCTTCCTGTGTAGTCTTCTCTTGCAGATCTTGATGGAAACGGGCCAGTTCTGTCTGGAGCTGCATTATCTGCTCCTGGAGATTTCTAACTTCAGTTTCCTTTTCTGTTATTGTCTAGGGAGAGAGAAAGATCGCAATTGTTGGCCAAAACCAACTACTCTGGCAAATACAGGGCCCGAGTTTCCAGGAGCTGGTATTAGCTGGCCATTGGATTAAGGTTAAAAGGCTTCTTAACAACAGGAGTTCAGTCCTCTCTGAATGCAAGAGATGGAGAACAGCATTCTCTTTTCCACTTATTCCAGGAAATAATGTGAGACACACTAAAATTTACACTAGATTTAAGATTCCTCTTTCCCAAGAAAGTAGAGGCATATTTGGTCACTTCCCATATTTCTGTGACACACATCAAAACACCCTCCCATTCTTCACTGTTACACACTTAGGACTGCAGTGGAGAACAGTACTCTGAAATTACTCACTGTTCTTACCTTTTGTAAACTTTCAACCTGAGTCTCCAAATTCTTTGTCTTCACCTCAGCTTGACTGAGAGTGTCTTTTAGCTCTTGTACTTCCTGGGCAGAAACTTGGTCTTCTTGTGGTTCTGCCAAAGGCAGAGTTGATGATTCAGCAACCATCTGAAAGGCATCAAGGGGTACAAGGCTGAAGAGGACTATCTGATCACAATGTCATTACTTTCACAAGATGCCTTTGTGTGCCAAGTGATTGGTTTAAAAGTCCTGGGCAAAGCCCGGGAACACTAAGGAATGCTCCATTTCAGTTCCACGTACCTTATCATGCTGTGCTTTCAGCTCCTCATACTGAGTTTTGTACCTGCGACCGATTTTCTTGACCTGTGTTATAGTTTTCACTTTTTCCTGTATGTCAGCCACTTTAGCATCTAGTTCTTTCTGCAAAGTGTCCTTTTCTGTTCTTATTTTAGTTACTTCATCCTTCAGGCTCTGAACAAGATTCTGGCTTGTAGTCAAGGATGCATTAGTTCTAAATGACAAGAGATCAGAGGGAGATGCAAATGAGATGCTTGAAAACATATACATTTCAATATCCTTTATTTATGTAACATCACAGGCCTTATCTGTAGTGGATTATATTTTCTAGGATTTTGCAATACAGAATAGAAATTATTCTACAATACATTACTTTGGAATAATTTCAGCTAATAGCTTGCAAAACAACTCTCACTTCACCTTACCTGCTTGTTAGCAAGCCACAGAAAGAATACCAAAAGTTTCACAGTTACACGGAGACACTTAAGAAATTACACTTTCAGATACAGCTGTAATTAGAATATTTTGCTTTGCACCAAACCTTTTACAAATTGACCAATACCACACCTGGCAACTTCTGCTTTAAGCCTGCCTGTTTCTTCACTCATCTGCTGGACACGCTTGGCATTTGCCTCCTTCTCAGAGAGCAGCTTTCGATACTCTTCCAGATCGGTGTCCTTCTGCTGGCTCAGTAAGTGCTGGAAGGGGAAGAAAAGAGGGGCATTTTTGTAAAATAATTACACAGTTATAGCCAGAACATCTCTTTGAATTAGAGCCACTGATTTTGCATTTTGATATGGAATAGCCAGCTTTGAAGCTGCATGAATAACGTTTTATAATTCAAACATATTTCTTAGTTTTTTATTCTTCATAAGAAAATATAGCAGTTTTTTTAGTTGTTTGACCGGTAGGCCTTTTTTACACATTATGTTCTTCAAAAGGAGGCATTTCTCCACCTGAGTCCGGGCTTTCCAGCGTTTAACATCCTCTTCCAAGAGCTTCTTCTCTGCCTGCAGCATTCCACTCTTCTCACTGAGCTCAGCATTGGACTCTTGCAGGGGCAGGATGTCTGCCTCGAGCTTGCGTACCTGAGAAAGCACAGCAAGGGGTTACAGTCTGCAACTCAGGAGACTGGAGGAATCCCTCAGGAAAAAGTCATGACAGCTTCTGTCCTAACTCTCTGCCTTCTTTTCCTAACTCTCTGCCAGCTGGAGGAAGAGAAAAGGACAAAGACAACAGCAGAGGATGATCCCACAGAGAAAAAAAATATTGGTGCAACTTCCCAATCTTAGATGCTCACTCTGTACTTTGGTACAGGAGAGATTATTAATGTTAAAATCCAATGCATTTGCTACCATTAAAACAAGCAGTATCTCACTTTTAAACTCTTAATAAAGCTGTGGTCTGTTTTATATGCATTCTTGTGCCATTTTTAATGTAATTGCTGATAATATGATTGCTCCTGGTATACCTCTAGCTAAGGATAAACACTGACTTTCAGGTTCATCTAAATGGAACTGAACTTCAAGCTTTCCAATACTGCAGATGGACCAAAGTCTTTTAAAATTGGAAATGTAAAGTTTCCTCATTAGTGTATGACTTCAAGGAATAATTATAATGTAAATCACATATTTACTGTAATTAGCAATAGTATATCCCAACATTTAACCCATACACTGAATATCTGAAAGGTTTATGTGAAGCTCAATACTAACTTTTGCTTGTATCTGCTGTAGCTCTTGCTCCAGCCTCTCCTTCTCTTCCCTTAACATCTTGTTGGTTTCTATGAGTATGTTCATGGTCTCAGTTTTCTTCATTAATTCTTCATGCTGTGCAATGGTTTTTGCTGTTACCTGTGGAAAGAGTCAATCATTTGTTTTGCGTGCACATGCACATATACTCCACCTGGATCTGGTATAACACCATCTTGGAAAGCTATCATGTCATTCATTATTTTACATGTACATTCAAGACACTGGGAAGGAGGAGATGGGAGGAAAAAAAGTAAGATAATTAGGGTAAAATAAAGATAATTTATGAGATTTTGGAATTGCCACACTCTCTCACAAGACTCGGAACAAGATACTCCATTCGGTTATAAGCAATCCCAGTTAAAAAAAAACCCCAAATTCTTTCCAAAATTCATTTTTGGGGACAGGCAGCCCCAGAAGAGCCCTGTACTCATGGAAATCACAAGCATTAACCCCCAGCCATACCTGCACCTTCTCCCTCTCAGCGTTGAGGCTGTCCTGCAGCTCCTGGAGCTCCCTCTCCAGGTGCTCCACTCTCTGGCGGTATCGCAGGCTCTCCACCTGCGCCACCTCAAACCTCGTCTCCGCAATCTCCTTCTCCCGACGGATAAACCTGCAGGGAGGAGTTCAACACCACTTCACACCAGGAAAATGTTCTCAACTAGTGCAACCACCTCCCATCTGCAATAAAGCACTTGGATTTTTAACATTATCCTTCAAGTATAAAGTAATACAGAATTATTTAAGTTCAAATCTAATTTATAACCCCCAGGAGAAGGAACCCAGAGCTAAGGTTACCGAAGAATTTCTAAGATTTGTTCCTGGGATTTGCCTTCCTCACTGAGAGAAACATTTGCTGCAGTTGGGATGGCTTCTTTCATGGAAGTCACCATCTTATTGCTCATGCTCTCCAGCTGCTCATGTAATAATCGATTTTGTTTCTCCAGATCCTCACAGCGGGATGCAAGTTTTGAAGCTTCATCCTACAACAAAATCATTCACTGAATGTGATTTCTGTGGCTGAACTTCTGTTAACTGAAAAAAACCACACTGAAACAACAAAGCCCATCACACCTTGATCATTCTCTCTCTCTCTTCCCAGGAGGCTTTGGATTCCAAGAGCTCAGACTCTGCTTTCTGAGCAGCCTCCTCCAGCTGCTGCCTCACAGCTGCATTCTTGGCGACTTGCTCTTTGATGGCCTGCAGTGCCTCCACATCAGCAGCATGAAGCATCAACTCCCGCTCATATTTGTTCTGAGCTTCAGAAGCCATCATTGCCTGCACAAAACCAGAATAAATCAACTCTGCTACCCTTAATTTGTGTGCTTGATCTGTACAAAGAGACAAAATCAAGTGACCACAGCGCAAGAAGAAAACCACTGCCCAAAATCTCTGCTATTCTCAAGCACAGGAAACATGGAATGCCCATCTACTACATTTGGGGTTGGATTAAACAGCCCAAAGTTTTTTGATATCCTTGAAACCAATTAGTACTGCTGGAATTCTCATCTGCAGAAAAATAAATTCCCTTTAAAAAATGGTTGGTAACAGGACAATCTTACCAGCTGCTGCTAAATATCACACTGCCCCACAGTCATAAAAGATGACAATTATCTATTGGGTTAGAAAAATACTTTCCCCATTGTCTTGTTGGGAGCATTTTCAGCCCCCTCCTCAGGGCATGAAGGCAGCAATTCATTAAAATCAGTTAATTACATTCCCAAGCCAATCTTTTTACATAATGAAACAGACCTTAGAAACAGAAATCTATTGCATTCAATAAGCAGCTGCTCCCAAAATAGAAAATGTGCTCTCCTAGCATTTTTCCCACCTCCAGCAGTCCCTGAGTAACAAGTTTAGTTTTGAGTTCAACTGAAAGCTAACAGGAATTCTGCTGACCCTGGCAAAAATAGGCAAACACCACAAACTTACTTGCTCCTGGCAGTCCCTCCTGGCCTGTTGTTCATTATTCAAAGCTGTGCTGGCTCTCTGAAGAGCTTCCTGAACTTCTGACTGCACAGCTGACAGACTCTTCTTCAGCTCTGAAAGCTACAGTGACAGGGGAACAAACAAAACGAAGTAAGAACAAACCCAGGACTAAGTGGCAACGTACGTGCAGACTACTGAACACAGTCATTCATAATGGTGATTATTTTATTACTTATAGATTAAAATTAGTATTAAAAGAGACAAATACTTTCTATATTTTGACTTACTAATATACAGAGGTTTTTCCCAGTAAAAATATAATCCTTTACTTTCAGAGTTGGGCCTGCAGTAATTCTAGTTAAAGTCATTTTGTTTCCTTCTGAAACCTCTCACAAAGGCTGTTACTTTATGTTTTCCTGCTCAAAGTTCAGGCAGAGAGTGACAGCTTTAAACACAGAATCACTGCAGTGAAGTGACACTGTCAATATACAGCTCCTGTTTGGAAACCTCTCATAAATTCAGGCAATCTGGGAACACTCTAAAAGATTGGTGTGAAACCCAAGTGAAGTTGAGGAAGCTTTGTGAAAGGCCATTCCTTGGGGCTCTCAGGGAGGGTCAGTGCATACCTGCTGCTCCATGTTCTCCACTGCTTTACGCTTCTCCTCCTGCAGCTCCTGTTTTTCTTTTTCTGACTCCATCAACTTCTTTTCCAGCTGTGCCTGATATTCTGAAGACTCCTTCAGACGAGCTTCAACTGTTGTACGTACTTCCTCTGTCACCTTCATTAAAATCCATCATGAGATCCATTTTTTATCCAGTTAAATACATTATTCTGATACAAAACTGGAATTTTTTTAATAATTTAAAGCCAGAATAGGCTCATCATTCATCATCATATTCTCATCATCTAATTTAGAACAATAACACTGAAAATGTGGAAAATCACAAACAGCAGTGAATTTTTGCTCAAAAACACAAAGTAAGTAAAAATAAGTAATTACTACTTACTTGTTTTTCCTTATTGAGGGATTCCTCCAGGCTAAGAACCATGGCCCTGTACTGCTCCACATTACTGGAACTAGTCTTGAGCCTTTCTCTTAGGTCATTGACTTGCTCCTCAGCTTGTCTCAGACGACTTACAAGATCATCCACATCTTCATTTGTACTAGGCTGACCTGCAGTGTTAGAATACATTCATTAACTGAAGTTTAATTTAGTCTTAAAACCACTGTTCTCTTGAAAACTGAAGTAATTTTTGCATAATAACATGATAAAAACAATTATTTTCACAAAGCTTCCCTAAATTAAACTGTAAGCCCTCACCAAAATAAAAGCTTATAATAAACATTGTTGACTATTTAAAACTATGTAGCCTAATACATTTAAGCTCCTTCAAATAATAAAAAGAATCCTTTAAGAAGTTTTGCATTATTTTTCCCCTTTGTCAAAGACTGCTTGGATGTGAATTTTACATTAACAAATCATGCTGGTTATCATCTGTCTGAATATGTGAATGCAGTAACAAAGTGATTCATTATTTACTGTACTGTTGTCCCAATTCCAATTATTATGGACTGTGAATTTTACTATTCTGAGATGGCAATGCTCAGCATAAAGAGAAATTAACTGTAGAGGAAGATTTTACCTTTCCCTGGAGGCCTTTGTGAGGACTGGGATGTGAGCTGGGCCTCAGTGTTGTTCAGCTGCTGTTTCAGCATGGCATTTTCCTTCTGGGCGTTCTTCAGGAGCTCCTTTGTGTTGATGTGACGGTTGGTCTCTGTCTCCAGCTGCCTCTTCAGGTCCAGGATATGAACCTGCAAGCACAGGGCTCTCCAGTTTGCAATTATTCCCAAATGGCACAGAGGCCAAGTGTGGCTCTACATGTCAGGGATGGAGAAGAACATGGGGCTTTATTTTCTTCCAAACAAGTGCAGCACATTTACACTCACCTCCTGATTCTTGGTAAGGGAATGTCTTTGTTCCACCTCACTTTCCAGTTTCTTCTTCAGCTGAGATATCTCACGTTCAAGCTTTTCTATCTGATTATTGAGTCTCTGCTTTGTTTCTGTCTCAGATCTCTCAAGTATTCCCTGAAAAAAGAGCACAATGCATTTTGTTTACAACATACCTCAATAATTTTCTTCTGAATTACTGCAGCATTTCATACAAAGTTGTCACAACACTTCTCCCACCCCAAGAATAACTAAATAATAGGTAGATACAGAAAATGATGAAAAGTAGTGCTTGCAATGTTTGACTTAGCTTTGAAAGGTTTCATTAATGATATTAATACAATAAATATTATTAGAAGAACATCTACTATCCATGCATTCTAATGCCTTGGACTAAAAAAATCCCCACAAGATCTACCAGAGAAACAGAATTCAGTCACATGATAAAATGTGCATCCTTAAATACATTCTAAGTGTCAATATACATTATAATAAATTATATAAATGTATAAAAGTAAATATAATGTAACAGCAAAATCAACTACCACAGCAGGCACTGTTACATTTTGCTATCATTAAAATTACCATTACAAATTCTTTCCTTTCACTTTGTTTCACATTTTTTATTTCCATTTGAATCCTTCTCATCAACTCAGAATTCTCAGGACTTTGCCCAGGTAAATAACAGAGTATCATAATGTAGGACAGGAATCCCAGACTTGCCGAAACAAGTTGCTGAAGTATTTTATATTGTGTTGATTTGTAACCACAAAAAAAGCCCTATATCAAGACCCAATCCTTTGAGTCTTTTATTTTCATGGGTATTTATTGAAAAGCCTGACAGACCCAACCTGGGCATAAGAATAGCACCACATACCTGAATTGTTCTCAAATTGGTGAGCAGCAAGTTCTGTCCTCTTTGTTCAACCAGCAGAGAGTCACGTTGCTGAGTCAGGCGCACATCTGACATCTTCAGGATATCCTTCTCTTTTTTCAAGTTTTCTGCTCTCACCTTTAAGACAACATATTATAAAAACTTTGTTGTCAATCCCTAATCCATCCATTGAATTTAGTATTATTTAAAAATCTGTGTGAATTAAGCCAAGAATAGTAAGAATAGACCTACTGGACATTCTACTTTCCCTGCAAACTGGAACACCTTGGAATGCTCTTACATCTCCACTCTTCACTTGAGACATACGGAAAACTCATGCTGGCCTGGCATACCCCACAGTGCCACACACTGTTACTGACCTCTGCCACTGCCAGTTTTTCATTAGCTCCCCTCAGGTCCTGAGTCATGGTGTTAATGATCTGCTCCTGCTTCTGAGTGGTCGCTGTGAGTTTCTGGGTTCTCTCGTGCAGGGAGGTGATTTCCCGGCGATAGCCTTCCACGTTATCCTGCAGCATCTCGTACCTTACAGGGAACACAGCAAAGCAAGTCTGCCCCTGTCCAGCTCAAAAGGGGCATGCACACTGCTGTGTGCTTCATGGTTTTATACTTCAGTTTGCACAAATGTGCCTCACTCAACCACAGCTTCTGCTTTTGAGCCCACCTGCACTATTTCCTTTATGTTCTTACACAGACTAGACAGGATCAATGTTTAAGTGAACAAACAAAATCAAGCAGCCAGAGAACATGCAAGGCAATGATATTATGTAGCTGAATTACCGTTTGGAGGCAAATTCCAGCTGTGTGGATATCTTTGCATTTTGTGACCTCAAGTCTGTGACCTGCTCCTGAAGCTTTTCATTCTGCTCATTCAGAAGCTTGTCGTTCTCTGCCTTTTCTTTTTTATAGTTCTCAAAAACTTCTTGTAACTGCAGAAAAGAACAGACATAAAAGTAAGTACCAAAAGCAAGTAAAAATAAACAGGGACACCTTTGTGCAGTGTCTACTGAAAAATGTACCTGCTTAAGAGCAGCCTTGGCCTCCACAGTCTCCACAGACTCACTCATGGACACTGGAGCAGGAGTTGCCATGGACTGAGGTAAATTTGGGCGCTTTGGAGTAGATGTAAGACAGATCTCCTCTGGTAACATACCTGAAGCTACAGGAAGGTAAAGGGTGTTTTAAAGCAACTCTTCTGCTTGCCACAGCAGATCACACAGC
Source organism: Agelaius phoeniceus (assembly GCF_051311805.1). Classification (NCBI taxonomy): domain Eukaryota; kingdom Metazoa; phylum Chordata; class Aves; order Passeriformes; family Icteridae; genus Agelaius; species Agelaius phoeniceus. Next base: position 13,738,960 of record NC_135272.1, on the reverse strand, counting down.
CCCTGCAGCCTGGGTACCTTGCAGAGGAATGATGGCCCCCGTGGTCTGGGTGAGCAGGATGCGGAACATGTCCCGCTGGCGGATGATGGACTCCACGAGCTGCAGCTGGTGCTGCCGCGACTCCCGCAGCTGCTGCAGCTCACTGAGGGCCTCATCCAGCTGGCTCTGCAGCTCAGAGATCCTGAAACAACAACAACAGCCCTCAACATCACACACAGGCATGCCCTGGTGTTCTGGGCCCCTTCCTTCTGCAAGGATGGTGAGGGGCTGGAGAGTGTCCAGGGAAGGGAATGGAGATGGACAAGGGTCTGGGGCACCAGGAACAGCTGAGGGAGCGGGGAAGGGGCTCAGCCTGGAGAAAAGGAGGCTCAGGGGGGACCTTGTGGCTCTGCACAACTCCTGACAGGAGGGGACAGCTGGGGGGATGAGGCTCTGCACCCAGGGAACAGGGATAGGACAAGAGGAAACGCCCTCAAGCTGTGCCAGGGGAGGTTCCAGTTGGATATCAAGAAGAATTTTTTCACAGAAGGGGTTGTTAAGCATTGGCAGGGGCTGCCCAGGGAGGTATTGAAGTCCCCATCCATGGAGGTGCCCAAGGAAGGCCTGGACATGGCATTCAGTGCTCTGGGCAGGTGACATCTGGGGCATAGCTTGGACTCGATCCTGGACATCTTTCCCAAACTTAATGATTCTGTGAACCTATGACAAAATCCTGCAAAGCTCCAGAAGACAGGCCTCTGGGCTGCCATTTGCAGATGAAAAAGAAAGCAGGCCTATTTCCTGAACAGCAGAATTCTATCCATGTGAGTAACTTCAAAAATGTCAGTAGCATGAGCAGAGAGTCATGCTAAGAACCTTTCACACAGAATTCTCACTCACCTCAGTTAACCTGTGGCCTTTACAGTAGTGATTTAGATTTGCATACATGCAGGTTTTTGTTCAGCTAACAGGAATAAAAACTAATCTTTTTGAAAAACAGCTCTGTTGTGTGAAATCAGTCACTAGAAGACTGGCAATTATTTTTACTTCCAGTTTTGATGACAGGACCTATTTTAAGATATAAAGCTATAAAGCCATTTTAATAGAAACCTGAAGGTCCTGTAGCTTAATAAGGACTTGCTTTTATGAGTTATTTAGCTGCTGCACACAATTAATAACAATCAGAAGTAAAAAAATGAAAAGTGCTTGAATGAATTCCTGTTACTAATTAGTACAAAGTTAATGAAAAGGAACAGGTGACCTACTTAGATGATGTTGTTTCTTGCTCCTCTTTTTCTCTTGCCTCCCCCAGCTCCCGAAGAGCCACCAGGAGACGCTGATTCTGCTGCTGAAGCTCTTGGATATTTCTGTAGGAGACCAGGTGTTGAGTGATCACTTCAGAAGAGCTGCTGATGTCAGCAGAGCTCACTGCTTCATCACGGATCACGTGGTTGCCTCTGGCTTCTTCCAGTTCCATTAACAGCACACAGATCTGAAAGAGAACAGTCCTTGTGTAAGGCCTGCACAGACTCTAAAGTTTGCTGAGAAAACCAATATAGTGGGAATAAAGGACTTGGAAATTAAGGAGTTTTCCCTAGCATATGCAAACAATTATAATCAATAAATCCTTGTAAGATAATTATATGGCTTATAACTATAAGAAAAAATAGCTTGACAAAAGACAACAAATCAAAAGTACATGAACTGTTCAGTTCTGTGAAGAGATCACAGGACAGTCCAATCTAACAAAAAAATTATATAGATGAGTTTTCCATGTCAGATGCTTAACAATATTATCCTAAAGCAGCACCACTTCTATCCAGCTAAACTTATTCCAGTTCTGAAAGCCGTCCTGAGGAGATGCTTTAATGTCACTAAGGTACTCAGGACAACCAAAGTCTCCATGACTGTGGCTGAATGCAACTTCCAAGTAAACATCTGAAATGCAGCAGCACATGAATACACAACTGCAAACAGCCCATTTAACCACAGCAATGTTTCCTGTACCTGCTGAGAGAGATCCTTCACTCGCACCTCCAGTCTCTGGCTCTCCCTCTCAAAGAAGGAGGCGTGTTTGTTGGCCTGGTCAGCGCTGTCCTGCAGGCGATGGATCTCCTGCAAGAACACCAATAGGAGTAACCATCACACCTCCACTGGACACATTCCTTTCCAGAGAGATAACAGCATGTGCAGACATGCCTGGGGAACCTTAGAGTTGCACAACCAAGGTTAAACTCCAGGTGTTCCGGAATCAAAAACCACGTTCTTTTGTAATGTACTGGTGTATGCTTTAAAATCATTGGGAAAGGAACACTGAAGTCAAATTTTATGTCAAATAAACACTAAACTTTGTTTACAGTGAATCTACTCTCCCAGAAAATCAGAGACAAATCACCACTATAAAAAAACTACAAAATATGTTGGTTCTGTAAAATACTTTGTACAGTTCCAGAAATCACAAGCCAGAAAGTCCAACACATATTTTCCCATAATAAAAGTTGACTGAAAGATCCATTTCATACACTTACAACAGCAATTAGTTTTAAAGATTTTTAAGGTAATTTGTTTTCCAAAATTATAATGCTCTTTTATTTTATACCAACCTTCATAGCTTGTTCAAGCTTTGCAGACAGACTCGCAACAGCTTTTTGGGAACGCTCAAATTCTTCACGCTGACGTTTTAAGATTGGGGCTTTGGCTTCTACTTCCTGCACTATTTCATCCAAATATTTATTGATTCTCCTATTCTCCAGCTTCTCCATATGCAACTGATCCTGAGTTTCTACATAGGCATTGTACAGCTGCAACAAAAAGGTTTTGGTTTGGTTTTGATATGCTTGTACAGATCTCTTTAAAAAGAACCACTGGTAATGATACAATTCATACCTTAAAGCACTGCAATTTTATACAACTGAACTAGTTAATTCAGAAAAACAAGCTGGACTTTTAAAATATGGTTCTAGGACTCATATCATAGAAAAGAAATTTCACATATTAATTTTAAAATGGCAAACTGTATAGTGCAACTGTCTGCAATAAAAGAAGTCTACATAAAAGGTGGACGTTTAAAGCAAATTTAAGACAACAGAAATATCAAAACCAGTAACACAGCATAAAGGAATTTGATGGCTGGACAAAACAATCAGTAACAAATAATAACAACACAAATTGCATAAACAGAAGTATAAAACCCCCTAGAACCTGTATGACCTATTGTTATGCTAATTGTTTCCAAGAACAGGCCAAAAGCAGAGCAATACAGATTAAACTATTATCTCAGTAAGCAAAAAAAGGCTGCTCCTGCCAAAGATGCATATAGAAAGTAAGTTTATATTAACAAAACCCACCTATTTCTGAATTTGATCTACTAAAGAAAAACTGTAAGGCATGTTGAAAAAAATCCCAGTAACTTAGCAAGTGACATCAGGCATGACCCCAAACCTAAAGAGTGCCCTAAACCTGAACCTTTCTGTTCTCAGAGTGTCACTGATGGCATCCAAGGGCTTTGCTGCTGGAGAGGTTGTGCTCACTCACCTCAGTTAACTTCATGCCAGGCTTGACCACTTTGGCCACTGCTGCAGCAGTGGGAGACATGGCTGCCAGCTCCTCCTCGGACAGGATGGCTCCTGGAGACACAACCCCACAATTACCATCCAAAAGCTGCAATAATCCCCACCAGAAATACTCTTAAATATCATATCTGACTGGCCTTATTTGAATTGCTGAAAAGCTGTTACTACTAGGACTCCTGAAATGCAAATAATTTCAGAACATGAGCAGTTGAAATAGCTGAAGCAAGGCTTAACCTCAGGTTTTTTAGCACACTGTCAGAGGTCTGGAGCAGCAGAGCACTGGTTTATTTTCATTAAATTAACAAAGGGAGAGAGCAAATGTACTCCATGCCTCTGTTCCTTCCTGCTCTCTATCCTTTAGAAACTATGGATATGAAGCTAACAACAAAAAGAACATAGCTACAACAGTGAATACTGAGCAAAATTTAATGTCAGACAGAAATTTAAGCACAAGAGGTATGTTTGCTGCTGCCTTTTTTTTAAAGAGGAAAATAAGACTAGTTTATCATCTCCACTTCCCTCTCCAGAAAACCACTAAAAGCAGGCTGATTCAGCCTTGAAGAAAAGTTTCCTCTCTATTTATTTGAAAAGATAACAGATTAACAAAAGAACTTCAAAAATGTATGACAGAAACGCACTTTCTGCTGAGGGGAGCATATTTATATACATATATAAGCATATGCATATATATGAAATACCTTCTAAAATGAATTATTAGAAATTACCAAAGATGACATTAGATTAATGCAGCTGGTTCTTAAGAGAAATTCAGCACAATATCCTTGAAAGATCACAAAAGCCCAAGAGTTTCTGTATTTCAGGTGCCAGCTGCTCCCACCTTTGCGCTTCGTAGCTGACAGTAAATCATTGGCATTCTCCAGCTCCTTCTCCAGCTTACTGATCTTCTCTCTCAGCTCCTTCTCCATGGTGGCTTTTGACTCCTCCACCTCAGCCAAATGCTCCTGGGCTGCTTTATTAGCTGAAATTCAATCAGACAAGTAGGTTATGTGTTGTGATTGATTTTTATTTTAGAAGTATCAGAATTTAGCTGTGTACCTTAAATTTTACTTTATATGATCTGCAGAAGTTCATGCTGATAAGAAAATTCAGCAGTGTGAGAAAAGCATGAACCACTGCCTATTACCCTTGCTTAGAAATGGGAAAAAATATCAACTGTCCTTAGCAGTGAAAAGGAACCTAAACTAAAAAGCTAAAGTGAAGACATATCTAGCAAAATTATCAAAATCCATAGTAAAATTCCAGGTGTACTTGAAAATAGCTCCCCAACCACTAGTAAATTCAACTAGTCAGGCACAGTTTTTTTACAAAGGAATTGGCATTTCCATCACCCCCAAAGCCCAATGAAATTCCTTTCAGGAACACAAAAACCCCATTTTTCAGAGTATCAAGGTACTCCAAGGAGCCCAACTGCTCTCCTCCCTTTGCCAGCTTACCTTCCCCTGCTTCCTTCAGGAGCTTGTGCAGCTCTTCCACTGCTCCTGTCAGCTCATTGCTCTTTGCCTCTGAGTCATCAGCAGCACTCTGAAGAAAGCATTTTAGCTCACCTTTAGTACACAGCAACAGCAGCCCCGTGTTTACAAGAAAGCCTAAACTGACCACAAATTATGAACACAGTTTTCTGCAAAAAATGCTGAAAGAGTCACCCAAGCTGGTCAGTCCTTTCCATGTGAATTGACTCACTGATGCAAACTGCTTTAGAGTAAGAAGCATCAGACACTGATTTGATGTGGCAATTCCCAATACAATCTATGGCCTTTAGCTGTTTACAGCTGCTGCTGACTCTTTCCTTCTTCTGACTAAAGAAAACTGGGAATTTTCAGTACTCTATTTCAAAGAGTCTGAAAAAATAGTATTTTTAGGGACTCCTATTATATAACAGTTTATGTTTCTTTGCTTCCAACTTGAGATATCCCAAGTGCAAAGCTGCACAATATTTATTTGGTGTTTGTGCAAGAAAGATCACAAAGCAGAGCTCAACCTGTGCACTAAAATGTGCAAACCAAAGAGCAAAAAGTTGTACATTTCAGCTGACTTAGTCAGAAGGTTACAGGGTATTTTTCACTCTTTGAGCAAACAGAACAAATATTACTTGTTTAGATGGTGTGTCTTTGACACAGTACAGGACATTCAGCTGGGTCCTAACCAAGTCACCAACACTTGCAGTGTTCAGAAATGAACTTCTAACTCAGAAAAATCTCTTGCACAGTCATACTTTCCACATAAACTTTTACCTTCCAATAGATCCTAAGACACAACCACATTTTTACAACATGAAGCCTCAAAATAGTTGGCATAAAATTACTATTTCAACCCCAGTTTTGCTTATTCTCCAAGATGATCCAAACAATGTAAGAGTCTAAATGCTGACTAAGACAGCAGCAAAGAAAACAATGTTTTGCATGTTTCACAAAGTTGAAATTGGCCTGCATTATGTAATATTCATACCCTACTAGAGTTATAATGGAATTAACAAACTCACCTTATACAAGTTGGATAATTTCATGTGAGCATTCAGTTCATTGTGGAATCTCTCTTCCATGCTTGTCTGCTGCTCTTTTGCCTGGCAAATGAAAGAGGAGAGGGTAGGGGAGCATTCCACTATTTCTATTTCACTCATTTTATTGTTTGATTTGTAGGATGATCTGCAATGCCATTTAACATATTTCAAGCTGTCTCACCTCCTTTAGTTTATTCAAAAGTTCTTCAACATGCTTCTGGAGGTTTTCATTTGACTGTTTCAAGCTGTTCACCTGCTCCTCCATTCTGGAAACCTATTGAGAGAAGAAATAAAGACACTATGTAAGATTTTTAGCTCCTAGCCCAGTTTATTTTGGAAAATATTTGTCTAATTGTTTTTAACTTAAAAATAAAAACAAACCCAAAAGTTGCTGAAAGAGCATTTAAGGTCACTCAAATACAGTCATTAAAGTATTGGCTTTGTTTAACACAGTTAATCAGGTGGTATAATTTCTAAGAAATGACAACTCAGTAATTACATTACCTCCTCCTTTTTGTTCTCCAGACTGCATTTGAGCTCCAGGATTTCATTGCCTTTCTCCCTGGCAGTATGGAGCAGCTCATCTGTTTTAGCTTTCAGCTCAGCATTCAGCCATGTGTTCTGGTTCTGCAGCAGCTCCTTCTCTTGCTCCAGCCTTTTCTCCCGGTACTGAAAAGAGAATTGCACAGTGTGATTCTAGTGGTCCCTGCCATTTGAGTTAGTTTCCCCCAAGTTTAAATTAGCTGGGAACAAGAACAAGATTAGCAGCCTTTTAGAGGAAATATGATATTGAGATTTTTGTCCCTTCCTCCTCTCCTTATGGAGTTTATTCTGCTCACAGAGTAACAGTACAGGTTCACAGCTCATTATTTTTCTCCTTTCTACCTCCCTTCATGGAGCTGAAGTCTTTCCAAGCAGACCTTCCTTCCACTGCCACCAAGAAGGCCTGGACATGCTTGCCTGATACCCCCTGTCTTCCAGGAATACAGATCTCACTTCTAGTCACAGCCACCAATTTTATAATAAAAGCATTTGCTATAAATAACAGGCACTCACTTGACCTACTTTCCAAAATGGTGATTACATCACACACAAACAATGCAGAACACACACTGTGCTTACAAAGCCCTCCTCACCTTCATGGAAACATCTGATGTTTGAAGCTCATCCAACTTCAGCTGAAGTTTTGCCTTTTCTGTGTTGGCCTCTGTGAGCTTTTCATTTAAACGTTTAACATCCTCTGGAGGAGGGAAATCAGTGTTAGAAAAACCTGTTGTGTAACAGCTTTAATTACTAAATTGTAAAGAATGACAACAGGCAAGATACTTTGTATGTAATTGCATGTTGGGCACTAAGATACTGCATAAGGCACATTTTTAAATGGAGAAAAACAAGCACCAAAGTGGTGTCTTTGTGCAATGACTGTGTTATTTCCTGGTATTTATGGACTGTGCTCCTGGCTGTACCATTTAAATGTTCAACTTCCTGAGATCGCCTTTCAGTGGTTCGGACCAAGTCTCTCTTCTCAGCTTCCAGTTCTTCCTTCTCTCGAATTAACTGGCTCTGAAAAAGATTGCCCAAGGGCAATTAAGAAATGTGATCAGCTCTCTGGAACTGTTTATAGCCTCTGCTTACACTCAGAACCACACAGCAGTGAGCTAAACCTCAGTGAGCTACCCCAGCCAACTGAACACTGGGATAAGAGGCTTAGAGTGGGCATGGAAATCACAATGGAGCTGTTCAAAACTCCATTTCATTTTAATATTCTTGGAAAGACAGCTGTAATAGTCAAGAATTTCCTGAAACAGCTTTGTTTGGTTAAATAAAAGGGGTAAGAGAGTAAACAAGGAATGACAGTGCAATTTACATGCACCAATATAAACAACCAACAATGCAATTTACATGCACCAATAAAAACAACCAACAATGCAATTTACATGCACCAATATAAAAATCAAAACAAAGTCAACAATCTTGGATCATTTACAGACTACACTGTCTCTCAACACTACACTTGAGGATGCCCTCACTACACTACACTTGAGGATGCCCTCAAGGTATCACTACAAAGCACCTCAGTCAGGCCCAGGTAAGCTCCTTTGGGGGAACAATGAGATCCACCTCTCATTGTGGAAAAATCAAACTAATAAACTTGTTTTAGCTTCCTGCTTCAAAATTACTGTTCTGCTGGGTCAGTCAGCTCAAGTGACTCATCCTGCAACCCAGTGACTTTTGGGCATAACACAAGAAAAACTGTGCCAGAGTGTGGGAAAAGATGGGGAAAAACAGAACTCTTGTTTATACCTTTGTCTGAATTTTGGGGGTTTGGGTTAAAGTCACTTCACAACAGGTTTCAGCTGGAATGGAACAATCCATCCAAACTGAAACAAAGCACCTGCTCACCTGTCATTCAATTTGCTAAAACACCACCTTTTTAAAAGTTCCTGTAACTTTCCTGCACACACATCCTCATGGACATGTAAACACCTCCCTGAGCTCATCCTGGCGCCAATCCTGATATTCTCCAATGAGAACTGATTGCATTCTGTGCTGCAAAGAGCCAGGGAGCCCCAGCAGTACCTGCACGGCCGCATTCCGGTCCTGGGCAGCCTCCAGCTCCTTGTTCTTCTCATTGAGCACCTTCAGCTGCTCATCTGGGGAGAAGGAACAGCAGTGAGGGATCTCCACTAGGATGTGTCAGAACTCACCCTCCTAATGCAACAGAGCCACAATTTCCCTGACAAACATTTTTAGCAAAAGAGAGAGAAGAATGCCGGACCCTGCCCTGGATGGACCAGGGGCACTGAGGCAGACTAAGGCACTGCTTAGAGCAGAAGCAGCTTTAGTGAGGATCCATACACAGCCCCCTGCACTGCTACTACCCAGCAAGGGGCTCTTCTGCCATGAGAACAACAGATTCCATTAATCTTGGAACACACCACCAACACACATCTCCACAAATGCAGCTGATGGGAGATTTTCAGCTCCTGTGTAAACCCTGAAGCAGTGCCCACAACCCTGGGCTGGAGGGTGAATGTCCTGGCCAGCACTTAAGGATGTTACACAGTTACACTTACGAAGCTTTTTGAGCTCCTCCCGCAGAGTTTGACATTCCTGGGTCTCATTTACAAGTCTTTCCTGGCTCTGAGCCAGTCGCTTTTCCACTTCAAAGTACTGTTGCTCTGCAAAATAACAAAGTCATCTCAGTTTCACATCATAAACATTTTTTTTCTTACTCACCTCTACCAAGGAGCATTCTAAAGAAAACATATAAAAATACTAAGACTGTAACAGAATTTGAAGGAAGGAAAAAAAAAAAAAACACAACATTTTTGAAGGCAAAAACCTGAATTTTCACATTGAATGAACACTAGCATGACAAGTGCTGTGCTTCCAGAAACTGTGATATGTTTCAGCCTGCTCTAGTGGAAAGTGTCCCTGCTGATGGCAGGGGTTGGAATGAGATGGGCTTTAGGGTCCCTTCCAACCCAAATCATTCCATGATTCTGTAAAATTGTCCATCAAATAAGAGCCTGATTAATCTGAATAGTTCTTTAACATTTTTGATGTAACCAGAGATGTTGTATCAGCCCAATTATGCAGTGTGGGCTCATCAGCTTAAAACTTCTTTTATTTCTAGAGTATTTCTATACATACAAAATAAAATCCACATATCCCCAGGTATCAAGGGATTTGATGTGGGGAAACTTTTAATGAAGACTTCTTAAAATTAATTCCTGGGCTCTATTCCCTTAGCAGTGGAAAAGAAAATAATTATATGTGAGTTTTTGTCATCTAAAACAGTAACTGTGTCATGGAGCTTCAGTGTAAAATACTCAGTAAAAGCATAATTAACTCTTGGGCAGGATGGGCTTCAAGGAAGCACTGAGGGATGTCTGTTTATCTTCTTCCTCTGACACATTACAATTTCAAACAATGCTGCTGCTCCTGCCACAGATGAGAAGAATGGATCTGGATGAGAGCAACTTGCTAAAATCTGTGGGTTACCTTAATTTACACCACAATTTATTAATGCATTTACCAAGATGTCTACCACAAGAGAGACTGAAAAACTGAAAGGTAGAAGTAAAGCTTACATTAGAAGTATGTCACATCCTCTACAGATTAACCCATATTCACAATCTCACACTCTTGTCTTCTGCTCTCTGCTGGTGTTACTGTTCTGTTATCAACTCATCTCTAAATCAATATAAAAACATTGATTCCATCAGGGCCACTTTATGGAATGGAATTGAACAGGAAAGTATAAACCTAGGGCTGTTTGAGAGCTGTGTGAACAAAGCTGCATTCCTCCTCCACAACGAGGACCAAAGAGACTGAAGCACAGAACTGTTTGGGTTGGAAGAGACACGTAAGATCAGAGTCCAACCATGGCCCAGCACTGCCAAGGACACCACTGACCCATGTCCCCAGATGCTACATCCACATGGCTTTAAAATCCCTCCAGGGGTGGGGATTCCATGCCTGCCCTGAGCAGCTGTGCCAGGGATGGACAGCCCCTTGAGTACAGAAACTTTCCCAAAGTCCAACCTGAGCCTCCCCTGGCCCAGCCTGAGGCCGTTCCCTCTCCTCCTGTCCCTGTTCCTGGGAGCAGAGCCCGACCCCCCCGGGCTGTCCCCTCCTGTCAGGAGCTGTGCAGAGCCACAAGGGCCCCCGGAGCCTCCTTTGCTCCAGGCTGAGCCCCTTTCCCAGCTCCCTCAGACACTCCTCCTCAGACCTGTGCGTATCAATGGTAGTTAAAAACCAGGGGAAAAGCTGTTTTTAAAGACGATTCAAACGCAGTTTTAACCCTGAACGCCCCTTAGCATGAAGAAAAAAAAACAACCAGCAGCAAGAGGAGAAAAAAAAAAAAAGAAGAAAAAAATATATATACCCCAGAAGACAAAACGAGACAAACACCGCTCAGGTCCCACTGCAGGCCTGTTCCAAGCCCCCTCCCGGCCTCACAGCCCCCAGGGTACCCCCGCAAGACTGTGGAAGACAGAACCGCGTTCCGCGCAGTGCCCGCGCTGCCTCCCCGAGCACAGGGACCGTGGGCCCGCCGCCCGCGCTCACCGCTGTCCACCTTGAAGCGCTCATGGCGGGCCCGCAGCCCGTCGATCTCGCCCTGCTGGTCGCCCAGGAAGCGCTCCAGCTTGCCCTGCACGGCGCGGGGCAGCTTCGCGAGCTCGGCCCGCTCCAGGAGCTGCTGCAGCACGGCCGCCATGGCTCCGGCACAGCACCGCCCGCCGCCCGCAGCGCTTCCGCTTCCGCCACGGCAGCGCCATCATGGGAGTGGCGGCAATGCCGCGGCAGTGCCACAGCCGGGACAGGAGACCGCACGGCCTCGTCGCCATGACGGATAGAGGAGCTTCATCCCTGCTAAGTGACAGGAGCTGTCTGTGCTTCTGAGATGCCCCATGTGCCCGAGAGCTGCCGGGGAAGGGCGGCCGCTTCCGCCACTCTCAACATGGCGGAGCAGGGCCTGTGCGCCCCCTCGCGCGCCCTTTTCCCGCGCTCGGCTCGGCATTGCAGTGCGTCATCTCCCTGCGCCGCGGCACTTAGCGATGACGTAATTGGCCACATCGGTGCTCGGCTGAGACCGGGGCGGCTGCAGAAGCTGGGGATGTGCAGGTGCTGAACCCCCCTATGCAGGTACTGATCCATGGGGATGGGCAGGTGCTGAACCCCCCTATGCAGTTACTGATCCATGGGGATGGGCAGGTGCTGATCCATGGGGATGGGCAGGTGCTGAACCCCCCTATGCAGTTACTGATCCATGGGGATGGGCAGGTGCTGAACCCCCCTATGCAGGTACTGATCCCTGGGGATGTGCAGGTGTTGATCCCTGGGGATGTGCAGGGGCTGATCCCGGCTATGGGGGCATGAGTTGAGGTGTGTGAGTACCTTCCCTGTGGAGGTTCAGGATGCTCTTTGCTTTCTCACCCTGTGCTCTTGGGCTTCAGCTTTTTAATGCTTAATTCTTTGGGAGAGCTCTCCAGGCTTGAAGGGGTTTCAGACCCGCCCTGCAGGGAAGGGAGGGGATTATGTGGCAGCCCCTGTGTCCTGGAGGGGATGCAGAACCCCCTGTGTCCTGGGTTGTTGCAGCCTTCTGCAAAGGCTGCTCATTGGAACATCCACAGATGGTGTGCTCTGAGTGTTTGGGAATTGCAATGGAAGTGCTGTAGTGTATGTTCAAGGACACGTGTGGAATTCAGCAAGTCACTGTGGGAATAGAACAGTGCATCCTTTAGAAGTATCATGCAGCAAGATACTTTTTCTTGAAGGCATTTCAAAATTCAAATCCTGGGTTCAGTTTTGGGCTCCTCATGACAAGAAAGATGTGGAGGGGCTGGAGCATTCCAGGGAAGGGAATGGAGATGGGAAGGGTCTGGAGCACCAGGAGGGGCTGAGGGAGCTGGGAAAGGGGCTCAGCCTGGAGAAAAGGAGGCTCAGGAGGGACCGTGTGGCTCTGCACAGCTCCTGACAGGAGGGGACAGCCGGGGGGTCGGGCTCTGCTCCCAGGAACAGGGACAGGAGGAGAGGGAATGGCTTCAGGCTGGGCCAGGGCAGGCTCAGGGTGGACTTTGGGAAAGTTTCTGTACTCAAGGGGCTGTCCATCCCTGGCACAGCTGCTCTGGGCAGGCATGGAATCCCCACCCCTGGAGGGATTTTAAAGCCATGTGGATGTAACATCTGGGGACATGGGTCAGTGGCGGCCTTGGGGGAATGAATGGTTGGACTCGATGACTTTGCAGGGTTTTTTCAATCAAACAGTTGTAAAGGATCTTTGTGTGAGACTTGTTCTCCTGTACCCATTGCAGTGTATGTACCCTCTTTCACTTAGTGCATTGTGTGTTTTGTAGGTTGGAACTACAACAGCTCACTTAAACCTGGAGCCATGGGTAGAACTTACCTTGTCGAGGAAGGTATTGGGCAGTACCTGACAGAGCTCAGCACAAAGGTGAAGCCATATGTCACTGGCCTGTTGATAGGGCAGGTAAGTGTGGGATTGTCCTTCCATTCATTCCTGTGAACTGGAGAGACCCCTGTTCAGCAGTCTCAAGGTGTGTTTGCTTCTGTTGATGTTCTGGCAAGTGCTCCCCCCAACGGGACTATGTCATCAGGGCTGTGCGAACCCCTCCCAAGGAGCAGCAGCAGCAGGAGGAGAGCCTGGGCCCTCCCAAACTGGCATCCCTGGATGAGGAGTGGATCACCACACATGCCAGTCAGGTGAGAACTCACCCTGGGAGGTGGCAAAGCGGGCAGAGGAACAGGAGGGAAATCAGATGGACACAAAGGATCTCAGCACTTGTGTGATGTCAAAGTGACAGAGCCTTCCTAACCATGCTGGGCACAGGTGTTTTAAACCAGAAATACCCTTAATGTTTTCAGGTTTTTTGATGAAAGGACATTTGATATTACTGAAGGGAAAACACTTGCAGGATGTGTTCCTGCATGGAGAGGGTCCTGTCAGTGAAAACGAGTCTCCCTTAACTCACACCTGCTCTTGGTGTCTCACCAGTGGTTTTTGATATCTTGAGATACGTGGTTTCTAGATTGCCAATCATGTTAATAAATGTTCAATTTCATTTTCAAGGTGTCCAGAATGCTCCCTGGAGGGTTGCTGGTTCTTGGTGTGTTTATGATTGCAACTCCAGAGCTGGCTAAAGATGGTCAAAATGCTCTGCGCAAGGTAAGCAGAGTTCCTGCTGGGAGGACAGCAACATCCTTGGCTCTGTGTGTGAGGAATTTCCTCTCATTGGCCTGACTAAAATACACCAGTTTTGCTGCTTTATGTCACAAGTGTTGTGCTTTGATGTGTGGGTTTGAGACTGGAACCTCAGAAATCCCTGTCCTGTGAGACACTATTTTTAACCTCCTGTTTGTTACTGCAATAGCAAATCTGAATTTCTGTTTACTGGGTTTGTCTGTATTTAGTGGATGTGGACATTCTGGCTTAGGGAAAACATCCTCAAGGTTTATATTAAGCTAAATGCATTTTTGTTACAGTATCGGGGCATCTACTGCCATATTTGGTTTCTGTTCTGGAAATGTATGTTCATTTTGTCATTTTTCTAACATAATCATGGTCAGTGATTTAAGCACAAATGGATTTGGCAGCCTGAGATCCAAGAGTCAGTTTTGGCAGTTCAGTGTAATTGCATCTAAGTTATGTAATGAAACTGGTAGCTGGCTAAAAAAGGTGAGCTGTGTCCAGGTGACCAGTGATTGCTGAATTAAAAATTGGGGGGGATTTGTTTTTTATAATTAGTGGCTATTTTGCACAGCTTTTCTGACCCAGCTGATAGGCACAAAACTCTAATATATCTGTAAGGACAAAAGCATACAGGTTGGGCCTGTGAATGTATGTTGCTTGCTTTGGTTTATAAGGGAGCTAAATTAAAATTTAACAAGTCTCTTTCACTTTGGGGCATAGTGCCTCTGAATCCCTGTTGAATTTTCTTTTAATGTGACATTTTGGTGACATGTAGGCTGTGTTTCCTGCTCATACATAATTTTTATATTGCTTGGACTTAAAATTTTAGCACAAGACTATTTTCTAGGAATTATAGTGCATATTTTTGCAATTTATTTTTGGTCTTTAGCTAATCTTTTCAGTGGAAAAGTCCTTGAGTAAAAGAAGGCTCTGGAAACCTACTGAAGAGGAGGTCTCAGACAGAGCAGCACTTCAAATCTGTTCTGCTACAAAAAAGTATCCTTTATGAGCCAGCCTTATTGACTGAGGCTGCTGTCCCAACCTCTTTTATCCAGTTACTGCTGAATAATTAAGAATTAGGGAGGAGGAAGCTGTTTAAGTTCAGCTAGACATGTATAAGTTGAAATAATGAAGTTTTCTGATTAGCCATGGTTAAGACTATTGACCCTCTTGTCCTTGCAAAATTTCCATCATTTCTTATGTGGTCTGTCTGTGTGACAGCATCAAATGACACCTTTCCCAGTCAGTCTTGACTTGCAGAAACTGAAAAAAAAAATCTAAATTACTGTTTGGCTTTTTGAATTGCTGTTACCAGTGGTGCTTGCATGGAATCGGGGCAGCAGCAATCCTGTGGGATCAATGCTAGAGCTGCAGCAGAATGCAGGAGCTGTTGGTAATGACATAATACAAGGAGAGAAAGCAAGGATTTTTCTCTGAGGGGAGAGAGAGATGAGGACAAATTAAAAATTGATGCCTTGGTGCTTTTCCTGTCAATACATCTTGATCTTAATTTGTTTGTAAGAGATGGCATCACTGTGGTAGTTGGGGATTACGGGCAAATGATTTCCCATTTTTTTACACTGATGAAAGGTGAGAACTTGCTCCAGAGCCTAAGTTAGCTTGACAAGGAAGTTTAGTAGAGGACTAAGTTAGTTGTGGATTGTTCTTAGTTTTTCCCTTGCTTTTCACTGGGTCTTTTTCTTTAAGTAGCACAGAGTAGTTTGCCGAACCTACGATGTGCAGGACCCCAAGGTAAGCTCATCCAGCTTTTAATGCATGGCAAGTAATGCTAAACCCCAAAAAAGCCTCAATACAGTGCTTTGGGGAGATGCTTTATGGCTTTTCTTCTGCTCTCAGAGTTCAGCTAAACCAGCAGACTGGAAGTACCAGAGTGCTCTGACTGCCTCCTGGGTGGCTTTGGGCTGCACAGTAAATGTGAACATCCACATTCCACTTCTTGCTACTTCCCCCAACCATGACCTGGAGAAGAATACCAAGGTAACTCACTGCCTGCAGTGGTTCCTACACACCAGTAACCACACTCATTTCTCTGCTGAAAATTAAATAAGAAAGAGTTGAGCAGTGCAGGAGTGGACTAGTCAGTGGAGAATGTTTAGCAATTATTCCTCTTTTAAATGTAACTCTTCTGCTGTGCTCAATGGGAAGTTTCCTGTGTTCAAAATGATGTAATAATTGTCATGAGTATCCCAGGTAACCTCTCTGGTGCCTCACCTGGTGAAAGGTTACACCCAATTTGTTCAGGACTATGGGGTGCTTTTGCCATGAGTTGGCTTTCAATGGGCTGCAACCCTCTCTGCAACCCCCAAATCCCTGGGGTGGCACTTCACTATTTTGCAATGCTTGTTTCTTAATTTGTTCTGAATATGATCCATTTAAGATTTACCTTTGGGAAAACACAGGTTTTTCACTTTAAAACTCTTGTCAGAGTAATTATTAAAACACATACTTCTATAAGTTTCAGCATGGAACTGTCCAGCCCTTCAGTGAAATTCTTTCTCTTTCTTGTGGTTATTTTGTGTTTTCACTTATTTTAAAGAATGGGTTAAACCGATGGTCAAAGCAGATAGAAGACAGTGTTTTTCTGATCAATGGCCAAGTTAAAGATGAGGATACAGAACTGCTGGAAGGGCAGGTGAGTACCAAACAAGGAGGAATTGAGCTCTAAGAGATGCATGGTTGGATCCTCTGTGTGACAAAGCATTGAATGAGACATCTCCTGTTCGGTGTTTGTTGGTCTGATTGGCTGTTCCAGGTAACCAACACACAGAGCTGCCATTCCTGCAGCTTGCCTCTCCCTCCTGGGCAGTGTGAATGCAGTAATTATGTGTGAAATGACTGAAATGTTTCTGTTACAGAGTGAGGTGTGAATGTGGGTGATGACATTTCAAAGACCTACTTCAGTCACCTCGTTGATTGATTCATTCATCTCTCCTTTTAGTTTTGTAGTTCTATTCTCTTGGTTGGTTTCTAAGTGCTATTTTTCCCTCTCAAAGCCTATAAACTAGGGAACACTCTATGCCACGGTGAGGAGACTGCTTCAGGCACTTTTTTTTTCCTGTTTCATGACACAAAGAATTTTTTTCCCCTCAGAAAAAGTTCAGAGGAAATACTCAGCCCAGCACTCAGATTTCTGATGTCAAGGTTCTGACACAGCTGGTAAGTTTTTAGTGGTTTGCAAAGTATAAGCTTGCCTTTCAATTATAAAATAGAGCAAAAAATAGAATAACAAGGTTCTGAATTATTGTCTAGAAATCTTACTCACTTATTCCTAAAACTTTCCCCCCACCCCTGGATATTGAATATGAAACTGATTGTTAACAGATTTTGTGCCTTTAGAAATTCTTGTGGTGAGATAACCATGTTGTCCATGAATTGCATAGCTGAAAGACTGGAAAACAGGTTCTGGAAAAGAAGTGCTGTGACTAATTCCTTTGGTAGTAGGATACCTGTAGGTACCTGTGTACATTGATTTGAAGTGACTTTGTATCTGAAGTTCAGAGTCACCCCCACACTTCAGTCAGTGCACAGCTTGCCCTGGCTAGCTTGGACATTCACTTGGATGCTTTTGTCAGAAGCTCAGCTGCCAGCTCTGGATTAAGGCGTAGATCCCGTGAGTTGAATCATCATCTGGACCTGCTGGATCTATGTCAGGAGCTTCCTCCCTACCTGAGTTGTGAAGAACTGTGAATTGAGTGCCCCAGTCTAGGTCCTGAAGTCCAGATGTGTCCAGGCCTTGTTTCATAGCCTTCTGTATTTTGTCAGGTGGTTCCTGGATTCTCAAAGTTATGTTCTGCAAAACTAGAAGTGTTTCCAATGCCATTTTAAAGTCTCCATGAGTATCTCAGCTTCTTTTGTTGTTCGTGTCTATTGTATTGAGGTTAATTGCTGCAGGGACAGGAAAACTCTCTTTGGCAGAAGTGGTTTGCGCAGTTGGTGAGGAAGTTGTGCACCCCAGTGTTTCCAGGTGTTGTCCTGGAGTGCTTCATGCTCACACTCATTGTTGTGGTAATTAGGGAGAGCATTTCTAGGCAACAGTTTGATGCAGCTCTCAGTGTGACCACGTGTATAATTTGGTACTGACTGATGGGATGACTCCCAGCACACCCTGGGTTACACTGATTATAGCAAACATGAAAACGTCATTGTTTTAAAAAAGCCTGTAAAAGACTTAACAGTTGCAATGCTGTTATTTGCCACAAGCCTGGAAAGTTTTAAGATCTCCTAGACACAAGTGTTTGAAACACCTGGAGAGATAAACAGATTTTCCATACTAGAAAAGAGAAGAAGAACCAAATGAATAACTAAAAATAAAATAAAAATAAAATTAGCTCTACATGATGAGGGAAACAGCTTGTGTGTGAGCACCTGCTGTTGGTTTGCTGCTTCTGGTTTTAGTGACTGTGCTGCAAAGGCCTGGGATAAAGGTGGATGTGTTTGTCCCTCAGTGCCAGGGTGCCAGCCCCAGGTCCACGGCGACAGTGCAGGTGTGCAGTGGCTCCATCAACCTGCGGGGAGCGGTGAAATGCAGAGCCTACATCCACAGCAACAAGCCCAAGGTTAAAGAGGCCATTCAGGTACTGAGCAGGGTCTTGGTCCATCAGAAACATTCTCCTGGAACACGTGGGACTTGGCATACTGGTTTTCCTTTGCCAGAATGGTCTAAACCGGGGTCAAAGTTATTTTAGAAACCATCCCTGTGGGGTTAGTTAGTTTTTCTCTTCTAGAGGAATATGTGTGCCGTGGGTAAGGCTGGGCTCTGGGGAGTCTTTGCATAAATTATCAAAGGGATTAGGCTTTGAAGAATTCTCTGTAAGAATTCTTGAAAACTATATTTTTGTATTTGTAGAGGTAAAATTCATATTTACTTGCTCAGTAATTTATTTTTCCCCTCATTGAGTCATTGCCTCGTGATTATTTTTGTTTGGTTTACTGGTAAATATCTAGAAGTTGTCAGTTCTTATCCTAGCAATCCTAAAACTTTCCTCAGCTTTTCATTTTTGTTTTGTGGTTTTCCTTCTTGATACCAATTCTTTTAATGTTAGCTTTTCTTTATTAATCAATTATTATTTATTAGTTTGAAAATTCACACTAGTTTTTATTTTCTGGGAAAAAAACTGTTCTTTCATCATGGGTTTAATGTATGGGGTTTCTTTGGTTATTTCTTCCTGGTTAAAAGCTTTGCAAATAGTTTTGATTTTGCAAATGGATTTGATATTCCTGATGATTTCACTGTGTCCTTGCAGGCTTTGAAAAGAGACATAATAAACACATTGAGTGATCGGTGTGAAATACTCTTCGAAGATCTGATTTTAAATGAAGGACCTCAGAAAAACAGTAAGAAAAAAAACCAAACCAACAAACAAACAAAAAACCCAAAGCCACTAGCTTGTATTTGCAGTGAATATTGGTGGTTGTAGAAAATCCTGTTACAGTGAAGTTCCAGTATGGTTAGAGCAGAATAAAAAGGAAAAGGTATAATTGCTGCTTGTCAGCCTTGACTTTTCCTTAAATCTGGAAATTTTTTGTCAAATTTATGTCCTTTGGCATCACAGTTCCTGTGACCACAAAATGCAATCCCAGCTTCTTCCTCACCGATCAGAAATTTTGTGATTTTTCAAACTTCTGTAGTTGAAACTTTTGCCTCTGAAGTTCCAACTGTACCTTGCACACTTTAAATTTTTATTTCTATTTTTAAATCTATGTATGGTGTTCCTATTAAAATTGATGTGTGTTAAAACTTGATAGAGGCCAGATCTTTGGGCTCATGCTGGGACTCTTAAATTTCTTCAAGTCAGTGCAGTGGTGTTGTTGTCTTAAACCAAAAAGGAGTTAATTGACAAATCAATGGGAATGTCTTGAGCAGAAGGAGCCTTTTCCATCGCACGTAGTTCTGAGTCCCCTCTCTAGGTGGCAGCCGAGCTTTGTGGCTCTGAGTGTGACACCTCTGCAGTCCTGAGTGCTGCTGAAATCCGGCTCCTCGGGGAGCTCTTACCTGCAGCCTCTCCCAGAGCCCTCCTGCAAGTCATTCTGAACAGCAGAAAAGCTCTGCTTGGCGTTTTATGGTCTGTTTGGAGCTGCCCTGGCTATTTCTGGAGAGACTAATAATGTAAGGACATAAATCCATAGAACAGCAGCCCACTAAGCCAGGCATATCTGGAAGCAGGGTTTTACACAGAGACCTTGAGCTCTTCTTTTGCAATGACTTTATCTTATGCTCAGAGATTATGGAGGGATCTTATCATAACTGTCAAGGCTTTTATTGGGATGGTATTTCTCCCTCTTTCCTTTTAGATTTTGGGAGGGAATATCATGTCTTGCCTCAGAGACTGTTTGTCCCAGTGGCTGGATCCAGTGTGATGCTCAGTGATTATAAGTTTGGTGATGAGGCTGCTGGAGAAATCCAGGAACGTTTTGTGGAGATGTTGGATCAGCCTGTGCAAGCTGAAGATATGCACATAGCTGAGGACATTAGCACAGGTAAATATCTGGGAGCCAGGGCAGGCTGGCTCAGGGGCTAGGAAATGCTGATTAATGGCATAGGCCAGTTTATCCAGATATGAATAAAGTCAAATTACTTCATATGCAACTCTAAGGATTTATAGCAATTCATTGCAGCTTTAATATATTGTGGAAAATGATCCTAACAGTTTGTGTTTTTTGGAACAGACTTTCTCCTCTCAAATATTTTGGTTTTTCAGTGCAGCCATGATTGCAGCCCATGAGCTGCTGTAGAAACTTGAAGAAATGGTTAACCAAGGTTTGTATGTGCCATTGTGCTCATGAATTAGAGGGGATCCTTTATTGATCAATAAACTCTTAAAAAACACCCTGCAAAGCTTTATTTTTTACATGAATATATATATATTTACCCTTTCAGTAGTTAATCTTTTTAGTGCTAAGTAGCTTTGAGACAAGTTAGAATAAGTTGAGTGATTTAGTCAAATCTACTGCTTTTTCACTACAGAATTAAAAACACTTTAAAAATTATTCTAGCAAAACATTAATGTAGTCTAATGTATCTTTCAAGAAGTTTTTGTGCTAAACCTAATTTTTTTAAAAAAGCCAAATACTTTCCTTTATTCAGAGTGTTTTAATTTATGTACCAAATGCAGTGCCCAAACCTGAAGATTTGTGGTTCACCCAGAATGAAAACAAAGTTGAGAGTGCTTTTCATTTTCTGCTGAATGTCTTACAAGTTTGTGGTCTGATTATGAGACTGCTATATTCCCTTTAATACAGATATTTTGACTTTAATACAGATATAATCCAGTTACTGGATTCATCTTTCTGAATATTTCTGGTCTATATAATTTCCTTTAGGGTTTTCTCCCTTGCAATGTTGATTTCAATGTAGATTTCAAATATGACATTGAAATGCACCTAAGAACATTTCCTGTGGTCTTATGGAAGACATTTTGCTCCCCTTTTTTTCCCCCCCTCAACATGCATATGAGCTGCAGGTTCCAGTTTTACAATTTAAATAAACAAAAAATCCAACACTAATTCTCACATTAAAACTATGAACACTTTTTGATGTTGGTATTTAGGGACAAAAACGTAGGGGAAATGTAACCATGACTTGCTGTGCAAGGTAAACGGTGAGTACTGATATTCACCTTGACTTGCATGCTAACTTGGAGGGGGTTTTGAGTTTCCTAATTTCAGAGTTAACCATAAATTCTTGTCTTTCTAAATGAATCAGCTCCCCCAGGCTTTAACTAGACCTGTTAGCTGTTAAGTGACTCATCCTTTTGAAGAGTAAGAGGTGTACAGGAACCTCAAGGAAAACAGGAAAGACAATAAAAATCTCTCTGGCATTATTAGAGTAACTTTAATACTCTTAAAACTAATTACTACTGAGCTTTAAGGAATCAGTGTAGCTTAGAGAAGCAAATGAGTATTGTTGTAGCAGTGGAGAGAGGTGTGGGAGGAGAGAGGTGATGATTCAGTTCAGCTTTATTGCTTATGTAAGGCTGTGTGAGCTGCAGGTAGGAAGGAAACACCTTTCCACTCGCGGCAGGGCATCCCAAAGATTAATGCCAACAATAGGTGTGAAGTGATGGCACAAAAGGAGCTTGGGTGTTCTTGTAGTCTTCTGCTTGTAGAGTTAACTGGGGGGGATTTATATTCCTTTTCTTTGAAAGAAAAGCAAATTAAAGTAGGTGTGTATTTTCTTTAAGAAGAAAACCCCAAAGCCACAAATTGAAATAAGTGCATAGAAGAGGAGAGGAAAAAACGTGCAAGGGGATTTTGGGAAAGCTTGGCCTTGTCCTGGTGACCACCATAAGGTTTGTCCATGGAATGGGCTCTGTTAATTGCAGTGGTATCAATAATGCTGACAGCACATTAAAGTTGAGCTAATTAAAGTTGAGGCATCAGTCACTTGTGGTTTATTAAAATCACAAGTTATTTATACACTTTTATCATACCAGGAAGGTCATTTTAGAAAGAGTCCTGCTAAATGCATACAAAGTGTTCTGCATTCTAAAAAAATCCCCCATTAATTATGGGATTTGATTTTTATTGTTGCTTTGGTATGAAATGTCCGAGCATTGCTGTGAACATGTTTTTTTGTTGTAATGAGAGTTTGTGGTTTTTCTTGTGCAAAGGCTTTTCCAGTGCATCATTTTGGCTTGGGAAGCATGTGCTGTTTCTCTGAGCTTAGCTCTAACTTTGTTAATAATAGCCACTATTCAGTAATTGGTTTGTAGGGAACTTTGTCATCAGCCTTTCTGTTTGTGTCACAGTTCCTGTGGTCTGAGGCACCCTCCTCAAATTAACTGGAAATGCTGTTCATACTGAGGTTCTGGGGAAAGTTTACTGATAAAAAGAATTCTCAAAAATTCAAGAACACGAGCAGGCTTTTGAAATTATTTGGGGTTTTTTTCCTCTTTAAAATATGCACTTTAGAAGAAGAGGATCTAATCGGTATAGGCAAAAGATTTATTTTTTAAGCAACTTTTACTTAAAACATGATTTTTTGAGGTCAGTTTTATGTGTTTACTGAACCTGGGGCTCTCCTGCTGTCTCCTGCAGTTTGTCTCTTGACTCCATGTACAGATCTCCAGTAGGGACACCGCTGGGTCATGCTTTAAAATTGCTGTGTGGAAAATAGAAAGTAAACCCCGAGCTATTTATAAGTGAAAGACTTAAATAGCCCTAACACTGTAATTTCAAGGTATTCAGTGCTCTAATACAGGCAACTGAAAGCTCTACATTTCTGATTGGCTTTACTAAATCCCTGCTCCTCCTTGGTGCAGGGGGTGGGCTGTTAAATACCCTGAGTGGATAGACAGAAATAAGACTTCAGCAGTGATAATCACTTCCCTGTCTTGCTTAGGAAACTGAAGAATTAAAGATTCATCCAATTGGTACTAGAAGACATCTGCTATGAAAACTTTTTTGTGTGATTTTGCTGCTCTACATGCAAACCTTCCAGAATGTGATGGTATAAAGGCCTGTGGTAGCTAAATACCTCAAGGGTGGTTCTTTTTTCTTTTTCCCTTTGTCTTATTTTTTTTTTTTCCAGGCAAGGAATGTGGAGCTGCCTTGATGTGCAGCTTCCAAAGGTCCCCTCAGCACAGGGAGGCACAAAAAAACCTCATATTAGAGGGCACAGACCATCCTACCTGCTCATCAAATATACAGCAGAAAGGAACCTGCTGGAGCTAGACTCCAGAGGTGGCCCAAAAAATGCAGTCAGATTGTCCCAGAGTGGGATGTTTCACAGAATTCAAACCTCTGGACAGAAGTTCTCTTACTGTGCTAGTTAAAGATACTTACTGAAAACCTATATTGCAACAATTAATAACTACTCTAGCTGCAGATTTCTGCTCATTTTAGGCAGCTGAGGGAGTGTTTTTCTTGGCACAAAGAAAATAATGATCTAGCCACAGCCTTATTGAGGACTAGTGGGATTCAGGGATATTTAATGATTTCTCTTCAAAAAACACACTTTGCACTGAAATATTGTTATCTTGATCTTACATGGATGTGGTGCTTGCAGAGAGCTCTCCAAGCAATGTCTGTATATCTGTGTATCTCACTGTCCTGTTGAGTTTCATATCAGGCAGTGATTTCTCTGCTGCTGTACATCCTGTACCAATGCAGTGGGTTTAGGGATAAAAACCCTAAAGACAGGTTTTAAAAGCTACTTTGGGTGTTTTTGTGTAACAAGTCTTGTGCAAGCTTGATTTAAGGATATTTTGAAGACAATTATCCACATGAGTCAACAGAAACAACCTTTCTGATCATCTAGATTATCCATTTCCACCATAGGTAATGACAGAGAAAGTACTTTGTTTGCATATGAATCACACAGAGGATGTGCCTTATTACTCAAGCATGTAATTTGTGATTTATTGCTGATGGTCAACCCCTCTGTGGAAATGGAGATCTGTTTTTATTCAGATCCGTGTCCCATGGCCTTCTAAACCCTGATATCTGGTTCTGCTGAGGGTTCCCTTGTCTCCAGAACAGTCTGTTAGGCTCCTTCTCTTATCTGAGCCTGCTTGTCTCATTCTTCCCAGACACATCCAGCTCCCACTGCCATGACAAACACTTTGTCTTTCTGTTTGCTTGTGCAGAAAATGCCTGTGGTTGTAGATTCTGAACTGTAATCCAAATTTTTTGGCAAGTTTTAGCAAACTCCTGAAAATGGGAATGCTTAAAAATGATGGCCCGCGACCATCCCGCAGCCTTGTCACTGGGGCCTGTATGGTGTGTTCCATGCTGGCTCAAACAAGTTGGGCTGAAGGACTGGAGATTAATCCCCTTCTTTCTCTCCTGCCCCTCTAACAAGCTGGGTATAGCCAAGGGATTAGGGAGATCTTTGCAAAGGAAATAGATACAGGTTTGAGTCCCATCCGCCTGGAAATAGACTCAAGCTCTCTCACATCCTGGCTGGGCAGACGAAGGATTTAGTAATTCTTCCAAGGAGGAATGAGTCCTCCATGCCTGCTGTGAAAGGGAATTTTTAGGGGATCTTCAAAAAGAAATTTCTGTGGCTGGAAAAAATGAAAAAATGCATCTCTGGCTGTTGGGTAGGGAAGTGCTGCTGGGCTCATCCTCTCTGGTGTGGGATTTGCATGTACCCTGAACTGGGGACAGATGGCTCTGGAGGGGAGCTTTGCTCTTGGAAGGTGCTCAATGGTACATTTTGGTGGTTCCCTCTCACGTAGTCAAATTCTCCCCAGGCTATGCAAAGAGGGTTGGGAATTTTACTCTGGAAGCAGGGTGGGGAAAATGAGTTTTGGAAGAGGAGCTCCTCCTGAAATGTATTTTGTCTCTTTAATTTTACCCTTCCAGCCATACAGCATAGTTTAGCACTGTGCTATTGCTGTTGTACCATTTCTACTGCAATAAACTGTTTTTTTTCTACCATAAATACACTTTATAAAGTTGATGTGAAGTTCTTGGCCTTTTGTGTTAATTCACTGTAAAAGACAGCTGTTAATTTTCCCCTTCTTCCTTTGATTTCCATGCAGTTGATATTTGCCCAGTGACTGACAGCCCGAGTGACACACCACAGGCACAGCTGACAAAAGCAACGTTGCTGTTGAAGCTTCAACAAAATATGGGTATGTTCCTTCCAGATTTTTGCTATGGCACTCCAGAAGCTACAGTGGCTCCTTTCAGGACTGTTAGCTCCCACAGCATCCTAATTGTCAGCTCAGGAATTCAGGGAACACCAGCCACAGAACTTGCCATTGCAACTTCTCCATGGTGCTGCCTCACCCAGCTCTCAGAGATTTGTCTGCACTTAGTAGAGCTCTCTTTGCTGTGGGGCTGCTTGTATTGAAATAGTTACACTTTACTGAACAAAGCAGTTACTTCTGGATTCTATTAATTGTTAGAAATAGAATATAGTAACTGGAAGATTAAATAGGAGCAGTAAATATGTATTTGCTTTGAATGTAAAAATGTTTTCCCTTTCATCATCACTGAGGTGTTTTGGGGTTTTCTGTGTGTCTCCTCAGTTGCATCAGTAATGAGCATGCTAATAAAAGTAGTTGTTGGGGTCGCTCTTTTTGGGGTAGCTCTTTTTGTTTCTCCTTGTGCTCATTCCCCCTGACCCACTCTCCCCTCCCTGCCTGCTGCTGCCTGTGCTGCCTTTCCCTCACTGCCTGTGTTCTTTTTGGATTTAGGGCTGGTTTTTCTGCCCTTCCCTTACTGCCTGTGTTCTTTTTGGATTTAGGGCTGCCTGTTCTGCCCTTCCCTCACTGCCTGTGGATTTAGGGCTGGTTGTTCTGCCCTTCCCTCACTGCCTGTGTTCTCTCTGGATTTAGGGTTGGTTGTTCTGCCCTTCCCTCACTGCCTGTGTTCTCTCTGGATTTAGGGCTGGTTGTTCTGCCCTTCCCTCACTGCCTGTGTTCTCTCTGGATTTAGGGTTGGTTGTTCTGCCCTTCCCTCACTGCCTGTGTTCTCTCTGGATTTAGGGCTGGTTGTTCTGCCCTTCCCTCACTGCCTGTGTTCTCTCTGGATTTAGGGCTGCCTGTGCTGCCCTTCCCTCACTGCCTGTGTTCTCTCTGGATTTAGGGCTGTTTGTTCTGCCCTTCCCTCACTGCCTGTGTTCTCTCTGGATTTAGGGCTCCCTGTGCTGCCCTTCCCTCACTGCCTGTGTTCTCTCTGGATTTAGGGCTGGTTGTTCTGCCCTTTCCTCACTCCCTGTGTTCTCTCTGGATTTAGGGTTGGTCGTGGCAGCCGCTGTCGCAGTCCTGGCGTCGATTTTCTCCTTCAACTACTTCAGTGATTGATCTCCAGTGATTAAACTCCAGCCACCACAGCTCCTGGGAAATGTTGGCCATTCAGAAGATGGAAATAACTGGGGTTGATATATTAGTAATTAAGAATTGTTGTATTAATCTCAGCAGGTAGATGTGCAATGTAAACTGTAATGCTGTAAAATGTAATTCAGTTACCTTGTTCCATCATACACTTCCTAAATTAAATAGAATTATGCACTTAGAGAATCAAGTAGAGGGTGAATCAGGTTTACAAGAAACTAACCCTGTCTCTCTGTGTAAATGAATGATAATATTATTTTCTGGAGAGGCCCCTTAAACAAATACAGAACCTTATTTTTCTTCCTACTGGCTCCTTTAATGTAAAATGCTACTCCTGGTGTTTCTCAGGGTATTGGTAAAACCTGTATAATGACCTGGTATGATAATTCCTGCTTTAAGGGTTCCTGTGCTAAGAGAAATCTTATTTTATTACAGTTAATTGGGGGAAAATTAGTTTTAGTAAAGCCAGCATTTCACCATAGTCATTGTTTTAGATAATACTGGCTAGCTAGCATAAAATGTATACAAATAGTTTCTAAAAGTTTCAAGACTAGACCAAGGCAGCCTGTAAATAGCTTGGTTCAAGACTGGAGATCTCAGAAATCAATGAAATGCATGGCATTGCTGAGCTGTGTGTATGCTGCTGCCTTTGACTCAGTGCCTCCTGATGAGGGTTTCTCTGCCCAGCTCCAATACAATCATTGCTATCTTGGAATTTTAACTATTTCAGCAACAGTTACACCTAGGCAGGCCTTGTGGGTTATCATGTAGGTACAGGCAAATTATCAAAATTACTGCTAATCAGGATTTTTAGATTATAAACAGAGAGCTTTCCATGATGAGGGATTCTCCTGGGGATGTTGGCCAGTTACATGTTTACTTGACATGAGGAAGGTGGACAGAGGGAATGAACTCTAGTAAGGCTAATAAAGACAATTTGTATATGAAATGTGATGTTTCCTTGGACCTGAGCTGCAACAGAAAAGAATTAACAGCATTTTAATCCCAATGCAAATTTCTTTTTTTGTTTGAAAGCAATGGAACACAAAGAAAAAGATAAACCCTTTGGTTCTAAAGCATAATCAAGTATGTACTGGGATACCTTTAATAAAGGCAATTCTGAGAAAGGTGTGTTGACTACTGCTGCCTCACTTGTGTATTCTGTTTTTGCATGTTTGGAAAAAAGAGCTTTTTGAAAGACAGCGTTGACATTCTGTGCTCAGCATTGCTCAAGTGGGCCCTCCTGGAGGAGGGTGGTGAGTGCTGTAATGCAGGCACTGGGTTCAGCTGTTGTGGGTTCTATAATTGCTTTTTATTCTGTGCCAGTCAGTGGAGTCAACAGGCAGGAATCAGGAGCTGGGATGACATCCAGGGGAGGCTGAGGGTTATCCAGAAAATGGGAGTAATTTTGTAATGTGATGGTTGGTTTAAAAATTGCTCTGCTACAGTCCCTGTTAGAAGGAGGAACAGGGCTGAAATTAGAAGAAAGGCACTGTCTTTTGTCTCTTTTTTCTTTAAGGAGAACAGGGTGTGCTTTTGAAGGTAAAATACAAAATGATTGATTATTCTTTAGTTGCCTGTAGCACAAAATGCAGCCATAAAAGTGAAGTACAGCATCTCTGACACCAGAGAAGATAATTGTCCTGAAACACTCTTTCTGTAGTTGTTCTTGTTTAGTACTTGTGGTGTCAAAAATAGAGCTTGTTGGCATGTATTATTCCAGGGATCCCCTTGCAAAGAACTCTTCCTCTTTTTTCTTCCTCTCTTAACATTTGCTAAGCTTATTCAGTGCTTAGTACATGATCCTTTTCTTTGTGGTCATGGTCAAATTAATCCTTCAGTTTAGGACTAACTCAGTAGCAGGGATCTCATTTTCCAGTTTGGGCTTGGAGGAAGGCAAAGAAAGTTGCTCTGGTGGAGATTCCAGGTATAATATAAGAGACAGTTAAAGTACCATCTGTGCAATAATAAATTAATCAACCCTGTCAAAGAAGAAATGAGTAATTTGACTTGTACCTACAGATTGAGCCTTCCAGTCATCCTGCCATGAGGAAATTGTGGATGTAGAAGAAAGCAGGTTCTCACTTGTCTAAGAATTACAGGACTAACCAAGAGGGGATTTTATTGTCCCATCCTTTTATGTACCATTTTGCACTGTTGGTAGTGTAAGATAATGAGGGTTTAGGATAAATTAAAATGTGTGTGTAAGAGGAAAGGAAAACACCCTTTTAAAAATCTGTTTCCTGACTACTGCATAACTCAAGCTCAGGTTTCATTGTAGGTTTTTCCTACCTGTATAATATTCCAAAGCTTTCAGTCTGAGAAGACTCCACTGTGACTGATACTGAGCTTTGTTAACTTATGTCCATGATTGCAGATACATAATTTATTTTAGTATGTAAGAGTTCAGAGGAATGATTTGGACTTCCACATCTGAAAATCAGGCTCTTCTAAGTATAGTTCTAAAATTTATAGTACAAAATAGTTTTACAGAATCATTATTTTCTGTGCCATGGGGTTTTAAAATGTGGTTTAAAAAGCCTCAGTGGCCTTGGTCACTTGGTCTTGGAGGTTTATAATTCCTCACATCTGAGGGCAGCATTTGGTGTGGTAAGTTGGGACAGGTTGGGATGGTTTGACCCCAGCTGGCAACTGAGGACCACACAGAGCTTGTTCAGTTCCCTGGGGCAAGGGGCAGGAAGGTGGAACAAAGATAAAACTCTTGGGTTGCAATAAGAACAGTTTAATAATTGAAATAAAGTACAATATAATAATAGTAGTAGTAATAATAATAATAATAATAATAATGAAAAATGGAGATAACAAAAAGAGAGAGGGGAGTACAGTGCAGAGAGATGAGTGATCCCAGTGCAGTGAGTGATCCCTCACCCCCACCCAGTGATGCCCAGCCCGTCCCTCAGCAGCCTTCAGCCCCTCCTGGCCACTGCCCAGTGCCCACCCTGGGCATGGCATCCCCTGCTGTGGGATATCCCCTGCCCAGGGGGATCAGCTCTCCTGGCCATGCTCCATCCCAGCTCCTGCTGCAGCTCCTCACTGCCACAGCTGGGACACTGCAGAGTGCTTGGCTTGGGGTAGGCTCTGCTCAGCACCAACTGAAGCATCAGTGTCTTATCAAAATGATTCTGTACTGAATCCAAAGCACAGCCCTGTCCAGGCTGCTAGGAGGGAAAATAACTGTCCCAGTTATTATTATAATATTTTATTATCCTGACAGCAGGACACTGGCATTGACCAGAGGCTTTGCTCCCAACCTGAGCAGCAGTGACACCAGAGATAATTTCTTCCCTCCTCTGCTCCATCAGAAGATTTGGGGACTTGGGGTCTCTGTGACTTTGAGTCAAAATGAAGAGTAACCACAGCCCAGGACAGCAGGCAGGCTGTTCCCATGTGGTTGTTGAAGCATTTACTGTTTGCTACTCAAAAACCTTCATACAGTAATAAATGTTTAAGTTAAACCTTGCTTTTTGCTTTTAAGGTTGGGGTTTTTTCCTGCAGAAACTGACAACTGCTGTGATCAGAGTATTATTTGCAACTTCATTAGTCATGAGCTTCTGTTGAGGCTTGGTGCCACGTTTGTGTTTGCTCTTTGGTTTTTGTTTTTTAAATTACAGGTAGAAGCAAATCCTGCTTAAGAACGTTTAATCTGTCTCTTAAATTGGAGTGTCAACTTATACAGTAGCTGTAGGTGGAGCTTCTGTGGTGTTTTTGTTGGGGTTTTGTGCTTTCAGCCTTGTTCTTAGAAAAATGAAGCTTATGTGATGAGGCTGCTGATGTACACCCTCATAGCTTTTGAACCAAGTTGGATAAAGAGGGAAAGTTCTCACGGAAGTTAAGCTCCCACAGCTTACATGGCGATTTTTTTGGTGTGTAGAGGATAGAAATTTTTCATGTATCTTCTTCAAAACATGTCATTAAATGCAAGAGAAATATTGTTCTGCTGCTCGGGTAACTGGTCACTTTTGTGATGGACAAAGAGAATTCAGTATTTTCTACCTAAACTCCTGTAAGATCATTGGATTTTCATGCTGTTGGGTGTATCTGCAAATGGCAGATCTGCAAATATTCTGAAGAGACAAATGAAACGTTAGGATGAAAGTGGCTTTACCTGAGGGGTCAACTTCATGCTTCAGTTAGGGGAGAGAGGACTGCTCCAAGGGAAAAGCTTTACTCCCCCTGGAGTTCTTGGGACTTGGGACAATCTCCCACTCAGCGATTTACAGCATGGAAATCATGACATTTTGGGAACATGCTCTTTGAATTCTTGGTGTAATAAAGTCATGAATTGTTTTACAAGTTAGAGAAGATTGTAGGAGAGATAATAACGATCTTCATTTGCACTGCTTAGTGTACATGATGTGAGGTTTCTGGAGCTCTGTTAAAATAGTCATCCATGGGAAAACAATGTTAGAAGTAGCAATTCAGTAGCATTTTGATAGAACAAAAGAAAAATAAACAAACAAAAAAGAAATAGTCTTTAACATTTTGATAATCTCAAATATTATAAACTAATCTGTGCTGTTAAGATCTTTAGTAAGATAAAAGTACTTCCATCCCCAGTCAAATCCAGCCTTTAGCTTTGCCAGGGTGCAGAAGTCTCTGAAGTATTTCTAATATTTTTGTTGTTTTGTATCAGAGAATATCTATAGTAAATTTATCCCATATCTTCCTCTCAATCAGATTATTAAATTGCAGTTCTCAGCAGCTTCCCTTTAACAAAACTTAAAACTTTGAGTTTAGTAAATATCTGGTGATACTTACTAATATTTCACATGTTTTTAAGGGTAAGGTTATGTACTACCAATATATTCCACACTTCCAATGGCAGGTTTTGAGAGCTGATAAGCTTTATTCAGAGTTATTACATGAGCATAACATACTTTTCCAGAAACTCACAGGCATTTTAGATGCTGCTGCTCAGCATAGGGAGCACTGATGAACTGAAATCAGCTGATGCTGTGTCTGTGTCAGCTGTTTGAGTGAAAAACTTACAGGAGCACTGAGCTAACTTCTCCCTTTGCATCAGTATTGAGTATTAGATGTGGAATGAAATAATGACCTAGATACTCGAGCCATTCAGGAGTGCAAGGACTTTGGCCTATGTTTGGCTTTTGTTCCTGCCAAAGTTGGTAGAAGTGAATCAGGAGCCAGGACTTGCTGTAACTCCAGAGCATGGAGATGGATTTTTGTGTGCACACAGGGATGGACCACTCCTGTCCCCACTGAGATGAAGGACTTGTGCTTTGTGGAGACGGGCATGGGCCCTCAATTTTTAGTTCATTTTTCCTATATTTCTTAAATATCACTGCTGTTCTCCCTATTACTTGTGGCTGGCATAGACGCATGTGCAGGACTGCCAGCTGTATGTGCTGTAAGCAGAATTCGCATGCTAACAGTTAAACAGCTTTCATATCTTTATTTGTTACAAGTAAATCAGCAAAGACAGCCTTCTCTAAGTGGGATGGGCGTTACTGACATTGATTTACAGCTGACTGAAGAGGAAAGGGAGGCAGTGAGGACTCTGGCTCTAATATTATTCAACATCTGGCTCATCCGTGCCATTTCCCACCGCCGGAAGCTCCCTCTCAGGTAGCAGCCCATACTCGTTTAGGAAAGCCTCCACATCCACAGCAAAAAACTCCTCACCGAACTGTTCAGAAACACTAATGAAATTGCTCAGGAGCTCCCCGGCCTTGTAGACCAGCAGGGAGGGGAGCACCTCGCTGGAGAAGCGATCCCCGGCGCCCGTGCTGGAGGCCTTGATCTTGCAGAACTTGACGGTGGGGTACTCGGCCGCCAGGCAGGCCAGGCTGCTGTTGAGGGCCTCGCAGCCCTTGACGCCGTCCTCGTAAATGTGCACGATGACTGTGGTGGTTTTGTGCTCCTTCTCCACGGCCTCCAGGAACTGTTCCCCGTTCTGCAGCTCGCACACGAAGCCGAACTTGGGCCCGAAGCTGAGGCGCTGGTGCATGTCCTGCATGCAGCGCTTGCGGTACTGCTGCAGGCAGCTCTCGTCCTCCTGCGCCGCGTGGATCAGCTCGTACTCCTGCATGCTCATCTGGGGAGATCCAGAGAGGGACGTCAGGGACTGGGGGCTCCTTGGAGCTGGGATGGGCATGGACAGACAGCCCCTGCTCTGTCTGGAGAGCACCCAAAGCTGAGCTAGAAGAGCCATCACTCCCTGCAGCAGCTCCATGTTGTCATTATATTACAAGGGTTCCATATTGCTAGAGTTTCATACTGCCTTGATGTTTCTTGTAGGCAGCTCCTCTAGGCACCAACTCTTCCTTGTCCTTGCAGTAGCCAACTGACTCCAGTTCCCCTCAACCAACCAATCCACTCTTTTATAACACTCTTCTTATTGGCTACAGCTGCAGCCTGTTCATATCAGGCCTGCTCCTAATCTTTAGTAATTGGTTCAGCTGCAGCTCTTTAGGGGATAAGATTATATTATATTATAAGATTAGATTATATATCTATACCACCTTCATTTACCCATACTGTATCCCCTTACAGCTCCAGGAGGTCTTGTTGAGAGACAGGTGAAGATCCTGCCTTGATGCTTGCCTGTCAGCATGATGGTACTGAAGGCAGTGGCAAAAATCTGGCAAAAATTTATGGATTCAATTTTTAATTGAAATCAAAATTGATTAAAATTTCCAGCAAGAGTTGGTAGAAATTTTGCCAGTAGTGAGGCAGGCTTAATTCCTATGTTATTGGGTGTGACAGTGTTCTCAGGGGTCCCAGGATGAGGAAAGAGATGAGGATCTGACTCCATGTTTCAGAAGGCTTGATTTATTATTTTATGGAATATATTATATTAAAACTATACTAAAAGAATAGAAGAAAGGATTTCATCAGAAGGCTGGCTAAGAATAGAAAAAGAAGGAATGATAACAAAAGCTTGTGCCTTGGACAGAGAGTCTGAGCCAGCTGGGCTGTGATTGGCCATTAATTAGAAACAACCACATGAGCCCAATCCCAGATGCACCTGTTGCATTCCACAGCAGCAGGTAACCATTGGTTACATTTTGTTCCTGAGGCCTCTCGGCTTCTCAGGAGGAAAAATCCCAAGGAAAGGATTTTTCAGAAAATATCACGGCTACAATTGGGGGTTTGGTTCCCCCCTGTTTCAGAATCAGTAAATGGTCATGAGTGACGTTCAGGCTCAGAGCTCTATCCTGACTTACAGGTTTTTAAACCTGCTAAAAATTTTCCATTGTATTAACCAAGGATAGAGCATTGTGGCAGGGAAGGGAGGAGCAAAGGTCAAGCTGTGCTGTGATAGATGTGAAATAACTGAGTTATTTCTCAGTTATTAACTGAGTTATGTGAAGTAACTGAAGTTACCCTTAGCTTGAGAGAGGACTGGGTAAAGAGAATCACAAAGCCACTAATTAAGGTTGGAAAAGCCCTCTAAGATTAGTCCATCCATTAACCCAGGACTGCCAAATCCACCTCTAACCAGTGTCTCTGAGCACCACATTCCTGCTTTTTTTGGATTCTTTCAGGAATGGTGATGCCATCAATGCCTGGGCAGTACCTTCCAATGTTTGACCACCCTTATGGGGAAGAAATTTTCCTGATATCCAATCTAAGCCTCCCCTGGAACAACTTGTTACCATTTCCTCTCCTCCTGTCCCTGTTCCTGGGAGCAGAGCCCGATCCCCCGGCTGTCCCCTCCTGTCAGGAGCTGTGCAGAGCCACAAGGGCCCCCCTGAGCCTCCTTTGCTCCAGGCTGAGCCCCTTTCCCAGCTCCCTCAGCCACTCCTGCTGCTCCAGCCGCCTCCCCAGCTCCATTGTTTTGCACGTGTTCTGTCTGCATTGTGAGAGCTCTACTAAGTTACATGGATATTGAGTGGAAAATTCAAGATTTCTACCTTGTAACAGGCATGTTTTATATAGAGCCAAAGTTAATTCCTTGTGCTTATCTTACCTTACGGCAGAATCTCTCTCGGGTGTCTTTGTCATCTCTGCTGAAAGATCTGTGTGGTGAAGACATTTGTCTAAGTATTTCCTTCTTACTCAGGGGTAAGGAGTCTCCATCTTCACTCTCTAATTTGAACTTCCTCCAGTCATTGATCACACCTTTGGGCCCTAAGAGAGATGAAGTTGGGTGAGAAAGTGGCTGCAATGAGAGGTTTCCTGAGAAGTTTGTGTTCTGTGCTGGTTTGTCCTTCTGTGCCTCACTTTATCTGTCCCTACTCCTTCCAAAGCACTCTCCAGGAGTGCTGAGAACCAGAGCTTTTGGATCAATGTGTCCTAAGAAGAAAGAAGGTGGGTTTTTCTCACCTGAATCACTTTGGTGATCTGGTTCCCATCAGGATACTTTGGAAGGATTTTGGTGAACTACATGAGCAGTTAACATGGATGAGGATGTTGAAACATAATAAAACTACCATGCTGGCCAAAGGCAGTGTTTTATAGACAAATATTTGATTTCTTCATAAACAGGTTATTTAAATATTAATTTAAATATTTAACAAAATTTAAATATTAAATGTCCATAAGGACTTGGAGTAAAACTAAGAATGCAGGACATTTGAGATTATTTTTAAAAACCCCAAACAATACCTGTTGCAATGGAAGAGTAACCCATAAGCAAATGATAATTCTGATTGTAATGCAGATCTTGGTCTTTGGAGCTGCTTGATTAAACTGCTTAAGTTTTGAAAATGTGAATAAAAAAAAAATTCAAAATTCCAGTTCTATATCAAAATGAAAATATTTAATCTGCATCTTAGATTATAAAGCAAAACCAAAAAATATTTCAGTGTTTTCAGAGGTGAAGTTTCTTATGGAAAATTTTGAAAAGGCTGGGTAAGCAGCTCTCATTTTCAGAAGGAAGATGTGATGAAAGTGATATGTGGTGTCTATATGTATATATATATATACATATCTATAGAATAGTTTGGGTTAGAAGGGACCTTAAAGCTCATCCCATTCCACCCCCTGCCATGGGCAGGGACACCTTCCACTAGCTCTGTTGCTCAGAGCCCCATCCAACCTGTGCATATATCATAATCTTGGCCACCAGCAGCAAGGCTGGTTGGGAAATAATCCTGGAGTTATTACAAGAGCTGCATTCATTATAGCTCCAAGGAAAAGAAGCCCTTGGAGCAGAGGGAGGCAATGATTGGCATCTTGTTACCTGGCAGCAGGGTGGAGGAGCTGTAGAGCTGAACACAATGTCACTCCTTATAAAAATCCTGGTGATTGAGCACTGGATTAAAAAGAATGATGGTTTTGAGTGAGGTCTCTTTCCAAAGCTTCTAAATTGCTGTGCTGTGTTTGCCACAAGGGGCATTTTTAGCACCAAGTGTTCCTTCTGTACGAAGGAAAAAATCATTTTGCCTTTCTAGTGAAACGTTATCACCTAGTTCAAACGTGGGTTTTTTGCTCTTTTGCAAAAAGAGAGCAGAGTGCAGCAATAAACCAACAGGAGCCATGCTGGGCCACGGCTCTTGGGGGCTTTGTCAGGTGTCCCGAGTTTGCCCTTTGCTTCAGGTTTGAGGAGGAGCAGCACAATTTTGTAAATTACAATTTTTGTAATTTGGTGTTACCTGCCCTCCATGGGGCTGTCACTTGCCCCAGAACACCTTCTCATTGCCTCTGGAATCTGGGTTTTTGTGCAAGAGGTTTGGCCACTGGAATTCTGGGCTTCTCCAGGGAACACTGACAGTTTAACTTATTTTTGGGAAAAAACACCCCAGTTAGTTTCCTTGCCTGTGTGTGTTGCCTGTCCTTCAAAGTCTTCTTCCAAGCTGGTGTTGGCATTTTCTTCCATTTCAGTGGCTGGAGTAGGAGATGCTGCAAGTCCCAAAGGGAGAACAGTTAATAACAGGATAGCACAGGGATAAGCTTGCAGCAGGTACAGCACAGTGTGTAATTTCCTGTAGCTGGTGAGTATCAGTGAAGATCAAAATACACATGGTAATTATGGAGCTTGTCATTGACCCACAGAAAGCAATTGGGATACATGTCAGTCTCCTTAAAACTGTGCCTGGCCAGATTCTCAGCTGAGGGTTCCTTCATTACACTGTTCCTTCCCAGTCACTGGGGAATATCAGGGACATGGTCACGGGAAATAGTGGGTGTAAAACTTCCTGCAATGGAAATGTATACTGCGTGTTTTCTTACTTTATTTTTTTTTTATTCTCTCTTGGAATTGGACCCTATTAATTTTCTGAGCGCTGTAAGCATTTATTTTTAAGGGTTGCCCAAATTGCTCATTTCACATACAGAAAATGGAGCCAAATATTTGAACCTGTTGGGCAAGAGACCTCTGAACATCCTGGAGCTGGTTGGGCCATATTTATTGCAAAACAGCAAACTGATGGTAGTTATAAATCAAAATCACTTTCTTGTTCCACCCTTTCCATAAACCAGGCAACCCAAAGAGCCAGATGACATTCTCAGGGCACTGTGATTCACCAGCACCCTTTTTGTCTCCAACAGTGGAGTTTTTGGTGGAGAACCACATTTATTTTGAGTGTTCCCACCGAGGACATGATCCCAGATCAGTGGTGCCAGAGCACTACAGAGCAGCAAGAAGCCTAAAGACAGGTGATTTGAGTGTTCCCATTAAGTCTAGATTAGTTTCAGCTGTTCAGGTGCTAAGTTAAGCTCTGTTTGACTTCACAGTAGCAAAGATGTTCTCATGCCATGACTGCCTTATTTAAAAGCTGCTGGAGTGTTAGACTGGAATGATAAATAGTGATGTATCTGCCTTCATTTTTCCATAGCACCATCAAAGGATAATGCAGAATAACAGCTGAGCAGGACACAAGGTATCTGATTCTTGTATGTACTGGGACTAAAGCTGATTAGCAAAGGTGCAAATAAGTTGTTCTATGCATGTACTCATGACAATTAATCAAAACTTGTAGGAATCATTGCAAGTTTGGAAGAAAAGCAGGTAACTAATTAAGGTTCATTAGTATAGATTCTCTAGGTTGCTCTATAGATAGGCTGTTGTCACTGTAGATCCAGATTACCAGATCACTTGCTGTTCCCTCAGTTCTGAAATAGAAATCTGAACTAATCCCTTCTCACTAGGCAAAACTAAGAATCTTTGCCATGTCAGGGATGAACAGCTATAAATGCTGGGTCAAACCCTTAAGTCATTCCCTTGGCTTACATGGACATGTACAATAAGTTCTTCTGGCTGCTGCTGTGGATTTTCTTTGTTCTGGGGGGAACAAGAGGATTTGATTCTCTGTGTGCTTTGCTGTTTCAGAGCTTTGAGCTGAAAAGCACAGGATATGAAATTCAAGGAACTCAGTTGCATGCTCAAACCAGAAAACTTGTCTGTGCTTTTCATGAAACATCTCTCTTCCCAGAGGTGGGAAGGGATTGCTTAACAAATGAAAGGTCTCTGTAAAATTTATGTTACTGATCTATTGTGCCCCATAAATCTGTGAAGATTACATGAATCATAACAGCATAAAGGCTGTGTTTCACCATTCTTCTGCAGTGTGGTACGAGGCAACAACTGTGCACAGGCTGGGAGTGGGAGCTCCTAAAGCTCAATCCTGTCCCTGTGTCTGAGTGGGGCTGGAAGCCAGGCATGCAAACCCTTCCCTTTCAGCTCGGTGGGCCAGTAAATCCTTGTCATTCTTATCTCAGCCCCGGGAGAATGGCTGAGCCAGGTGTTTCCCAAGCAGGCAGCTGAGGACAAGGCACATGGGCAGGGAGGGTCCATGGGAGGGTGCTCCAGCACCTCTCCTCAAGGAAAGCGCAGCGGAAACTCTTGCCTGTCGTGTGTGGGCAAAGTCAGGCAATCAGTCAGGCAAAAAGTGGGCAGGGAACTCTCCCACATCCTCATCAAGGCTTGAGGTGGAGCTGTTGTGGCTGGCTGGGAGTTTTTTTGAGGAGGTGTGTTCTTTTATGTGCCAGGCAAGCGGCATTTTCCAAAGTTAAAAATGAGCTTCCCAATAAATGGGGGAGTGTGGGTGCTGCCAGCTGTGGAGGTTGTTGTTATGCAAGGGCTCTGTGAGGAAATGTCCGTGTGTAGGGCTGAGTCAGCACAGCAGAGAGTGTCACAGAGGAGGTCAGGATGGCCCATCACGAGTGTCTCAGATGAAAAGGTGCCACCTGCTTGCCTCTACAGGTGTGCTGGGACCTGGTGTGCCTGGCATGGGGATGGCTGGAGCCCTCCTCTGCATCACATGGCAGCTCTTGCAAGAGCAGCAGCCCCATGGAGAGGCTCGTGTGGCTGCAAGTGCATCATCCTTTGTTGACTGGTAGTGTTGTCTTTTAGCAATTCCTTTAAGGTCACCTGAGTAAGGTCACCAGCCTGAGTTGGCCTGAGAGCATTGTTAGGCCCAGCACTCAGAGGCAGGGATTCACTGCATGGGGATGACTTGATTCAGCAGGAATGGCCTTGTGTCCTGGAGAATGACCATCCCAACCTCCTCTTACAGATTCCTTACTGCTTTACTGCTGATTGTTTTCTTTTTTAAAAATCATGTAACTGTGCAGTCTCTCAATCCCAATACATAACTGGCTCAGGGTAGGAGCACAGAGTCCCCTGAGAAGGTGTTGCTTCACACAGCAGGAGGATGTGCAGTGATGGTGACATGATGATTAATTTATGTCTCCTGGTTCTAAGGAAGCATCCACAGACCTTCCAGCCCATCAGCTGCCATTGGTACTGATCCCAAGCATTTCCTTTGTACCATTCTGACATTCCAGATGAATAGCAGTCTCTGGGGAGGGGGAAATTGCTAATTTAGGAAGTATTTTGTATTTTCATTGGCTTTTCTCATTGGTTTTGATGACTGAAAGTGGATCAAAGTTCAAATGGGTGTAAACAACTTATCAGGTCTGTGGGTCATTAATACACTAGGCCCTATTTTGTCATGTGTATGGTGGCTTTTCGTATGCATTTTAAGAGACTGATCATTCTGTAAGTTCTTTACTTTCCTGTCTTTCTGTCAGATATTCTGAGTGAAGAAATTGAGAAGGTTTTTGTGTCCAAAAAGCTTCTTCAGGAGGAAAAAACCCAAATGCCAAGTATAGGCCTGATGCTGCCATTTAATCTCTGCGAGCTCTGGATGTGTTGTAGATCAGAAGCAGAATCCCTGTTACTGCTGCTCGTTCCCCTGGTGTCATTAAACTGGATGGCCAGCCTCACTACAGGGTAGAAATAATCATTTAATGAAGTGGTTCCTTTTTATCCAATATGGAAGAAGGTTTACTGCTTAGTAACAAAGCACAGAATCATGGAATGGTTTGGGATGGAAGGGACCTTAAAGCCCATCCAGCCACCCCTGCCATTGGCAGGGACACCTTCCCTTATCCCAGGTTCCTCCAATCTGGCCTTGAACACTTCCAGGGACAGGGCATAATGTTATGCCTTTGGCCTTCACAGAGATGTCCCTGTTTACCCAAAATTACAATTTTACTATTTTCTCCTGGTCTTATCTTCTGAGGTAGAAAGCACCATAGCTGTGCCCTTGTAATGAAGCCTTATTTAATCCTTGTAAAAGGATTGCAGCTGTAAATACAAAAATAGTGTCTTGTAATTGTGAGTTATAGTAACAGAAGAGAAGGAAAATAAAAGAAAAAAATATGCCTAAACAAACTGTAAAAGGCAAGATGCATTCTGCAAATGACAAAGCCAATAAATAAAACTTGCTTTCCAATATAAGAGTCTTTGCTGCTAGTCCAGTAAGTAAACATGAGTAATATTTTTCTTAAAATATGAACATGTTCTAGGCACAACTTTGCTGCTTTCTGTCTGTGCAAATCCTGCTGCAAATGCAAATGCTGTTTGTGTCAGGGTTTAGGTAAGAAGATCAGCAGCAGGCTGCAGGTCCCCAGTGGTCAGTGGGACATTGCTGGGAAGCATGACATTCTGGGGACCCTTGAGGGGGACAGTGAGAACTGAGGGGTGTTTGGCAGTGAGATGTGGTTGCACATCTCTGTGTCGAGCTCCCTGTGGGTGGGTGCTCAGCTGGGATGGGCTCCAAGTGTTCCCTTGGCTCTTGGGAAGAGTGTTTGACCTGGAGCAGCACTGCCCTCTCCCAAGGGTAATTTGGATCTTGCTTCTCTGCCCCTTTTCCCTGGTTCCCAGTTGCAAATTTCCCTCCCTGACTGCTCCGGTCCTCTCTCCCACATGACAAGTAATAGTCACAGATGTGCCTGGCACATGGGCAGCTTCTGAAGCAAGCAAGACACGAGAAGGAGCAGCCATGGATTTAAATGTTCAGGTTCCTGAAATTTGGGGGAATTGGGTAAAATAACATGGAATTGGAGAAGGCATCATTCCCCCTGCCTGGGCAGTGAAATGGACTGAGTCCCTCCCCTTGGGAGGGCCAGCATCCCCCTGTGCCTGCAGCAGGGATAGGTTTCCAAGAACCCTTGGTCATGGACATGCTGAGGTTCACAGGAGGCATTAGCAGCATTATATAACCAAGATCAATGCCAAAGCTGGGGTTCCAGCCCTTTGCTCAAGGCCCTGCAGCACCTTCCATGATCAGTAAGTGTGGAGCACCGGCAGCTCCCCTTGCATCACGGGCAGTCAGATCCCTTACAGGAGAGTGGCTAAAGACAGGCTTAAGAGCCAGCCTGCTTTGACTAATTGTGTCATCCCAAGGTGCAAGGACAGGCTGATGGTGTGGCGAAATGGAAACATCCTGGGCTCACCTCAAGGAGAAAATGTGGTGCATCATGGAGTGATAAGGTCACCGTGGATGGGAAAAAACATAATTTCAAAACACCAGGACTTGATTTGCTAGAGAAGAGGTCACATGATGGAAATAAAACATAAAGCAGGCTGGGCTGATGCAGGGAGCACGTCACTGGGGCTGATGAGAGGGTTATGGGATTGGATTATTGCCTCTATCCGCTTTAGCAGAGTTATTCTGCTCTTTATTTGTGAGGTCGAAACATTTTAAATAGATGAGTCCAATGTTTCATTTATCCTTAAGGCTCTGCCAATTAGGAAATGCTTTCTGTGACTACCCCTGTCTTCGATGTTGTGTTGGGCTGCAAGATCATGGGATTAATAAATATCCCTTTCTCTTCCTCTTTATTTTAGTCTTTCGAAATTTGGCCTATAATTATGCACCAGGAATTATTCATCTTTTCTGGATTGCAGTTATTTCTGGATATCACTCCAAAACAGGAAATTAGCTCAGCAATCAGTGACAGGACAGGAGGGAATGGCTTCAAACTGCCAGAGAGTAGCTTTAGATGGGATACTGGGGAGAAATTCTTCCCTGTGAGGGTGGGCAGGCCCTGGCACAGGGTGCCCAGAGCAGCTGTGGCTGCCCCTGGTTCCCTGGATGTGTCCAAGGCTAGGCTGGACAGGGCTTGGAGCAAATTGGGCTCATGGAAGGTGTCCCTGCCCATGGTAGAGGATGGCACTGGATGGGCTTTAAGTTCCCTTCCATCCCAAGGCATTCCATGATTCTGTGGTTCTATGATTCACTTCTACCAGAGCACCATAGTTTTGTCTGGAAAGGTAGAATGCAGGTATTTTAAAACAGGACTTCTTTTATTTTCTGAGGAAAAATTACAGTTGCCATTATTATGGCAATAGTATTAGTATTGCCAGTAGTTGCTATGTCAAATTTCATTTAGCATTATTCATTTCATTTAGCATTTAGCAAAATTTTTATTTGGAAAAGCTTAACTTTATATATGAAGCGGTAAATATCTTTTGAAACTTGGGATTCAAATTTTGGGGCATGTTACATTTGTTGGATCAGCTCCATCATTGTTACTGTTGTGATGAATTAATCCTTTTTTAAAAATTAATTTGCCAGGAGAACTATTATTGATTTATCTTCTTTCTAAACCAACTTGGCTGTATCAAGCAGAGTGGAAGAGGAGGGTGGCTAGATACTGAGAAAATGTCTATTTGGAGCAAGAGGGAACAGCCAACATTTTCAAATGCAGATTATTTGAGGGCACGAACCTCAATCCATGTTTAACCTCAATGCCTGCCCCTATTTGTCAGATGGATTGGACAGTTCACCACAGTGCTCTGGGAGTCTGAGCAGAGTTTTCAGTTGATATTTAAGTGTGTGTTTCTTTCTGAATTCCATGGTCATGTTTGCTAAAGTTGGCACACCCTTCAGAGCCTTGGTTGGAGTTTATTGCTGTATTTAGCAAAGTCATGATGGATGGCAGAAGCACAGGAGAGAGATTGTGCATAAGCTGAACAGATGTTTGCAATGTGTATAATCCCTGAATTTTGTCAAAAATCTCTTGTGCCAGGGCTGTAACTCTGGCAGTGACTGGAGACAGGTGCTTGGAGAAGTTGATGGTTGGTGTTTTATGGAAAAGGGAAGGAACTTGGGTTTGTTGGGAGATTAATTAAAGGTCTAGAAGTAGTTACCCTCTGAGGATTTTTGACCAACTCTTACTGCCCCTTTCCACCAAAAACTGAAAGAAGCCTGTGAGGCAGGGCTGAGAGGAGTCAACACTGGTGAAGCTGGAAGAGCATCCACTGTCTCTTGGGATGGGTTTGACCAAGAATGCCTTTTAAGGCTCTGGACATGCAAAAAAATGCCCCCAATAAACAGTTAAGAATATATTTTTGGAATTACAACATTTATTTCTTGTGAAGTTTTATTTTAGCCTTTTTTTTTCCCTCCTTAGCTGGTAGATGTTCTTTTCAAATGTGTATTCGTATATATAAATCAGTAGGAATATTTACTTTTACTTTTTTCATATCTACACTTTGTTACCATCATTTGGAAAATACAAGCTTGACTTAGCCAACAGGCTTCCTCTAAAGCAGGATCTAAACAGTCATTATCTCAAACTTGAGAGCTAAGCAATTTTAAAAAATAAATTCTTCTCAACAGCTTTCCTATTGATGTGCAGGGAAAGGGCCAGGTGACCTTGGGTGCTCAGGCAGTGGGGGAGTCCCCATCCCTTCAGGGATTCAACACTGGCTGCCCCTGGATGTGGATTCTGGGGACACATTTTGGCCTTGGCAATGCTGGGTAAAAGGTTGGTTTTAATGATCTTGGAGATCATTCCCAACCTAAATTCTGTGATTCAGCTTGTGCTGTCAAGAATTTCTTGTGTTTTCCAGCCTGCTTCCTTGGAACTCTTCCTGTAGGACTGGCAGAGCTGAGCAGTAGTGCTGGCTTGTGACAGCCAGGTGCTTCCTCTTCCTCCATTCCCTTTTTTATTCTTCTGCTAAAACACCCTGAGTGCATCTCTACATCATAGAAGATCTGACAGGGTAATTTCCTCATTTCTCTTACATGGGGGAGATCCAGAGGTAAAAGTGGCCTGTCTGTATTTGTCAAAGGCAGCGGAGATGCTGTCAGGAGGATGCTGACAGTCTGGAGTTGGGTTCAGTATATCCAAAAGAGAAGAAAATATTCCTCTATTGAACTGTGAAGCTGTGGTCAGCTGGATGTTGTTTTGGTTTGGGTTTGTTGTTTTTTTTTTTTAATTTTACTTGACCATTTGCCAAAAAATGGAGTTATCATGAAATTGATTAAATGATGGTTGCCCAGCTCCTGCTCCAACCAGCTGCCTGTTTGCTTCCAATACCAGAACTAAC
This sequence comes from Agelaius phoeniceus, assembly GCF_051311805.1. Lineage (NCBI taxonomy): Eukaryota > Metazoa > Chordata > Aves > Passeriformes > Icteridae > Agelaius > Agelaius phoeniceus. The sequence goes on along the minus strand of NC_135272.1, from coordinate 13,694,811 downwards.
ATTGTCTCCACTGAATAATCCTGACATCCCTGTGGCAACTATGATTGCATGAAGTCAGTGATAATAGGAATGTATTCCTCTGATTACCTTTATTAATCAGAAGATGGAAGCCAAAGCAGACAGGATTGTGGGGCCACTGAAAGCCCTGGAGTGTTTACATAAGGTCTGTAACTCCCCTGTATCCCAGAATCACATCCTGGCTGGGGTTAGAAGGGACCTGGGGATCATCCAGTCCAGCCCTCTGTTAGAGCAGATGGATCTTATCCAGGTGGGTTTGAATATCTCCAGAGGGGGAGACTGCACAGCCTCACTGTTTCAGTGCTCAGTCACCCTCACAGAAAAGTTTATCCCTTTTCTGCAGAGAGCTTTCATACCATTCATGTCATTCCAGAGGCTTCATGTTTTCCTTTTGCATCCTGTAATTGACTTGTGATTAGAAATGGTGAGCTTTCATCAGCTTATTTGTAAATATCTTTACATGTGGCTTGTAAAACTGCACAAAATTAGAATTACTATGCTTCCTTTTCAAACCCAAGAGAGGCAAGCTGAGGTTGCAGTTATGCAGCAGCTGAGGCATGTATGTGCATTTCTCTGAGCATGTAAATAAATGTCATGATTTGAAGCACAGGCTGATGGCTTAAAACACGTGTTCCCTCTCCAGCTCCAAGACACAGCTGAGATAAACAGCAGAGCAAATCCTTTCCCAGGGACTTGCTTTTATTTGTGTAGAAACTGGAGCACAAATGCTGGGCCAGTTTCTCTGCACACACTTTGTTGGTTCTAACACTTCCTCACAGGGACTGCCATGGCTCTATGCAAAAATTAATTCCAAATGTTTTAGCCTGCTCAGGCTATAGTTGTATCACCTCCTGAGAAACCACCTGACAGTATTCTTTGAGTGCAAGAGCATCAGCAGCAAGGCCTGTTGTAACAAGCAGGAGGAGCGACCATGAGCTTGTTGCAGAGGAAAAGAAGGAAAATAAAGGGAACAGAATGATCTGGTTGGAAAAGACCCTGCTGTAAACCCCTCTGATTCATTTCATCCACTTCATGTGTGCACAGCAGCACCCCAATGCCAATTTACCCCTCCCAGGGATGGGATTTGGAGCTGAGCCCAGGGGCAGCATTCTGATTGCCCAGCTACTGCTTGGCTCCTGCCAACCCAAGGAATGACAATATCACTGATACTGCAGCTCTAGGAGAGGGAAAAGGGCCCCAGTTCCTTGTGTTCCTGTGACAGCCTTGAGGTGAATGGGAAATATGCTCAGCATAGGTGCCTGAGCACAATATTCCTGATTTAGTTACCTTCTGCAGCAGCCCCAGCTCTGCTGCCCCCGGGGCTGACGTGATAAGATAAGCCAGGTCCTGACCCCCTCTGTTGGCAGCAGGTGGCCATGGGATCAGCAGGAGTCAGGACAAGAGTCACTGGAGATGTTCTCATGGTGGGTTTTCTCCTCTCTGCTTGTTTGTTCCTGGAGCAGGGTGTGGTGTTTGGTTAAGCCCAAGCCTGACTCCAGCTGTGAAGGCTGTGACAGATGTGGGAAGTGGATGGAGGTGCAGCCCTAGCAGTGTGCTGTGCTTGGGAAAGGAGAGCAATTCCATGAGCATTAGAAGTAAAGAAATCTGCTTTTTTTTTTTTTTCTAGGATTCATTTTCTAATGATTTTGGCACCTAAAAGATTTTTTGCTGTGGCTTCAGCACTAAATGGGGCTCTATTTGTGGATTCTCCAGTGCTAAAGAATAAGAAGTGAATGCAAATGAGAGAATTCCCTCTCCCTTTGGGAGAATCAGACTCAGATAGAAACCCAGAGAGTACAATACATCAGAGAAAAACCATGTTTTTTCAGATTGCCATGATGTCAGAGATTTGGATTTACTTGCTAAATGACTGTTGCAGCATTAGCTGTCCCTATGGAACAGCTCAACTGTGAATCAGTTTGTGAGAGCCTCATTTATTGATGTGTTCCAACAAGGTCTCTTAAAAAAAATCAAATCACAATTTATTTAACTATTTAACAGCACCCAGATTAGGCTATATGGCAGCAAATCTATATTAATCCCTTTACGTTAAACATTGTAGGAGAGTCTTGGGTGATGCATCAGTATTCATACTGAACAGAAGGACATAATCAAATTTTAAAGTCCTAAAATGATTGTTACTCTGCTTTAAATAAACAGACACTTTCTAAAATTAATTAAGTAATGGAATCATAGAATGGCTTGTGTTGGAAGGAATGTTGAAGGTTATCTTGGCCCCCTGGCATGGGCAGGGACACCTTTCACTGGTCCCCCAAGGCAGATGTGGATGAACACATTCTGCTGTGAGGTTTGCCATGGGCTGTGGGTAACTGACATTGCTGAGACAATGTGGTTCAGTGGCCTGAAACCCTTTTTAACGAGCTACAGAATTTGACTCATCTTGAGAGGGTGCTGGCATGGATGATGGGGACCAAAATTCACTCTCTTTGGCAGAGATGGTCCCTGGAAGCAAAGGGCTGTGGTGTGGGAGCTGAGGAAGCCCCATGGGTCTGAAGGCACTATGTTTAGATTTCACACCATCCATGACTGCCTTGTTTCCTCCTCTGGCAGAGCCTGACTTCTCCTAACCCTTCCTGAGCACTTACTTCATCCTGTTTGGCTTAAGGCTTAGCCTAGCTACTTTTAGCTAGGCCGTATTTCCAAATGTGCCTCTTGTCTGTGACCAAATGTGGAGTGTCACAATAAATAAACCAGGGCACATCCAGTGTGGAAGGGGGCAAAGGTGAGCAGCTGGCAGGTGCTGCTGCCTGGGATCTGAGGACAGAATTGAGGCCTCCCCAAGGCTGGCTGTATGTGACACTGAGTGTGCACAGGACCCACCTCTGAAATGGTGCCCAACAGCGACCATAGGCCTGGGGTTAACTTAAGAGCTGCCAGGGAAGGTGGTTCATCATTGTGTGCTTGCAGAGAGGGGAGGCCCAAGGATTTATACCATAATTTCCTTTAAAACACCCTCCATTTGCTTTAAGGCCTTGCTTATGGGATTGCTGTGCTGCCACTGCTTTAAGCCTGGACAGTGTCCCTACTCCTAGGAGGAATGGGAATGAGTGGCTATCCTTGGCTTCTGCTGGAGGTAGCTGTTTTCATGGGATCCCAGCAGTTCAGAAGGACAGGAATCAGAAACCTGGTTGTTTTATTTGGTACTTTGTGCCAGAATGCAAATCCTTTATTATAACATGTTTTCATCTCAAATTACAGTAAAGTCTTTAATTCCGTTTAAAGCAACTCTGTAAAGTATTGCACAAATGGAATAATTCAAGAATGTTTTAATTATGTCACATCCTGCATGATTTATACTGCTAAAATGGCAAGGATATGCAAATAGAAACAAATGTCATTTCCAGATGACATTTGAATGCATTCCTCTAATGTTTTCAAAACAAAGAGATTGCTTTTGTGGAAGATCAGCTCAGTCTGCAGGAATCACTGCTCCTGCCATACCTTCCTCTGACAGAATGCAGCAAGAAAAACTATATGCTCACTGCAATTTCCTGATTTTTTTCTTATTTGTCTGATCTCTGGCTGATAGATGGGAAGGGGTTCTGGGTCATCAAAAAGGAGTTCCTTGGCAGACAAATATATGGAGCTATTTGTCAGGCTCATCATTTTTTCTCTGCATGTTGTTGCCTTCATTTTCCATGTGTGTCCGTAACAAAAATGCCAATACAAAATTGAAATGTTTCACTTTAGCGTAAAAAAATTATTATTACATGAGGTGACATGAATTCACCAAGCCTTTCACTTGAAGTTGGAAGGGGTGGGGTTGTTTTGTTTTTGTCAGGAAGTGCAAATCCCATAATTTTGGCCAATTCTGCTCATACCTGGTGTCGGGGCAGACCTCATTTCTCACTTTCACTTTGTTTTCTTCTACTCACAGCCCTTTGATATCCTCATTCCAGTAAGCAGCAAAATAGGAATTTCTCTGGACTGTGGAGATGCTCTACAGCTTTGTCTGGAATTCTGTAGGCACTGAGCATTAAAGGAAGGAGCTGTGGGATGCATTCTGCCCAACACAAGAGTACATTGGTTCATAGCATTTAAATCCAGGAGACAATTCTCTGTATTTGGACTGAGGCTGAACACTGTGCTCCTTCAAGCAGCTCAGAATGAAGGGTGTAATTCAGTCTCACTGTGGCTGGCCATGTGCCCTAGAGTGAGCCTCTTATGGAATTTAAGATGGGATAGTGCTGAAAGCTGGTTACCAGAGCCTTCAGCTGAGTTCCCCATGTCCTTTGGCCACCTTACACACACCAAATCTCGGGGGCAAGCTGATTTTCTTTCCACTCCTTGCTCACCAATGCCTAAGTGGGCAGTACAGTCTCTGGAGGGTTTTCTGTCCACAGGTGCATTATGGGGTTAATCTGGTGTCGTATCAGACATGTGAAAGAACACAATGGGTCTGAAAGATAGGATGGGAAGCTAAGGGTGATGTGGATTTTTCCTAAGTTCCTGCAGTTGTACATTTAAGATTATTCTGAAGTTGCAGAGCTGGTGCTAAGTGAGAGTCACAACCTCCCAGAGCTGCAGGTAGTTATCCCACTGAGCTGCCTAATCCTGGAATCCAGTATTTATGGAGAATTATTTCTCCACTGATTGCATTGGTCAGGCTCTGGTTTTTGCTTTGGGGGGCTGGAAAGGGGCAGGAAATGCCCTTTGGTGCTGTGATTCACCCAGGAAAAACCTTTGCAGTGGAGCTGAGGGTATGACCATGAGTACTTTGAAGGTGTGAAATACTTGTAGGGTTTTTGAACTTTGTAAATGAGGAATATGGGGATCCTGTGGTGGCTTTGAGACCCACTGCTGCTTGAGAGAAATTCCCCTTATCACTGGAAACCAGCAGTTGAACATCCTGGTGTATAGTAATCATCTTTAACTCTGTTATTTGCTCTCAAGCTGTATTATTTTGGTGATTATCTGTCATGCCCTAATGCATTTCCCCATCTTTTAACTGTGCTGCGATTATAATTGCTAGGATTAGACTTTTATATTTATTAAAAAGATAAGCTTAAAATCCCACTCTGAAACAGGATGAAGCACTTCCATGTAATTCTAGCAATCTGGTACAAATCAGCTGCAGAAGAATTGGTTAGGTTGAAATTATTCCCTCCTGTCAAAAAGATGCCAAATACTTGCAGGAAACATGTAAAGCCATTGATTGTGCAGATGATACTGCTTGTGTAAGGGGGTGGAAGCAAGAATCCAAGGTGTAATTTTGCCCCAAGGTTTCTTGACCTCTTAGACCTGTCCTATGAAAAACATGCTCATCTTCTGGGGATCTCAGCTTTCCAAAGCAATCTCTCAGGGCCAAAAAATGGGGTTTTTCTCCATCTTTTTATGTAATGCATTCTTTATGCCTTCAGTTACATACCTGTCACCTGCCTAAAACTGGTTCTGTCACAGCAACTACAGAGGGAATTGTCTTGTCTAGGGTACATTTGGGTTATTATTCTTTCACACCAATATCTGTGCTCACCAAAACATTCTTTTGCAAGAAAGCGATTCTTGCAAAACCAAGCTGAGATTAGATACCTGGATAAAAAGGATTCATTCTAAAGCTAGCATTTAGAGTTCCTTGGAAGCTCCTAAATGGGCCCAGACATGAACATTTTCAGGAGATTCTCCCAGAGATTTGAGTCCTTCATTCACCCTTCCCCAGAGCACATGACTCCATCCCAGCAGAGGATGGAGTGGTATCTTTATATTCTCTTGCAAATCCTTATATACAGGTTAGTATTCAAAGGTAGGTTACAAAAGAGTAGAAATCCCATTTTTGAATCAAATCAATGCCAAAATCAAATAAAGACAGACAGCATTCCACACAAGGAATATAAAAGCCTTGTTAAATTAGATACAGGTGTTACTTCCAATAGTCTGGGCACACACTGTCAGCAGGTCCAGGATCTGATTTCTAATATATTTCTATTTCTCCCAGATGACCCCAGCTGGAGTGAAGCACCACTCACTGCCCATGCATTCATTTAAAGCACAAATAATGATAGCTCTGGCAGCTCCTTGTCCTCAGCTTAATGAAAACAGCCTGCCAAACTCACAGCTGGGAACCTGGCAGCACTTGTTCTGCCACCAGCCCCATTTCACCCAAGCTGCCAAATGTGAGGCTCTTCTGAGAGACCCCATCACCTATATTTCTTTATTAGAACGTTTCATACACCACTAATACATCTTCAGAACACTATATTTTTCCCCTAGTGAAATCAAACTTGAGAGGCAAAGTTTAATCACAGAAATCATGGTACCTGAGAGGCTCAGTCACTCAGCTCCGCTGTTCCCAGGTGCTGACCAACGTCCTTGGAGTTTCCAGGAGAGGAGCTGGATTACAACTGACCACAGTGAGACCTGACCCCAGATTTACATCCCTCTGCAATGATGACCCTTGCAGAAATAGCTTTGGACAGGTGATAGGATTATTAGGAGGGAATTAGAAAATTCTCTTCATTAGTTTGAGCCAATGAAGCTGCAGACTGGAGAGAGGTTTAAAGGATTTGGTGCATAAATATAATTGGGCAGGGAGAAAAACAACTGTGCTCCAAGAGCCATCACAGATGGCACCTTGCTATTGCAGAGTCAGGTGTATTAAAAATACTGGAAATGTACTGATGGGTTATAGGAATGGTGTAAGAACCCATTACTGGGTGCAGGAAAGCTGCTCTTACAATCATAATGGCCTTTTCATTTTCTCTGAGACTCCAGTTTATAAAAAGGATAAAAGTATTTACAGAAATTGTGCTAATATTTAAATAAATCACCCAGTTACTCATTAAGCACTGACAGGGCACAAATGAAAAAAGGGTGAGAGAGAATTTTGTTCTATGGAAGACTACAAATGTCTACAAATGTCTCATGTGGCATTAAGCAACATTAAATTCTAAGCAGTTTTAAATTGAAGGCTTGCATTGAAATACCCATGTCCATGGCTGTGACATGTAGTTGGATGCTCTCAATTAAGAATATGACAGAAACCCAGAATGGTTTGAGTTGGAAGGGACCTTACAGCCCATCCAGTGCCACCTCTGCCATGGGCAGGGGCACCTTCCACTGTCCCAGGTTGCTCCATGCCCCATCCAGCCTGGCCTTGGACACTTCCAGGGATCCAGGGGCAGCCACAGCTTCTCTGGCCACCCTGTGCCAGGGCCTGCCCACCCTCACAGGGAACAATTCCTTCCTAACATGAAATCTCTCATCTTTTAGTTTAAAAACATTCCCCATGTCCTATCACTCCCTGTCTAACCAAAATCAGCAAACTTGAACCAGTAAAAAACTTATACAGACAACGTCCTTCACAGGTGCAATCTTGAGGGTTATTGCTCCATTTGAATATTGAGCAAGAGTTGCAGGGTACCCAGAGCTTTTGGAATTGTGTCTCTGGAGTGGCTGGCTGGTGGCTTAGGTTATCCAAGCTTCTCTGCTGATAACACTGAAAGCTCTCCAGAGGTCTGAGTACTTGTTTAAGACCAGCCTTCATTAAGCCTCATCTTCCTGATGTCAGAAAGGCTGGGACAAGGAAAGCCCCTCCTTCTCCCAGTGGGGGAGGATCAGCTTAGGGGATATTTTCACAATTGGGTGTTATCAGGGTTGTTACCAGCCTCTGTCCTTGGAGTTTCTCAAACCCAGCTGGTGATTCCTGGGCAGCACGGTCAAGCTGGCCCTGCTTGGACTGGAGCCCCAGCTTGGAAAAAAGCCCCACAGTTCCAAGAAAGCTAAAATGGCAACAGATTATTCTAAAATGAGACATTCCAGTTCAGTGACGTTTTCCCCCCAACTTCCAGAATTTATGTAGAATTTTATGTACAGGTGTTCTTTGCTTGTTTGCCTGGTTTTGTTCCCTGTTTGGCCTAGTGGAAGGTGTCCCTGTCCAAGGCAGGGAGTTGGAACAAGATGAGCTTTAAGGTCCCTTCCAACCCAATCCACTCTGAGAATTCAGTGTCTCTCTTTGCTAAGAGTTATTTCCTACCTGACATGCATGGGCTGCCTGAGATTCCAGGTTCTTCATTCCTTTCACTTCCTTATGGACTATCTAAATGTCTTTTATGAGATAGTTAATTTTTAATGGAAGATCCCATTAAATTGAGAAGCTCACTTAGCACACTTCCAAAGGGCAAACCAAGAAATTTCATTCCCTGTGAAAACACATAAAACATATAAAATCATAGAGTTGTGTAGGCAGAATTCAGTTCAGGACTGAAGCAGCTGATGGAGCTTTTCCAGGGGCCCACAGGAAGACACAGACAGAGGAGAGGGGCCAGACAGGGAATTCCTAAGTATAAACTTGTCAACTTCCAGTTCTTTGAAGATTCAAGTAGGGATTCCATTGGAAACTGCTTTTTATTTGAGCAGGATATTGAATATCATGGTTTCTAAATGTTGAACCTTTTTCTTTTTTCTGTTTTGTCCATTTTTGCAACTTCAGGCTGTGAGATGTTCTCTTGTTTTGGTGCAAGGCCTGGATATGATTTAACTCCACCACCCTCTAGGTTCTCCCTGCTTGCAAGTCACAGAAACATTAAAAAAACATTAAAAACTTTCAGTGTGCCTGTGGAGGAAACCTTTTAAACTAGTGTCTTCAAAAAAGCTTTGTCAGACCTAAAAATGACATTTTGAAACAATTTAGTCTTCTCCAGCTGGTAAACTTTATCAAATTTTTAGGATTTTCCTGTTTTTCTCTTTTTTAAAAAAATTATTATTATTATATATTTTTCTTTCTTGCTTGCTTCTGATGAGATATCTCTTCTACAGCTTTAGGTTTAAAACCCTTAATGCCCTTAATGTTTTTAATTTAGATTACATTTTCGGTGCTAGTGACTGCACTGTACATGCCACAATTTCAGACAAAATATCTGTCCAAAAAATTGATTGCTGGTGTTATTTTGTGATAGTTTTATATTTAATGATGAAGAATTTGCACTTGCAGGAATATCTACAAAATTACAGTTGTTCATCACTGGCTCAAAAAGCCCCTTTGTTGCAAAAAGATGGATTAAATCTTGACACAGAAACTGATCCTAAACCAATTAGGAAAACTCCATTTGTCTGCATCCTTGTCATTAAGTTAAGGAAGATTAAAATGCAGAGCAGGAAGAGGTGCAATGTGTTTCCCATACCCAATTTGTCACGGAGCTGCAGCATCCTGCCCTGTTGCAGGTCTGAGGCAAAACAAGGCTTAAAATTGTGGCCAATTTAGTTGCTTTTCCACTGAAGAGGTCAGAGCAGCTCCTGCTGTCAGGGAGAGACTGACACCTTCCCCCTGCCCTGCTGTATTTTTGCAGTTTGTGCCATAATTGGTGTGTTGGTTTTGCTCCCGCTGTGGCCCAGTGTCACCATGATATTTTCTGAAAGATCCCTTGGCCAGGATTTCTTCTCCTGGGAAGCTGAGAGGCCTCAGAAAAGAATGAAAACAAGAATTATCTGATTGCTTTGGAATGTGGTCTGGAGATCATTTACTAACAGGTGCATCTTTGGTTGGTTCCATGTGAATTGTTTTTAATTAATGGCCAATCACCATCAGCTGCATCGGACTGAGGAGGCAGTCCTGAGCTTTCATTATCATTCTTGTTTAGCCTTCTGATGTATTCTTTCTCTTTCTTTAGTATAGTTTTAGTATAGCATTCTTTTAATATAATATAATAAAAATATAGTATAAAATAATAAATCAGCCTTCTGAGAACATGGAGTCAAATTCTCATCTCTCACCTCATCCTGGGGACCTCACAACACCACAGCCCTGTCTCCATCACCCGGGACGATGGCTCTGCTCCTGCTGGCAGTGACCTTCTGCCTTTGAAGAGGGATGAGGAGAAGCCATATTCCCAACTGGCCATCCTCTGGCATGGGACTTCTGCTCCTTCATCCTGGCTGCCCAGCCTGTGTGTCCCAAGTGATGCCTTGGCAAGGCTGGGCTCAAATGTTGGTGTGCAGCAGAGACGTCTGCATTCCCTGTGGGCTCAGGAATGCCAGAGGTGAGCCAGATCAGGAGCCAGAGGGGCTCAGGCATTGGAAAGCTCCTTTAGGAGTCATTCCCTTGGTTTTAGGAGTGCTCTGTACCTTGAGCTGAGTGTTTGCCACTAAAATCTGTTCCAGCAAGGGTCAAGGCAAAACTGCTGGAAGCGTTTTGGGGAGGGGTGTGACTGCTTCTGGAGCCCATCTTTGCATCCAGAGGAGCGATCCCTATCCATATCCTTCAGTATAATGACTTTGTCTTCCAGACAGGTTCACCAAGATTTTTTTCCTTTTTTTTCCTCGATCATTTGGCCTTTCTTCAGTCTTTTATTTTGCACCATTCCGTGTTGCCCATAGAGGTCGGTGTTTGCCTGGGAAAGCAGAGGTGTGTGCTGGAGCTCCACCGTCTCTGTCCTCTTTGCTTCAGAGGTGCTTCCCCCCCCTTCCCTGCGATAAAAACTTTACATTCATTTCTTCTGAGCTTCTAAAGACGTCCCTGAGCAGGAAGGTGCTGGTGTGTATATTGGAAGAGCATTAGGCTTTGTTACCTTTAACAGATTTTAGAAGATCAAACATGGTATTTAAAAAAACTCCCAAGAACTTGACATTTCGTAAAATATTTGCATATCTTAAAGAGGAATAGAGGATAATTCAGAGTGATAACCGTGTCCATAGTTATCATCTTACATATATTTTATGCAGTCATTTGCTGGCTGAGCACATGAAATGTTTTCAGTGATGTGCTTGTGGAATGAAGTGCTCCCTCTTTATCCTGATACCCACCCCCTGTGATTTGTCAGGGGTAGGAACAGCATGAGAGCAATTACACCAAATGTCTGCCAGAGATTATGGAAGATATTTGGGGAAATAAAGTCTGTGGAGTGGTTTTGAGTGAGGGAAGTAAAAGAGCTGTCACTCAACAAGCAGGTTGTGTTTTCTGAGGAATTGTCTCCTCAAATATTCTTTACACAAACCACAGGTAATGCTCCTAAACACATTTAAATATGTTATTTTAAATTAATTTCTGTGTGCTTTCACACAGAAAGTGAGGTGAGAATTAATAGTATTTTAATTAGTAGTTTTGTGTGTTCCTGTAATTAAATTGGCCTAATCCCTCTTTGAAGACTGACCATTATTCTACAAACATCAAACCAGTTGATTTAATTGAATAGTTCTTGGGACTCCATTCATTGGGAAGTTTCTATGGAGGGTAGGTTATCAATGAAATGATTATGGAAAGTGTGGTGTATCCACTGCTTTTGGAAATGTATTTGTGGAAATCTTCAGCTAGAAGCAGTTATGCATCATTTGTAATACTCATTTTCCCTCCTTAAAGGTGTTGTCTCCTCCTAAAGCGTCTTGGCAGTGGCTGAGGGATTTTAAGTGTTGAAATCCTGTTTACACCCAGGTGTGCTCCCCCTAACTTTTTATTAAATTAACTTCCCAATCCTACTTTTTAAAATTAAAAAAAAAAATATTTTAAAATAAGTGCATAGGGCAGCATGATGTATGGCTTTCTCAATTTACATCTAGGCAAATGAAGATCGCTCTCTTTCAGATTTTCTTTGGAATCTGAAGCTGGAGGGGAGCACTGTTACCTAAGGCACTGAAATATTCTCCTTACATCTCAGTTTCTGCTGGCTTGGTGTGTTTAGGCAGCAAATTCATTCACCAGAACAATGGGTGAAGGGTGAGGCTGGGAGCTGTTAGATGATGCAGTTTCTAAACTGATTTGTTGCCACGTAATGGGGCTTTTGTGCCTCTTTCACTACTGCTGATAGCCTCTGCTTACTAACATTAATGGCAGCTTGGAGTGAGATGAAGCAATTCTCCCTTTGTCTTCTCCTAGGGGTTTGCCATGTATGTGTTTCCACAGCAGTGCTGTATGACCTTCATTTTGCCACTCCTCAATATGATCATAGCGTTCTTCATGTTGGAAGAGACCTTAAAACTCATCCAGTGCCACCCCTGGCATGGGCAGTGACACCTTCCACTAGCCCAGGTTGCTCCAAGCCCATCCAGCCTGGCCCTGGACATTTCCAGGGATTCAGGGACAGCCACAGCTTCTCTGTCCCAGGGCCTCCCCACCTTCTTATTGAAGAATTTCCTCCTAAAATCTAACCTAAATTTCTCCTTTCATTCTAAATCCATTACTCCTTATCCTGTCACTACAGACCATAGTAGAAACCTCTCTCCACCTTTTTTTTAACGCCCATTTTGGCACTGAAAGTAAGATCTCTGTAGTAAGATCTCTCCAGAGTATTTTCCTCTCCAGGTTGAACGACCCCAATTCTCTCAGTTGTTCTTTATGGTGGAGGAACTTGAGCCCTCTGACAATTTTTGTGGTCCCTCTGGATCAGCTGTAACAGATCCATGTCCTCCTGTGCTGGGCCCCAGGGCTGGGGCAGCTCTGCAGGTGGAGTCTCACCTGAGTGGGACAGAGGGGCAGAATCCCCCCTTTCCTGCTGCCCACTCTCTGGGAATGCAGTCTGAGACACCATTGTCTTTCTGTGTGCCAGCAGCACTCATGGCCAGGGATGTCCCATTTGCCACCCTACCAGTGTCCCCAAATCCTGGGCATTGCTGAACTTCACAGTCTCAATTTGGCATCATGCAGACAGTGTCACCCAGGATGTGTCAGCAATGTGGCACCTCACTGCCATGGGTGAGGTGTGAAGGATGCATTGCAGAAATCTGTTGTGAATGTGTGTAACAAAATGAAAGGATTTTCATAGAGAAAAGCATCAGGTTCCAAACTGAACAGAGTAAACTGGCCCATCAGTCACCCCATTATTCAAAAGCTTTGATAGTCAAGTGGGGACAGCTTTCATGTGTTTGTTCTCCTTCCCAGGATTAACCAGAGCTCCACACATGGTTCAGTGAAGGTCCTAAAAGCAAATGGGAAGTTTTCCCCTAACAGGGTTCAGGTAATCTCCTGCAGACATTAATTTGTCACACAGAGCTCTGTCAGGATGACAGGCAGCTGCACCCTGCAGTAGGTGGATGCCTGCATCCAGGATGTCACTGTTCCTGGTACAAAGAGTTTGGAGCTGAGCCTGCTGTTTCCTAGAGCCAGGCCACCCAGCCCCCCTGCTTTGGATGATGATTCCAAGGATCAGAGTACACATGGGGGATGTGATGGAGAGCCACTCTGTGTCTGTTAAGTCACCTCTGCGCAGTCATGGAATCAGAGAATATCCTGAGTGGGAAGGGACATACAGGGATCACGGAGTTCAACCCCTGGCCATGAATAGACACCCCAACAGTCCCACCCTGTGCATCCCTGAGAGCATTCAAATGCTCCTGGAGCTCTGGCAGGCTCTGTCACTGAGAGCCCAGCAGGGCCTTTTGGATCTCTCTCCTATTTGTCTGTTTTGAAGCAAACCCAAACAAACCATCTCTTAACAGCAGAGGAGTGCAGGCCTTGCTGTTCTCCTTAAGCTCCTTCTCAGATTTCTCTCCAATGTCCAGCTGCTCCTCCAAAGTTTATTTAAAGTTGAAAGCCATGGGCAGCAGTGGAGTTCTAACTACTTGTGCTAATATGGGTTTTGTGCAGTTTATCAAGGGCATCTTTTCAGCAGCTCTTTGGAGAATCCACCACGGGAATGTCAGGCTGCTTGTGCTGGTTCTCTGTGTGCAGGGTCTGGTGGGAGGTCTGTGGTTACAACACAGGGAGAAAATTATTATAATAACCAGGGGATGGACAAAAAAAAAAAAAAAAGCAGGACTTCCTGGGGCAGACACACAGGGGAGAGGGATAGTTATTCATAGGTCCTGATATAACACTGCACGTCACAAAGTGATGCAGGGCCAAGCCTGATGAATTTGGAGCAAAATGGGAAAATAAGGCAGCAGTACACGCAGGTATTTAATCAGCACATAATCACAGAGAGGGCTTTGGAAGGAGCCCTCTGTTGGTCATCAGGTCCAGTCCCTTGTGTCATGGAAGAGTTTAACAATGCCGCGAGGCCCAGGGTCATTATGGACAGCAAAGAGGCTTCTTGGCAGCTCCTGCACTGTCCAGCTCTTATTGAAAACAAACAAAAAAAAAAGGACTGCATGCAGTGTAGCGTTGTTGAACTCTGGGAAGTGACAGTAAAAAATGGGATAGCTTGGGCTCCATGGTTACTGCTCCCAGGACCTTCCAGCCCAGTGTTTTCAGTAGAGAAGTAAACTTGTAATTTTGTCTTCTGAGCTGGAGTAATGGCACACGTTCCCTGGGAGCTAAAGTTCAGGGCTTTTTCTGTCTGAGTTTTTGCTAAAGAATCTGGGGCTCAAATGCATATGCTGGTTTATGTTGTCCTACACATAGAAACAACATAAATCTTATGTGTGTGTATATATATGTGTGTGTGTGTGATCTGTATATCTTTTGTGATATAGACACATTTAGACCTTCTTGAGTTGCTTCTGCTTCCTTGGAGGAAATGAAAAATTACAGAAGCTTAATTAATTGAAAATTACTTTTCCAATCAAGAGTTGCCTTTTTAGCGCAGGGAGTTATCCAAACAGACTGTGTCTTATCCGTATGTGATCCTAAATAAAGTTTGTAAAGAATTTTTGAGATTTTAGGTCTTTTGTGAACTCTTTGCTTTGGGTGTTTGAGATTCAAATTTATTTTTCATGCATGTGATTTAGTAAAAATCTCAGTGGGATGATGTGCTAACTCTGCTTTTTAAGGGACAAGGACAGATCCTGAGGTTTTATGTCACAAACTTCATCTTGAAATGTTTCCTACATTTATGTTCTGTGGTCCCTTCTTGTAGCTTTTACCCTTCACAAGGCTCTTGAATCTTTCTTTACCCATCCTTTCCGTGGATATTCCTATTTCTTTAGCTTTCTTTCAAGTATTTGCCTTTCCTCAGGTACCACTGCAATAATGGGCTAATTGCTTCCTTTGGCTTGTTGGCATGTCAGATTCCCAAACTCAAAATATAGGAATGGGCTATAAATAGACCCTTTGCCTTTTCTGCTGTCCTTGGGCATTTCTGTTGCCTCATCTGCCTTTTGAAAGAGTTGCTTTGTGGAACTGCCAGTCACTACCTGAGGGGGAGGATTCCTACCTTGTCTTGGCACAGTGTTAATGGCACCATGCACAACAGCTCTATAATCTGGCAGAAAGAGATTGTTTTCTCTGTTTCCTGGAGCTTTTACTTTCTCTGTTACTTAAACTAATGCATTTCTTAAATCATACTTGTGTTGGCTCCCATTCTTGCCTGATTTATGTGTTAACATGTCTGTGCTGAAGGCTCTTTCCTTTTTCCATAAGCCTCCAAGAGTTTGGATCTTTTCTTTGCAGCCTAATCAAAACTGTGCCTCAAAATCTTGCAGTTCTAAAAACTTCTGTAAAAGAACTCATAAGCAGCTACTTTATTTTCACTGGCTGTGGAAATCTGTGGCAGTTAGATTTTAGATGTGAGAATTAATGTTTGTGAACATCTCTCACAAGTTTTATTTCCTGAGCAGTGGGAATGCTGGGAGTGGCATGTTCCTCTGCTCAGAAATGTGCAGCTGCAGAATATATCAAAATATGGTTATTTAGATGAATGTTTAAAGGCTGGCTCTGAGAAAAGAGGATGATCTGAAGGTAATTTCTGAACAAAGAATCTTTGGCAGATTGTTATAAATGGACCTGTCAATATCTAACAGAGGCCCTTTTAACTCAGCTCATGAAGAGGTTGTGGAAATGCACATAGGAATCAGTCTTGGCACTATTTCTTCCTTTACCGACTGCATCATAAAGCATCCAGGGAAATGCTCACAACTATTGCTTGGTCCTTATCATTTTGTCAGTAATGATTGCCTGGCTAATCACTGTGAGTATTTAAACCTCAAGTTCTTTTCCACATAAGATGATCACTATCCAGCAGAAGATAAAGGTCTGCAGGGCTTTCGTTTTCATATGTAGTTATATTTTTTTTCTTATCTTTCTATGGATCTGGTATTTCCAGGTTGGATGAGCTCACCAGATCTTTTGGCCAAAGAGTTTAATATAAAGATGGAAAGGCAGAAGGACATCCATGGTCAAGAGTCTCATTTAGCTTGGAATAGAACCCTCCAGTGTGATGGCATTGTCTCTTCTGGCAATCTTTCATCTGACACCAACTCATTCAGGAATACTTGGAGCCCTGCCCACCTTGAGATTTAGATATTAACAGGAGTGGCCTTTTGAAGCTCCTGGGCTGTGTGTGATCCCTGCAGCTGTCCCATGTTGTTTATAAGTCAGGAGACTGAAGCCTATGACATGAGCAATAGGAATTTGCTTGTAAACCAGCATCTGGTCAGGACGTACCAGAGGCTATAGGATGTGTGTGTGTAATATTGTGGCTGAGTGCCCACTGAAACCCCGTGGTCTCACCACCTAACCCCCTCAGCCTCCTCTGAGAAATCCCAGGCCATGGAATGCAGGGGGGGAGTCAAAACTTCACCGTCATCAGCTGTCGGTCCAGAGCGGAATGTG
Organism: Agelaius phoeniceus; assembly: GCF_051311805.1. Classification (NCBI taxonomy): domain Eukaryota; kingdom Metazoa; phylum Chordata; class Aves; order Passeriformes; family Icteridae; genus Agelaius; species Agelaius phoeniceus. Next base: position 13,678,361 of record NC_135272.1, on the reverse strand, counting down.
CTCGATGCATCACATCACCATCTCTCATTGTCAGCACTGATTCATGGAGTGCAGCTGAACTCCAGGGTGTCCTGAATAAAATAAATCCATCCAGGGAAGTTCCACCAGGACATGCACGTGAATCTTTGTGTGTGAAGAAGAAGCTGAGTATGAGGGTGGGGAGGCCCTGGCATGGGGCACCCAGAGAAGCTGTGACTGTCCCTTGATCCCTGGAAGTGTCCAAGGCTGGGTTGGATGGGGCTTGGAGAAACCTGGGCTAGTGGAAGGTGTCCCTGCCCATGGAAGGGACAATATCAGAAACAATATCAGCTCTGTGGTGCCTTCCATGTAAAACATTGTACAGCTGTGCTGTGTGTTCCCAGTGGAGAAATCCATGGAGGTGTGTGGGGGCTAATGTCACACCTTTCCTCTATTGCCCTTGTAACAGGAGCAAGAGGAAAGAGTCAATTGAGATTTCAGCTGTTTTCATAGTTAAGGTCAAAGGAATTCTGAAGAGCCTGCACAGCAGTGTCAGCACCACCTCGGACTGGGTATGCTGGGCCAGCAAATGATTTACTGGAGGAACTGCAGAGAGAGAGAGAAAACTGTCTGTAAATGTTTGGGTTTTATGGCACAGAGTTCATTTTTATCTCAAGACAAATATCTGAAGTGAATTGTTCTGCAGAGATGTACCCCCTTAGAAGTAGTGGGACTTCTAAGTAGCAATGAGAGGCAGGTGATGAGGAAACTGTGTGGATGAGGGATGTGATGTCTTAAGGTGAAATGAATGTATCTTGCTCTTTCCAGGTGTAATAATCACAGTTTTACAACTAATTGAAAATAGACTAAACACTTTAAAAAGACATTATCTTCTTCCTCCTTTCCCTCCTTGGCAACAGGTGGAGAGTGATCCTGCAAGAAGCACTTGCTGCTCACACGCTTTCAGCAGCTCCTGGGGTTATGATAACTGGCTTAAATTCCAGCAGGATGCTGTAATTTATGTTCCATGCCTGAGTAGACACATCTGGCCTGGGCTTAGGGGACTACAAAGATGGCTTAAAGCTTCCTTTACATCATAACCTCTCTCCAAGTTAAATATATCCCACAGCTGTTACTGAAGGTTTTGGTTGTTATCTTCTATATTTTTTTCTGCCTTTAGGGTTTGTTGTGTAGTTTCATAAACTGAAATAGGTGAAGCAGGAGTTGTTGGAAGGAGACATTTTCTCATTTTTGCTGACTTTCCCCTAATCTCTCACTGGTAAGGCTTGAGAATCTTTTCCAAAGTGGTAGATAAGGCTCTATCTAGTAATGGAAAAACTTCATTCCCATGTTCCAGTGGTTTAAGTGCTGACCCTTCCAGACATGCATTTTGGCTTCTCTCTGCTGCAGCAAGAAAAAAAGGAGATGAAGGGGGTAGGACTGGCTGTCTCCTCCTGCTTTGGGGTTCTTTGTATATACATTTGGATATTTCAGTGGGTTGCTCCAATATAAATATTTAAAGAAAAACAGCAGAAATCCCCAACTGAAGTGGAGAGCAGCTCCAGAGCCACTTCAGAGAACATCTGTGTCAGGACAGCTCTTTACTGTGAAGGTGGAGGGTAGAGCATGTTACCCAAAGATGGGAGATGATTGCTAGGCAGAATCACAGCCCACCCTGGCACTCCCAGCCTGGTCTCCAGACAGCAGGAAATCAGGCTTTGTGTCAGACTGTGGGGGCTGGGAGGAGAGCCACCAAGCCTCCCTCCTTCCTCCCCACTCCTCAAAATGCCAGAGTGGTTTTCCCACTGTCCTGAGCCCCCTCAGCTGTGCACATGTGTGGGGAGTCCCTTGGAGCACAGGGTGGGAACAGAGCCCATGCAGGGCAGGAGCATCAGGGACTCAGCAGCAGCATCTCCCCAGGATTAAAAGTGTCTGGATTATTGCAAACCCTGTGGGGAAGGGCTGCTTTCCAAAGCTGCTTCCCAAATTAAAATTAGAAACAGTCCTGTAATCCTTGTACACAAACACTAGAGCAGATATTGCCAATGATCAATAAAGGGCAGTCACATAACTTGATGTATTTTAAATGGTCTGGGAGGTCTTTTCCAACCAGAAGGACCCTATGATTTAACACTTACAGCCAAAGAAACTTTCTGCTTTCCTAGCTCAAGAGGCCTCAGCACAGGGTTTTAGGGAACCAGTGCAAGGAAAAATGGATATTTCTGGTTTTGTTTTTCTTCTCGTTGACCTGCTATGACTTTAGTCTCAGAAATAAAAGAAACGCTTGTGCTCTGAAAACATCTTTTGTTTTTGTTTTCTTTTTGAAGAAAAAGTACTTTATTCTTGGAGGTTACCTGAGTGTAGATAAAATTATATTCAGAAAATTTACTGCAGCCATCCCAGGTATGGAGCTGTCTGGCATGCTAGATGGATTCTTGAAGACATGTTATGTACATAAAATTTTTTAAAACAAGCAGATTTAATTCTCTTCCCTCTCCCCTTTCTATTAGGCCAATTGTGAACTTCTGAATCAGAAAAAAACACCTTTTATCCTGCTGGAACGCCCTGCTCTGATCCGTTGTGTTGATTTGGCACAGCCTGGTTTTTGGTAGTGGGGGCGGGCACAGGGGTAGCTTCTATGAGAAGCTTCTAGAAGCTTCCACTGTGGCCCACAGAGCCAATCTCTGATGGCTCTGGAGATGGACATGGCCCAATTAGAGAGGTTAATGACATATTTAAGAAGAAAATCAAAACAGCAGGCGCACAGTTTTTTCCCAGGGCTGGGAAAACGCTGCTGTTGGGGCCATCCCTGGCATGGCCTGTGGCAGTGCACCACAGCCAATGCCATCTCAGGGCAGCCACACGAGCCCTGCCTGCTTGAAAATTCTCACTTAAAAACCCCAAATGTTTCCCCTTAGTGATATTCCCCACCTGACCTCTTTTCCAGGCTTGGAAGGAAAGGATTCAGCGTTTTCAATGCCTGCTGGGGCTGGCAAGGACTACAGAGCCTGTTATTCACTGGGTTTAATGTTCAACATCACCCTGAAGAGCAAAACACGTTGCCCAACGCCTCGGAAGAGATCCCTGCGGTGAGGAGATGACTCCATCAGCTGAGCTCTCTTCCTTTGTCCATTTATTTTCTGACTGGATTCATCATTCTGGTGTCAAAGCACCCCTTCAGTCATGGGGCCCTGGAACCTGGGATGTGTCACAGACATTTGCTGGTGCAGATGCTGCTTTGGGTTTCTCCTTCTCACTCACTACCCTGCTCCTCCTCCAGCGTGTCCTTCAGCATGGGGTGAGTGCACGTAGCCCCTTCACAGTGAAAAAAAAATGAATCACGACCTATTGTAGTTTGTGTTTTACTCATTTTGTTATTTTTCCAGGTTACTGATTCATTCAGCTTTCTGAGCAAATTTCCATGGTAAGATCTAAGGTGTCAAAATATCTCCCAGAATGCTTGATTATCTTGGCTGCTGTAATTTCCTTTTTGAGATGTTTTGACTGGAAACAATGATGATGGTGGACTCAAAGCTAATGACTCACTTTCAGAGAATGGGGACTTATTTGAATTCTTGGAATTAGCAGGGGAATATGCAAAGTACCTCTCTACATTTTCACAATGGTTCAGTGTGAGCAAGCCAGGTGGTGACCACGGATAAGTTTTAAGAGGATGACTTTGAACTCATTCATTTGAGAGGAGCAGTGTATCCAGGGACAGAAGAGGGTAGAAGTGTGGCCTTTACTTTGGTAGTGATTAATGAAATGGATTAAGTTAATGAGATCATTAGTGTTTATGCATGGACCACGCAGCCCAGCTTGCTTGTCCTACTGTGGCACAGCAGGTAATTTGTTCACTGCTCAGCAACAGTTCTAGTAAATGTTTGGCTGTTGCTTATTCTGCTTTATAAATCACCTGGCAAGAGATGTGATTACAAAGAAATATTTCTAAATATGTGGTAGCAGAAGGGTAACTAAGGTAGAGGCAGGGAGAAATATCTCGTGAAACGTGAATGCAACCACTTTTAATACTTTCATGATCAGCTAACTGCCTCAAGAGGTGCTTCACAATCCTTAATCACACAGGTTTGTCTTTGCTTTCTGGTTGTCTCTTGTGGCCCAGTACCTTTCTGGCTTTTCAATGTAAAGCTCAGTGGCAGATTGAGGTCCCTTAGGACTCCTGTGTCCAAGTTTTGTCTTGGCGTTAAGCAAAGCTCAGTGAGCTACCCCTTACTAAAACTGAATTTATCCATAAAACTTAGGTTATTTATTTCTTTTGATTTGGACAGCACAGCTGTGACCAGGAGGGTCACAGACATAATATAGGTTCTTTTGCAGCACTGTGTTCCTCACCCAAAACCTGACCTCAGTCACTCCTTCAGGAACGACACCAGCAAAAGAAAATATAAACTCAGGGTTCTGGGTTCCCTTTTGTGCAGAACACTGCCTGTTCTGTATTGATGCGTTTTAGGCATTTTGAGTGTAACCTCTTTGAAAAAATTGATGCTAAGTTGGCAGACTTCTCCCAAACAAATAATTAACTGCCCAAACAGATAATTAACTGCCCAAACTTACCTTTGACTACCTTTCATCAAAGACAATACCTCTGAAACCAAACAAAATGAGAATTCTTCATTTCTGATGGGATGCCTGTGCCTACTGAGAAAACACAGGTTTAGCAATGACCCTCTTTCAGTTTCCATTTTTCTGTTCTGAGGCTGGAAAATCCCCAAATGACACGACCTGTCACTTTGCCTTGGTGTTGGTATGTGGGTGATGTGTAAATGTCCTGCTGCCCCTTTCTGCCTGCAGGGGCATCTCCAGGGATCTCCTGCAGGTAGCAAGCTCTGCATGGGCTCTCCAGATCTTATTGTCCCCCTGACATTTTACCCAAGGAGTGTAATCCAGTGGGAAGCATTTCTGCATTGAGTGGGCCATGCCTGGAAATGCCTGTGCTGGTGGAGTGGGTCCTACTCGCATGAGAAACCTGGATTTAATCACAGTTTTCCACAGTGTGTCTCAAATTCCTTACAACAGAATGGGGGTTGAATAGTCTGGAATGTCAGCCAAAAGGCTGGTTGCTATTATGACAATAACATGAAGATAAATTTGTTTCTCCCAATAATTTCAGTCTGCATCAGATTTCGTGTGTTGAGATTCTCTGATCTCTGCTCAACTTTGCAGAAGGGATCTTGTAAAAGAGGCTTCTTTCTGGTTGTCAGTTTTGTTCTCAGCTCTTCAGCCAGTACAACAAATTTATCTTTAATTGTTCTTAAAATCCCAACACAGCTTTGGTAACTGGTGAATTTTCTAGGTTGTCTGCATGTTTGAACGTTTGTCTTTTGTTTGCACAACACCCACAGAAAGGAAAATTCCTATTCTGACTAACCTATTGCTGCTGACGAGAAATAATCCAATATTCTAGGAATAATCCAATATTCTAGGAACTTGCATGAATTTACTTGATTTTGAACAATCCTTTTAATTTTAATCCTTGTTTAAAGCAGAACACACTCTGCCAAACAGTGCTCTGGTGAGGGCTTTATTTTTCCTTTCCCTTACCCTGTGATTGAATTGTTCCATAATTGCAGCTATTTGAATCTGAAACTCAAATTAGAAGGGCTTGAAAGAGGGAATGCAGGAGAAGACATGAATACAGCATGTGAGGAATTCAATGTTCCTCTCTGTGAGTTGGAAGGGTTTATACTGTGATCTCTCCCCTGAAATGTAGCGAATCCCATTTTAGCATGAGACCCAATAACTCCTTTTCTTTTTTTCCTTCAGAGAGAAAAGGTTGCAAAGGGCATTTATGCTGCTCCGGCAGCAGACTTGCTGCCCCAAATATTTTAATGTTTATCTTGATATAGATATTTAATATGGTGGCCACAATTTTTTTTTCAGGTGTTAAGAGAGCCACTGTCCTGTGTTTGCTGCTCTTTGGAGTGGGTATTTATTTATTTTCTAGGTATTTGTGGCAGATCCCTCTTGGAAAGCAGCAAGTCTGAAATGTCCTAAAGGTCTGATGACCTGTAGATACCAATTCTCCTGAGCAAGATCATCATAATCCAGATATAGTTAATCCTGTCTCAGTTTCCTGGCAGCATAACTTAAAATGGACCTGGCTGCTCTGTATTCCCTCAGTCCTTGCTCCAGGACTTTCTTCCATCCTTACAGCCACTGTAAAGACCTCCCAGCCCAGAAGCAGCTGCTGCTGAGGCCACCTCAAGCATCTTTACTTTGCCTGGGGACACCGTGGAGACAGCAACAACCCACTTGTTTTGATAATGTCCCATTTGTTTGGATAATCTCCTGATAAAATTTCAGAGGAAGATTATTCATGTGGAAATTGGTTTTGAAGGAAGTCTGGAGAGCAAGGAGATGATTTTCCTCTCAAGCCCCTACCCCAGGGCTGTCCCTGGGGGCAGACAGCAGCAGTTCCACAGCAGCTCCTTGGGTTCATGCCACTTGTCCTTCCTTTGGAAAGCAGAGAGAATCCAATTTTGATTCACCTGCTGCTGATCCAGTTGTGGAACATTTTTAATATTAGGTTTTTGTCCTTTTTTTAAATGAGGTTCTTCCATCCTTGTAAGGTGTCTGTGTAGCAATAACATCTCGGGCATTTACCAAGTGGAACTTTCAAATTAGCTTCTTTGGTAGCACAGTTCTTGTCTTCTTCATTGAGACAGATGGAATTTTGTTGGAAATGCACACTTGAAGGTCATCAATGGAGGAAATTAGGAATCAACTTCCTTTAGCAATAATTGTTCTAAAATTGTCTGAGGACTCTTGACATGATTCATTATGACCTTTCTTAGCACAATCTGCTGCAAGAAGCTTTTAATTTCATTGTTTTACTCAGAAAGAGAAGAGAATGGTATTTAACTGTGCTAATTGAAAATCTTTCCTCTTGAATCAAGCATCTGGCAAGTTTTCCCTGGTGGGATCCCACTGGGCCGAGTACGTGTGAATTCACACTCTGAGAATGCACCACGCACTCGGGGTGGACTGTGCTCATCACTCAGCAGAAACTGATATTATCCCTTCATTTTCATCTTGTCTGCTGCACTTGGTTGCTTAAGGATTTTGGATGGACTCACAGTGACCTTACTCATCAGAGGAGGTTAACCCTGACCAAGTGCTGGGGTCATGCTGGTTCTGCTCAGGGATGAGAAAAATTCATTTTTCACAAAGGGAGAGCGAGCATTGTGATCAAAATTACAGATTTCTTCTTTCACAGATTATTCAGTTTGCCACATGTTCAGAGCAAAGCCCATTTTTCTCTGTTCAGATAATTAAAAAGCAAGTTCATTGGGAAATTCAGTTCCTGATCTCAGGCCAAGTTTTTTGTGGAGTAATGAAGATACAAATTGCCTGTTCAATTTATGGCAACCCTTTCCCTACCTTCAGCTTAAAAACAGATTTAAAATTATGCTTTTCTAGCCATGATTCTTCATAAACCAACAGCTGTTCCCTGCGCTCTGTGAAATTCTCAGAGAACTTATCTTCTTCATGTCTTGTTTCCAGGAAGGGAAGTCTGAACACAAAACAATCCAAAGCTGCCTTGGAAGGATGCTGTGAAAGGAGAAAATATGGAAAAATACTTTGTGTCTATGAGATTTCACTCTGAGCTTTTGTGCCTCAAACACGACAGCAGTATAATTGCTGACTACATATATTCTTTTTTTAATACCTTATTGGGTGTTCATTTTGTGTTAAAATGAACTTTAAATTTCTTTTTTTATTTAAAATGAAAATAATCACATTATTGACTTAGTTTATTTAGTTTATATTTATTTTATGTTGCTTATTTTTGGGGTAGGATCTCTCATACAAAGTTATGATTTTGGAATATCAGCTTTAACTCCCTTTCAAAGAATTTTTTACCCAAAGTGAGAAGTTTTATATTTGATGACTTTCTGTTTTAATTTGTGCAGAGTTACGTTCTTGGTGTGCATTCCCAGCTACTGTTGGCAGCTGGAAACAGGTTCTTCTTTTTTAACAATATATTGCTATATTTAATCCAAATTGGCAGGAAATCTCTTGAAAAGGAAAAGTAAACTAAAGCCATTACTGAGAAAGGCTGTCGTTTTTAGAAGAATTCCAAGGGAAACAATAAACTGAACATGCCATTGTATAATTGCCACACAGAAAAGAAAAGGAAAAGAAGAAAATTTCAGGAGCTGGAAGAAATTTAGACTCTTTAAGAAAAAAGTAGCTGTGTGAGCACCTTAATTCCCCACTAATAGAACAACTCTGGTTAGCTTAGAAGTTTGGAGATGGTTGGAAGAGCTAAATGTAGAAAGAAGAATCAAAAGCTGCAATGATAAATCTTGAACATTGGTGTTCTTGTGCTAACTCAACATCTAAAAATTATGATGTTAATAAAGAACTTGACTGCACAAATTCCAGGGATTTTAATTACAAATCTGTTTTTTATTGGCTCCTTGCCTGTGAACAGGAGGGGGTTGGAGCAGAGGAATTTTGTGTGCTGAATAGAATTCTGGAGCTGTTTATTCTTCAGAGGTAATATTGCCCCAAAGGATTTTGTGGCTATTTTTAGGTGCTTGCAGTTCATTCTGGGAGACAGACACTGCATTACAAAAGAAGTATTAATAGAGATATTCTTTAATTTCTTAGTTCGTGTGTGGTTTAAGCTGACACCAATTATAACAATTTTATGAGGTTTTTTTTTCCTCATCAAACAGAAGTAATTGTTCAGGGGAAGATTAAATCTTGGGCAGGTCCTTTTGCAAAGGAGAAGTTGCTTCCAGGAGTTTCCCCTGAAGAACTTTTGAGTTCCATTGGGGTGAACTGCTGCTTTGGAAATGCAGCACTGAAGTGGATGGAATTAAGTCAGTAAGTCCAGGGCAGAATTGCTGCTTTCAGGTGGATGCTTAGAGTCTAAATATAATGTAAAACCTTCCACAGGACAAATTTCTTTCAATGGACTTTTACAGTTTGTACCTAGCTGTCTTAATTCCTCTGTTTTGTCACTATTGGACTTGTGCCTCTGTTCCTGGTTCTCCACCTTTATAAAACAGGAATAAAATATTTCCTCATGAGAAACTTGGAATTTTCAGCTGTAAAAGGTGTTTGGGTGCACCTTTTTTTTCCCAAACTTTCTTTTCCATATATTCATTAAAGTTTCTGTTTCACTTCAAAAAAGAGAAAATCTGAACAAGCAAACAACACTTGAAGGTAACTCAGTGTTACATTTGGCTTCTTATAAAAACCTCCACTGAAGCTTCTTCCTGATTTCATCAGCTGAAAAGCCAGATTGAATTTTTCTGTGTATTTCCTCCTAATTTCCTGCAGGAGCCACTCCTGCTGAGCCTGGTGCCCTTCTCCTTCCTGTGAATTTCTCTGGGTCCACTCCCCCTCATCTGGGGATGTTCCCTTTGCATCTAAAACCTGGAGATTTATAATTTGGGACAGATGTTGGCTTGGGAGCATCTTTGGCCATAAACACCCAACCAAAAGGCCTCCTTTCCTCTCTGCTCTCCCCCAAACCACACCACAATTCTCATGATTTTATTTAATGGCAGCATTTTGCTCAGTTTGGGGAATTATGGAGACACTTGCAGAGCTGATCAGATATTCCTTTCTAATGAGTTATTCCATTCTCAGAATTAATTTCTCATATTCATTCATTTTCTCAGTCTTTTATGCCAGCTCTTATGTATCACCTTAAGTCACCTCTCCCACACCCACTGATGGGTCTGAGAGCTCATTGCATTTCACCAAATCCAAATATTTGACTGGCTATTAATTACAGCCCAATTTGCAATCAGTACACAAATAAAGGCACAAGATATTTCACAGTGAAATAAGGACCTTAAAGAAGCTGTCACTCCTATGGGGTAATTTATCCCTCCAGAAAGGCTGCAGTAGGGGGAGAATCAGTGCCATGGTGCTAATTAGCAATTTGAGCTCTGACCTGAGGGTGGAAACACCCAGGCTTTGTTCTCTCAGGCTTTTCAGTTGTGTGTGTTGTATTTCAGATGCAGGATGTGACTGAGCCTTTATAAATAAAAGGTCATAAAAATGCAGCAGGGGCGCTTCCTTGTGCCCAATCTCTTGCAAATTTTTGCATGTGAAAATTTTCATCTTCCATCTAAGGATGCCATAAACATTTTCGGACTTTTCCTGTGTTCTGTAGGTTTGAATGTCAAATCTGTGTCTTGAGGATGACTCCAGATTTTGAGTCATTCCTGCTTTTATTGTGGCTCTGCCTGTGCTGGGGGAGAGGGATCAAAGAAAAGCTGGGTGAGTGGGCCTTTGGTTACATGGACAATTACAGTCCTTACATTTACAATTTCTACAGAAAGTATAAATTCTTGCTTCACAGAATGATTAAGTATTGAAACATTTTGGAACAGCTCCTACAGCCAACTTGGAAGAGTCTGCCAGGAGAATACCTGGAAGCCAGCTGGTATTAGGAGTAATAACCCTGTGGGGAAGCTATTTTGGCCATAAATACTAACTTAGAACTCTTTGGGGTTTTTTTGTTTCCAAGACTCGCACATTTTAGTGAAAGGACTGCTTTTGATAAGTTCCTTTTCTGCTGGGAAATTTTAAACACATCTCAGTTATTTAGATGTGCAGATTTACGAATTTTTGTTGGACCTTCACATTTGTAGGAAGATTTTGGCTGAAGGATAGCAGAGGTGTCAGAGGCTGTAGGAAGTGTTCTCTTCAGTGGCCTAAATAAGTGATAAACAGCAGCAACCTAAAGCTGGGCTTCCTGTGTTCCAGCACCCCATATTTATTGAATCCCAATTAATATCTCTTTGATCTTCTGTGCTCCTTCAAGAATGCCATTGACAACAGCTGCTCAGGGGAGGGGAAAGTTGTAAAAATTTTTCCTTCAGCTGTGTTTTCCATGTCTGGGGACTGAATTTGGTGGTGGCTTTTTTTTTTTTTTTTTAATTCCCTGAAAAGCTCTTTTTTAAGCTTTAAAGGAAAAAAGAAATGCTGGAAAATTCCAAGGCTTTTTATTTTGTGACTTTTGTGCATTGTCAAAAAGAGGCTGGTGAAGCCTCCAGTGTGAGGAAAGGTTTCCTCATCAAACTTTTAACACTTAATTACAGTGATTTTCTGCCAGAGGCACTGAGGAGCCCAGAGAACACTGAACCTTGGTCAGAAATGGTGAGCTGTGCCTGGGAGCCCTTCTCCTCCCTGGGTGTCCTCTCCCAAAGTAAAAGGGTCTGATTGATGCCAGGGACTGAAAAAAGCCTCCCAACATTCAGTGAAAAGGGATTCTGAACAAGGTGAGGTGGGAAATGACCCTTGTAGGGCTGGTCACAAGGATCAGTGTGGGGACAGAGGGGGAAAATCTCTGCAGGAGTTGGGGAACGTCTGGAAAACTTCAGCACAGACAGACCTTGTCATTTCTGTCCCCATAGGAGCTCAGGAATGTGAGGCTGAGCTCCACCATGATCCCAGCAAAGCTCAGATGTTGCAGGAAGTGAGGTGGGGTCTTATCCCCATTCCTGTTCTCTGCTCCAAGGCCAGTTCTCATTTGGTGTATGGATAATAAAAAATGGCCTGAGGTAACTTCACTTCTACCTCCTCTGAGGCAGAGCTTCACTCAGTGGGTTGGACCAAAGATTTGAATGGGGAAGCCCTTTCTAGGCTCTCTGGCTGGAGGGGAATACTGTGTCTTGCCTTTTTGCCTTAACTTGCTGCAGAAAGAAAAGTGAAGTGAAAAAGAAAAAAGTGAAAATGTGAAAGATGAAAAGTGAAGATGACAGTGATGAATATTTTGCACAGTGCTTAAAGCCTTAAAGAGAATTATCTCCAAAGGGCCAGTTGCATTTTTCAAATTGAAATTTTGAATGGTTTTAGCAAAATGCTGCTGCCATTTTCACCCCTTAAAATTAATTTTTATTAATTTTTTCAATTTTAAAGTTTTTCATATTAAACTTTTTTTTTCCAGCTAGCTGGTAAGGCCATGGCTGTGGCCTGCAATCTGTGTGTTTCCAGCTGTGGCTGTGCAGTACTAAAATACCAAGGGAAGGTGTTTTCCTTTTGAAGAGGTGCTAGAAAATTCTCTCTTTGTGAGAGAATTCTTTCTTTTTGAGAGCTTTATTCAGTCACTCAATCACCAGGGTTTCATTTGGCTTTGTTGTGAGGGGTTCTGTAGCATGGCTGGGTTGTAGAAGACATCCTAGGAGATTGGGATAGTTTCTCCTCCTATGGTTGCCTGATGGGAGGAAGGAGGAATTCCACAGCCTCAGGGAAGGTTTTGTGAGGTGCAGAAATGCAGTGTACAGAGCTCAGTGAGTGTTTTGGCATCCCTGTGGGTGCACATCCCATGCAGGCCTGGGGAGAACCCGCTGACCTGCTCTGAGGGGAGCTGTAAACACCAGCTTTGGGCTGGATTTCCAGGGTGGTGCTGGGCCAGACTGGGTTTTTCCTTTCCCAAATTAGAGGCTGAGCATGTGGCTGGGAACTCAGTAGAGGCAGGGAGAGGCTCCCAGGCGCTGCACAGGCAGCACCTGGGGAGCAGGACAGGCTCTCCCCAGCCCTGCTCCTCACAAATCCTGCCCTGAGAGGAACACCCCTCACCCCGAGCTCATGGTCTGGTTTTGGCACCTGCTGTGGGAGAGCTGGCTGTGCCCTGGCACTCAGTGAGCTTTGGAAAGAGACAAAGAGACTTTCCCTCCTCACACAGTGCTGCCCTGGTGAGGGGATCCTCTGCAGGGCTTGCTGAGAGGTGTGCAAGCAATGCACCCTGCTTGGGATTCAAAAGAAGGGCAATTCTCTGTGAGGAGGAAAGAGAAAGGTGTGAAATGGTGGCACAATAAATTGGTGTTGCCACGGCTGTATGTGACTGAGTGCGTGTATGAAATGCCTCTGTTGGTGACATGATCCAGCCACGGCCATTCCCTAGAGCTGCTTTGCAAGCCAGAGTGGTCTGTGTCACCATTGTTTCTTCTGTGGCTGGAGAGAGTAAATCAACAGGAAATAGGATCATTCTGCTGCTTTTTCAAAGGTTTTTTTTTTTCTGAAGTGTGGCAAGCTGCTCAGTGAGGAAGTTTACTCTCTACTCACGCTAGCTCTCGCTCTGGACTTTCTTCATTTGTGCAAGAGATTGTTTTGCCTCATCCAGAGTGATTCATGATTGGCATTCTGGTGTTTGACAGTCAGAGTGTTGGGAGGCTCTAAGCCAAAGGCTCCCTGCCTTCCAAGAGAATAGGTCCCAGATTCTGCAGAGACGCTTTGGAGCAAGGAGGGAAAGCAGGGAAAGCTCCAAACAAAAAGTATTTGTGTGTGCTTTCCTGTTTATTTGGGAGCATGAACATTGACTCAGGGAGGAGTCAGCTGGAGTCTGAGGCAGTTACCTTCTACACAGGCCTGGGAGACACGTGGATCTTCTTTCATCCACATTTCCTGCCCAGGTGGACTTCCAGCTCCTACCTGGAGCTGGTCCTGGAAATCTGTTCCATAGGCACAAGGAGGAGCAAATGCAGGATTAGGTCACATAGCAACAAGTCCCCTCTTTTGCTACAGATTCTAGAATCATCTAGAAATGGGGATTTCTGAAGCTTCTGATCTGTTCCAAGACTGGTTTTCCTGGTTTCATGGATGTGTGTTGAGGCTGCCCTGGGGGAAGATACAAAACAGTCCAAGAGCTGCTGTGTCCTCAGTGAGAGAAAGGCAGGAGATGAGGTGGAGATGATGGTTTCTGAAGTGTGGACAAGAAGGAAGAAGAGGGGGCAGGTGGAACATGACAAACAGAATTGGCTAGTGTCTGTGGTAAAATACACCTTTCCAGTTTCTCTCCAAAGCCTTATGGGGCTGGTGCAGTCAGAGGCATTTTTCCTCTAAAAAGTTGTCTACACCACTTCTCTTCTGTATTCACTATATAAAAAAGATCCACCTTCACCTGATTTCTAGGAAACTGGCTTGAAGTTTCTGTCTCCTCTGATCAGTCTGTGCTACTTGGCAGAGTGGGAATGGCCCTACAGAGAAGTTAACAAAAAATAAAGTAGAAAACTTCCCATCACATTGCCAGCTTTTCCAGGTCTCTAGACTGGTTAATGCATGGCAGCTGCTGCTTTGTCTGCTTGCCTTGGTCCTGCTGTGTCCTGCAGGCAACCTGAGGTCAAAACCATCTGGGTGGGATGAGGTAAACCATCCCAGGAATTAATTCAGTCTGAGCCTTGAGTGCCAGGAGGAACGGGCTGTTTGGAAAATACACTTTCTCTGCTAAGAATGAGAAAATGTGGTTTTTCCTTCCCCACCTGGTATTCTGTAATGTGGGCTATTCCTGCCTGGGGCAGAGCTGCAGATGACAGAGCGTTTTCCCAGCTGTCCCCTCAGAGTCCAGCCTGTGGTTTGAGGGAACAGCCACTGCCCCATGCGGAGAAACCCACGGGCACCCGGCCCAGGGCAGCACGGCACGTCCATCTGTCCTGCCCATTCCCACCTTCCCAAAGTGAGGTGTGGCCACAGGGATCCCAGGGAAGGTGCCTTCCTGGGGGCTGATGGGCACAGGGGGGGCACCAGTGCTGTCAGTGGGGCACAGCAGTCACAGTGGAGGCTTTGTTTCTCCTGCTGAATGTTTCTCATGCTGTTTCTCGTGAATTGCCCTCACCCTGTGCCTACCTGGGCTGGCATTAAACCATCTCAAACCCAAAAATAACCACTGAGATGTTTCTTTTTCCCCTTCTCTTCTGCCTCTGTCTCATTTTCGTTGCTAAAAGCATCTCCTCTACGTGTGATTCGTATCTGCTGTACAAATGACTGCATGGTAATCATTGCCAAATTTCTGCACATAAAAGAGGAAGAAATGGGATAGATTTAAATGGCAAACTTCATCCAGAACATGATCTGAAACCAAAATATCTTTCCTGATGGCCTTATTTGCATTTTCCCAGGTCTCTTGTTGCTGGAGCACTTGGGTGGGATGATGTTTGTTCACTGAACATGGGAAATGCTGAACCCTGTCAGGGGATGGGTATTTCTGAACAGGATTTCCTGGTTGGTTCAGGTTGCCCAGGAAGAACTGTGTAGGCTCAGGGAAGGACTAGAAATGGGCCAAAATAGGGCAATGCATAAAACATCTTTGATATATGGAAGTGAAGAAACTGATACTGATATACAAACCTGTTCCACCCCTCTGCCATCCCTTTCCAGAAAAGAGCCTTTTATGACTGAAATGTGGTGACAGATGCCTTTTCCCCTGTCCTATTATTTCAGACGAGTTCAGAAACACCAAAGCCCAGCTCAGACATCTATTTATATCCTCCAAAGTCTGTCCTTGTGCTGCACATCCAAAAGGCTGCATCCTCCTGCCCTGAATGGTCCAGGAGGTGTAAAAAAACCAGGAAGCCACAAGAAGCACAAAGGTAAATGTAGGAAACTTAGTTAAAAGTGTGATTGGCCTCACACTCTTCTGCAAAGCTGCCTTGCTTCATTTTTCACATTGCTCTATTTGGGTTTTTGTTTTTTTGTTCGTTTGTTTGTTTGTTTGTTTTTGGGTTTTTTTCCTATGAAATTGCCCTTTGTCTGGGCATGGGAAGAGCTTCCAGTGTCTGTTCCAGTGCAGCTCAGCACATTTCTCTTGTCTCAGTGACTTTGGTCCTGGATTGCTGGAGGCTGGACTCTCATCCATCCGGGAGCAGGAGGAGTCTCAGGGGTGCAGAGGGCCATGGGAAGGAGGGTGTTTGGACAAGCTCCTCAGGAAAAGGGGAGCAGGCACCCAGTGTAATGGGGGAATAGGAATTCATAGGGAAAGCAGTTTGGCACTGGTGACCATGGGCTCTCCTCACATGGAGGTGTCAAAGCTTCCCTGGAAAGGCTCTCAGCAGCCTGACCCAGCTGTGGGGTGCTCAGAAACATCCCAGTGGGGCCCACCAGGGCCTCCTCCTCATTTAGGATGTCCCACCGGCCATGATGTTTCCATGGATGTGCCTTTGTGCCTCAGTAGTCGAGGAGAACGACCCTGATCATGGCTTTGGGTGTTTCCTCCAGGGAAATCCACTGCACACATGGGATTTACTGAGGTTCCTGCAGAGCTGCAGCTCTCCATTTACACCATCTATCAAGAGGAGGTTTTGGAGTACCTGTTCCAGCAGGATGCTGAGGATGGCAGCTGCCAGCCTGGGACATGAGCAGGTGAGGGATAAGGAAGACACACTCCTGCAGTGCTTCAAAGGCAGTTTGGTTTTTATTGATTATGAACCTGCTGCCTTGAACTTTTATGAGCCCATTAGAAGCACAGGGTGAGTTCAGGCTTTGAAGGCAAGTCATCTGGTAAGAATGCCTATAAGACTAAGGCACAGTAAATAATCCTACAGCAAAGCATATTATTAATTTATAATTAATTTTTTCTGCTTCTGTTGCTCTTTTTTTAAACATTTCTTAAATGGAAACGTTTTGTCTCCTGGGAGTTTTGTCTCAGCTGAAGTGGAGTTCTTTGCTATTTTATGATTTAGGCATATCAGAATTGGTGATTTCTAATAGACAGACCAAATAAAAATGAAAAGTATGTTTGTGGGTGCAGCTGATGCTTTCAGGAAAAGAAAAGTTTTATAGGTGCTGTGATAATGCAGATGGGTATTTAAGTTAATAAACCCCAGATACTGAGATGGATGGAAATACCTTTAAAAGGTGAATTTAAGAACTAATAAATGTGTTCATGGGGAATATGGGGTGGCCTCAGCTGGGGCTCACCCCTGCCCATGGCCCTAGGCCACCATTTAGGCTCGGCCACAAAGGTCCAGGCCCAGTTTGAGTTTGAGGGTTGCAAATTGATTGAGACCCAAAGATTCCTGTGTTTCTGGGAAATGGCTGGAGGGAAAGAAGGGTTATGAAGCCCAGTTGTGGCACTGTCAAACCCCTTCCCTGGCACTGCTGACTGATTTCCCACACTGCTCCCAGAGTGGCTCCTGGGCAGATTCCTGGGGGTTGGCTGGTGGATAAGGCCCTTTGTGTTTGGGGTGCTCAGGATGTGGTGGCCGGGGCATCCTAACAAGCTCTGGCTCACTTAAAGTGGAGAGGAAGTTGGAAGGAATGAGCAACGTCTGGAGAACTTTGATCACCAAAGAAAAATGGAAAAACAGATGAGTTTATGCACAGCTTTTAAAGTTCTTTGAACCAAGAATGTTTTCAATGGATATGCGAGATCCTGAGTCCTGTAACTCAGTTCTGTTTCTCCACACTATATTTTATAGATTTTACTCTGTAGTTTTAAGTTGTGTTTTATGGGGGACAGGCTTCTGGATCCTGGAGGAAAAAAGCACATCCTCTAGCTGGGAAAGGTCTCTGGGAGGGATTAAGGGAATGGTCTCTGGGAGGGATTAAATGCATGAGCTGTTCCTTCCTGGCCACAGGCAACAGAGAGAGAAGCTGTAGGTTTAATTTCCAATAGGAAACTCCAGTGCCTGTCTCTGATGGAAGCAAAGCATGGGTCTGAGGGTGTGGTATCTCTGAGGTTTTTATGAATAGGTTGGACCAGCATCTGTCAAATTATTTGGGTCAAATTGATCATGGCTTGGGGTCGTGGGAGGGAGCACGTCCCTTGGAGCTGAGCGTCACTGAGGGAATAAGCACCATTCCCTTTCCTTGGGCGAATTCCTCACTTCCAACCAGGACAGCTCTTGCTGGCTCCTTGCTCTCTTCCATGCAGAAAAATTTGGCAGATTCCATCCATCTTGGGTATTTTATTTCATCTGTTCTTGCCCCTCATCAGAAACCCTTTTATTAGCAACCACAGACCCTACAATAGGACATTTCCCTATGATTATGGCTGCAATAGCATAAACTCCCTGGCTTCTAAATGCAATTTTTTTTTTAATTTGAAAGTGCATAATGAGTCTTTTTGAACACTTGAACCAAATAATGGGAATTCATGGGTATGGAGTTCATGGAGAACTCATACTCCACAACTCCCTGACAGGAGGGTGTAGCCAAATGGGAGTTGGGATATCCCAGGGAAAAAGGGGCAGGATAAGAGGAAAGGACCTCAAACTGTGCCAGGTGACAGTCAGGTTGGACATCAGGAGGACATTTTTCATGGAAAGGGTGGCCTTCAGGCCTTGGCAGGGGCTGCCCAGGGAGGTATTGGAGTCCCCATCCCTGCAGGTGTCTCAGGAAGACCTGGATGTGGCACTCAGGGCTCTGGGCTGGGGACAAGGTGGGGATCGGGCACAGCTTGGATTCAATGCCTGGAGGGCTTTTCTAACCTTAATGATTTTATGGTTCTGTGACTCTCTCACTCTAGACAAGCCCTAAGGATCTTTGTGAGAACTTCAGAGCCCCCAGCCTGGGGGCCCCATCTGCATTGAGGGAATTAGCAAATACCTGGATGCTCAGGTGAGCTTTGTAGATCTGAACACCCTCAGCTTAGCACAAAGCTGTTCTCTTAAGGGGAAATGTACCTAGGAGAAAGTTGTATCTCTTTGGTTTGGGGAAGGCAGAGCAGGAGTGGTTTGGGTAAGGCAGAACAGGAATGTTGTACGTGCAGTGCTGCCTGTGCAGGAACCCTGTGACTGCAGCAGCTCTGGGCTGGTGGAGGAAGCATCTGGGGCTGGCCAGTTCCACCCTACAGCTCACCCATGATGTGTTGGGTTGGTTGTGTTGTCAAGGGAGGTGATAAAATAGGGGTTCTCCCCTGGATTCCTCTGGCTGAGGGTGCTTCGGTCATGGAGTCACATGTGAGCATCTGTGGGCAAAATGAGTAGGAGAAACTTCCTCTAAAGTTGGCAGCATCCAGCCCGCAGCAGAGAGGCTGGGCTCTCTAAAACTCATCCTAGAAAACCCATTTTTAAGTCTGCATGCATTCTTTTAAGGGGAAAATAACTAAAAATTAAAGGCAGCTGAGGAAAGCCAGAAATGAAAGTGTGTATCTTGGAGCTTGAGTCTGTGGAAAAATAAAAGGAAAGGGAGAAAGAAATAAATTACTTTGAAGAGGTACAGATGGAAGCATTGACAAGTGTGCTTTGGTTTCAGCAGGGCTGTAATTTGGGCAAAGAACAGAGCTGGGAAAGTTGGACTAACCCTGAAGTTTGGAAGAGCAGCACCTTCCTGTGACTGCTTATTCTTATTGTCAAAGTGGACCCAAGACAAGCTGACTTTCCTCAGCTGACTTCCCTCCAAAACAGTGCTGGAACTGAATTTTTCTGACCATGGATAATTTCTCTTTTTTGGCTCTTTGTATGATACTTTAATTTCCTTTCTTTCCCTGGAGAGGGAAGCAGTGAAAGGCTATGAAATACAATACAGCTCTCAGCTGAACTGATGATCCCAACATGATTGTAATGATTCAGGCACTAGCAATTAATTTTATACAATTAACCCATTTAGTTAATTATTCAGAGCAAAATTAGAACATGACTTTGCTGTCTGTTCAGTGACACAATTTCCCAGTTACCAGCCAGAGCTTTGTACGTGCTCAGATGTGAAATCTCAGTCTTGGCCACCTGGCAGATTGGAGCTGGCGCGGGCTGAGCACCTGAGTCAGCAGCACTTTGGGGGCTGATGTGCTAAATACAGACAAAACTGAGTGCAGTGGGTTTGATCTCCATGTGGAGCTGTGTGTTTGCCCCAGCTGCACCCAGGGAGGGGCAGGAGCTGCCAGTGCTCTCCCTGTGATTCCCAGAGTGATCCATCCTGGATCCCATACACAGCTCTGCCTTTCTGGTGTTGTGGCCTGGGCTCAGCTCTCAGCTGCTGCTTCCTGGTGACACAGGTGTCTTCACATCCTAAAAAAAATCCTGCTGGACAGCTCAGGAGGGAAGGGAGAGGTGTAAGCCATGCAAGAAGAGCTTTAATCCTGGTTCTCTGCGTGTGGCACTGCAGTTCATCCCCTCACTGCTGGGAATCAGCCTTTAACAGGGAAAAAACACTCTCCTTTTGTGTCAGCATGCAGGACAGGCTCAGTGTGCTCAACAGGCCCCACTCTCCTCAGCAGCATTTCCTACCACAAACATGAAACTTGGCAGTGGGTCCCAAAGGAACTGAAAGAAGGAACTCTGTCATTTCTCACTGGAGACTTGCTTTCATCTCCTGGGAGGCCTCCTCTAAAGCAGGCAGTGGCTAAAACAAAAAACAAGCTCTGGTGTCTTCTTGGTGCTCTGTTAAATCCATTGCACTGAAGAAACTCAATTTCATAATGAAGGGAAGTGAACCCTCACATCCCCTCAAGCAGTGGGTGTCAGGGGAGTCCCTGGCTGAGCTGGAGCTCCTCATCCACTTGCCCATCTAAGTGTCCATGAGATAAAAACTCAGCCCTTCTCTCCCATGCAAACCTTGAGCCCTTTGGAAAATACATTATTTTCAAATACAGACTAGGAAATAATAAAACTTCCTCCCACCCCAAGCTGCTCCTTTTCTTTTTCATTTTGAAGGGGATGCTCAGTTGTGGAGCCTTGGAGCCCTGTGCTAGGCTTTAGAGCAGTTCACTGGAATTAACTATTTACAGTTGGATTCAAAATAGGATACTTTAATTACTGAGACAATGAGGAGAATACTGAACCCTTATCACTGTTGACTGGACCAAGAATTGAGAGGAAATTATTCAGCCAGCCCTGGTCTTGAAAAGGATCTGCTTTTCCAGCAGCTTTCTAATCAGAGGAAGGCGATGGTGGGTCCTGTGTAGCCCAGCTTGTATATTTAGGCGATTTTAACAGTTGTGATAATTGCAGAGTTGAGTAAATTTTATGCATCCTAGAGATCTTAATGTGGACTCATTAAGATGGCCAATATTGCTGGAAATCAACCACAGCTTGTGCATGCTTGTGCATTTGGTATTTGCCTCAGAAATCTTGAGGATGATTAATCCACCTCTGGTAACCAGCACGTGGCACAAATGGAATTAATCCTGGATTTTGACCAGGCTATTCAGTGATGCTGGAATGCCAATATCTGTACATCAGCACATCTACTGCAGCCTTAAGAGGGGCAAGACTTCACAGGTTTGGGGTGAGATCACAGCTGGAGAGAATGAATTTAGACTATATTTAGCCATCTGAGAGTCTTGTCTAAACGGGGCTGGTACCACACATCATGAACATCTGTCAGTGTGGGGGGTGACTCACCTGGGAGCACATCCATCCCTCATCTACAGCCCAGGAATGGAGCCTGGCTGACCAAACTGGTGAACTTTGGCACTGATAAGGTTTGGGGAGCTGATTCACACCCACATCATTTGCTGAGTATGTTTCTTCCACGTGTTTGGTATCTCCAGGTGCCACTTCTGCTGCCAGGGAGTTGATCTGAGGTCTCTGCAAAGCCTCTCTCAGGCAGTGGTTACAGAGCTGCACTTTTAATGATTTAAGGCATCCTGGAATTACTAAACTTGGCTCACTGGAACAAAAACATCTGTTTTGACCAGGGCTTGACCTTCTCCCCTTTCTCCCTGCAGAAATCCCTCTCCCTGTTTGTGGGGCTCCTCCAGGCGAGGAGCTCAGTGCTTTTAATTCCAGACTGGTGGAAGCCCTGTGCTTTTTGCCTCCTTGGCCAGGGGACCTGCAGGGGAGCAGCTGGCTTGGGATGGCTCTGTTTGAAAGTTCAGGAAGAAAGGGGAAAGGGACAGTAGGAAAAGCACATGTTGAATATCCAGGGAGATGCTGGGAATGCATTGCCCATGTGTCTGGGAAACAGGGACACAGACTTCTCTCATTTCACATGTGGGCTGGAACTCCAGAGCCAGGCTCAACATCTGACTCTGAGCCCTTCCTCTTCTGTGGGCTCAGGGTGACTCTGTGGTGATTTAAATGAACTCTCTCTTCTCTCTACCACTTAAGCTGCTTTTTAATTAACTTTGTCAGCAGGAAGCACTGCTCGAGGCACACAGCTAGCCCAAGGTGCTTTGTGTTTAATGGTTTCAAGTGCAGACACATAAATTCATTATTAATTATTAATAATGAATTAAAAGTTAATTAATTATTTCCTGCTGCTTTGACCCTTCCTCATGCCAGCTGTGGCCAGTAGAGAGTGTCCCTCCACCAGTCTGGGATGATGTTCTGTGGGATGCTGTAGGGAAGCCCACATGGAGCTCATGCCACCAGCTCAGTCCCATTCTATGGCTCTGCATTCCCAGCATGTGGATCACACCTCTGGTAGGTGCCTGGATGTGTGCTGTAGGTGGAGTCTGCAATCACAGGCTAGAAATAAAAATTGAATGAGTTTTTATGGGGAAAAATATGGAGTTTCAGGTACTTTTGGTGGGGCTGTGGGAGTGAGGGAAGGTCTTTTTTCAATCTGACAGGGATGCAGGGACTGTCTCATGTGACTCTGCAAACCATGTGTTCCCCTAGTAGCTGGGAAGCCAAGCCACTGAATTACAACCAAATCAGTAAATCTGAACTTTGTAAGGTTGGTACAGCTTGGGTTTCTATAGTGATTGTATTTTTGATAGGGTTTGGATAGGTTTCCCTGTGTTCTCAGACCCCCAAAGCTTCTGCACCTGTACAAGAAAAACAGCTTGTTTCCATAGTCCAGCTCTAGATCACATTGAGGCAGCCTCAACAGTTTGAAGCTTTTTGGTTTTTTACTTTTCCTTTGTGTGCTTTTTTAAGTCAGGTTGAGTGGGTTGGATTCCTCTGTCCTGGTAGCTACAGAAAATAAAAGTAAAATCTATTTCTGGGTCCACCCAGGTCAACTCCTGTTGCACAAGCTTGTTTTGGTCCATAATTATATTTAAGTACTCGCTTTGAAATTAACCCAAAACCACAAAAAAAGCAGACTCCATAACTTCTACCTTCAGCTGGGGGGAGGGGGTGTAGAATCCCCCAAGTAAAACAGAAACTTAAAGTATAACAGTTTGAAACATTAAAGTGCGTTTCCAGCTCCCAAATTTCCTCTTCTGCGTATGTTATTAAGGTACTTAATTTGATGAGCATTGCAAAATAGTTTCCTCCTTCTGTGTGCTGCATATTTCATGAACTTTCATTTTTCTCCTGTCTGAACTCTTCTGTGTAAAGTTAGGGATGTCAGGGAAATATAAAATGGCAAATGGTGCTTGACCTCAGATTTTTCTAGGAGAGGAAGCTGATTTATTTGTCTGAAGTTATTATTAGGCTAGCTGGAAATACTAAGGAGAAATTGTGGATTTTTAAAAAAATCCTCTTCCAATTATTTAAAATTGAAATTTCTCATGTTCCTTGTGCCTGCTTCAGCATCTTTCTTGCTCCTCTATCCCCCATTATTTTACCCCTTGGTTAAATTGGTAAAATTGCTCTCAGGACACAGAAGATGTCAGCACTATAGTAGAAAAAGGTGGTTTCATTAAGAAAAAAACCCAAACTTCTATTTTGCAACAAGACAATCCTAAAAGTGTTACATGTGATGGAAAATTTCTAGAACGAGATGACCTGTAATTTTCCTCCCTGCTGTTTTCTTATTATCACTTTGAAGTTGAATGAGACTTTAAATAATTTGTACATAATTTTATAATTACTTTATAATAACTCTCTAAAATCCTGGGAAGAGGAAAGTAGAGATACAGCACTGACCAGGCTGCAAAATCGGGTTTTGATATTGGCTTTTGGCATGGTTTAGCTGTACTGGATTGAAGTTATGCTTGTGGGTGTAAAATGTAAGATCATCTATCAGTACAAATATTTTTTGACCTGGGTTACATCACTTCTTGGTCAGATTTGCATCCATCCAGCTTGTTAAATAAATACGGGTGAGAAGCTTAACCCTGCCCTGAGTTACAGAAGGAAAGGTGACAGGTAAATAAAGGAGGTTATAGTTCATATTGGTTTCCTGCTTTCCCATGACAGGTTTGAGGTCATATTAAGGAGCATTTTAGCACCTGCTGGCACGTAGGGTTATTCCATATATGTATTTTTTATTCAAATACATGATGAAGAGTGAAGCAAATCTCTCACTTTTCTGAGGGCAGGCAGATCTTAATGCTCCATAAATTTCACTTCCTGTAAGTCAGGCCTAGTTAGATACAGCAGGAATGTTACACACAGCTTTCTAATCAATTGTTTCATTAAGAAAAAAGTTAATCCTTTGTCTGTTTGTTTCTTTGGGGTTTTCTTTAGATTTCCTGGGGCTTTTGCATGTTTTCCTTAGTGTCAGAGTTCTGGGTTATGTTTTAAAAAGTTTGTATCTTCTGAGAGGATTTGAGAAGAAACCACATCCTGTTTTCTCTTCTTTCTTATCCATCAGAAATACAAGTTGGGCTGTTCCCAGCTGCTTCTTGTATTCTGCAGAGCTGTTCAACACAGATTTCCAATTGCAGGGCATGCAGCTCTCTCCTCTCTGATTTTGGTTTTCATTCAGCACAAGGCAGCTGTGGAAATAAACCCTTTTATCTAGATCTTCCGAAGTGGCATGTTCACTTTCAGATTTGGAAGAAAACCTAGAAAATTTTTGAAGACTGCAGCTGAAGAAAGAAGGAAGGCATCCCAAGGATGATCCCAACCAAAGAAATTCATAATGGAGAAGGGAGATATGATGTTGAGCTCCTCACACCCAAAAGAATTCAGGAAAATATGTCAGTTCTGAGGGACTCATGGCTAAAGCAGCCAGGATTTTGGTATAAAACCTGGTTACCTGCCCTTGGGAGGGGGAGCCACTGGGAATCCCAGTGACCAGAGCAGGTTTTGGGAAAGCTGTCTTGGCAATGACTGGGAGGCTGGGAACCATCCTGCCTTCCAGTCTGACCAGCTGGGTGTCCAGTTCTCAGAAGAGAGCCAGAACTGGGCCAGTCAGAGTGTCCAGCTGCCAGAAGAGAGCTCGTGGTGGTGTCTGAAAATAATTGTATGGTCTTGTTTCCATCTGTGGCCTTCCAAGACCACAGATCAGAGAGCCCCTGGAATTTTGGTGCAGGGAGGTTTGTATGGATTTGGACAATGAAGGTGTGACAGGGAGCTTTGTATGGATTTGGAAAGTGTGTGACCTGTCAGTACCCATGTAGGTGTGACAGTTGTTTCATGTGCCATGAGCCTTTTCCATGCTTTCCCCAGATGACCTTGTGGATTTGAGGCTTTTCCAGGCTGAGCCAGTAAGGACCACTCTGGGGTGGGATCTTTTGACCTTTCCCCTTTTGCATTTTCAGCATCCCAGAAGCCACTTTGAGTCAGTGTGTAAATCCAGGACAGGTTGAACATTTCAGGGCTGAGGAGATGCCCTTGGGACAGCTGGACAATCCTGTCTGGATTAACAGCTGGATGTCTCAGAAGCACTGGAGTCTTTCCCTCAGCACACACAGCTCATGAAGTATGTGAATCAAATCACATAATTAGACAGGTCTGCAGGATTCCACTGCTCTGGCCACTGAGAAATTGAGTCATCCTCCTGATATTTATGGTATCTCTTGCAAGCACAATGGGAGATGCTGGAATCTGCAGCTGGAAGATGGGAATTGCAGGGTAAATCTCAAGGGTGAGTGTGGTCCCTGCAACTGATCATTCTACCCCCAAACCAACACTGTGAAAAGGAGTTCAGGACTTCAGCTGCTCAGTCTCATTGAGAAAAATTATTGACCATGAAATCCACTCAGAGCAGTCTGGGTCTGTAAATATTTTTACTATAAATATTGGGGTTTTCCATATGTGTCCATGCTTTCATGTTTGACATTTACAATGAAGGACTGAATCGAAAACATTATTTTTAAATAATTACTAATAGTCAACTAGACCTATGTGCATAAAAATATTTGCTCTACAAATGATTGCAATGAAAGGGAAATTAATTGGTAGCTGCTGGTTATAGAAGCACCAAAAAAGCCAAGTTTTTTCTCTTCTCTAAGAGGGTAAAAGTGAGTAGAAATAGGTTTGACCTGTAACAGCACCTGCTTGAGGAGCTGAGGCTATTTCAGATGTACTGTGATAAAAGCAGACAACCCAGATTTCTGGTGGGTTTGGAAAGTAAAAGTCATGAAAAGGTAACTTTCCTCCTCCCATGCTTCCAGTCCTGAAAGGAAGGTGAATATCTGGTCCTGGAGGTGCAAAAACCCGTGCTGCTTTTGTAGAGGAGGACTGGCAGTGCAATGGTCGCATTCCAGAGTTAAATTTCTTTCCATACTGTGCTTCATAAAGATGTAAATGCTCCTTTGCTTTGGCTGGTTCATATTCTCTAACTTTGCCTTCAAGCTCCCTGTTTCAAACTGAAGAGGGAACCCAAAGATCATTCATTTGTTTACTAGCTTCCTTCCCCAGCCATTGTAGTGTCAGAAATGGGGAGCTGTTCATGGTTGAAATCCATATTTGGCTGTTAATTTTTGAGCCAAACTCTTCATTAATGTGTTTAATGAGTGGTCACTTGATGTGTGGGTGTATTTGAGTGTGCTCCATGCTCAGTTTGGAGGTTAAAATCCTACTTGCCAGAGATCACAGCCAAAAAACTCTAAAAACCCACAATAATTCAACATATCATAGAATTCAGACTAGTTTGAGATGGAAAGAATCTAAAAACTCATCCAAGTGCCACCCCTGCCATGGGCAGGGACACCTTCCACTATCCCAGGTTGCTCCAAGCCCCGTCCAGCCTGGCCTTAGGCACTGCCAGGGATCCAGGGGCAGCCACAGCTTCTCAGGGCACCCTGTGCCAGGGCCTGCCCACCCTCACAGGAACAATTCCTTCCCAATATCCCATCCAACCCTGCCTTCTGGAAATGGGAAGTAATTTCCCTTTGTCCTGTTACTAAGGTCTCCCTGGACTCCTCTTCTCCAGCCTGGACACCCCCAGTTCTCCAGCCTGGTTTCAGAGCAGAGGGGCTCCAGCCCTCAGATCACATCTTGATTTTGAAAAGTTCTCAATCTAGTTTAAATCTGAATGTTACCAGGAGGGCAGCAGCGCAAACACCACACCATAGCATAATTTCTCTTTCAAAGTTCAGCCTCAGTGAAGGTTTTTAAAGACCTTTCTTAGAAAGGGATCTTCTTATTGGAAAAGATTTGCATGAACTGCTGCAGCTCCCAACAGTTAGACAGTGGTTTTCCCCTTCTCCTTGACAACACATCATCCAAGGTAGATCCATGCCCCCACCATGGTATTTACAGCAAACTTCCAGGAATTTGGGGTTACACTCGAGGATTGTGACATCAGTATCTTACACGAGGTTCTGTGGTGACAGTCATGTGCACGAATTTTTCTCCTTGTGAAAAGTGTTTGCAAATTAGGGGAAAAAGGGTGGAACTTCGTGTTCCCAGCAAGGGCTGTTCCTGTGCTGCCCATACAAGGGGACGAGCAGTTTGGAGATTCCCGTTCCCAGTGGGAGAGGAAGGGGATCAGCTCATCTCATCTTGGTAACTTCCACCGAGCCAGTGCCAAAGGCTTCATGTTGATTGATGCACAAAAAGCACCACTTCAGCTGCATCAGCCTTCAGGGGACAATTCTCTGAAGCATGGAAAATTTCCAGGATGCATCCAGGGTCTCAGCACAGCAGCTCCTGCTGTGGCCAGCTGGGCCATAGGGTCATTGCCTGTCCAGCTCAGCCATTCCAGAGGTGTCTAGCAGGCTTGTCCTTGGGACATGCTTTCCCTCGGTGATCTCTCAAACAGAAGGTAAAGGAGATTTTTCTGGGAAGTCTCACCCACCTAATAGCCTTTGTAACATGTCTTGGTGTTCACTTTTCCAGGAAATATGTGATAATTTCAACTTTAAGGGTCCTGTAGGAGGCTGATCAGAGGATTTGTGTCAAAAACAGCTCTCCAGGTGATTCTCCCAATGTCCCATGTTATTCTGCGGCTTTTTCAGCCAGGATCCATCTAGGATGCCCTCCTGGAGGCCTCTCTGTTTGTTAGACCTGGATGCTGTGACATGGACCATATGTAAGATTCACAGTCTTGGAATAACAGAATATCCTGAGAGGCAAAGGACCCCACAGGATCATGGATCCAGCCCTTAGCCCCGCCCAGACACCCCAACAATTCCAGCCTGTGCATCCCTGGGAGCTTTGTCCAAACCCTCCTGGGGCTCTGGCAGCCTTGGGGCTGTGCCCATGCCCTGGGGAGCCTGGGCAGTGCTTCCCCCAGAGGCTGAAGAACCTTTTCCCAATATCCAGCCTGACCATCCCCTGACACAGCTCCAGCCATTCCCTGGGCCCTGTCCCCGTCCCAGTGAGGAGCTGCAGCCCCCAGTGAGCCCCCTGTCTCCTCTCTCCAGGCTGGTTGGTGTTGGTGTCAGTGCTGTTCCCTCTGCCTCACCATGGTGCTCCCTGCCCAGCCAAGCCTGACAGCCCCCACACTCCTGACCCCTCTCCCCACACAGCAGGTTAAAGGGTGAATGAAAACAGCTGCTTTCTCTCCTCAGTGGGAGTCAGGAAAGCTTGGAACACCCCGGCAGCCCAGGAAGTGGCCCTGTGGGTGTGCAGGCACAGAGCAGTGCTTGGCAGATCAGTGATTGTGCCCTGGCAGTGTGTGCAAGGCTCAGGCATCTTGCATCAGCCCCTTGGCTGGCTAAAAAACCCTCTCCAGGAAACTCAGGGCTTCCCCTTTTTCCTGGTCACTACTCTCATGCAGCCAGTCTGTCCAGGAACTGTTTATATTTCCCTGAATAATAAAAATACTACCTTTAACTCCTGTTTGAAGGCAGCAGGGATGATGAATGGAGCTTCTGCTCTTCTTCTAAAATCCCACTAAAATTTGCATCAGCTGAGTGGTTTGGGGAAGCTTTCCCTTGCCTGTCCCACAGTCCCAGACACAGGAAATGGGCAGATATTTGCTGTTGCTTCCCATAACCTGCTGGAGTAAGAGAATATGTTAACTCTGTGCAATGGCAAATGGTATATAACACAGTGGGAGGGCTGGGGGACTTCAAACCCTCTTAGTCATCTAGCAATTTCCTTTCAGAGGGCTGGTGGGCTCCTTTATATCCAGATTCACAGTAGGGGATATTTAAAAGCTGGCCCTAACTTGCATTAAGAAACAGAGAAGATTTTCATAATAAAACCAGCCTATTCTTATTCTTTCTATATCAAGTCTTAGAAACATTTAAGTGACACAGCCTTGGTCAAACATTAATGTATCAAGCACCAGCAAACAGGTACAAAAACTGCTCAAAAGATCCAAATCACTTGCATTTCCCTACACTGACTGAGCCAGAGGAAATGGTTTATTGCACTTTTACTGGTGCGTAGAACTTGCTGTGCAAGTTCAACACTTGATATGAATAACTTGATTGAAATGCAGATATTAGGGAAGGAGAGCCTTTAATGCCTCTAGGAACAACCTTATCCACTGACCTTACTAAGTCATATGAAGAGAGAGATTTGGAGTTTATGAAATCCTTCCATCTTATCAAAGTCTCAGAAAAGCCAAATAAGTGCAATTTCCGGGTTCAGAACAGTGAGTTCATCAACATAGAAACACTTCCAGCACTTTATAGAAAGGATCTGAGTGGAAAGGCAGAGTGAGGGGTGTGATACAAACCAGTTCAGTGAATAGCTTGTTCTCCTGAGTAACTTGAGCTTGATAACAACCCCATGTGGGCTTGATATGAGAGCTTGTGAGACGTGGTGGAGCCGGAATCAAGTTTCATTAAGTTCTTCTGGTCTGACTGTTCTGAGCCTACAACCTCACTCAAGGGAGCTTTTCCTAGGAAAGGAAAAGGATGCAAGAGTTTCTGGGCCCCCATGATACTTGTGGGTGTAATGTGGGCAGCCCTTCACAAAACGTGACTGCAGCAGGTGAGGGAGCTTAGTGAGTGCAAACACGTGCTGGAGCCAACCTGATGTCTCAGACACCCATGTCACTCTTTGTGGCAGATTTCTCCAGGCTTTTGCTTCTTTTGGTCAAAAATACCTCTGTTGTTTTCTGCTGAGATGGATCATATGAACTTTCCACACAAATATTGCTGCAGGAATCCAGTGACTGCAATTCCTTCCCTCTCATGCTGCTGTCAGGGATCTTACATACGGGTGCCAGAGTTTAGCATGGTGTGCAGAAAATGAGGATTCCTCAAGCATTGAACCAAAATATTTACTTTTCTCTCCATGGATTTAGCTATTGCAAAGCCAATGTCTGTCAGCAAATCATGAGGGCTAAAGGAGCAGAGCAACCTGGAAGTTATCATTGGATGTATTGAGACCACGTAATGTCCCTGCCATGGGACCTTTGGAAATGGTCAATATCAGCAAATCATGAGGGCTAAAGGAGCAGAGCAACCTGGAAATTATCATTGGATGTATTGAGACCACGTAATGTCCCTGCCATGGAACCTTCGGAAATGGTCAACATGGGGCTGCTCCTTCTACTCTTAGAGACCAGAGGAATTTTTTGGATTGCAGTTTCAGCATTTTTTTCCTCCATGGGCTTTAAGGGTTTCCCAGATCCTGTTCATGTACAAAGCTAGTTATAGCAATGGAAATGTGGGTCACTGTTTGGATTGGAGCTGAAAAGCAGGATCTGACCTTTTTACAGCTATTTTTTCCCTCAATTGCACAGAAAATGTATGCACGATTAACAGACCACTAATAACTGCGTGACCAGCACTGGGTATTGCAGCACAGGTTAACACATGCAACCAGTGACCATGTTTGGTCATGGGAGAGGGCTGTAAATCCACAAAAACCGGGGTTTCATTCGTGGAAGCTGAAAGGATGGACGGTGCGTAACTCCTTGTAAGTCACCGGTTGTGTAAGTGCGAGGAAGCTGCTGGTGTAGTCAGCCCCAGGATCCTGCTCCTGGATCATATATCCTGCAGGGAAATGGCTTTGCACAAGTGCAGGAAGTCAGTTGTGTCAAAGATTGGTGACACACTGTGCGGGCTGAGTGATGGATGCACACGGGGCACTGTCCATGCCATGGGGTCACAGGATCTCTTGGCCTGGAGGTGACCTCAGGAGGTCCCTGTCCAACCTCCCTCAAAGCAGGTCAGCTCTGGGTCAGACCAGGTCACTCAAGGCTGGCAGCAGCTGGGTCTTGAGAGCCTCCATGGATAGAACAGGCCCTGGGAGCACATTGTACCTTCCTCCTGCCTGGAATGAGCAGTGAGGGTCACCCCTCATGTCCAAATGGCCACTGTAATGCCTGATCCTAATCAATTCCTGAGCTGATAAGCCTCAAACCCATCTGAGGTCTGGGCCTCAAAGGCACTGCTGTTACTCTGCTTGTCTCTTAGGCAGAGTGAATAGATTCCAACAAAACTAAAACTACACTAAAATGTTCTTTGTTTGACCAGCAATAGTAAGAAACTCCACCAAAGGTAATTCCAGCCAGGCCCTGGTGAGCTCACAGATGGTTGGGAGTTGAGGTGAGAAGAGTGCCAGGATCTGCTTTATGGACATGACTTCCCTCTCTGTGCCAGGCAGTAGGAATTATAGGAACTTTTCCTTCTTGAGACAACACTCCTTTTTCCCTCTATGTTTCTTTTCAAAACTCTGCACAGTTCGTTTTAAGGAGGCTGCACATTCATAGGCTGCATTGCATAATTCCTATTGTCCTTGCTAAAGCCTTAAAGGAAAATCACTTGAAATAAATATTTTTTCCCCTTGCCCCAGGCAGGATGTAAATGAAAACAGATTCCTTAAACCATGGATGGCCAGAGTATTTTTATTTACTTTTTTTATGGCCAGTTTAATTGTCGTCAGTGACTGGTCAAGGGATTAAATGAAATCCACCTGTTTTCAGTGCTGCTTGGGGAATTTTTATGTATGAAGAATGTTTTTATGCACGTTATAAACAAAATGGGGTTGATTTACACCAGCTACTGTAACAGGAAGCATTACAAAGTGAAATCAATTGCAACATAACACGCAATTGCTGAAGGCAACGAAATTAAAGTAAAATCCATTCTTCTCATTGCAACCTTTTACAGTGCTGTCATTGCTTAAGAAAATTGTGAAATAGCGGGAGAAGTTTCAGGTCTGTTTGAATATTTGAATGTGTTCAAATTGACTGAGGGGAAATTTAGGTTCAATACATGGAAGCAATTGTTCCCTGTGAGGGTGGTGAGGCCGTGGCACAGGGTGCCCAGAGAAGCTGTGGCTGCCCCTGGATCCCTGGAATTGTCCAAGGCCAGGCTGGATGGGGCTTGAAGCAACCTGGGATAGTGGAAGGTGTCCCTGCCCATGACAGGGGTGGAACTACATGAGTTTTTTAAGGTCCCTTCCAACCCAACCAATTCTGGGACTCCATGATACTATTTACTTTCCTCACCCTCCTTATATTTTTGCAGGGAAGAGACCCTGGGAACGACATTTGCCTTGTTTATCCCCTGGACCCTTCCCAGATCTCCATGACCTTTCAGAGGTGATGGACAGGTCTTGCAAGGACACCAGCCAACACTCTGATCACCACTAGATGCCACCCATCAGATCCCATGGACTTTAAGGGAGAAGGTTCCTTGAGAGACCCTGAGTAAATTCCCTTCCAGCACTGGTGGATCCCCTCCTCCTTGAGCCCCATCTCTAAGCTCTGGAGCCTGGAGACCTTCCTAGTGAACAGTGATGCAAAGTAGACAGAGTCCCTCATTCCCACCTGCATCAACAGTCACTAAATACTCTGCCCCACTCAGACACATTTTCCTTGTCCAGCTACACTGCCCATGTAGGTTTAGAAATTCTTCTTGCCGCCCTTGGCCCAGTCCATTGAGCTGTGTCTTTCCAGATGGCACCCCAGCATGTCTGGGCCATGTGTCCCAGTCCCTTTTTTTGCAGACTGCCTGTGCTCCTTCCTCAGTCTGGACCTCAGTGTAGACTAGGCTGCCATGAACTTCCACATGCCCAGACCAGACTCCCTATTTTTGTAAGAACTTGCTTTCAGTTTTGAATATAGAAAATGTCCCGAGGCAGAGATTTCCTTCTCTCTTTAGACCTAAAAGCACATTGTGGTACTTGAATTTCTGCTTTCTCATTGTACTGGGGGATCTTCAGCTCCAGCTACTGCTTCAGCTTCAGCTACTGTGTCTTCAGCTTCTCACCCAGCTATTAACCCTGTCAAATAATCAAGATGGTATTTGGATGAATGTTCTCTTGTAAGTGGTGCTACTGAATCAGAAATTGCCAGGTGAGAGTATTTAGAGCTGCCATGAATGTTTATAAAAGTGAAGAAGCCTAAGAAACTTTGCTTACTCATGAAAAAAAAATTAAAACTGTTTATTCTAGAAGGCCGAGTTTAACTCTGATCTCATTATATGATGTTGTTGATATTCTGGAGGCCTGGGCAGATCCCTGGACACTTTTGCTGTGACCATGGTGACATTTACATGCCAAGTTTAAGGGGAAATTAATGACATAGACTCATTTGTTTGTATACATTCTAGTCTAATGGATTAATCTATGTTTACATACCTGCTGTGTGAGCCACCTGGTAAACACCGAAACCTGAGGAGAACACAAGATATTGGTCCATGGCTTTGCTGAGTTCCTTCTCAGGAAGTAACAGGCCTGTGCTGCTGCTTGGTGCCCAACAGTTTGATTTCCATTGTAAGGAAATGAAGCCTGGCTAAGAAGGAGGCGCTCAAGCACCAAACAGATTAAAGATTAAAGAATTTTCTGTGCTTTGTTGCCTTCCCTCTCTAGAGGGAATAAATCTTTGGTTCTAGTTCCTACAGTTTTTGAGTATGTGGGCCTGGGACAGATGATTCATATGTTTTCATATACTTCTAGGCACATATTTATTAGTTCCTCAGATACAGAGAATTGAATTAGTTGATTAATTAATTAATTAAGAAGCTGTCGCTGCCCCATCTCTGGAAGTGTTCAAGGCCAGGTTGAAAAAGGCTTGGAGCAACCTAGTATCCCTGCTCAGGGCAGAGGGTGGAACCAGAAGAGTTTTAAGGAAATTCCAACTCAAACCAGTCTGGGATTCTTTGATTTGTGAGTGAGCACATGAGTGTGAATAGGAATTTAAATTGAGTCATTTTTTTTGTAACAAATCTTGTTATGAGAGAGTGTAGAGCTGCATCACTGGTATATGACCAAAGCAAGAGGATGATGAAATCCATCAGCAGCTGCTGAAATCCATCCCAGCTGCACTTATTTCATTATTCCTGATGTTGGCATTTATGAAAGCTCTTTTTAGAGAATTTCTACCCTATGAGAACTCTTGAAAGCCTATTTTTTCTTTGAATTGCAACAAACCCATGCTGAAAATGTTGGAATTCCCTGCAAATTGGAAGAGCTGTTGTTGACATGCCATGTGTATGTAGTGGGTCTAGAATTATTTTCCCACTAGAATTATTTACTGACAACAGGACCACAGCCCCATGTAGTTTTCTTTACATGTCTTCACCCTTTCCTTTCTCCTGATTCAGGAGAGAATTGGTGTTCGTAGGTTCATTTGTTCTCAAGCTTTATCAACTGAAACAGTTTTTACAGAGTTCTACTGAAATGTTGATCTCATCTAGACTCTGCATTGGGCAAATTGCTCACTGTGGTCTGCACCAACATTGTGTGAGTTGCGCTGGCTGCCAGCACCACCCCATGCCTTCTCTTCGTGTAGGGTGCCAAAAAAAAGGAAAGCTGCTGCCACTGCTTTTGTCCTTCTGTCTGCAGCATGGCTGGCTAAAAGCAGCTGAGCAAAGTTCATTGTGAGCCATGCTGAGATAGCCACAACCACATGCTGCTGCCTCAGCTGCACCAATTTTGGCCAACAAGTCCAGGCCATGTGGCTGGACCCAGCCTGAGGGCCGCCTCCAGCATCAGCCACGGGACCATTCCCAGCGCTGGTCCTGGCTGCATGGTTGCTCCTGGCATTGGGATCGTCTCGGGTGGCATAGCCCAGTGGCATTGTCAGGAAAAAAAGGGCTCTGCTGGGAAGGGGTCCCAGCTGCTCCATGAGGACAGGGCCCGGCAGGCTCTGCCGGGAAGGGGTCCCAGCCCCTCCACCAGGACAGGGCCTTGCAGGCTCTCTGGGAAGGAGCCCCAGCTGCTCCACCAGGACGGGGCCTGGCAGGCTCTCTGGGAAGGAGCCCCAGCTGCTCCACCAGGACAGGGCCTGGCAGGCTCTCTGGGAAGGAGCCCCAGCTGGTCCACCAGGATGGGGCCTGGCAGGCTCTCCAGGAAGGGGCCAGCGCCACAGCA
Organism: Agelaius phoeniceus; assembly: GCF_051311805.1. NCBI lineage: Eukaryota > Metazoa > Chordata > Aves > Passeriformes > Icteridae > Agelaius > Agelaius phoeniceus. The sequence continues at coordinate 13,643,466 of NC_135272.1, read as the reverse complement.
GAGCCTGGCCCAGCCCCACCAGGCCGCACAGGCCGTGTGGAGCCAGTCTGGCCAGTGCCCAGTTATCTGTTCAAAGGCTGGAAGCAAGAGAGAGCTTCCCAGGGTTTGTTCATTTTCCAGTGTGTTTTCACAGAGGTGTGTCCAGCTTTCTTACAGGGTTTAACCATGTGTCAATATTCAGAACCAGCCAGCTGATTGGTTCTGTTTGATCTGAGGGAGCTGTTAGCAGCCCCTCACGGAGAATCATTTCCTAACTGATGGGTTTTCTCTTTAACTGAAAACCAAACTATGTTAAACCACGACAGCGTGACAGGTTTTTTTCTTGGCCATGCAACAGGAATGAGTCAGTAGGGTGGACAACAACAGAGAAACAAAAGCAAGTGATGTGAAAGATCTTACTTCACTGGTGTGTGTGTGTGTGTGTGTGTGTGTGTGTGTGTGTGTGGTGAGGTGTACAGCTCAGGAACCAGTAATTTGTTTCAAAGGTTTTCTCTATTTCATGCCCTTGATGGAGATGACTCAGATGAGAAATTTCCTGAAATTTCCCTTGGCGGGTTATTGCACCGTTTTATAGCCTACCAGCATGAACAATACTTTTGTGAAGATACTAAGCCCTTAAAAATATGGATTTATGAAAGTTTTGTATGAGCTAATGTAGGTTCTGAAATAACATGGTGGCATAAATGGAATTTCCTTGGAATATAGTCTTGGAGCTGCTCTCATTCAAGGAGGGGCTGTTTGAACAGAAGCAGAGAAGTGTCCTTGCAGAAGGAAAGCCCTGCACAGCACTGGTGTGGTGCTGGTGTCAGTGCTCAGGTCGCTGCCTTGGAAAAAGCTTTTAGGAGGCCAGAGTAGCTGAGGCTGCAGACACTTAAATTTGTTGGTCCTCTATCTATGGCAGCAATTCTTATTTTCAGTGTTTTTCTTGTGCTCCCAGCCCAGGCCCATAGCATAAAGGTGACCATAGTGACTTACATTTATTTACTGTTACTAATCAATGAATGGCCCTTCTTCCATTAATCCAGCTAGTTATTACATGTTTTGGGCTTTGCCATTACACCAAAACGTCGTGCAGCTTTACAAGTTGTGTGGAAAATGTCAGCCTTTTGTTTTAGAATTGCATCAGGTCAGCTGAATAGGCCTCAAGCTGGGTCAGGAGAAGCAGTGATTACTCCAGTGCCAGTCACCTTCCAAATGCCACCTGCTCATGTCTGCGTCATGGGTGATGCTCTGGGCTGGCCCCAGAGGTGACCTGCTTTAAGCTACAGGTTGGACCAGGGACTTCCTGAGGTCCCTTCCAGATTGGGTTTTCCTAGAAGCCAGTTTCTCCCACTAGCTCTCTTCCAAAAATATAATCTATAATAAATAGATAATAGATAATCACAGAACGGCACATTTCCCACTAAATTTATTATCACAAATATTCTGAGTGGGAAGGGATCATCAAGTCCACAAGGATCATCAAGTCCAACTCTTCAGTGAATGGCTGCACAGATCTACTTCAAAACCTTGGTGTTATCAGCACCATGCTCTGACCAACTGAGTTAATCTAATCTAATCTAATCTAATCTAATCTAATCTATATATCCAAGTGTCTCAAGTCCTGGCATGACTTTGTTTATGGTACTTGTCTTCCACACAGATCTTTGTCTACCTCTGCAGGTTGGCCAGCAGCCAATATTGAGATTGGGTCTCCTCAGGTGACAACTGGAGTTTTTTGTCATATTTCTGCCAGGCATGCAAGGCAAAACTGATTAGGAAAATTAATTCTGTCGCCAAAACTTTGCCCTGAAGGATTGCTCTGTCCTGAGAGCATTTCTTCATGTAGACAGTGCTCATGAAGACAAGGAACCTGGAGAACTGCACATGTGTCCTGGTGCCTGGGAGTAAATTATCTCAGGTCTCTAATGACTTCTCCTGATGATCTTGAAAGGCATTTTTCTCCTCTATCATCAGTTTCAAAAGTTAGCTAGTCATTGGTATTTCCTTTAGGGATTTAAGCTCATGGAGAAGCAGTTATAGATTATTTCATTTCAGCCTGTGAGATGAACACACAGATGCTGCACTTATACCAGTGAAATAAGGTTTTCCATCAGGAATGAGAGAAGGAATGTTTGAACAGGCTTCAGGCTTTGGATCCAGACTTGCCTCATTGTGCTAAACTTGCTTACGCACACCTAAGCTGTCTGCTGGACAGCCCTGCTGTCTGCTTCTGGTCAAAGCAAGATTTGGGGTTGATGATTCACAGTAGGCAGAAAAATCAGTCGTGAAGGTGAAGCTTCTCTTAATTCCAGCTATTGATGTACGCAATCCATTGACTCAAAACAGCTCAGGAGCAATGGATGACATTTACATGTGTAATTACATTATACACATAATCCACTGCTCTCAGAAACCTTTCAGGTGGCATTGTTAGCAGTCCTTTATTTGGATTTAAATAGAGTTTATAACATGTCCATGCTCTCCATGATACGTAGCGTTACTGCACTCCTCATTTACAGTACTTCAGGTGGTAATGGGTAAAGGTAAAGCAGATAGATCACATTTTGCCAGGCAGCTATGATCAGCTGGGGTCACTACAGGCTTTCATTTTCTTGGGCGGAAGGAAAATCCTTGTGTGGAGTGTGAGCCGGGTCTGGGTGTGCTGCGCTAGCACCACGTCACTGTGAGCAGAGCAGGACATGGAAAACCCATCTGGCTGCATCCCTGCCTTTCCCAGGAACTCACACTTCTTCACCAACCAGCGCCAGGCGATGTCAGAACCCAGGAATTAAAAAACAAAAAAGGCAACAAAAGAAATCATTGGTGCCGTTCCAAAGTGTTGGAACAAGAGTGGTGTTACGCCACTCCTTTGGAGCTGGACAGAGAGGAATGGGGCTGCGAGAAGCTTTCCAAGCACTGTGATACAAATCCTGGCTCTTTAAGCCTTTCACAAGGTCCTCCTAACCTCACTCTCATAACATTTTGGCTGCAAACTGCAGCAATTTCACTTTATTGGGATTCTCTCAGTACTTCTGGCTTGCAATGAGGTGATTATGCTCTTCTTCTTTATTCACCCCATAAAGTGTTTCACTCTGGGTACTTTCTCCTGGCATGAGTGACAGCATGAGAGCACATAAACAGTTTCTGCCTTCATAATTTTTATCTTTTTTTGCTTATTTTATAAATTCAAATCTCTCTAAAAGCCAGGAAAGTTACAATTCCCCATTATGTAGAATCATAGAATTACAGAATATCCTGAGTTGTAAGGGACCCTAAAAGCTCATAGAAGTCCAGCTTTGATGTAATTTGATGTAATGTAAGGAGGAACCATGAAATTTTCATTGTATTCTGTCACTACCAAGTGCTTCAGTCGATACTACTCCCTCTGCTTTAGTGTAAGTCATAGATGGTTTAGGCAGCCATAGGGAGCTTTACGATTTCAGACGATTTCAGAAAATTTTCCAAAAATTGCGAGGTTTTACACATCCAAGTTGGTCTGAATCATCCCCTGTAGGTGCACAGCTCTGTCCACTGACTACACTGGGGAGAAAAGACTCTTTTTTTGTCTTCTGAGTCACAGCTCAGTTGTCTTTGCAAAGCAACCGGAGAAGGATCAGACAGGAGGTGGGCTGTGGGTTTGCCTCCTTCCTCAGGGGGAAGAAATTCCTGGGATTTGTCAAAAGGAGCCGTGCTGGCCCTGACAGACAAATCTCTTTGGGAGAGCCACCAGAACCAAGAGCTGTTCTGTAAAAGGGAAAGGAAAAGAAAATAGCAAGGAAGAGCTGGAAAGCAGAGGCGGTGAAGCGAGGGCGGGAAGCTCCACGGTGGCCCTGCAGATGTGCCGGATGAGCCGGTCCAAGGGGGCTGTCCTTGGAGGCAGATGGAGCTCCTGAGGGACAGTTGAATGTCCACATCATACCTGTCAGCCCTTTCTGCCCCCTTTCCTGATTGCCTTGCCCATCTGGCAGTGTGGATGTGGTGTGATGTCCACAGCTCACTGTTCCTGCTCAGTGACTGTTTGCCCACTCTCAAATGCCTCTGCTGTTTATCTCTTCCCAGAGCCTTCTCCTTCCTCCATTGCCCTCATTCCTTTGCTCTCAGCATCTCCTTTTTTTTTCTTCTTCCTGTGCTTTCTCTTCATCATTCCTGTTCCTCTTCTTCCTTTGCTCCATGTTTGACTCTGCCTCCTTGTGATATTTTTTTTCCTACACAAGGAAAGCCACCACACTTTAGATGCTTTGTTTCTCTGCTGAGTTGTGTCTTCCTGAAAAGGAAGCCCTTCACATGAAGATCTATGTTGCTACATTTTGTTCCTGGACCACAAGAGCTGCTGTCCATGGAGGCCTCTGGGCACCATGAGAATATGAGCAATGATAATTAATGGAGCACTGCATGCATGGAAAAGGTGGAAGAACTGATGACACAGGGTTGATGCTTGAGACCCTTAAGGAAAGGCTGCTGAGATGTTTCTCCTGCAGTTGTGGAGCAGTTCTCAACGCAATGCCCTTTCCCATATCCTTCTTCTAGAACATCCCCACCCCAGAGTTCTGAGGTTCATCCCCACACTATGGTTATGCGTCTACTCAACAAAGTGAGCTTGTAGAGCTCTTCCAAAGGCACTGAGCCAAGCAGTGAATGCTGGCCATTAAAATGTGTGTCTGAGCAGCACAGCCTTTCCAGGAAACTTCTCCAGGTCTTTGTGCCTGCAGAGAGCCCTGCTAGAGGAGAGGGGAGTGAGGAAACCCTGGAAATGACAGGAGGGAGCAGGGAGCTCTTCTGCCCTCATCCAGGAGGTGCTTACTTTGTCCAGGCTCTTGGAGCAGTAGTCAATAATTCAAATAATTCAATTTAAAACTCCACAGCAGTTGGACTGCCAGTCTTGTTGCCAGGACACCCGAGGACAGCCTGCTGACTTTAGGCACCTGCAGGACTGTGCTTATCTGTGCTTCTCCCCCACTTCCCTGTTCTTCATGAACCCCTGGGTGATGTGCTTAACTTGGTGCCCTGTAGGGGTGTCCTTTGAGAAGTGCACAGAAGGTGCCAAGGATTTCCTCACACTTGGGATGTGCTGGGGTGACCCTTCCACTGTGCTGTTCCCAGCACCTACTGCCCTGTGGTGGGAACCCCAGGGACCATGGCATCACAAAAAGGGCTGGGTTTGGTTAATATTCCCAAGGGTCTCATAACTCTGAGATCTTTTCTGACCCCACAGGCAGCCTGCGTCTCTCTTTCCTGTCACATCACAGACTGCCCCGTTCCCTGTGCAGGGACCACTGTGTGACCAGGCTCTGCTTAGTGACTCCAGGGTTGGGCCCATGATTGGCTGCATCCCCCCAGCATTCCAGGGATCTGTTCTGCACCAGGCTCTGGGAAGGAGGGGAGGAAGGAGCCGTGATGCCATAGCAGAGCCTGCACCCCCTCACGTCCTGCCCTCCTGGAGTGCGTCAGATGCGCCACGTAGGGCTCGAAAGTATGAACGGGTTGGTGTCTCTATCTTCGCACGCCTTCACAGGCTGACATCAGAGTCAGAACAAACAAATAAGTAGGGTTTTCCCTACCCAATTTAAATTAATTTGGGTTGCTTCCCAGAGGCAGTTTTGCTGTGCTCTAGCATGACTTTTTGTGCTTGACAATGGTTCCACTTTGCATATAGGGGGAATTTTAAAACCTTTCTCCTTGTCCCAGTTTATTTGAGGGCAGCATTAAATATCCTAATTTTCCTTAGGCTTTCAAACCCCAAACAGCTTATACATACCATGTTAAACAACTATTTTTTCTATGATAATTGAAGAAATATGATCCAAGTGGTGCAATCATATTTTGGCCTTTTGTTTCCTTTTACAGCATTGTGGTGCTGGAATACACTGCCCAGGTGATGCTCTCCCTGCCAACTGGGCCAAAGAACTCTGCTCCAGGACTAGTGGTAAGCAGAATATCTGTCATCCTACAAAAATGTTCCTATTTTATGATGGAAGAGAAATAGAAACTTAAAGTTGTGGTATTTTTAAATGAAAGAAAGGAAGTGATGGGGAAAAAGTGACCCTGCAACGGTGATTTTATTGGGAGTTAATGTACTTACCTGGAGGATTGAGGTGTCACAAAAGCTCATCCCAAGCACTGGCCCAGGAGAGGTTAAGCCTCTGCTCTCTCTGGCAGATGGAGGGGAGGGGGAAGGCCTCAGCTCTGTTTTGACCAACACATTCCTTGCTAGACCTGAGAAACACTTCCCAAGGACACTTCAGTTGAACTTGGCTTGTCTCCAAAGTATTACATTCCAACAAAAGACTCATTTGTCTGAAAACTTCCATGGGCTCAAGCTGAGAGGTTTCCTTGCTTCCCAGGACACAAAGGAGATGCAAATGAGCTCCTGTTTGCTCTGACGGGGCGGGGGGCAAAAGGGGATTCCAGCTCTGGGTGAATGCGGCTCCACACGTCCGCTCCTTACTCATCCTGAGGCCACTTGAGATGCGTAATGCCAGAGCAAAATAAACTTCACCTTAAAGATGCTTTTGTTGGAGATCAGGAAAAGTCCAGGGCCCAGCTTGAGCCCACAGGAGTTTCCTCAGCACTGGCTGTGGCCCACGGCATCTGAACAGAGAACAGAGCAATTCCATCCTTGTGTCTGCAGACAGTGCAGGGGGGTGGAACAAGAAGATCCAAATCATTCCATGATCCTATGACTTTGTGTTTAGGGATGGGAAGGTTAAGATTTTGGCTGGACATGCAGGGACATTTTAAGGAGATAGTAAATATTTTTTTTACAAAAAGGAAAAAAAAAACTTTGAGAGTAAAATCCCACATTGCTTTACTCAATGCTGCACTCAGGCAGGGGAACCTCAGCACTCCCCATCCATTAATTTTTCCTATTGTGTTCCCCTGTTATAATTTATGTATTTATTTATTTTAAAATTAGTTTCATTGCACCTCTTCTGATTTCTGATATCATTGTGAAGTAGGGCTTAAGCTGTTTATTGCCTGACATGCAGTTCTTTGTCTCAGTAGGTCTGTATTTCCTTCAAACTTAACTTTTATTCATTGCAAGATCTCTATGTTATAGTTTATTCTTAATCAAAAATGTTCTTTTTCTTATAATATATTCTTACTTAAGTACTAAATATATGTTCTTGTTTAAATACTAAGCAAGAAGCCTAAAAGAGGTTTTATCATAGTATGCAGAGGAGTATTTTACATTATGAAGATCAAAACTTGGAAGATGTTTATTATAAGTTTTAATACTGGATTTGGAGACACGCTCCAGCTCTTACTTAGAAAAGCAATAAATGCAAAGCAGCTCTCACTTTCCCCTGGGAATGGTCCCCATATTCCTCCTTTAAGAATAAATCTGAGGATAGAACTGGAAAAGTATTGTCTGGGAAAAAAAAAAAAAAAAGAGAGAGGCTCCAAGTCCAAATTTTCACATTTTCAAGCTTTTAGATAGATTTTAGATTGGTGAAACTTAGCTCAATAAAATTACAAAGCAAAATTTGCAGAAAATTTGACTTGTATGAACTTATTTTACAAGTAAATGCACTTTTCTTCTTATCACCTTGGAGTCTGTGCCCTGTCAGGGTTATGAGAAGCAGGAAGAGGAAATGAGCAGGGGGTTTGTTAGGGGAATCAAAGTGTGCAGTCATTATTTTTGGTTAAACATCACCATTGGAGTAAGAAGAGCTTGCTTTGAGGAGAATTGAGCCTGGCTGTGAACTGGAAGGTGGGGCTGGCTTTGTGCAAGTCAGGCAATGATGGATTGCTCTGTCTCAGTGTGTGCATTTATGGCCCTTTAGTAATAAAGAACCTTAATCATAACCTCCCATGTTGCCTACCCATTCAGGTGCTGTTCATGAGTAATGTAGCTTCTTTTTTAAAGGATGGATCTTCCTGTGAAAATGGGGCTAGAGGCAAATAAATAAAAATTTTATTAGTCACTCAAGATGATTTACCTGACTTCCAGTTCCCCCAGTAAATTTTGTAGTTACTGAGGATGAGCAAACAGATTTAATGTGATGGGGAATGGCACATCCTTCTCTCAATGTATTTTTTTCTCAGACAAACTATTATGAAATCATTCCTCCTTCTGTCTTCTGGTTCCTGGTCTCTAAGTGAAGAGGACAAAAAATTTTAAAAATAATTCAAATTCTATTTTGGAGTTTGGTCTTGAGGTATCTGTCTGAAATCAGAAGTGACAGAAATCTCATGGGAACCTTTTCTAGGGAGCTTTCCTGTTCATTTTTGCACTGTCAGGAGATGCAGACAAGCTCTTGAGTTTTTCAGAAGTCAGTTCTAAATCTGATACTCAGCTGCAGAAGAGTTTTTCAGGTTGCTTCAGAGCACGAAGCACCCCAAGGTGCTGGTTTGTGTCGAATCACACTGGCACATTTTTAGTCTGTAACAAATTCCACGGGGAAAAGGCTTTGCATCTCTCTTGCCATTGCATTCTCTGAAGAAGGAGGGTGGGAAGTGCAAATAATGTTTACAACAGGCCAGTGTCATGCAAATCATGTGCAGTTTCACCAATGCCACCTCGAACAGCTGAAAACACTGGAGACCTGGCTGTTGAATAAATAAATATTACGGAAAATGGTGGTGAATGTTCACTAATTTGGAGAGAAGTTTTAAAGGGATTTAAAACGAGAGATATTTGCAACAAAGGGTGAATGAGGAAGTGACTTCAAATAGGAAGTCAACTTCCTAAAAAAAAAAGGAACCCTGGGGATTTTTATTCTCGATTCACATGAGAAAAGGTTTTATTTTTGCTGCTGCTTTTAAAAACATGGCTTGCTATGAACCATTGCCTGCCCTATTTTTTCCTCTATTTAAAGGGATATTTTAACTGAAAAGCCTTACACATTTGGCACCTCCTTCTTAAGTGATCCAGAAAACCTGCCTGTGCTCTGGGGGCACTGTGGACTTCGCTGTCAGGCAGAAAATTTCCAGAGATGCTTTCAGGAGTTCCCTGGAGTTGCAGAAAGCAAACCCTCAGGCTCTGCTGAAGCAGAGTCACTTTTCAAAGTCTCATCTCTCCCTAAGTGTTCTGATATTTGTTCTGCAATTATGGGAGACATTAACTTCATGGATGGTGTTCATATGCCCCTCAAATTTTCCTCAAAATGAGATAAGGATCTTTTTTCTTTCTTCACACTGAGGAAAATCACACAGAAACTTTGGATCAGTGTTTTATCCATGTCCACCTACTGAGCTGGAGATTCAATTTATAATAGAATGAAAATCATTCCTGATACAGAATGAAGACTATGTAGAACATACAAGGTTTCTTACTCTACAATTATGTCATCTTCCCTTTGGAATGATGCTAAATCCTTTTCTTCATTTATAAATAGGTCTTCCTCTTCATGATTAGGTTGGGAAATCTTTTTTCCCCATCCAGCCTGGGTCAGTTATGGTGACAAATACTCAAACACTTGACCTAGCAAGCAGTGAGAAGATGGTTCACTGTCCCACTTCCAGAAACACATCCTGAGTTTGCCTGAAATTCTACCAGTTCATTGGACATTCAGAAACTCAGTCCATTTCTAATTTTAAAGTGTTTTCTTTTTTCATGCCTTCACTGAAATTCTCCATGCTATAAAAATCCCAGCCCTGATTTAGTTGGAATGGTCTTTCCCTCCCTGCCTCTCTGGACGTAATAGCTCTGGATGTGATGGCATCACCACTTGGAATATCCCTGCCTTGTGTAAGAGCTGCTATTTCACCTCTGTGCCAGCTCAGCCAGGATTTACTATAATGAGTACCCACCACTGCTACTTAGAAACTCTGCCATTATTTGTTAGGCAGGATTAATTAGTCTTGTCTAGGCAACAAGCTGGAAAGCCACAACTGCAAGGACACTGAGCTGTCTCAGCTCTCAGGGCAGGGTTTTGGAGCTGCTGGAGAACATCTGTGTTTTGTTTCTCTGTCATGGCTCACTGGAAACTTTCAGTGCTTAAAATCATATTAAAAAATCCTTTTGCTGGGTTTTTACTGCAAAGTCCTGGTGCTTCTTGTGGTCTTGGTTTCACCTCCCACCTCTAAGGATCATCCAGCATAAATCTGGGGATATCCCTGTTAGCTGAAGCCTGTGTGGCTTGCATGGTGTTCCCTTGATGAATGCCTGTGGAATAATTTCCTTGGGTAGATCTTCTAAAGGGGAAAGGAAGATGAGACCATTTGGGGGAAAAGCCTTCCCACCTCCACAGCTGCTCAGTGTCCTGGGCATTGCTTCCACTCTTTTAGGAATTTTGGGGCATGTGTGTGTGTGTGTGTTTCAAAGGTTTCAGGTGCTCTGAGAGGAAAGTCAACCTCAAAAGCGGCGCTTTTGGGGCAAACGAATGGGTGTTGAAGTTGCCTGTCAGCAGGGCAGGTTTGGACAGGGATGCTCGCACACACCTACATCCACCATGGAGTGAGCCTGGGCTACACCTGGTTACTGCGAGAAAATAAAATACAGAGCAGGAATGCAGCTCCCACAGTGCCTTGGAAGGATTGTGGGGTTTGTCCTGAGACAGAAGGAAGTGTGAGCTGCTACTTTGATCTTGGATGTCTTTTCCAACCTTACTGATTCTGTGATTCTATTGCATAAAGATCTGAGGCACTTGCAAGCAGGATGCTCCTGGTTGTGTGACACTTTGTGTTTTGCCAGTGGCCTTCTGGTAAGTGTTAAGTAATTTAACATAAAAAATTATATATATATATATATATATATATATATATATATATATATATATATTTTAGGGTTGCAGTTAGTTAGAAGATGCAAAGTATTTCCAAATTTTTGTTGATGTGCCCTGCTATTGGCTATACAGAATCATAGAAACCCAGACTGGCTGGGGTTGGACGGGACATTAAAGATCATCTCTACCCCCCTGCCACTTCCAGGTGTCCAGGTTGCTCCAAACCTCATTCAGCCTGGCCTTGGACACTTCCAGGGATGAGGCATTGATCCAGAGATCCTCAGTGGGTATGTAGTGGGTTGATTTGAAAGCAGATGTTTTGAACATTATTTGCCTTCTTCCCCCAGGTTTAGGGTTTCCCTGCCTTGCTTTCTCTCCAATGAGGAATGCCCCCTGGATGAAAAGTAACCAGCATGAGTCAAATTCAGAGTGCTCTGTACCCTGCCCTCTCCAGTGGCAAACCAGTGAGATCTCACCAGCTTTAACAGGTTCCCTCTCCCAAAGCTGCTCAGCTCCCAACTTGCCCAGGCCACCTCTGGCTTTGCTTTCCCCAGCTTTGGCTGCATGTGAATGCTGAGATTTTCAGACAAGAAAAGCACAAAATGGAAAATTGGCTTGGGTTTGATTTTGGTTGTGATCTGTATCTTGCCAATATTGATGAAAATATCTGGACTTTGTAAGTAAGCACAGAACTCCCAGATTTTATGCTAATAGGAAAAAACCCCAAGAGGATCAGAGGAAAGAATTACAAATTGAATCCAATCCTGCTGCTCCTCAGTATGTTATTTGCAAACTGAAATCCCAGATTAAAGGAAAGGGAGCACTCAGCTCTTCCCAAGGAGGGCTTTTTCCCTATGATATTCCTTTGGGATATCGCTGCATTTCTGCCTTGTGTGGCCCTTTTCATGCATTTTAGCAAAGCGGGTAGGATGTCTCAGATCACCTCCTTTTCCACATTTAGAGCATAGAGCCTGCTCTTTTCTGTCCTATATGCACATTCCTACAACATTTTGGTGTTTTCCTTCCCAGTCTTCCAAAGGGAACAGCACAGATTTGCAATTTCCAGAGCTGTTCACCTATTTCATTGGCTGTGGACAGGCAGGGAACACATGACAGATCCCTTCCCTCTCTCCAGGCAAGGCACCTGTTGACTTCTCTGGATTGATGCTGAAAACCAAAGGATTATTTTCTTACGGCCACTTGTTGCAGGAAGATCTCCTGGAATCTGGAGAAGCAGCTGCCTTGGGAGCTCAGCTCAGCTCAGCTCAGCTCAGGTGCAGAACCCAACCTAGTCAGGTGCCTGCAGGGCTCCAACTCAGCGCACGCGAGGAATTCCTAAGCAGTGGGCAGAGAGGAAGTGATGCTGGGGAAAGCCCTTGGCAAGGAAGGGAGGGGACCTGCTTCCAAAGCATAAAGCTCTCCTGAGCCTGGATGGACTTCCTGCTGAGCCCCCCTCCTTTATCACACTTCCAAGGGTGCAACAGTTCCCTCAGCCCCGGCTGGGGAGCAAGAATTTGGCAGGGCAGGGAGGGAATGTTCCTCTGGGGAACATTCTTGTCTTTTGTGTCATCAGGACATGCCCCTGCTCAGAGGGAAGGAGGAGCTCTTCCTCGATCAAACTATCTCAGCCATTGTGCTCGAATCCATTCGGGTTGGCCCTTCCCTAATTAGGTCAGCAGTCACCCAAAACACCTTCTCCATGGATGATCCTGCAGCCTCCTGATCGCTGCTCGTCATCTCCCACTGAAACCACCGGCCTTGTCTTCCCTCCTCCCCTGCTCAGCTTCTCCCCAAACAGGGAAGTGGCAATTCACCTGTGGGGACAATGAGCTGACTGGTGTCAAAGGAAAAGAGCCCCACATGTGGTCTGAACCTGCCCCCATTCACCCACAGCCTGGATAGGCACTGAAGTGATGCTTTTCAAGGGTTCTCAGGATGTTTAGTTTCTGGGACTGAAGATGGTCACTGAAGTATGAGGAGTGAGTGGTGAGGGGAATTGCTGGAGGTGTTTTAGGTGCCTGGGTACAGTAGGAATGCAAAGGAACTGCACATCTATGGAGATGGAAAGGAGCCCCAAAGCAGAGGCAGAACTGTCACACTCTCAGGGCTGGAGTGTTGGGAATATTGACCTGTGGGACACTGGGATGAGCTTGGACCAGAGAGGACTTTGGGTGGCTAGAAGGAAGGTGACTCTGGGTGAAGTACTGTGGCTCTGGGGTTGGTCTCTAGGCAGAGGCTGTGAGAGGACAGGGTGCCAATACTGGGATGGGGGAATACTGGGGACAGTCTGCAGTGGGATGATGGAAGGGGACTGAGGTGCCATTTGCTCAGAGGCTGGTGCAGGTGGTGACTGACAGGCAGTACAGTGATCCTCTGGCACGTCTCCTTCTCAGCTTCCCCTCATTTCTCACCAGAGTTAAAAATGTAGGGAAGAGGCTGGGTGGCCTCAAAGGTGCTTACTGCAAGAGAGGGACACATTGTCCAAGCTCCAGCTCCAGCTTTCAGGAAGCAGAGCCCTGCTCTGGTCTAGTGGTCACTTGCACCCCAAAGCAGTTTCCCCTTCTGGAGAATGCCAAGCATGAAAGGAAACAGCTCTAAGCTGTTCTAGCCTGGGAAAAGGGAAGAGAGGAAGGGAAGTTAGTTACACCAAGGTGGTGTTGTGCAACTCCAGTATTGTACTTTCCCTTTGAAGCTGCCAGGGCTGTGCTGGCATCTCGAATGTAGGTAAGAGGAGCTGGCTACTCCAGGGATAGAACAGTGAAATCACTTTTCACTTGAGGCCAAAGAGAAAAAAATTACTGCATCTGGGCAATTTAGGCTACAGGCATCCTGGGTTTGACACACCAGAGAATTTAGTGCAGCTGGTAATGCCCTGTAATTCTCCATGTAATCAATTAAAGAACTGTTCCACCCTAAATACTGCTGAAGGAAAACACAAACAAAGGAGCACATAAAGGTAATGTTTTCAATTTATTTATATAAACAATTGCATTTTAACAACATTGTTGTCCTACAAAAATAAAGTGAAAAACAATTCACAGAATTTTAAATAAATAATCTCAAACATCCACATTTAGCGGCTGCAGAGTACAGAACGCAGAGTGCACAGGAATCCTTGCTGAAGCAGCCTGTAACTTAACTCAAGAGAGATGGTCTGAGGAATTCCTCTGTGCCTACCCCAAAATAACTCAATCTGTCCAGACTTGTCTCCCTTTGACTCTGCCAAACCCTGCTCCTGGGTTAATGGCAGAAGGGTGCCCAGAGCTGGGTCTGATGGACAATTTGCATGAGGAACAAGTGTCCGAGCAGTGTTCACTTGTTAGCATGTACAGTACTGACCACCTTGGATACCAGGGGAGAGAAGGTTTTCCCTTCTTCGTGCTTCCAACAGAGAAAGGAAAACAAATGCCCTTCTTGCTCCTACAGCATCCATACCAAGGACCACTCCAGATGAGTCACTGGTATCGATGGCTGCAGGAGAGCTCGGTTCTGCTGTTCATGGCCACAACTACAGCCCTACCCAGCACGAGGCATGGCTGGCTCTACACAAATCCATGGAAACAGAAGCCACACACAAACTACACTGCTGCCAGAGCTGGTACAAATGCACAAGCCTCTACAAGTGCTTGAGAGTTCAGATGAAATAGAAAACTCAAGTTCTTTTCCACAAGTAGTCAAGTAATTTTGGGCAGGGGCACAGAATACCCGGTTGCTGCTCTATTCCAGTCTGAAGTGACATTTTCTTTTTCCCTATAGTTCCCCAGCTGCTTTTTTGGGAGGATCATCTTCTCTATTTCCTCTCTAGAAATTAAAAAAAGATACCCTTACATGCAAAGTCTGAAGTCCTATACAAGATCCTGTGTAACCTATGTGCCCAGATGAGACTAGATATTTTACTGCTGGATTAGGACAAATATGTCTAGGAGATTTTGTGCTGGCCGGTTTTAAAGAAGCTTAAGCCACTTAACTTAAAATAACTCTGTTAATAAATTATAAATAAAACATTATCCCTCCTCCCCCCCAATAAATAGAAGTACAAATTATATGTACAGCTTGTGCACACAGGCAGAGCTACCTCCTGTGCCTGGAAGTGCTGCTGAAGCTCTTGTGTTCAGTTCTCTGTGTATTTACAGAGCTGCTCAGTTCACAGCTCCCCTGTTTTTGGGAACACAAAGCCACAGCACACCCTAACTCCAGCTATACTGTCCTCCTGTCCTTGGAGTAACAGACATTAAAACTACATTTTCAAGTAGACCAGAGAACTACAGCTATGAAAAGAATCCCAGTGCCTTGGGCCAAGTTTAAGACCTCCCCAGAGTTACATAATAAAAATATCCCTATCCAAATGCAAGCAGCCTTGTATTGCAGCCTGAGAGTCAGTAACTGCTAAGCTTAGTATCTCATTTTCACCCCCTTACACAACTAATACATCTGTCACACTTCCTTCAAAAAAAGTAGAATCCAGGAAAAGTACTATTTTCTTAAATACTGAAAACATTAAAAATATTTTTTAAAAAAACTTGTAAAAAATTTTACTTTAAATATTTAAAACATTAAAAACATATTTTTAAAAAGCTGTAAAAAATTACTTTCATCTAAATCCAGAAGTGGATTTGTACATAAGAGACAATAAGTTATGATACAAAGTGCCCTCTCTGCAGTGAGGGAGAGGTAGTATCAACAACAAATGCAATGCATTTTCTGACCTTACATAAAGAAGTGAATCTCAAGTATTTTTTTGTTAATTTTTGAGTGCTCATATGAAATCCATAATCTTTTCTGGCAGTTTTCATTAAGTCAGATTTTTTCTTGAACTTTTAGGTCAATAGCTGCTTTCAACTTGCTGAGGAAAAAAGTTGCTTTTGTAGTGTTATGTGACCTATGAAAACTGTCAGACAGAATCACCACCAGCCCCCTTCATCAAGTATTAAAACAATAGTAAAAAGAAGTTGGAACCTTCATCCACTTTGGAATACGTCATTCTGTTACAGAAGATTTTAAACAAGGGATTCACCACTGTCAAGCTGAAACACAGAAAATCCCTTTTGTAAATGGAAGCCTTACTTCAGTAAGGAATTTAAGGCAACCCCCACAACGAAGATGCTTAAGTTGGTTTTTTAAATACTAAGTCATTAAATAGAATAAATAACACAGTTAAATAAATAAATAAATAAATAGAGAGAGAGCTGGATTCCTACAGCTCGGCAGAGCGCTCTTTCAGCAGGAGCGTGGGGTTGATATCTTCCATGGCAGTTTTTGAGGTACTAACGTTAATGGTGGCCTCGGTGGGCTCGGGAGGCAGGATGTGGAAGGCGGTGAAGGGACAGCCCTTCACGTTGTTGCAGATGAGCTTCTGCAGGGAGGCCGTGTTGACGATGTCGAAGCCCACTTTGCCCCCGAAGGTGCTGGGCTTCCAGTACTCCGGGGAGCAGATGGCGTTGCCCATCAGCCCCTTCAGGGAGAACGGGGCCCCCATCTCCACCATGGTCTCCCCAAAGATGGCCCCGGGCCGGGGCTTCTCCACCAGCAGGCCTGGGTACAGCTCCATGGCATCGATGTCCCCGTACAGCTCCTCCAGCTCCGCTGCCATCTCTTTTTCTCCTGCAATGATTAAAAACTGTAAGTGGAAAACTCCCATTTTCTGTGCAGGACTGTCCTGCTCAAGCCTAGCAATGACACTGCAGGACTCTGTGGGCATTTTAAGGCAATGTCTCTCATTTGCTGGGAAGGATGAGGACTGTTACCTGTAAGCTCTTCGAAGGATTGGAACGGTTTCAGCATGAAGCGTTTCCTGTACTCATTCAAGGACTGGTACCTCATCTGCCTGCTTTGGTCAATGGAGGCCTTTGCAACTTTCTGCACTGCAGCAGGAATATTCTTCCCACCAGCAACCTGTACATTAAAGAGGAAAAGCTGTAAGATCTCCTGATATGAGTCACGAGAAAGTTGTGACTTTCCAGTGATTAGTTTTAAATAGCATTATCCCATTCCCTTGTCCCACCCACAGAGGCTCATGCTTCTGTCGGTTCACCATCAACTTGAGGAAGGACCTACCCTGCCAGCACTTTGCTTGGAGAAAGATTTGACCATATGGGAGAGTCCATGCTCCAGCATGATAGAGTTGTTGTAGAGGAACTGCTGGAAGGTGTACTCCTGGTCGTGGATCTGGAAGGTATCGGGCAGCAGCGGGTGCCAGTGGTACAGGGTGTTGAACTCGGCTGCAATGCGGTTCTGGTACTGGAACTTCTGGTTGAACAGCAGCTCAGGGTCAAACTTCAGCTTGAAGTGGTACCCACTCAGGTGCTGCACATAGTCCTCTATAACGATCTTGATTGTCTCTCCTGTTGGACAAAGGAACAAGAGAGAATGTTGGCACTGCTTTTTCTCAGTGGCAGGGAAAGTACCATTTCTGAACTGTTCTATAATATACTACAGTGATCAGGACAACAAACACTTTTCTGTAATCTTTCCTAGAAAGCAATTTATGTATTTTATGTGACTAAGGGGTGGAACAGTACTTCAGATACCAAGAGTTCTTGGCTGTGGGTAGTGAGGTATTTTCTACAGCCTGCTTTCCTCCTCCCAAGACAAAATTCCTTGTACCCTCCACAGAACAGCACACACCAGTATTTACACTGTGTTCAGTTATACAATATCTCTAGGACAGAGGGAGGGGATAATGGAGAAAGTTGATGTCTGAAAACAGATCTCAGCTTCTGAACTACGTAATACAATTGTCTTCGTTTCTGGTTTCAGCTGGGGCAAGGTTTTTTCCAGCTTAGAGCACATCAGCATTTACATAAGATGAAATATCACTGGGTATGCAATTAAGACAGGAGAACTATGCAGAGTTACATTTTACATAACCTTCTGAACTTTAGACTTAATCACAGCCTTTCTTTTAAAGCATACCTGAGCTGACCCAACCCTAGGGAAAAAAAACCAAAACCCCAGATCAGGGAGCCTGAGGTCACCCAGCCTCGCAGGCTTTCTCTGAGAAAGGAACCTCAGCTTCCTGTCTTTTCACTGCTTTCAGTTCTGCTTCCCTCAGATGAGGGAATTGACTTCCCCTGAGTTTTCTTCAGTTCCATCTTTAGCAGAGCTGGGGCAAGCTGCACCTCAACACAACCCCAGTGACAGGCCACGAAGGAGCCACTCCCACCCACCCCAATTTAGGGGATAGCTTCCCCTTCACTCCAGCCACGCAGGCTGGAGCTGGAGCTGCACCTAGCAGCAGGGTTCTCACCGATGAGAATGAGCCGGGCGGTCTGGAAGAGCTGCTCGTCGTCCCACTCGGGGTGCTGGTGCTTGAGCACGTCGCAGACGCGGTTGTGCTCGCGCAGCCAGATCGTGGCGTACATCATGAGCCCCGGCACCAGCCCAAACACCTCCTGCCCCACGGAGAAGCGCAGGTGCTCGGGCACGTGGGGCGGGTACAGCATCTCTGCCTGCGTGTCCCGCACCGTCGGAGGGTACATTTCTCCATCAATCATCTGTGCAAGGGGGAAACAGCAGGAGCTGTGAGCTATCATACTTTGGTAAAGCTCTGTCCACTCTCTCAGTTCTGACTCACGCTTTAGATCACCTACACCATTCACACAGCACTAATGTAGGAAATCTATGCCATCCAGTAAGAAGGTAGGAATTCTGAGCTAAGACATACCTGGTACTTTAGCTTTCCATCCTTTCGAAGCCTCAGTTTAAGTTGTCTCTCCAGAGTCTCTCCATAAATGTGGTTCAAGTCAACCTATAAAATAAAAGCATTTGGGACATGAAGCCAACCTCCATTTTTTGCTATTTTAGGATAAGTCCCTGTTCTATGGATACCAATAGGAGTTCACCCCCTAGATGTTTACCTTTCAATTATATTACCGCTACCTTATAAGTATCATGCACCGATATTTAAGATGAAGCCAAATTATTTCCTGGCAACTGGAGCCATCTCTGCATAAGAGGAGGTTGTTACATCAGCAATATAAAAGGACTCTGTTTAAAGTGTCAGCAATTTTTTATTATGCAGACAGCTTTCTATATATACACACACAATTTACAGCTTTGGTTTGGACGTAAGTGACACTTATAGTGAAGAACTCTTTGTCCAAAGAATGCCAATCTTGGAGGTAAAGATCTTAAATCCAAGTATGTTTTTGAAGTTCTTTTTAAACTAAGGCTATCGGCAGTACATAAGCAATACTTAAGTGCTGGATACGTCTCTTTGGAACTGACAGAGTGCAGAGAAGTTTTGGATACTCGCTACATCTAATGTGCTTTAGGTGAAAGCAGATTTTGGGAACAGTAAGAGATCACTGGGCAGGTATTTTAAACAGAACCACTTGTGCAGAGCACGTGGTTCTGACCCGGGAAGAGACGCTGCTGAACACTGGAATTTGGCCTGAGGAGCAGCTACAGAAGGGGTAATCCCATGGATTGTGGCACAGTGTGTGCACAGGTGTCCCCTGGATGCCACTCTGGCCATTCCAGGTGCTCAGCAGCTCCCAAAGAGCACGAGCCGTGTCCCCAGCTGTGACCATACCCCATGGCCGAGCGCTCTGGTGAAGGCAGGGCCCCGCTTCTGGTCCGTCTTGAAGAACTGGTGGGTGAAGTGCTGGGCAAAGAAGGTGAACATCACATTTGTGCCTTGTGGGTCAGGAATAAACTTTCTCCTCAGCAAAAACTTCTCCACGATCAGCTTCGAATCTGGGAGCTCTTTCTTGCCTGTGGGAGAAACAGACAGTGAGATACTCAAGACAACTCTTTATGCAATACTGAAGTTTATTCCTAACAAAAAGGCTTAAGACTTTCAGTGGAATATAATGACAGCAGCATACAAACAAGGGGAATTACCTACTCTTCTATGCTCACTTTCTTGATTTTATTAGAAATTTCTAAATTCCCTGCTTTTAGCATATAACTCAATAGCAAGAACCAAAATAATATCTTTTAGGTCTTCAAACAATATATCCAAAACATGGTTATTCATAAAGTCAACTACACTGAAAAAAGGCTACAGACAAGCGGGTCTCATAGGAACTACTACTTATTTTTTCCTCTTAGAAAAGACCAAGCAATCATTACGTGTCTGGTTTATTCCTCACCTTTAACACCCATTGGTGTTGGGCAGTCAAGTCCTACTGGTGGAAGGCTTCTTGTGTAGTAGGAAAGGTTGGAATAAGCTTCCCAGCTTTTGTAATTGTAGTCACTATTGTAAGTTGGTGGGCTGTCAATCAAGTGTGATCTTGCTGAAAGACAAATAAATATTTGGTTATTTTTAACTCTACAGTTTAGGCTCAAAGAGTAAATCACAAAGCCAGATTTTTTGCATATATTTGGCAGCAGTTGTAAATTCCACAGATATCAGTTACTGATGTTAAATATGATTACAGTTACTGAATAACAGGACTGGATCCTGGCTGATCAGCTGGATCTCACTATTAACACAAGCAATGGGGTGCCAAGTTCATGTCAGCAAAATCCTGGACTCTTACAGAAAGTAGAATCAAGCTGCATGTTTCATACAAGCCTGCATCACGCAGAAGTCTTAAATTTTGGTGTTTTAATTTCGGTGCAATTTAGGCTGCTTGGTTTGTAAACAGATCAATTCATTGCAATATTCTGGAGTAAGCTTTAAGAGGACTGGAAGAGACAATTCACACTTACACGTTAGTACATATCTCATAATAGTGTCCCTTAAGAAGGGAATGTTGTTGATGATATTCCAGACTCCTTGGAAGTGGGTGAGGATGTAGTGGACAGTGTTTGGTGATGGTTTCAATGCTAGCTTCAGCCACGTGAAGAATTCCGCTGCAAACGACAATGGGAAGGTTATTATCAATTAGATTATGGAGGATAACCTGCAATGCTGGAATTGGACTATGAGTTTCATTTGGGAGAGGGGTGTGGGATACTCACGTGTGGTGCAGTTCTGCCCGTAGAAGCCTGTCCTGGTGCAGTCGCACTCGTAGCGATCTGGCCCGGCGGTCATGCAGACGCCTCTGTTCTGGCAGGGGTTCGAGCAGCAAGGGTTGGCTGCGGGGAACCAGAGCTGGGGTTAGCATCTCTGCAATACACTCCCACCTTCCCAGGGTTTAGACAACCAACAAGAACGCCCTGGAGTTTAAGGCTGATCGGAAAGGCATCACAGCGACCATCCATCCACGGCAACCCCTGGGCTACCAGGGAGCAGCTTGAAAAGCGCAGGAATTCGCCTCTTGTCTGCTGCCAGCAATAACCCCCCTCAGAAGGGGAGATCATCCCTCACAGGCCAGCGGGGACCTGGCACTCACACACAGCAGAGAAATGCCAAGAGAGCGAGGAGCAGGAGAAGCAGAAAGGCAAAGCGCGCGTTAATCCGGAGCGCGGCGCGGACTCACCGGCGTGGCCGGCGGCCAGCAGCGCGGCCAGCAGGGCCAGGGGCAGCAGCGGCATGGCTGGCTTTGGCTGGGCTGTGCTGGGCTGGCGGTGCTGGCTCGGCAGCTCCAAGTGTGGCGGCCCCTGCCGCACATCCCGTATTTATGGCAGCGCGGAGTGAGTCACAGCCGGAAGCATGAACGGAGCACGGAATTTCTGCTCCCGCCCCGCCCGTCCCAGTCTGGCCCCTCGCGGGGAGATGTGCGGGGCGGCTATGGCTACGGCGCGGGGCCGCTGGCAGCGCCCGGCTCCGCTCAATGACGGCTCGCTGTTGGTTTAATCCATTCCATTCATGCAGCAGCGGCTCGCAGGGCTGCGGCGCACACGGGCGGCAGAGCGCCCGCGCTGCGGAGCGCCCCGCGCCGTGGGAAGGAAGGAAGGAAGGAATGCTGGAGGGAATCAATACTTTATCTTTTGGTCATAGATTATTTACCCTTTGCTACTATTTTTAGTGCGTGAGGAGCGACAATGAAAACAGGAGGATGTCATGCGGTTGTGCAACCCAGCGTGGAGCTGCACTTTCGCCCTCGATGGATGCCAGCATTAAACACCAAAACCCCATAGTGGCATTTGCTGATGTTTGAACTACAAATCTGTGACTTGACAGAAAGTGGATTCAGGCCGATTTAAACACAATCTTATTTTTGGCCCCAAAGCGTATTGTAGTTCGTGAGTAACTAGTGTACATCAGTGGTGAGTCTGTCTGGATGTTTTAAGACTGGTACACAAAAAGTTGCATAATCAAGAGAAGGCAGATAATATTTCTTTATACATTTTCATGCAGAAACCACAGGCTGGGTCATACACTTCAGCAGAAGATGTCTCTGTCAGCCCAGCTGAACCGGGGGCCTGTGGCACAGCCACGTCTTGCTCAGTCTTATCAAGTGTAAAAAAAGTGATATTTTTTCTTGCATAAGCCAAATCAATTAAATATGGAATGTTGATTATCCAGTGGATCAGGCTATGCCATGCATAGCACCAAGGGTCTACACACATTCTCATACATTTCATATGTCCATCTCACACTGATTTTGTTCCATCTCACAAAGCTTTCTTGGATGCTGTCACACTGTAAGACTTTACTGCAAACAGCAGGCAAATGAGACTCTGTGTTTAAATAACATGCATAGGAAAATGTTTCCAGAGTTGTTTCCAGCACCATTAAGGGGAAAATTGAATCCAGACAATTGCCCCTAAAATGATAATACAAAGGTAACTGTGCTATGATTTAGAGGACCCTGGAGATAGAAATAACTGATGATGCTTAAAGTTTTCAATTATTACAATTAATCAATATGTAAACCAAGAAACATGGCAGAACTCCAGGCTTTGGAGAGGATGTTTCCCCTTGAGAAGCAGTACTTCTGCAGCTGGAAACCAGTCAGCACCCCCCACCCCCTCCACTCAATGCTGCAGTCAGTGTGACGTGAGCTCTCTCAAGTCTGATTTTGGCTGGGGAAGGTCCCTTGTGTCACTGTCAGCTGCAGTAGAATTGAAGGGGTCCTTCAGCTCTTCAAAATAATGAAAAATCAGGGAGATACAATAGTGCTGCTTCTCAGAAGGCTGCCCTTCCCCATTTGTTGCTTTGGGATTATCTCAGGTAAAGAACTGGTTATATGTTGGAAAGGGAATTTTTCTCAGAAATGGAAGTTTGCTGTGGCAGGATTCACCACCAGGTGGAGATTTTATGCATCAACAAAATGCTCTTTTCGTTTTTAGCGCATAAACCATCTTTGCTAAGAATTAATGTTATTTTTCTTTCTGTTACTTGAAGTACCTTTTGGCCCAGGTCAGAGCAGCCTGTGGAACAGAGAACCTTCGTCAACCTCAGCCTTTTTGCATTTGCTGACATTTCTGCAGGAGGCAATTCCCTGAAGCTATTCCTGTTTCTATTTTAGGTTTAACTGCAAAAATTCACACCTTTCCAAGGCAAGGGTTCAGGACAGAGGATGCAGTGACTTGTAAGGATTGACATGCTTCAGTAATGCCAACAAAAGAAGGAGAGATGGAGTGGCAGCAGGGAAAACATTGTCTCTTGGCACTGGTGCTGCTCCATTTTGCAGTAGGTCAGCTGAACCCAGCTGAATTAGCGCTGAATTCATCCTTGAGCCTTTTTAATCTGTTTGAAATATCTTCCCTCCCTTTGTGACTGTGGCAATCTCAGGTTTTGTAGCACAGTAGTTTCCTGGGATGTCATTTGCTCTGTGCCTTTTTGCTGCTCTTTCATGGCAGAAGGAGCTCAATCTGAAGTCTGCTGTCAGCTTGGATACATTGCTCCCAATGCAAGCACACTCCAAGGCTGATTGGACATGGATACGATAACAATCCTGGATGTTCCAACAATGTTCTTGAGAACTGAAGCACCTCCAGGGGAAGTTGGTGTCTTTAAGCTCCTGTTCTATGCCTTTTGCAGTATTAGAACTCTCTTAACAGAAGGGTTTGATTATGAAATTGCTTTGTGCTTTCATGGGATCACCCTGGCTAGACAGCTAAGCTCTACTTTCCTGTGTCTTCCTGCTGTGTCCTCATGGAGCACTTGGGTCCCAGTTTCATTGGCACCCTGGGTCATGCTGGAAAACAAAAGTACTCATTACCTGGTTTGGAGACAAGGGAGGTTTGCGAAAATTTCAGTAAAAAGGTGCCTTGTTTATGGGGTTTCCAGGCTACCGCAATTTTGGAATTGTTTGGAACACGATTCCAGGCAAAACTACATATGAAAATAGAGGGTGTGAGGGCTGGGAGCTGGACTGCCTTGCCCTCAGGAGAAATCCCATGGACAGTGATTGGCAAGGAATGTTTGTGCATGGGCTGGGGCTGCTGGCACACACCTGGTGCTGGGGGACCAGGAGGGTGAGCTGGGAGCTCACCTCAGGGGGACATCAGTCATTGTGTAGGGAAATGGAGCATACCTTGTCATCCAAATCAGCTTCAGTTGGGGCTGGTTTCATTCCTGGAATTATATTTTTAAAAATGTGAAAAAAACAATAAAATAGGTGGGTGGCACAAAAATCTACATCTGACTTAGGCAAGATGTGAGCAAGTTTGAGTCTCCCCTTTTATTTTCCTTTTTAAGAGCAGCTTGCCTTTGGACTTCAGCTGCTGGAAAACAACATAAATCCACAGCTTGTGTTTTATTTGCAAGCCAGTAAGAGTTTTGAGGAATGTTTTCCAATATGATAGATTTTATTTTACCATTAACATCTGCATAAAGTAAACCCTGCTCAACAAACCCTTTCCAAGCGTCTGTTTTTAATAACATCTCTGAGTTCTTGTTTTAATTCCCTGGCATTCTTGACAGACTCAGTTACTAGTCAAAGGCTGTAATGAAACAGGTGAGAAGAGTGACTTTACATCAGATTTACCTGCAGAGATGAGATGTGAAATGAGATACCTCTGCAGTCATGTGTGGTGCCCAGGTTTCTCCCAGGCCTGTTTGCTTTGCAAATTCTTTGCCAGGTACCTGTATGATATTATTACTACAGGGCATCTGTACACTGCTTGGGACATGATACACATAGTTTGAGAGAAAAAAAAACCCCACAAGAATTACTCCCTTTTGCTCAGCTTAAATGCAGATCTCCACCTGATCCAAAGCAAGGCTGAGCTCTTTCCTTGGGAGGTGCCCAGACACTGAATCCCCATGATTTTAAATGAAAGGGAATGAATGAAGCCCCTGCAGAAATGGCTTTCAGAACTGTGTTTTGTTTGTTCAGATGAAGTGTATTAGATGATTCCTTTCCTCATTAGCACTCTTGGTAGTCACAACTTCAGTCCTGCTGACTAGTTCCTGACAAATAAGCCCTAAATTACTTAAACTCAGCTTGAAGCTCTCTAGGACGACCTTTTTCCAAGGAGTGTAGATGAATGGAGGATGAAGCACAGCATTTTTATCCTATATGGTAGTTTGAGGCAGAGGCTGGCTGAAAATTTCATCCTAGCTACGATCTGTCCCATTTTTAAATTTTTTTTTTAGGTCACAAGACTTTAAATTCCTTTTTATGGGGAATTTAAAGGAGAAGGCCATAAACATGAACTATTGGATAAACATAAGATTTTTGGCAGCCACACTCTGGATTAGACTTGTGTATTTTTTTAAACTTTTAAAAAAAAATTCTAATTATTTTTCAGAGACTTTATTTGGATACACTCATCTATGCGTTGTTTTTTTTTTTCCCTATATAAGCTGTACCTCTTAAAACGGAAAATATTTTTCATCATTTGACTGAAGAAAAGGATGTTTTCTTTATTGGCAATTGTTATTGGTAATTGTTACCAAAGTTAAGCCATGAACCTCCCTGCTCCCGTGATCCGTTTTTTTTTTTTTTTGCAGAGCCCATTTTTCCCCACACAGCCTCCATGTGTTTCTGATGTGGCCATTTGATCACAGGCAGATCTGAAATACGTCATGAGATTTTGTAACTGCCTTTACATAAAGAAACGTCAGCTGGCACTTTATCTGCTTTTGGTCACCAGCTGCAACTCACATTAAGGTAATTGCTTCTGCTGTTCCATTTTTAGTAAGCATTGTATATTGAAAGGCTATCTTTCTGTGGGAAACCTGCACAGAAAACCCGCCTTAGAGAGATTTCCAAATACTTCCCTCCTCAATGCAGATGCTTGGATTTTATTTTAGCAACTTCCTGCTTAATGTTAGTGAAATCTGTCATCCAGCCTCATGCTCTTTTGTTGTGCAAATACAATCATGTGGAATTTTCCTTTGCTTCAAGCACATGGACATTAAACTGGGTAAGGGAAATGGAGATAGGTTTTGCTGAGTGGAAAATTATTTCAGTGTAATGCTTTCTTACATAAAACATGCCTTTGGGTATTGAAATTTATTTAGCTTTATTCATTAAGATTTTTTTTCTACAAGAGCATTTACCAGATCAGTTTACAACAGTGCAAAACCTGCTGTTCCACCAAGTAAGCTCTGCTCTGCAGGCTTTTGTAGGGTTGTCTGTGAATTCAAGGTTTCATGGAATCACAAAATCACAGAAAGGTTTGGGTTGGAAGGGACCTTAAAGCCCATCCAGTGTCACCCTGTGCCATGGACAGGGACACCTTCTACTGTCCCAAGCCCCATCCAGCCTGGTCTGGGACACTGCCAGGGATCCAGGGGCAGCCACAGCTTCTCTGGGCACCCTGTGCCAGGGCCTGCCCACCCTCACAGGGAACAATTCCTTCCCAGTACCCCATCTACCCCATGTTGCTGTCTGGCAGTGGGAAGCCATTCCCTGTGTCCTGTCCCTCCCTCCCTTGTCCCAGTTCCCCCTCCAGCTCTCCTGGAGCCCCTTTAGGCACTGGAAGGGGCTCCAAGGTCTCCCCAGAACAATGCCATCCAGTGCTTTGAGAAGGGGACTCTGCAGCTCCTTGTTGTGACCCTTCCCTCGGTGCCCACAGGGAAGGTGCCACCAAGGTACCCCATGGCCCAAAGGGGACTCAGATATTGATACTGAGACACTGAGTTCCTTGAAACTGACTCTGGCTCTTCCCAGCTGGAGGCTGGAGGAGTCATCTGGTGTCAGCAAGAGAAGAATGTTCCATGACACAGCTCCCGTGGCAGCCCGTGGATGGACAGTGCCCACACAAATTATGGCTTTGACTTGCACCAGGGTGGGGAGGCTCCTGGAGCAGGCTCTGCCCACTGCAGAATACCCAAACTCCCAAGGCTCCTCTCTACTCATCTTCACTTCCAGAATTAAATCAGGACTGTTTTCCAATGGCTTGTCAATTTGCCACACTTCCAGAATACCCTTACAATTAAAAAAAAAAAAAAAAACAAAAAAAAACCTAGGAAGAAATTAAGAAGTAAAAGGGATGAAATTTATTTCGAATGAGCTGATTACTGGTGAGTGAAAAGGACTCAGTGACCAGATTAAAACTGTGCCCTGTGATCCTTTTCCATAATAGCCCTCCAGAAACTCAAATTAATTTGTACTTATGGTGGGAATTGAAAGCACCTGAAGAAATACTGTGAGTTAAACTACTCAGGTCAGAACAAGATCAAGAAAATGTACATCTCAGGAGATACAAACCGGAGAAATTCCTGCTTTATTCAAAATTAAATTAGATTATTGGGAAGGAGACATCACATCATATTTTGTCTTGCCAAGACATATGACTCTAAGCAAAAGCAAATCATCTGGAAATTCTTCAAATACTTTTCTACTTTTTGAGACGGCCAATTATTCAATGGCATAAAAACCTGGCCAGCTCACTGGGCTTAAAATCCAGCCTCCAAGGGAAACTGTGCCCTGGGGATGCTCATCAGGAGATAAAGCCTTGCTGGCTTTGACTCCTCTCCCTAGAATATGCAGTGAGGGAAAATGTATAATGATCAAAATTACAGAAATAGAAAATAATTAGGGATCTGCAAGCCCTGCAGTGGTTGTAAGAGCTCAGAGCCCAGAGAATTTATGTCTGCAAGGAAAAACATCCCATATCTCTTTTTGGTGCTGGAGCTGTGTTAGTCATCCCTCTTCAGGAATGCCATCCATTTATCGTTGCTATTTGGATGTCTTGGGTAACCTGAAGCCAGCCAGGTGCACCATGTGCCTGCAGGAACAGCCCTTTTCAAAGAGCAGAACTGGCCATCACAGGATCCTTAAGGCTGGAAAAGACTTTGGAGTCCATCAACTCCAAGCAAAATTTGCAAGGGTATGTGTTCTCACACAAGAGTGTTTGTTCCAGGATCTGAAGTGTCCAGGTTAGGGACTAACTCATGGCTAGAAGAATTACTGGTTTTACAAGTAATGTGTGTGAATTTATGGTTATTATTATTGTCCTTCACACAACTCATCCTATATAATGAATTTTGATGGTGTTTCTTTGTGGAGCAGTTGTAAATTTGGTTTAATATTGACATGTCTCTCTTCCACTATTTTTCTGTTTATCCAGAGGCAGTCCTGACTATACTTTGGCATTTATTTCTCATCCTGACCTCCGGTGTAGAAGAGATAAGTCATAGAAGCCCAAGAGCAAACAATCAGCTTGTCTGGTTCTGTGGTTTCTCTGGAAACTCTGGAAACTCTGTGCTGGTTGCCTCTCTGTTCATTAAGTAAATGAGGGCTTTGCAGCGTTCTGGCCGTGCGTGTTATTTTGGGGTTTCGTTTCAGATGGCATTCTTCCGGGGATTGTTGTGGAGAGAGTTGCCAGCAACCTAGGGCCAGTGGGCTGGAGGCCAGGTTTAGGTGGAAATAGCAGGGTTTATATCACCAGCACAGAGCTCTGTCTGGGCAGCTAATTTTGGGCTGGTGCTTCTTTGAGGCATCGGCCGTTCCTGCGTGTGTCTGGTTCCAGCCATCACAAAGGCTGTCACAGCCTTGGGCAGGCCAGCAGTGGTGCCCAGGCCAGCAGCCGGTGGCAGGGCTGGTGGGAATCACAATTCTCTGCTGTTCCAGGGAGCTTTTCTGTGCCTGCAGCTCCGTGAGGGGTCCAGCTCTTCCTGGGGAAAGAACACCTGACTCTGTGCAATGCCTCTGTTTCCTCTTGATCCGATTTCCGTGGGAAGGGCCTGAGCTGCCATGCAAACCACTCCCTGTGGCTCCTCTCACCACAAACACACTCCTCCACCCTCTCTCCTGGACTCCATGAACTGGGAGCATCTGGGGTCGGACCTGTGTGGGGTGGCTGGGAATAGAAGTGTGGATGAGGCAAGAGAGACCTTGTGAACTTCCACCGGCTGAACTCCTGTGAAAGGCTGGAGTTCCTGCCCAGATCAATCAAATATGGATTGCTCCACACACTTCACAATAATTCTGAAGTGTTGCAACTTAGTTCATGGGGATTTTAAATGTTTATAGACTTTCCAGAAGGTAGGAAAGAGGGGAAATATTTACATGTAGATAATTTCTGTTATATTTGAGCAATAGAAATGCCGGGCCCCTTGCCCAAGGCTCCTTGCTCCCTGCTCTGCAGCACTAATGAATGTAAATGACTAAAGGCAGGCCTGTGAGCAATGCTGAGTGGAGAAAAAGCCCCCAACAAATGCAAAGCACAGCAGGAATCACCAGATAACCACCTTACATCCTTTTCTGTGTGCTGCACCCACTGGGTGTGCAATATTGTCATATCAGGTGATTTGTTAGTTGCTCCAAAACAAGTCTCTGCAGCCCCGTGGAGATTTACATTGCAACGATTTGGATGCTCTATTTATCCTTGGGCTGGAATATTTTAGTGATTGCCAATTACCTAGAAGTCCTCCTCAGCACAAGGCACTGCAAGATCAGTGTGAAATAAAGAACTTATGCACAGCATCAGAATCTGGACAGTTAAAATGTTCATGATGGGGAGGAGTGAGACAAGCCTGTCTGCAGAACTCCTCAGATCTAAAGGTTTCATACACTGCTGGATAACACTTACCTAACTGATTTGGAACCACTTCCTATGCAAAAAACCATATATGGACTTCAGGCTTGCAGCCATCAGAAATTGTGTTGATTGAGATAACGTGTTTCATTCCTTACCCAAAGGCTTTTGGATTTCATAGAGCTGAACATTTCAAAACATCTCCTTCCCAGGTGTTCTGGTTCCAACTTAATTAGGAGGGTGATTTTAATTTTACTCTTTCTCAGCTGTTCCATTTTGCTCTGATGCTTAACCAAAATATTAATAAAATCTTCACCTCCTCTACGTTAAAAATTGGCTTTTCCACCTGATATAGCTCTGTCCTTATCTTAAGGTGAATCTTTTCCTCTCACTTGGAATTTCACATTTGATATAGCCATTTCTAACCTTCTTTTTAAATTATCAGTATGTGGAATCAGTCCTGATTTTGGGAGAGAGTGCTCATCCCTGAGCTCTAATGCCTGTTGTGCCTGGGATTGGGCATTCATGAACAGGAGCACTGCTAGAGTGCATGTCTTTAAATACAGTCACCCCAGGCATATCCATATCCATTTCCAGGTCTGGAGTAGTATATTTGAAGCTTGTAGCAAACAATGTATTCCATGTTTGCAGAATTTTTGTTTAGAATACAAATAAATAAATGTTTATTCCTGAGTTTATTCCTGAGGATGTGCAAAGTGCTTTGTTTTGACAAGAGCTGAAATTATTTTAGTCCAGCCTGGTAAAGGGACTCACCCCTCTGCCCTTTCCATGCACCTGGGGTGGCTTAGAAGTGTGGCTAGAGAGGTTTTAGAATCACAGAATCATTCAGGTTGGAAAAGACCTCTAGATCATCCAGTCCAACCTGTGACTGATCACCAGAGCACTCAGCCCAATGAGCCTTTGTCAGCCAGACCAGAGCCCTGAGTGCCACATCCAGTCATTCCTTGAACACCTCCAGGGATGGGGACTGGGCAGCCCCTTCCAGTGCCTGCCCACCCACAATTTTGAGTTATGAAACCTGATGGGTGCTGTGACTTGGGGGAGATGCATATAAAAACCTCTGGGAAAAAAAAAACCCACAAGGAAAAAAACCTTTATTTTGCTACCCTCAAAACTGAAAGGTAATAATTAACATTAAGGTAACCAATGCTAACAGAAAAAAATAGTTTGTTTAGTTACTGAATAAAGTGTCATTAGGCAAATGAGATGACAAATTTGAATTGACGTGGATCCTAAAATAATCCATACAAATTTTGCAGGAGTGATAGCCACTGCTGTCGTTCTCTGAGGTCACACCTCCTCCTTTTATCCACATGACGTAACGTGGGCTGGGAGCTGTGTGAACCTTGTTTGCCTTCCCATTACAGGAGCTGTTCTGCTCCCTGAGTTTGTCATAAACCCCTGAAACCTCCTGAAAAGTTTATGGGGGATTATGAGGAGCTGCAAGCTCTGGAGCACCAGGCTATCCCTGTGTCACTGGGACTGTGTGTTCAGCTCAGAGACTGGATTTAAGGAATCATGGGCATGTCTAGGTGATCATTTTTGGCATCATGTTGTTCTTTGGTTTCACCAGGGAATAAAGGTGAAAATGTAGCAAGACCAAAAATAATCATTTGTCTTTAGTTTCTCACTCCCATTGTCTTCCCACTTTGTTATCAAAAAGGAAAAATGTTGGTTTTGAAAATATTTGCCAACTGAAAATGCCCAGCAAGTTGCTCTCAGCTGGGTGTGGACATTCATATGATTCAGTCCATTTTCAGAACCCCATAATCCCAGAATGTTTTAGGTTGGGAAGGACCTTAAAGCCCATCCACTTCCACCCCCTGCCCCTTCTGCTATCCCAGGCTGCTCCAAGCCCCATTCAGCCTGGCCTTGGACACTTCCACAGATGGGGTGTGCAAGCCATGGATAGTGATGTAAATTACATGCCCTGTCTGTCTCCTCTCCCTGACTCTTACCTCAGCAGTCTCCTGGACAGGTTTCCAGTATTTATATTTTATGAACTTTACTAGATAAATATGTGTAAGGCATAATAAAATTCATTTAAACAGAAAATTGTAAATAAGAAAAAAAAAATCAAACAGATCAACATTTTGAGGAGAGAACACAAAATTTATCCACACATCTGGTGAAATAGTGACTCTTTTTGGGTTGTCGCTTTAAAACTTTAAAAATGGTAAAGGTGAAGCCAAAATAATGTTGGGCTTACAAAGGATTTTGATTTAATCCTGTCTGGTGAATATCTATATTGCAAGTAGCATAGCCTTGTGCCCATCCTTTAATGCACAGAATTATGATGAGGAAAAGTGGACTCTGATGTAGTCACCTCTAAAGAGCCATGCTGAGTAGGAGTCTGCAAGTGAATAATTTTTTACCTGTGGAAATATTGTACTCAAAGCCAGCCTATTTCCAGCTGAAGTTTTAGGATCCTGATCCCATTCATTGATCCGTAACCATCCACCAAATGTTTTACAATCCTGATCCCATTCACTGATCCATAACCATCCACCAAATGTTTTAGGATCCTGATCCCATTTATTGATCCCTAACCATCCACCCAGCAGGTTTTAGCTGTATCTTGTACCTCTTTTAGCAAAAACCACCACACAGTGGCATTTGTGTCTTAGGTTTCTTTCTGTCACTATTCAGAAGATCAAATTTCCCAGTCTTTCCAGCAAGCAGAGACACAGGATTGGCTGAGCAGAATCACAGCTGTGAGTTGTCAAGATAGATCAGCAGATAAATCATCTGAGAAGAGCAGACAATTAGAGCTGATAATTTAGTCTCTTTTTTCATAGAGAGAAAACTTGGGCAGGTCCTGTGAAAATACCCAAGAATTACAGCTTTTGATTAGCATTAGCAAGGTGAAATTAAATCTGGACTCAACAACTATGCAGGGACATCTTTGCTGCACAGAGGAGCATCTGGCTCTGGAGCCTTGGCACAGGGTGCCCAGAGAAGCTGTGGCTGCCCCTGGATCCCTGGCAGTGTCCCAGGCAGGTTGGATACTGGGGCTTGGAGCAGCCTGGGACAGTGGAAGGTGTCCCTGCCCATGGCAGGGTGGAACTGGAAGGGCTTTAAGGCCCTTTCCAACCAAACCATTCTAGGATTCTGTGAATTTGTTAAACCTGAGCATGTCCAGTTATATAGAGGAAACCACAGTAAGTTAATATTTCTCCTTTGGTTTCTTTTGCCTTTCTTGGTTGGCAGTAATGGATATTACCCCAGTGTGATGCAGGTTGCGTTTGCCTTGCTTTTTGTGCCTGTTTGTGGCTCATAACATTCTGGACGGATACATTTATATAGATACAGAGTGTGTGGAGGTATGCTTGCATGTGTGACACATCCAACCACATAAAGCTTTTTTCAAAGGGTTTTCTGAGAGCCCACTGTGAACAATTTATTTGGTGTGTTTGAAGCTCTAGACTTAATTCCAATCAGGCTAAGAATTCCATAGCATGTGCATTTGGAGATAAATGTAGATAAAATCTTACCTAACCACTATAGGAACTTGCAGTCAAGTTGATTTAGATGTAGATTATTTCAAGCCCCTAACCCAAGTGGATGGCATGGCTGCAGAGGCTTTGTGTGGTGCTGATGGGTTCAGAATTTCACCATGCTCTGTGCACCCTGTCTGCACCAGGGGCCTGTTGCACTCAAAGAAGGTAAAATTAACGATGGCAGATGGAATTCCTGGTCTTCCTTCTCACCCTTTGCTCCTGTATTCCCATCCAATCACTTGAGGCTGTGGATGGGGAAAAGACAGGGATATTTCTCTAATATGGGAAGGGAGTTGTGAACTATTTGTGTGCCAGGCACAATCCTAGGGATTGCATAACTGCAGGAAAAACACGGAGCTGTTCTGGCACTGTCAGAGTTGGCATGGAGGAGGAGCAGAGTCCTTTGCTAGAACAAACAGTTCCCAAGTCAGCCTCAGTGCAAGGATCTCCTCCTTGGGATCCTTTCAGTTTTGTGGAGATTTTTTTAACTGTGCTGAGTTGAAACTGAAAATAATTTCCATCAGGGAAGGAGCAGTTTTTTCTACCTAATCTTTCCTTGCTAATGGCCCTCTGTGTCTGCTGGACTACTTGGGATTTTCTGAGCACTATTTACCTGGATTTATGACCTGAGCTCAGTTAGAACTGCAAGCACTGGGACCTTCAAGAATGTTAGAATTACTGCTCAGTTCTTAGAAACAATGAAGCATCTGGATGTTTTACACTGAAGGATAAAAATTTCAAAAAGAAAAGGTCTGGATCCAAGATACGTTTTTAGGACTTCCAAAGTGAATCAAACTTTCAAAACTTCAGGTGTTTTGTTCAAGTTTGGGATAAAAATGACTCTTTATATCCAGGAATAGCAATGTGCCCCTTCAAAATTCCAATATCCGTTCCTAGGAGAGTTTTACAAAACTAATGGCTGAAGGTATGGCAGCTTAGTAACAGACTTTGAGTGAGGCATTGTCAAAAGGGGAAAAAATGAAATTCTGCCATCTCAAGTGCAAAACTCTTTGAAATTTCTAGCAGGCTGATAATGAGTTGATTAGCAATAAATCAAAGATGCTCAATAATTATGGTTTCCTTACAGAAGTAACTTCCCAGTTATTAGAAAGTTAACCCAGTATGATATTGAGGCTGGTCCCATCCCGTACCAGAGTGGGATGTAATGGCTTTTAGTGCAATTCCACCTAGATCCTGTCATTCCCTTCTGAGTATAGAAGAGCTGGAAGAAGTTCAGACCCAGAAATAAACCAGGTAAGTGCCTGGAAGGCTGGAGTTTTGAGAGGGTAATAAAGTAGGTAAATATACAGCACAACTTGGCTCCATGACAGTTCACCTTCTATGGACACACTGGCTGGGGAAAGAAGAGTTTCAGGTGTCTGTAAAAATAGCAGATGAAGTAATGGAGGAAATATGCATCTGGACACAGGGGACAGAATCCTTAGAAATCCTTAGATCTTGCAGATCATCCCATTCTCTCTCTGAGAAGTGATAGAAACATCAGAGGGTGCTGAGTAGCTCATGAGGAATGGGGAGGGGGTAGTAAGAAGCAGAGCAGCCACAAACTGCTTTGTGAGAGGCAGGGGAGGAGGGCATCTGCTTGGGCTTCTCTCCTCAGGAGTTTCTCCCTGAGGGAGGGGCAGAGATCCTGGGAGAATTGGGCAGGGACAAGATGGGGCTGGGCCAGCTGCTGGCTCTGTCTCTCTCTGTTTTGGAGGAGCACGGTCGGAGCTGCTGCTCGGGGAAGGGAATTCGCTGCTGCCGCCGCCGGGGCCCAGCCCAGAGCTGCTGCTTCTGCCCTGGGGGGAGCCTCTGCTTGTGAGAGCAGGCCCTGAGCTGGGCCCTCATTCACACCCTCCTCGCTGAACACTGAAACAAGGGAGCTATCCCCATGTGCCCCGGGCTGGGCTGCCCCAGGGTTTGTGCAGCAAAGCCTCTCCTCCATCCCTTCCCTCTGGGCCCGGCAGCCATCAGCCCCCAGGAGCAGCAGTGCCCGAAGCTCTGGCTGGGGTAACGCAGAGCTGCTGCTGTTTGTCTGCCTTGGTGTGCACACTAGGAAAGGGCTGCTATTCCTGTCCTCATACCTTGGCCTGAAAACCCCTTCATTTCAAAATTATAGTAATTCATAGGGTTATATTTTTCCATTCCAAGGGAGGCTCCTCCCTTCTGTAGCAGACACCTGTCTTTCAAACCAAGACACCTGTCTTTCAAACCCAAAGGGACAACAAAAATCAGAGGCCTTGAGAACCACACTGGAGAGGTGGAGTATGGGTGGAAAAGGCTTCTGGCAGAAGGACTTTTTTGGTGACCTTTACCTCTCAGTAGTGTTATAATAAATCCTTAGGAAACACATAGGAAATTGGATGTTTGTAGCAAGTAATGGCCTGGAAGAACAGCCTACAGCCTTAGGCAAAGCTGAAAACCAAAGACGTAGCAAATTAATCATTAATCACAGTAATGGTTTGTTTCCAACACTTTATTGTAAGAAATGTAGGGTTTTTTTGTCAGGTACTCATGCTTTAGGATTTTCTCCTGGTTAGGCTTAGGATGGTTTTTACGTAGAGAACACAGGAAGGATTTGGAATTGGAAAAATGAATGTGTTAATGAGAATTATTTCCCCTGATGGAAATGATCCCATAGAATTCAGAACAAATAGTGAAAGTGGCCATTTGTGACCCATTTCAGACCAGCCATTAAGCATACAATTAAAATTAGGCATATGTTAATATTTCTTTGACATCAGTGGGACTTCAACAGGGCTTAAGTGATGTCCTGACTAGAGAAGCTTCCATCACCTCATTGTTTTGCTGATTTAAATCTGGGCTAAAACAGATGTCCTTAAAGCCTCCATGCATTTTTATATGATGTTCAATCCCACTAGCAAATGTGTTCACAATAAAGTAAAAATGTAGTGCCAAGTTGTATTCAGACCCAGAGCTGCCTGCAGGATTGATGGCAAGGTTTATACAGCTTTGTCACCATTTGTCTCCACAGCAAGCTTTTGTTTGAGGGTGTACAGGGAGAGGTCTCATTAGAGAAAAGGCAGCAGGGAATATTTTTACATTCCTTGAATAAGATGCCATCCTCCCATGTGGAAAGGGAAGAGGTAGCCAGCGAGGAAACAAGGGTTTGTTCTGATAAGCAAAGAGCTGGAATTAGCTCTGTGTGATTGGCATCACATGAGAGAGGATGCTGATGTCGGCTGTGCTGGACCTGCTCTCAGGGCTGTGTGCTGAGCTCTGGGTATTGACAACGATTGGTGAATGCTGGTTGTGGTTCATGCTACTTCTCTGTTTAAAAAAAAAAGGCAAGGAGAGCAAAAGGAGAAAGGTTGGGGTCTGCAGGCCCAGGAGTGGAGGGTGCAGCTGCAGGTGAGGGCCCTGCTCTGCAGTCAGCACTGTTTCACCAGGGCAGCTGGGCTGAATTCCCCCAAAGAAAAGGTGGAACAGAGAAAAGAAAAATTCTGCAAATGTCTCAAGCACAAGAACTGCTTTGTTCTCCTTATTTTCTGCATCTTGGCTATTTCTAACAATTTGCATACCTGAGTACCTTGTTGCCATGATGACTCTTCACCTGGCAATTATCAATATTATCTGTGACTTGTTTTCCTCATGTGTTTTATTCACTTGCCTGCTCCTGTGGGATTGTGTCCTTCTGCCATTTGCAGGCTGGTTTGTCATACTGAAACATTCCCATGTCACATACTGACAAAAATAAAGTTTATGCTTCAATCTTTGGGTATTTTTTTCTTCAGATGTTTTACTTGGCACCTCCACAGGAGTAAGCCCTGTTGGACTCACTGTAAGTGCAGAGTTATGTCCCTTCACATAATTTATTTTGGGAATATCCAGGAATTTAAAGAAGTGTAATCATTGAGGACAAAGCTCAATGTGCCCATTTAGTCATTAATAAAAAAGGATTATGCTCTATCAAATAATAACATCCTCTACTAATTCCTGTATAAAGTTTGTTTTCTTTGGCAAATTGCTGTATGTTCTTTTCCAGTAGATAGTGATACTTGTAAGGAGTGAGTAGATAAGGCATGAATCATTGGATCAGAAAATATCCCGAGTGGGCCCACAGGGATCATGGAGTCTGACCCCTGTCCCTGCCCAGACACCCCAACAATCCCACCCTGGGCATCCCTGGGAGCTTTGTCCAAACCCTCCTGGGGCTCTGGCAGCCTTGGGGCTGTGCCCATGACCTGGGGAGCCTGGGCAGTGCCAGCACCCTCTGGGGAAGAACCTTTCCCTGAGATCCAGCCTCACCCTCCTGTTCTGGTGTTCTGCACTCTGATCTTTGGTGCTCTTCCAAGGCAGTGGGTAAGTGAGACAGAGATGGAGTTAAATGCAGGATTGTGGAGAGAGGCCCTCCCAGAAAAGCCACTGCTTGTGGGGAAGGTGCCCCCTTTTTCACAGAATCATAGGGCCCTTCTCAATTTTCCTATGTAAGAAAAAATACCTTATCCTGGGAAGGTCCAGTTCATTACTGTGAGAACAAATAAAAATCCCAAAGCACAGGTCATGTTTAGGAATCATCTACCACAGAGATTTGAATTCCTTAGGAATTTAACTGCCTTATACCCCCCCCCCCCAGACCCCTCTATCCCAGCATAGAGCATTAGCCCGTGGAGCTACAGGGATCACAGGGCTGGAAGCCTTTCCTTGCTCATACTGCCTTGAGCTGCTGCACCAGGGATGCCAGGCTGGGGCCAGCAGATCCTGAAGCTTAAGAGATTGAGGTAAGATATATTAAAATTATCCAGAGTATTTCTGTAACTCAACATTGTGCAAAAAGTCTAATTGGGATAGTCTAGGTGCTGAGACACAAAATGCACTTTTTTTTCCTTGCTGTATTGGAATGCCCAGGTATATTTGTAGAGTTGTAAAAAAATCCTTCTGCATGCACCCTGTATTTATCCACTGTTCTGTGTTATCTCTGTGTGATAGTGACTTTGAATATTTCTAGGTTTTACTTCTGTTTTTTAACTTCTACTTGCAAAATGATCTGTCAGTTTGTTATTGTGGGGAGAGTGATGGCTTGCTGCCAGGCAGGGTGGTGTGGGTGATGTTTGCCTCATCCTGATGCTTTCCAGCTATTTCTGGGAGCAGATGTCTTCAATCACAAGGATCCTCCTCTCCAGAAATAAATAATGGAAATATTTATCACTGAGTAAAGTGACTGCCAAAGATCAATCTGCATGGTTGCTGACAAGGAACAGCAACTCACAATTCAGTGAGAAATCTTTAGGTTTGCTCTTACTCCAGAGTGTCCCTGACCATTTATAAGATACAGAACAGATTTCATAGTTTCTCAGGGAGAGATGTGCAAGTCTGTACAGTACCTGAGAAACAGCTGGCTCCTGATTTCCTTGGTTTTATTTGTATATTAAGGCAAACATGTTTAATTTCCACCTGATCTATTCCTCAGTGTCAAACAAAAAACCAAGTTAGAAAAAAATACAATTTCCTCATTCTGCAGATGTAAAAAATTGTTCACTTTTCTGTGAACTCTGCAAATTTGGACTCAATTCTTCCTGAAACAGCAGGCTGAGAGATTGTTCCATATAAGACTAAATTTTTATTAAATTTTTATTAAATTTTTATTAATTTTTAATTAAATTTTTATTTTATTTTTGTTAAATTTTTATTAAAATTTTATTAAATTTTTAATGATTTTTAATGAGTTTTAATGATTTTTGATTACTATGCTTGGTACCAGACTGAATCAGTACATTGAGGTTCTGCTGCTCTAGAAGTATTTGGAAAATTCAAATTCAGCCTCAGCACACAAAAGTAGCTTTTTTTTTCCTGTGATAGAAGAGGACTGAGGGTCCGTAACTCCTACTGGTTAAAAAATTCTCCTATTTGAGTTTAACTTGTTTTACAGAGTGTTTCTTTGTGGTTAGAAAATGTTTTTATGTGCTTTGCCTTTGTCATAACTATAGAACAGATTTAGGGCATTAGGGAATAAAGTTTCCTGATAGTGAAAAATTTTGATGGTATCTAGGGACTTTCCTGAATGTTAGGACATATTTAAAATAAACCCAGCCCTCTGCCTGGTGCAGTGTCTCAAATCAGCCTTTGATGTGGGGTTTTCATGTCTAACTTAGTTTATGGGTGGGAGACAGAGTAACAGTCGGGAGAATGAGGACAAAATATCCCAAAGAGAGGAAGGCAGTGTTGGTGAACAGAAGATGCAAAACTCAGCAAACACATTTCTCCAGAGCTTCTCCTTGGTCTGTCACACCTGGAGTTTTGCACTGCTCCTGGATTTCCATGATAATTTCTGATGTGGAGCCAGGTTTCTTGTGGTCACAGCAGAGCTCAGGTTGATTTTAGTCAACGGAGAAGCCAAAGAGTAATGGGTGCATGGAAAGAAAAGGAAGGCATTAGAACAGAAATGGCCTCATTTGTGAGAGGAAATGTCCAAGTTACCCTTTAAATGGAGTGTTGTCTTTGAAGAGCCTGAATGGACCATAAAACCAGCGACCCGTGGTGTTAATAACAGAGTGTGAAGTGAATGTTAATGGTGCCATTACTCTCAAAAGGGCAAACAAGGTTGTCTAAACACCTTCAGCTATTTAATGAAAATATATCTCTTCAAAAGTATATCTCCAATATAGTCTCTTGGTTTCTCTCAGTTTTCTTGTGATACTTGGGGGAGTTCTTTGCACTTCTTAGGAGTGGGGTTGACTTAATTTCTTTTGATTTATGTATTGACCACAAGGACTTCATTAGTTGCTGATTTTTAGTTTGAATTTCAAACTGAATTCTATTTCTTGTAGCTTTTTGTTTGCACTGACTTTTTCTCTAATAATGGTTTCGGGACAGAGCCGAGACTTCTGGACCTGTGAGTCCCCACTTCTTCCAAGGGAACAATAAATTATATCTATAAATATGTGATAACCACATGATTTTTTTCAAGGGGAAATCAAGGGGAAACTGCTGGGCACAGTTGTCAACAAGGCACTGGGCAAGAAAGCAGGTGGGAAATGGCAGTGAGGACAACAGATCTTTAGAATAATGAGCTTCTTGGCATTCATGTTCTTAACATGTTTGGGGTTTATTGTCTATTGCCTCTTTGGTGACTGATTTTTGTTTAGATGGAGGCAACTTTATTTACATCCATAATCTAAGTGGTGCTCCTGGATATAATTTAATAAAATATTTGGTCATGGTACTCATCTCATTTAAAATGTCCTAATAGAAATAGGATCAGTCTCAGTATAAAATTATTCTAATTTGTTGAAAAGCCACAAGTCAAAATCTCATGAAAAGCTGGTGTCCTGTCAAGGAAAGCTGGGAATATCAAGCCCTGGGCAACCTGGTCTTAGCCCAGAGCTGCCTCTGCTTTGAGCTGGAGGTTGGATAGGAGCCTCCTGAGGTCCCTTCCAGCCACTTCTCCTGTGATCCCATCATTTTATGAGGACAGACACCATAGATCCAATAGCAGGCAATTACAGGGACTGACTTTTCCCTTAATATGAAGGTTTCACCTGACATATGCTGCACTTCAAGCACTCAGGGGATATTTCAGGATCACAGGATTGTGACTGAAACCTGCTGTTATTTTAGCTCTTTATGTTTGTTTCCATAAGTGCCATGGGTGGCTTGGCCACAGCCCCAGAAAACCACCTTGTAGGTGGAAGCAGGGAGAGAAAGAAGGAGAAGAATATCAAGGAATCAGGCACCTGACTGAGAGCCCCCTTCAGAAGTCCCTTCTGGTGCAAAGTTTTCTCATTTACAGTGGAAAATCCTCCAGAATTATGACTTATTTTTTTATCTCATAGGGGAAATATTTCCATGTGGGAGTGGGGAAGTAAGGGCAAAGGCAAATTGGCTTGGAGAAAAAGCCATTTTTCTGCAGTCCTGTTATATCTGATAAATGGTCTTAAGGAGTAAAGTGGTAAAAAGGAAATGCATTTACTCTGCTAGACGTCAATGACAGGAAGCACCAGCTTGAAAATCCTGCTTTAGGCAGAACCCCAGCTAAACCATGTCAGGATATGCAATGGATAAGCAAATTGCTAATTTTCACCTGGACAAATCTTAATAGCAAATTTACAGTCTCCCCCTCACCTCATGGTGCTATAGATAATGCTTTTCACCGCAGGAGGAGAGGTATTTTATCTTGACAAGAGCAAATGTCAGCCTTCCGTGGAACACCTCATATTTGTGAGCCTGATCAAAGAATGACATTTCTCTGATACATGGTGAAATGTCTGGAAGAAAGCAGTGAGTTTGTGTGAAGCATCTGACAAAATACCTCTTTTTGTTTACTTAATTGCGTGTTTGTCCTGCTAGCCCCACTCTCCCTTTTCCACGGTCTGCCTGAAGCTATGCCCTTGAGGACGCACTAAAGGGCCCCTGTAATTTGGCATGGCTTCCTTTAAAGTTCTGCTTCAGGGGAGATCTCCTTGGTGCCTCTCAAAGCCCTTTTCTGCACCCTGTCATTGCCTCACCACAGTCCAGGGCTGTTCCCACTGCTGCAGGAAGGGAGGGAAGCCAAGGAGGCAGCGCAGGGTCTGGGGGCTCTGGCAGCTCTGGACACACACAGGGACACTGCAGGAGGCAGTGGGCTGAAATAGCTTGAAATTAGAACAACAAACTTCACATAAAAGACAAGGCAAAGAGGTTTCTTAACCCGTTCCAAGGTTAGTTGGTGAGGCACCCTGCAGCACAGTGTGTGGGGGAGAATGAGGGATGGGGGAAGGCAGCTGCTAAACGTCCTTTGTCACAGGGGAAAAAAATAAATCATGAAACCCTACCCATAATTTTCTTGAAGAAACAGGATTAAGATTAAAAATAATTATATGAAGTAACGTGAACAGTCACAAGTAGAAAAAAAAAGTTTTTATTCCTCCTTG
Source organism: Agelaius phoeniceus (assembly GCF_051311805.1). Classification (NCBI taxonomy): domain Eukaryota; kingdom Metazoa; phylum Chordata; class Aves; order Passeriformes; family Icteridae; genus Agelaius; species Agelaius phoeniceus. Next base: position 13,601,712 of record NC_135272.1, on the reverse strand, counting down.
TGTCAACAAGAAGGGAAGAGGAATTTTTGACTTTTAGTTACTCAGCTCTTTATCAGGAGTCTGAGCTGTTTCCTTGAGCAGGGAGAAATCGGAGTTTTGATAATCAGAACTGACCCTGGGAGTTCTAATGGAAATACTGGAGTTCCCCTGCTTGCTGGGGGTGGTGTTTATTAACCAGCATTTGCTATCTGTCAAACCACAACATCTATAACCAGAGCTGTTCCCTGGGAATCGCGCTTTGGAGAGATTTCAAATGCCGAGAAGGAGAGTCAGAGATAAAGCCTGGGTTTGCAGATGCCCCCTCCTTGGCAGAGTTCAGGGGCAGCTGATCAGGCCTGCGAGCAGCACGTGGCTCCACACAAGCCTGCGGCTGGAGCAGGGCTGTGCCAGGGAGAAGGGGGAGCAGGGGGACCCCAGGAATGGGGCTCACACCTGCCTGGGCACCTCAGAGCGCTGGGAACTCCTCTTGTGCTCAGCAGGGCATCTCTTGGGCACTTGAAATAAGTGCATTTGGAGGATTTAGAGCACAGATGAGGGGGTCAGACCCCCAGCCTTGCTGTCAAAGGGAAAAGGGTAACTAAGTCAATGAGAACAATCTTATTCATGTTTTTGTCATCTCTACATGTCTCCAGACCTACGTTCAGCTTGTCTGACACATTTCAGAGTCCTTTCCTACCCAGAGACGAGGTGAGGTGGTCTGCAGACAGCGGTTGACGTGGAAGACAAAAGGACCCAAATAACGGCACCACTGTAGATTTGCTGCATTTTTCTGGTCAATGTTCCCTCAAATGGCACATTGAGGATGTGGAGGAGGAGGCTGCCACATCAAACAGGCGCTTTCTGAGCTGGCAGTCCTAGGCTGGCTTTCTAAACATACACTTGCCCTTCTTTGTGACAGCATTTACAGAGGGCAGCTCTTCCCTACCCTGCTTCCCTACCCTCACCAATGAGACAGACCGCCAGATCATCAGTGGTGGCCAGGGCAGCTCAGCCCCTCAGTGCATCACAGCAGGGGACCAGTAAGATAATGGAGAAAATGAGAATTCTGGCTTGCTTTGTGCCAAGGAGTGGCTTGCTGCCCTCTAATTGTGGCTGCAGCTTTGCCAGACACTCAGCTTTGTTAATAAAATGTGAATGCCACCTACGTGCCCCTCACCGGTATCCTTTGGTTTGCTGCGCTTTGAGGAGGTCTTGCCTGAGTCATTTCAGCCTTTTCTTCTCCCCTTTATCTCTGCTTTTTTAAGACCACATTTTTCAAAGAAGTGAGTTCCAATTTAGGCACAGAGTTTGTGCAAAGCCCCAGTGTAAAAATGGGTCTTTGGAAAGAGCTTGACGTCAACATTGAAGTGAAAATGTCTCATCTTTTGTTATGTGTGGAGAAGAACTGGCATCTTTGAGAGCTGTCATGTTAAGAGTGCAGGTTATGGGTGAGCAGCAGCTGAGGTTTGAGCATGTCAGACTCTCCCACTGACTCACGGTGAGCTCCAAAAGCCCAAGTAGGAAGTACTTTTTTGGGTGCTAATCAAAGGATCAAAGACTCTGGAATAGTTTGCATTGGAAGGGACCCAAAAGCGCATCAAGTCCCATGGATTGCCATGGGCAGGGGCACCTTCCACTGTCCCAGGCTGCTCCAAGCCCTGTCCAGCCTGGCCTTGGACACTGCCAGGGATCCAGGGGCAGCCACAGCTGCTCTGGGCACCCTGTGCCAGGGCCTGCCCACCCTCACAGGGAACAATTCTTAATCTAAACCTGCTCTCCTTCAGCTTAAGACCACTCCCTGTTCAGCAGGAAACAATGCAGCAAATAATACAATGCAATTTAGAAAGAAATTTATCAATTTTGGCATATTTCAAAACACTTCAATTTCAAATCTATTAAAGCAAAACAGAAAAAATGTGAGTGAATGAATGGAAGGGAATTCTAAGGTAATCATCACAAAGAGTGAAAGTGATAGAATTAATAATGACTTAAAATTCCACTTTTTAGATGGAAGTGTAAAGTGGACCAAAGGGGACTGAGTGGTCAAGCAACACCTTGGTGGAGCTGGCCGAGGTTCACAGGGCACAGTCACCGCTGTTTCAACACCCATCCTTTCAAAACCAAGAGTCTGTAAGTGAAAGTGTTGCACGTGCAAACGTTCACGAGGTACTTGAAGAGCACGGACGTGTTGTGTGGTCACATCTGCTGAATCAAACACCTTGAGAGAGGCACATTCCCACAGTAACATCCGCCGCCGCCGCGACAGCAAGGGCATTTTAACGCAAGGGATATTTTAATGCACATCCCATTTATTTGATTACCATTTTCTGCAACATCAGTCGCTCCTCCGGCTCCGGCCAAGCGCTCCCCACGGCAGCGCCCGGGGCTCCTCCGTCCGCTCGGCCCGGTCACCGCAGCGCCCGGAGTGACGGAGCCGCCGCAGCCCCGCCGCTGTCCCCTCTCGCGGCCGCTGTCCCCGCTCGCCCCTTGTCCCCGCATACCCCCTGTCCCCCTCTCAGCTCTGTCCCCACGGTCCGGCCGCCGCCTGGATCCTCCTTAAGAGGCGGTGGCGGCGCGGGCCCCTCCCCGCCCGGAGCGCGGAGTCGCCCGCGGCGGGAGCGGGAGCGGAGCGGGACGCGCCCGGCGGAGCCCGGCAGCCGTAAGCGCGGGGTGGGAGCGGGGCTCACCGCGGCTGCAGGGGTCGCAGGGCGGGCAGGAGCGGTGCCGGGAACGGGGTCGGAGCGGAGCCGCCCCCGCGGCGGGACGGGACGGGGCTGGCGGAGCCCCCGCGGGGAGCAGTCCCTGCGCGGACAGCCCCGGCCGCGCCCGGCCCGCTCCGCTCTGCTCCGCGGAGGGGGCTCCGAGAGGCACGGGGGAGGCAGCGCGGGGTGGGAGCGGGACCACGGGGTCTCTGCACGGGTCCGCAGCTCCGTCCCCGGCCGGGGCGGGGGTGCGTGCCCGGCCCCTGTCCCCGCCGCTGGCACGGGCACGGGCAGGCAGTGAAGCACTCGGCCGTGCGAGCTGTGGGGAAGTGCGGCAGGGCGGCTGCAGAGGGAACATTTCGCAAAATGCCTGCGAGAGCAGCTTTTCTCTTGGGTCTGATGTGGGAGAAATGCCTGTAAGAGTTGCTGCTCACGGCCTCGTGCCGGTTTCTGTTCACTTACATTGGTGTGGTCACGGACCAAGTCACGGAATGGTTTGGGTTGGAAAAGACCCTAAAGCCCATCCAGTCCCACCCCGTGCCCTGCGTAGATACACCTTGCACTATCCCAGACTGCTCCAACCCGGTTCCATGGGGTTCCCTGTGCCTTTTTGGGACTCCCGTACTCACAGGTGCGGGGTGATTTGTCCTGCCCAGCCCTGCTGCACCTGTGCAGCGCTGCTGCCCCAGCGGTGGGACCCGTTCTGTGCTCCCCCAGCAGCTCCGGGCTTTGCATGGGCTCTGTCCCCTTCCCTGGGGAGCTGGAGCTGCTGGGGCTGGCTGACCCCTCCCCAGAGCTTGACCTTGTGCCTTCATTTTGGGGAAAATCCCTTCGGCAGCCCGAACTGCTGAGTGTGGAATTTCCCATGTGGATGACGGGATGCAGACGCCGAGTTCCAGCTCCAGCCCCAAGGGAGGAGCAGTGGTGTGGGTAGGACCTGTAACTGCAGTGGATGTTCCTGGCAGAACTGTTCTTGGCAGAACAGATGCTGTTCTGCGCCTCACTAGGGCGAGATGCACGTGAAGCTGTTGATGCAGGGGATCAGCTGCTTTGTGGTTACCAAGAGTTGTTCAGCCTGCTGAGGATTCCAGACAGAAAGCATGAATCTAAAACTGATGTGCTTATTTTATTTTCTTCTCATTAGTGAGAGGTTTTTAATATATGGTGTAGAGATAAATGCTCTTCTAGCACCGTTGTCTCTCCAAATTTTCACGTTGGCCCTTGTCCACATTTCTGCACTCTTGTGTTCCCCTATGGCAGGGATCCATAACAAAAGAGAAATGCAAATATTGATTTATGCTTGAATCACATAAATTAATCTCTCCTGCATGGCCAGTCTGCACTGGAAAAACACCAGTTTGACTCTTGGCACCAAGTGCTGTTTATGACTTGTTTTTCTTAAAAAAATTAGAAAAAAAGCCAAAAAAAGGGAAAAAAAGTTCTCCAATGCTGGTGCATCACTAGGGTTGCATATTTAACTTGAATATGTTCCATTAACCATTGTTATCATGATTATAATTTTCACAGCACTTTGAATAGGTTACTTCTGCCTAGTTGGCCTAAACCAGCTAGAATGGGAAGTATTTCTGGTTTTTCCCTAGTTTTTCCCTTCAGTTCGTGAATTTTCATCCTACAAAGGGGAAAAATCACGAGCATGGGGTAAGCATTGAGTATTTTCCTCAGAAGTATTCCTGCAAAGCCATTGAGCAAACTTCACTGACTTTGAATAACCTCAATTCTTCTGACCTCAATGCCAAGGGCTGAACCCAGTGCAATGCAGAAATGACCTTCTGGGTGCACATTGCTGCAGGAGTAATGGGAATGGCTCTGTTGGGGTGTTTGAATTGATGTGCAATATCCAGGGATGTGGCAACCTTGGTGACTTCCATGTAGGTTGGAACAGGACAGCCTTGGCAGTAGAACTGGAGATTTGGGAACTGTGAATTCAAATCACATGAAGTTAATTGAATGGCTTGGGATAGAAAATACCAGGGAGAGCAACAAGTAGCATCCAGAGAAGGAGGATCCTTCATCTCCCTTGTACCCAGAAGTTCAAGTATATTAAAACTGACCACAAAATATGAGAAAATACTTTGGTGTCCATGGAAAATTTCTAGCTCAAGAGGTAAAAGCTCAGAGTATGGTATGGCCTGTGGTGAATGTGGAGTTGAGAGAATACACTCCAATTTATTTTTTACCTGACACATAACACTGCTGTGGAGCAGTCTCCCTATCCTTCAGGGCACATATCCTCTGCATCTGAGGAAGGGGAGTGGCCTCGAGGGAGCAAAACTGAATTCTTAACTGTTTAGTTCACACTGATGGGCAGGTAGGTGTCAAAAATATTGGTGCCTTACAGTCTGGACATGATTTAAACTATAAAAGCAGGTCCTTCCCTACAGCTCTGGTTCAGCTAAGGATTCAGCTTCCAGTTAAAGCCTGGGGGCCACTCATGGGACACACTTTTAAACTGAGTTTGCCTCTGGTCTGGTTTTATTTCATTTGTCTCTTTCCAAACAGAAGCTCCACATAATTTGTGGAAGAATTTGTCTTTGATTTGATGGGCAGGGGCAGCAGGATCTTGCTGTGAGGTGATGAACTCTTGTCTGGGTTTGCTGTGGCACTGATATAACTGTGTCTTTTTCTCAGTAATCTGAAAAACAAATCCCAGAACCTGCTTTGGTAATGGAAATGACCTCATCACTGCCCTAGGTTATAATAACGTGATGTAGTAACAGAATACTTTCAAAAGAATTCTTCCTTTTTAAAAAATAAGAAAAAAAGCAGCCCCTCATCACCTTGGTATTCAGACTTTCCTGAGGATTTTCATTTACTGTTTACCTCAGAGAGATGACCCAAATTTCCTGACTGTACCAGTTTCCAGTAGCCTGTGTGTCAACGTCTGGAGCAGAGTTACTCAGCCCATGAGGCAGGGATGGGAGGTGGGCTCTAGGACAGGGGAAAGTGGTCCCCAAAGCAGGACCAAACTAAGCACCAAAAGCTTCCATTTTTTTTTAATAGATTATGGGGAAAACAAAAGGATCTGGTGAACATTTAAACTTTGATTTTTTAAAGTGAAAAATATTGTGGCGATACTGCAAGTGAGAATTCATGGACTTTTTTTAGAAATATCAATTAGTTTTCCAGTTTGAACACATTGTGGAGGTGTCCAAGGCCAGGTTGGATGGGCTTGGAGCAGCCTGGGCTGGTGCAAGGTGTCCCTGGTCACAGCAGGGGTGGAACTGGATGGGCTTTGAGGTCCCTTCCAACCCAAATCACTCTGGGATTCTGTGGTACTACATAGAATGACACAGTTTCTGTAAAAAATAAGCCAACAGTGTTGATGAGGGGAAAATACCACCCATGAATTGACAGATGTACAGATTTGACTCATTTTCTCATGGGTTCATTGTGGGCTGCCAGCAGTGGTGCTTCCTCACCTGTGCTGGTCCTGTCTCAGCTGGCAGCAGTGCCAGGGGACACAGACACTGGAGCTTTTCTCCCAGGTGTTTTCCTTTCCCAGAGAGTGGGCTGTGGGGATGACACTTCCATCTCAGCCTATGCTTCTGCTGCATGCTGGTAATTGCAGGACTCTCAGCACATGTAGGGGAGGATGTTTTTGGGATCTGGACTGACAAACAGCCAGAGTGGGAGTCAGCGTGGGAGTGTCCCAGACTCTTTAAGTGATCCCTGGAGGAAAAGCAGGTGCTTCCATGATAAAATCCATGTGATTCCAAACAGATATCCCTCAGAGCACAGAGTGATGCTCTGGGAGTTCCCTTTGCTCTGTGCAAGGGGGGGCACAGTCTCTGGGGCTGGTGTTGGAGCTGGCTGAGAGGTGCCTGTGGTGTCTCTGAGTGCTGGGCTGCTGTCCAGGCTGCACAGCTCTGCTGGCAAGCCCTCTTCAATTGTGATGTTTAATCTCCTTCCAGATGAGTGGTAGCACTGGTGGCTTGGAGAGAAAGATACAGAGATGCTTTTTCTCCTGCTAACAGCATTACTTCAGCTTAGAATGCTGAAAGTATTTAAAAATACAGCTAAGCCTCCAAACAAAAATTGTTATCTTTCCAGCTTCCCTAAATATGCAACTTTAGGAAGGAGACACAAAACAAATGGTCAAAAGCTTCCACATACACAAGTTCTGAACTATTTGAGATGTATCAGTTGCATCTGTGTTTTTTTGTGGTTATCTGATAGTAAAGCTGTTGAACTGACTCATTTTTGATATTCATCTGGTATTTTCCTTAGAATGATTTCAGCATAAATCAGTAAGGCTCTAATTTCTTTTCCTATTAGTATTATCAGTGCTCATATCCTTTGCCAAGCTGGGTAGGAATGTGCACTTCTATAATAAATGATCCATTTCTATTTACTGGGATTATAAAGGTCCTTATTTATGCACACACTGAGATCTTATAATAAGATCTGTACAAATGTGTATTTCTTCCAGTAAGGGACAGTCCCAGCCTCCAGTAAGGGGCAGTCCCAGCCCCCAAGGGATTGCATTTTATTAAACATGCATGAAGGACAGGACTGATAAGTGGAATGTTGGGATAGGTGGAGTAAGAATTGGATGCACATGTCCAGGCTGTCTCATCCCATCTGCTCCATGGCCTTGGCCAGACCATGAAATAGAAAGATTTAGCCTTACATGTTCTTTGTGACGTTACTTTTGATTTGGTGGTGCTTCCCTGCCCCTCTACCATGTCTGTTTCTCAAGGGTAGAGATTATAAATAGGATTTAATAACTAAAACCGTGTTTCTCATGCATTTAACTTACTGCACTGTCAAGTGGATGTTAAAAACAAATTCCCCCAAGCAGGGGTTTCATTCTGTCCCATCTCAGGGGAAAGGAAACAGCACCCGTGGGTGATTGCACTGATCAGGGAGCAGCTCTGGCTGTGGCATGCACCAGCACTTTGCATGCTCCATCCCAAAAACTGTGCCTTTGGACCTCACATGCAAAACTGGAGCTCTATGCAAAGCCAGCAGCTGCTGCCTGGTCTGGCAGTACTGGGAGGAGCAACATAAAACTGCATTTTGGGGAGAAGGTGGTTGTGGAATGTGAGTAAATGGAAATGTTATGGTTGATCCTGTTGTGTTCTGTATTTTCAAAACTAGCCTATAATGGAGAATTTTGAAAGACTTTTGAGGCACATCTGTTCTTTAATTTAATCAATCTGGGTGTGTGTTGAAGTGAACATTGCAATAGTCCCATCTCTTGTCCTAGACAATTTCTATAAAATACAGAACTAACTATTCATGTGGTGCTGTTCTGTTTGAATCCTTTTCCTCCTAAATCCAAGCAGAATGGATAATGAGTTTCTAACCACAGCAGTGAGTGTAACACCCCTTTATCTCCTGATAAAGGCAGGACTCTGTAATTTTCACAAACCTGGTGGTTTTGGACTGTTGTATTGTGAAGAAAAAGTAGTTTTCCCTGTGTAACCAAAGCCCTACAGCTGTGACTTAAGGACAGTGCTGGTGAAAAACTTAACAAAAATGGGAACAGAGCTTGTACAGCATCCGAGAGGAGGGTGCTGGGAAGCAGGTCCTGGCTTTCCCTAAATCCAGAGTGTTGTTATGGGTGTGTGTTTGTTTCAGTGATGATACTCTCAGAGTCCCTGCTTTTCCCAGGCACTGTGAGGTTCCCTTAGGGAGCTGCTGTGAAGCCTGTCCTGATGGTAACAAGAACCAGCTCTTTGCTAATGGCAAAGCCTGCCAACATCTTGCATTTCTCTGGCATTTTCCACTTGGAATAGCACATGTCCACACAGGCTTTCTTCGTGAGTGATTGCATTCAGCTGGGACATGCTTCCAAGTGTTATTTTGCTTTTTATACTTAAATTCCTTTTTCCAAGAATCCCAAATTCATTGGCTCAGTGCTATTCAATGAGCTCTTCAACTCCCCTGTGGCCTGGAGAACACACGTAAAATTTTTATAAGGGTGTTTTTGAAGTAGAGAAAATTATATTGGATATTAGGAAGAAATCCTTCCCTGTGAGGGTGGGCAGGCCCTGGCACAGGGTGCCCAGAGCAGCTGTGGCTGCCCCTGGATCCCTGGAAGTGTCCAAGGCCAGGCTGGATGGAACTTGGAGCAACCTGGCCTAGTGAAGGTGTCCCTGCCTGTGGCACAGGGTGGCACTGGATGGGCTTTAAGGTCACTTCAAACCTTCTGTGGTTCTGTGAAATTAAATAGCTTCTTCCAAGGCATTAAGTCAAATCTGAATGAAAATCACCATCTGAAAGGAATGGTGTGGGCAGGGCAAGGTCTTTCTCCCCGAGCTGAGGGGCCTTTCCTGGCCACTTAGTGGCTGTTTTCATTTAAGTGCTGGTTTTGGGGTTAATTTCACCCCCAAAGAGTTTTATTTAAACTGATGTAGTTCTCTTCTGACAACTTTGTGCTTTGACAAATGGACATTTTATTTAGAGAAAGTTTCTTGAAAAGTGGTTAAACACCTGCACTCTGAACTCTCTGCCCTGTAACGTGTCAGTCATTTCCCTTTCACCACAGAGCCAACACATCCATGGGTGTTTCATATGCTGAGAGAGAGTTTGAGTTGGCAAGGGAGGGAGTAAGCCCTTGGTGTCTTAAGAAATAGTTAAATTAGAAGCTTAGGTAGTTTGGTAAGAGAGTAGTCATAGTTCATTTAAGTTTCCTAAACTAATCCCCTGTGCCTCAGAGAGGAGCATGAAAGTCCCCCTTGTGTCCCAGATTTTGCAAAGCTCTTTTAACAAGGGGATATGTAAATTTGGGATTTCTTCCTCCTTTGATTGCTGTCCTTTTACTTTTGAAGTCATTGTGGCTCCTTAGTGATTGAGAGTTATTGTATCACACTCCTGAAATCCACATTTAAGTTGCTGTGTTTTTATGGGTTTTGTTACTTCTGTGGGTTTTTTCTGTTTTGTGTAACCACTGATGAAATTAACCTCCTGGTACTGCTGGAATCACATTACAGTAAAGAGAAATTTTTTTTGTGTGTATATTATAGAGAAAATTTTCCAAGAATTGTATAAAGGTATTCTTTTCAGTCTTGATCCATCTCCAAAGCCTTAGTTGGGAATTTGTTTGTAGTGGCTTCAATCCTTCATCCTCTCAGGGCTTGGCTGTGTGTGTGTGTGGATAAGAGTTAGATAGTTATCTAAAAATGAAGTGGCACCTGACTCAAAGCTTTCCTTCTAAATCAGCAGGGGTGGCACTGTACTCGTGCCACAGCTCGGTGTTCTCCCTGTTGGCACTCTGAATCCATCTGGAATGGTGGGGCAGGAAACTGAAGCCCTTGGAACAAAGCAGGAGCAGGGACTGGTTGGCAGGGCAGGGCTGGCAGAGCTGCCCAGGGACCAGAGAACTTGGGGAAGTTGTGAGCCCACGGCACAGGAAGAGGAAGGAGCTGGGCAGGGGCAGGAGGCGCCGCTCCCAGTGTGGTCTCCGGGCAGGAAGGTGCCACTGCTTGCCCTCTCCAGCAGGACAGGAGGGTGGAGGAGAGCCCAGCCAAGCCTGGTGCAGAAAATCAAACCCCTGGGCAAACACTTTGCCAAGGTGAGGTTGCCTTCAAACACAAGCTGGCAGCTCAGGAGCTGCTTGCTCCTGAGAGTTGGGGCTGCCCCATCCCTGGAGATACCCAAGACCAGCATGGATGGAGCTTTGAGCAACCAGGAGTAGTGAGTGGCATCCCTGTGGGTGGAATGAGATGGTCTTTAAGGCCCATTCCAACCCAGACCAGTCTGGGATTCTGTCTAACAGCTCAGATCCAGGGCTGAAGGTCTGCTTGGCCAGAGGCTTGGCTGTGTGGAGCCAGGTGGAGCTTGCTCCAGATCTGGCTTTGCTCAGCGGCCAAGGGTTGGATACAAGACAAAGATCACTATTATGGAAGTACTTAATTTCTCCTCTCAAAAATGTAATATATGTGTTGGGCATGTCTATGTTTGTCTTTGTGTCTGTGTGTAAAACATATATTTGTGTTACTTACTCAGACTCCAGCTTGTCAATAGCCATGAAATATTTCCATATAAATTTTACTCTCAGCATTTAAAGAGGTTGAAAAATGTCAGCGTCAGAAGTTTGTTCATCACTACTTTTACTAGAAAGTCCAGACAGATTTCCTTGAGTCACTCCAATTTTGTCATGCTTTAAGTGCTGTGACCATAGAGACCAAAGGAAGTGCTGCACAATTGTCCCTTTGGCTGCAGATGGTGACCAGAGCTCGTGTTTGGAGTGAGGAGCCCAAAACCAGAAAGTTGAGTCACGTTGTGCAGACATGACGAGTGGGAGATGACAAAACAAACCTTGTGAGTGCAGCCCTTCCTCCAGCCTGGCAGTGCCAGCAGCCTGGCTGGGGCTACAGTCTGTGCCAAAATGCCAGGAAATCCCCAAAACTGATACCAACTGAACTGAAAAAGAATGAAAAAGATATTGAAAGGAAATATTGACCTTACGGTCAGCTAAATTTGTTTTATGTGCTCTACTGGCCAGAAGCTAGCTGTTAAATTTTACCAGCTTGTTCCATTTTTAGCTGTTTTTTGGGGGTTTTGTGTGAAACCACTGCATAACTGCAGTGAAGGACTGTCAGCTGCCTCAGTTGAAGCCTGAGTGCATCAGGCACCATTGCATATTGGATTCTCTCACAAAACCCCATAAATACTTAAATAAAAACTTATTCTAATGTTTTCCCTTTCTGTTTTTAAACCATTCCTGCTTTACAGCAGGGAAGCAAAAGAAGGGGAATGAAGGCGTGGATATGCAAGAACCAAACCCTCATGATTTTAATAGAATCTTTAAAAGGCATTGGCTCAGAAATATTTAGAAGTTGGCTGAGCTCGGTGTTGTCCCCAAGGAACAGGGATGGGTTTGGAATGAGATTTTTGGAGGCTGATTCTGGAGCTTTAAATCATGCAGCAGCAGTTCTTGCCATGGTATCAGTGAGGCTTCTGGAAGGGGGATCCTGAGGTTTTGGCAGGCAGCAGCTCTTGACCACAGTGCATCAGAGCAAGTGGAAAGTTTTGCCAATGCTCCAGGTAAGAAAGAAAGGCAGGGAGGTTTTTTCCCTTCCTTTCCCCCCTTCACATGAGCTTTAAAGGAATATAGTCAACAAAAAGCTCTGCCCAGTCAGGTGTTGCAGTTGAGATGTCTATCTTTAGTTTTAAGAGTTCTTGCATAAGTGTTTGCATTCCTGGCAAGACTTTGGAAGCTGCCACTGGCAGTGAGTTTTTCCATTTCAGAGAGCCTGGCTCTGGGTGCTTGGGGCACCCAATATCTTGAAATTCAAAAGTGAGCCTTAAGCTGGGCTTCCAAAAGTGAAAATACCCTTAAAAATAACTGTCAAACATTCCTGGAAGTGTCCAAGGTCGGGCTGGACAGGGCTTGGAATAACCTGGGATAGTGGGAGGTGTCCCTGCCTGTGGCAAGGGGTGGCACTGGATGGACTTTAAGGTTCCTTCCAACCCACATCATTCCAGGTTTATATGATGGAAAGTTTACTTGTGGAAAAACTAGGTCCCAAATTCCTACTTTATAGAAATGTTGGGCATTTTCCCACCTGCTTTTCCTAATTGCACTGTGCTCATAGTAAATTACCTTGCAGAGGTGGGTTTGAGTAGTGCATTCTGATTGGTTTAGGTCTATGTCCTAATAATTGTTTTTCATGGAATTTCTGTCAGATTTTTCATGTTCCTCTTTGTTTCTTGGCTTTCTTGCTGGAAAACAAGTGAGCTGCTTCCCACATAAGCCTGACCCACGCAGTGGGGATTACTGGTCAGCTGCCTGAGGTTTTTTGACCAGTTTTGAGACTCTGCCTTGTGGCTTTGATTTCTGTAGCAAAGGATAGTGGTTGTTGCCATTTTTAAAGAGTGTTCTTGGTATCTCTCAGCTGAGTTTGTTGTTCTTTCTCAAGGCTGTTTTTTTATTTCCAGTGCAATTTCAGTTGAAGTAAAATACGATGTTGAAGAAGAGTTATTTAAAGGTATTAACTCAAGGAGCTCTTTCATTCCTTGAATAAATGAACTCCTTACTTGGAATTTACTCAGTTCACTTGGACATCCTTCTGTGAGTTTGCCATACAGCGAGTTCACCTATGAGGACATGGGTTTTTCTCATAACCTCAAGGCTCTTGCAGCGAGTGGTTCTTGTTAAGTCCCCTTTGCGCAAGCAGGATAATTGTAATATAAACCATGGTGCCCTGAATCAGTTGCCTCTTCCTCAGACTTGCAGATGCTGTCTATGGGGAAACTACAGCACTTGGCTTGGTTTTCAGTCCAGGGAACTTCCATGGCCAACGTGACACAGGTGTGGGGATTCAGGCAGAGATGCTTCCAGCCTCTTGACTATTCCTGTTGGGGAGGCCATTCCTTGCAGGTTATAAGACAGGGAGGATGTTTTGAATCCAGCCTAATTCAAGTTTATTAAAGGACCATGTCTGATGCCCTTGACTCACCAAGCCTTGCATCGTGTATCATGGAGCGTATCTGTGGCCTGGTAATTTTGCAACTTCTGTTTTCCTCACTTTTGGCCTCTAAAGTAGCCTTCAGCACTAGAAAAGAAGAAACTTTACACTGGTGGTCATTGTTGGGACTTTTCCAGAGTTTCAGCCCTGCTAGAGTGTTTACAGCCCTCCCTCCACTGTTGCTGTGTCACCTATACTTTCAGTAATTGCTTACAGGCCGACAAGTCATCTTTAAAAAAAGATTCACTATCTTTTCATCTATTACGTCCCCTACAGCAGGAAGTCAGATCTTAAAATCTCCTGTCTAGCTCTGCTGTGTCAACTTCCTTGACAAGCTTCACCTCACAGTGTCCTCCAAAAATGTGGCACAAAGGTTGAACTTTTTGCCCTTCTGCTCAGAATCCTTCCTCCCACCCATACTTCCTTAGCATGGGGAAAGCAGTCACAGAACTACAGAATCACTGGGGTTGGGAAAGGCCTGTGACTGATCCCCACCTTGTCACCAGCCCAGAGGACTTCCTTGGACACCTCCAGGGATGGGGACTCCACTGTGGGCAGTCCATTCCAATGTCTCACAACCTTTTCCATGAAGAAGTTCGTCCTGACGTCCAACCTCACAGCCTGAGGCCATTCCCTCTCCTCCTGTCCCTGTTCCTGAGAGCAGAGCCCGACCCCCCCGGCTGTCCCCTCCTGTCAGGAGCTGTGCAGAGCCACAAGGGCCCCCTGAGCCTCCTTTGCTCCAGGCTGAGCCCCTTTCCCAGCTCCCTCAGCCCCTCCTGGTGCTCCAGACCCTTCCCCAGCCCCGTTCCCTTCCCTGGACACGCTGCAGCCCCTCAAGGTCTCTCTGGCCACGAGGGCCAGAACTGGACACAGCACTCGAGGTCCCTCAGCAGTGCCAGCACAGGGCACAGCCACTGCCCTGGGCCTGTGCCCACACCAGGCCTGGCACAGCCCAGGGGCCATTGGCCCTTGGTCCATCTGGGCACACCTGGGCTCATTTTAACTTCTGTCCCCAACACCCCCAGGGCCTCTTCCAGCTTCCCAGCCACTCTTCCCCTCAGCTGGAGCTGCAGGGGGTTGGGGTGACCAAGGCCAGGACCCAGCACTTGTCCTTGTTGACCCTCATCCCTTTGGCCTTGGCCCATTGGTCTACTTGGCACGTCAGGAGAGCATCTACTTTTCCATTTGTGGTGGAAGTGGAGTGATGGGAGCTCTACATGGAGCAGAGGTAATCCTTCCTCCTTGTGTGGGAAGCCCTAAATTAAGAAATAATATTACAGTGATTTTCCAGGATGCTAGACAAAGTCATGTAGAAACAGAGTATTTGTTATTTCTGTTATACAATCACAGGATCAATCTAACCAAATAAAATGCTGTAATCTGATTTGATAGAAATGGAGGGTGACATTCATACAAAAAGTCTGAGTCATTACTTAGCTTATTCCCCTTACTCTTCTCCTGATAGATTGAAAGTTAATGACTTTGCTGGTGAGTCACACTTATTATATTTAAAGTTGTTCCTGTCTTTGAGTTTTTAAGAAGAATTGGACAGCTTGATATAAACAACCTCCCTCTAATGATTTTTCTTACACTTGTGAAGACGTATTCTGGCAATGATATTTATATTATGCTGTGTTTACTCATTTTCAGGGCTTTTCCACTTGGTGAGACTAATTCCAGAGTAAGCTTGTGCTCAGCATGGGAAAAATCTCATTATTCTTATCTTTTGACATATCCTGTACAAATGAATTATCTGTAGGAATGTACTGAGAATGAAAATGTTCCAGTAATAATCTCTGTGTATGTGTGTGTGTGTAGCTTCTTTTTGTAACTGTGTTAAAGTTGGTCTTCCAAGAGAATAATCCCTTCTCCATTTCAGTCTGTCACCTCAAGTGAGTATGAGCTGAGATCACAGAAGACTATTGACTCAAGGAGTGATCCAGCTATCCACTGATAGCTTGGTACTGATGTTGTCTGAAAATGTGCCTAGCAATGAAACACCCTTGTCCTGGCAGAGGTAGAGTGCACTTCTGGGTGAAAGTGAGATTTAGGCACTTAGGGAAAGGCTGCCTGTCCATGACAAGGCTGGGATTTATGGCACTGGGAGGAAGGGAAAGGCTGCCTCTCCATGACAGGGCCAGGCTAAACTGTGGCCTGCTTGCTGTGTAATTTGTAAACTTGGACATTGACCAATGAAACAGTGAGAATCAGAGGGTCATGGAATGATTTGGGTTAGAGGGGACCTTAATGCCCATCCAGTGCCACCCCCTGCCATGGGCAGGGATACTTTCCCAGGTTCCTCCAAGCCCTGTCCAGCCTGGCCTTGGACACTGCCAGGGATCCAGGGGCAGCCACAGTTTTGTGGGCACCCTGTGCCAGGGCCTGCCCACCCTTAGAGGGAAGAATATCTTCTGTATGTCGAATCTAAATTTCCCCTCAGTCCTTTTGAAGACATTCTCCCTTGTTGTGTCACAATTCCTGATGCAGAGGCCCCCTCTGGCTTCCTTGTAGGCCCCTTCACATCCTGAAAGGCTACTGGAAGGTCTCCATACAACCCTCTGTTCTCCAGTTAACTTAATCTCTCCTTTGATTACCTATAATATACAGTTAAACAGTTAATGTTGGTGGTGCTGCCTTGAGGTGCTCTTCCTTTAGGAAGGAATGCTGTCAGCCCCAGGAACAGCACAGTCACAGGTGGTGTGACACCACCAGGTATCAGGAAAACAAAACAACCTGTGTTGGTAATGTCACAGTGTCCTTGAAGATGTGTTCAGAGGCACTGCTTCCCCTGCATCTGCCAAGGGTGGGGCTCACCAACTCCAGCTCAAGTGCAGGACTTTGTGTGTGCTTGTGATACAGCCCTGAATTTGTTATGGTCAGCTTGGGGAGGAGGAGGCTGAGGGCAGAGCTCACCGGGGGCTGCAGCTCCTCCGATCTCTGCTCCCTGTGAACAGGGACAGGACCCAGGGAAGGGCTGGAGCTGGGCCAGAGGAAGCTTTTCCTGGATATCAGGAAAGGCTCTTCCCCCAGAGGGTGCTGGGCACTGCCCAGGCTCCCTAGGGAATGGGCACAGCCCCAAGGCTGCCAGAGCTCCAGGAGGGTTTGGATAATGCTCCCAGGGATTGCTGAGATGTCTGTGCAGGCCCAGGAATCAGACTTGATGATCCTTGGGGGTTCCTTCCCACTCAGGACATTCTGTGATTCCGTGAAGTTTTTCCCATTAGGCAGTGTGGGATGGACAGCATGTAGGGGAAAGTGTTAAGCAAGATAATTTTGGGATTACAGCTCTATTTGCTGCAGATGTTTGCAGTAAACATTCTTCAAGACTTTCTTCATGGCTCTTGATGAGGATCAGGATTTCCTGGTTGTTCTGTATTTGGCTCCTCTGCCACACTGAGATTTCTAGATCTAGAAATCTCTTAATTTGCTTAACCCAAACTCCATGGGTAATACAGTGTGAGCTTCCAGAGGGTGTGGTGTAATTACCTGATCTGAATTAAATCAACTGTAAGGGATTAAGTATTCAAGTCACTTAAAGATCTGCTTTCTCTTGACATGGGCTCTGGGAAGAGCATGGATAGCTGTCCCTCTGCCAGCCCTGGGCACCTGAAATGGCACTGATGCCTGTGCTCGGGTACCTGCCTGCGTTTGTCACATCCTGAGGGACTGTGATTAACACAGCCAGCCAGGAGCTGCCATTTGGAGTACCATGGCATGGGCAGGGCTGGATGTGCAGCGCTGCTGCTCGGAGCCCTGTGGGACCCCGCGATCCCAGGCTTTGTGTACGAGGTCTCCTTGCTGCCTGGCCCTGCTGAGAGCCCTGCCCGTGGCCCTGCGCGGGTGTTGGGATGCAGTTGTTGATGACGTGGTTGTGTTTTTGTCCATCTGCAGGATCCTTGCCTCATCCATGGAGGGCAGATGGTGCCTGGGGATTCTGCTGGCCCTGTAGCCAGAGAAGCTGTTTTGTTGTCTGCAGCGTCACCAACGCGCTTCCTGCAGATGTCGAAACAAATGAGGCGGGGGGTTGTAGGGGGAGAGAGCATGATCTCATGTCTGAACCAGTTGAGGGATCATCTGGGGAACTGGAACTCTGCCTTTAGGATGCAGCACGTTAACTCGAACCAGGCTTTTTGTCCTGGGTCTAACCTGTTCTCTTATTTCCTCAGGCAGAGCAGTATCCTTGGCTTGGTTTTGTGTATCCTCTTAAAGTGAGTGTGGTAGTTGGCTGTGCACTTAGGGGAAATGAGTATTTTCTGGTTTTACAAATTTCCTCTCCGTTATGGTGATTGGGTAGCTCCTGCTGTTCCCTTTCCTGGATTGCCTTCCAAGATGTCAGCAGTTCCTCCAGAAATGATATAGCTGGGCATGTTTACCATGATTCTCCAATGCTGAAGTCTTTCTTATTCCCACTTCCTCAGATAAAAACGAATAAATAAACCCAGGGTGATTCCTAGACTCAAACTATCGTTAGGGCTGACAGGAAAGGGTGGTCAGGCATGACCAGGGAAGTGATGGAATTGCTGTCTCTGGAAGCATTCAGAAAATGTGTGAGATACGGTGTTTTGGGACATGATTTAGTGATGGACCTGGCAGTGCTGGATTAATGGTTGGACTTGATGATCTTGGAGGGTTTATCCAGCCTTAATGATTCAGTGATTGAAGAAAGGACATTGTAATGTTCTAGTGATCATAACAAAATTAAATTTTTATTGTTATGTCTTCATGTAGTTGCTCAAGAGCAACTACATGAGGTTGCTACAAAGGTTTGGGAGTGATATATACAATTGCTTAGGGCTTATCCTGCTGTTTCCGAATTGAGCATTAGGAATCATTGCCTTGAGACCAAACCCCAAATGGTACTTCACTTCTTCTCACTTTGAAATTTCTGCTGATTGTTCAGGTCCGACGATGGTCCAGCTGGATGTGAGAACTGATCCTGTCCAGCAGTTCCCCGGGTTTTTTAAAGATGCAGACAAGAGTAACCTCGGGTACTTGGATGGTTAAAAACAGTTCTGACTTTGAAGGCCTCTGGTGGCCCCTGATCTTCACTGAGTGCTCAGAAAGCAGTGGCCTGTGGAGGGCCTGTGGGAGAGCCATGAAGTGCTGATTTGCAGTTTGCCCCTCTAAGCCTCTGGAACATCTGCAGTCAGTGGAAGGTGGCCAGGAGGTTACATACAGCTCCAGCTGGAGTTCCCTTCCTGGATTTACAGAGGGCAGTATTGCTGCTCCTGCAGAGCTCACAGTCATAGCTAGCACTGAAATGTGTGGAAGCATAAATACTACAATATAGTTACAGAATAGATATAATTCCTCTCTTCTTCTGTTTATCTGCAGAGCTGCTAGAAACCCTGGCATGACTGGAATTTAACATACTGGATTCCTGCTCTTACCCTGAAGTAGAGGAAATAAGCACAAGAAATTTCTCCAGCTCAGGCAGGTAAATACCTATATCTGCACAGCTTATGGGGAATTAAGTTCTTGGTAAACAAATTAATTGTGGAAATCTTCCTAAAGAGTAGGAACTGCTTTGCTCTGTAAAATATAGTTCAGAAGGAACAGATTAATTTTAATTATATCTTCTTCTTTTATTTATTAGTTAAAGGACCTTTCATACTGAACTCTGCTCTGAGAAAAGAGGAAGCCTCTCCTGTGTGGGATTGAAATAGATACTTAGCAGTTGCCTTGGATAAACTAAGGCAAAAATGTCTGTCATAGATCCTTATCAACACATTGTGGTAAGTAGCACTGAATCTTATATATTTACATATATATATATACACACACATACACACCATCTTCTCTGATCTATACACTGTCTTGTATAATGACTTACCTGCTGGAAGTTACTCTAAATAAGCACATAACATTACAGTTGTTACTATTTCCTTGAAGAAATGGTGTGTCTAGTTTTCTTCTTTACAGTGCAGGTTTTTTTTTGGGGAGGAGGAGGAGGTTGTACTCTTTCCCTTTTCATTAGTATGAGTGGAGAGATAAGTTGACATTTTGGGATATTTGGATCTTAAACTGCTGTATGTCACTAATGTTGGTTCAAAGAGAATCCTCACAATATATTGTGCAAACTCTAAGTGAGATGATCTGTGCCACTCAGCAGCACACTGTGCCCCTGCTCCCTTCCTCCTGCTTTATTCCATTTATCCTGCTGCATCCTTGTCCCAGCTGTCACACCCTTGGGATGGCAGTGAGCCAATGGATCCTGCTGAATGAGCAAAAACCCTGTTCAATACAAAAATAGACAAAAATTTCTTAGGGAGAAATCCCAGCACAGGGTGCTCAGAGAAGCTGTGGCTGCCCCTGGATCCCTGGAAGTGTCCCAAGCCTGGTGGACAGGGCTTGGAACAACCTGGGTTAGTGGAAGGTGTCTCTGCCCTTCCCCTGGATGGGCTTTAGGGTCCCTCCCAAGCTAAACCACTCTGGGATTCCATGGAAGGGTTAGAAATTCCATTCTGTGCTGTTGCAGCTGGCCCAAAGTGGGTTCAGCCCGTGGATGTGTAGAAGTAGGAGCAAGGGAAGGAGGAAGGAAATGGGAGCAGAACTGCCCTCAGTGGCTCAGCAGCCTCTGAACACAGCTGTGCTGGAAGTGAGTTTCCAAAGCAAACACTGGGATGGCAATTCCTGCCCAAGCCAAAATCCAGAACCACACTGGGGGTGTTCCTATCAGGGGCTTCTCGTAACAGCAGGGAGCTGATAGCACCAGTGAGGTGTCCCCAGAGATAGCTGCCACACACTTGTCACAGTGTTTTACTTTTACATGGCTAAAAATACTCCCTGTGCTTCCTACAAGTGATCTCTTATCAGCCCTGTGGTTTGTGCCCCATGCACTCACATCCTCCACAGCAGTGTGCAGCCAGCAGATGTCAAACTGGCTTTACTCCCTGCCCAGTCCTGGGAGCTGCTGGGAGGGAGGACAAACCTCAGGGTGATGTCTGTGTTAAAACAAAACTGGCTTAATTCCTCCCAGCATCAGTGCCCTCTCCTGGATGGATTGCTTGGAATGATCTGTATCTTTATGGGAGAGGTTTCTGAGGCACTCGGTTATGTATTTTAATAAATCACTTACATAAAAGGACTTTTTGATACCAGTAATCAAAAAAAAAAATGGAGCTGTCCTACATATGTAACATAATAAATAAAAATGTGTGTAGTAAATGTAGTTACAGCTCCCTGGGAATGCTGAACTGTTGCTAATTCCAGAATCAACAGTGTTTGTGCAAGAGCTGATCCTTTAATTGCTTGGAAAGTGAATTGAAATCTTTGAAGTTTTTTAATTCTGAATAATAAAACTGAAATCCTGTGGAAAGTTTTATTGCAATTTTGATCAGTCATGGGCAGCAGGCTCACATTAATGCAAAAATACTGGATTTAAATGATATTTGGCATTAAATTACTCAAAAGGATTCTGCATTTTCCAGAAGTCCTTATGCTGGCTGTGTGTTTTCTGAGCTTTTTTTTTTCTCCCATTTTATGAAAGACTCTGAGGTATAAATTAAGATGTTCAGAAAGCTGCTGCAGGTGCAGACAGAACTGACTATTCCAAAAATGCAAAGAATTAAAGTGTGTAATACCTCTTCATTTACTTTGACATGGGGGATAAATATTGTAACAATGGAAAAAAGCACTTCAAGATAAAATTTCTGCGTGGGCACAAAAGTTTGTCTTAACTATACTACCCTGTGAAAGAAGAGCATGGACTCCATGAAAATCAATTACTTATGTAAACAAGCAAATATTTTCATTTGTCCAGCTCCATTGTTAGCTCAAGTGTCCTTAACATGAAGGAAGTAAACCCATTTAATACCTGTGCAGTCTGCCTGACTGCCTGGCTCACAGAATGCCCGTGTCCTGGTGGAGCTGTGCTCTGTGACTCAGCATTCTGGAACATGACAAATGTGATTTTTGAGCCCATGCAAATCCCTGGCTGGCCGGGCACGGCCGGAAGGGCGGCAGGCGAAACCCGCCCGTGTGCCGGGAGATCCCGCGGCTCTGTCCCTGCCCTGGTGGGAAGGGGTGGCGTTGGTGTGCAGGGACAGCTACATGAGACTGAAGCAGGTAATTAGGGAAATTTTACTGAGGGCAAGGAAAGCACTCAAAGGTGAGAGAGAAACAAAGGAGACAGGAAGAGCTGAGGTGTGAAAACAGGAGATGCTGAACTGTGGCTGTGCAGTCATGGAAAACGTTGTGGATTGAGTAGTGAACACTGTCCATCTGAGTTTCCATAACTCAGAAAACCCATATTCAGACAGGGCATGGTGAAAACTTTTTGGTTTTTCTCTTTTCCCCTCTACATTGATGGAGAAAGAGGAAGTGAAATGAAACACATATGTAAAGCAGGTCACTTTGGATGGTGTATTTTAGTTTTTTAAATCCATAGAATCCCAGAATGGGTTGAATTGGATGGGACCTTAAAGCCCATCCCACCTCACTGCCATGGGCAGGGACACCTTGCACTGGAGTTAATGGTGAGCTTTTGAAATTTGTAACCTGTCCTAGATTTTTAAAGGAATGTGGATGTTGCTCCTCTCAGTGTTGCAATGTTTAAGTGATTTATTTACCATTATCTGTTTTTCAGAAGTACTTGATGTATTTGTACAGATTTTTATCAAGACTTAAGGTGAACATAAGTCACTTGAGAAAATGCAGCTTAGTCATCTAAACTAGCAAGGGCTGGATTTGTAAAGGCGTTCAGAGTCAATACATTTCTCATTGTGTTTTCAGGGGCCTTCATCGGAGCTCCTTCTGAAAAACTAATAAAAAAAAAAGATTTTTCAATTTGAAATATGGACATTTAGGCCTTTTGATCTTCTTAGAAACTGGACCCTAAGCGGAAAATTGCCCTAATTTCTGCTTACATTTAATTTGCATGAAAAACATTTATTTTGGTGTAAGAAGAGATCTAGACTTACGAGCTTCCTGTGTGTATCTGTGCATTTATTATTTTTTTTACCAAGTGGGAGATTGTTTATTTCAGTAGTGGCAAATTTCTTCCAAGTGTGTGACCATGGCCAAATATTAATAACTGTGTATAACTGTAATCCTCAGTGTGTTGTTTTGGGTGAGGCATGGGGAAAGAAGATACTGCTTTTCTGTTTTGCCAGCCCTCTGTGTTTTCACATGCCTTTCAGAGGATCCCAGTCTTAAACCAGACTTAATTTCCTTGGCAGTTCAACAGCTGGAATGATGGATGTTGCTGCTTAAGTCAGTAAAAAGCAATTTTTGTGAAGGCATTAGTAAAACAGTTATGAACTTGTAATAGAAATAGTGGTGATATCTGTGCTGCTGTGAAGAGAGCAAACTGGGAAATGGTGGCTTGGCTTTGCTTTGATGGTAGGCATAAGAATTTAGGCATATGGGAGATGCAAGCAAATTACTTTACAGAGTGCTTGTTGTCAGAGAGTACCATGTAGTATCCCCCTTTTCCAGCCAGAGCTGTGGGACATCAGAATTGCACATGAACTTCACCTATCAGCTGAGAACTAAACCCAGCAGACCCATATCCCATCCTTGTCACTTAATTATAACTCCTCTTCACTGTTAAATGCTCAGTGATCTCTGATTTGTGGTCTCCAGTGAGGACAAGCTCTTTCTTGACAGCTGAGAAAAAGGAGGAGGGTGGTGTGTTTGTACTTTGGGCTGTTTCTTTTAATTACAAGGTTGATTATGACAAAGGAAATGCTTCAGACTGTATGAAGAAACTGAGGCCAGTTGTGAAACCAACTTCATCAATCTGACATACTTGGGAGATAATATAATGGGAGATAATAAAGCAGCTTTGGACAATTTCAAACAGCAAACTGGAAATAGGGGGCAGCGAGAGCCCATGGATTCTGGGGAGTCACAGCTTGTGGAAGTTCTTGAGGCAGGGTAAATGACAGAGCTGGGGTGACTTCACACAGTTGTGTTCCCAGCCCTTCCCAGATACCCACAAAAATCCCCATTTAACCCTCTGTGGAGGAAAACTCTGGACTTCTTTTTGCCCTGTGTCAGAGGCAGAAATTTGTTCAGGGAGAAGTCTCATCCTCCTTCCTGTTCATCCATCTTGGAAGCTGCAGTGCAGAAGGTGGTGGATGTCACTCAGTCACTGGGATGTCTTCATGTCAGCCCATGGAAGGCTGTGAAATAGATGTTGCTCCTTAGGAACTCTGGGTTCCCCCAGCTGAACCCTCTCTGCTGCATCTGATGCTTCCAAGGTGAGCAGCATCCCACTGGGAGTGTTGGGAAGAGTCTGAATTCCCCTTTTCCCATGGGTGCTGAACCACTTGCAGTGCCATGACAGTTTCAGTGCACCACAGCTGGCTTTGCCACAGTTTCCTCCTTGCCTGCTCATTTGGTCTTGGATCCAGATAACCCCTGTGGCTGCCAGGGGAAAATCCCAGAGCCAGGCAGACAGTCCTGGCCGGATCCTGCAGCAGCTGGCACGGCGTTGGGGTGATTCCAGCCAGATAAAGCTGATAAACTCAGTGTCTGGGTCAGGCATGGCTGCAGTGGTGTCATCTATGGCCACCTGTATGACAGTGTGGGTGTTTTCCAACCCTGTATGGCTGTGGGTGTTTTCTCCTGGAGCCTTTGCCACAGGGATGGGGCTGTGCCTTGGCACACCTCAGGCTGCTGCAGGAGTTGTGTTGCTGTCACTGGAGGTGCTTTTTATTGACTCCTGACTCAAATGCCACTTAAGCACTCACAAGTCACTTTGCTGCCTTTAGAAGATTAGTTTTGGCTTCCTTTTTTTTTTTTTTTTTTTTAATTTGAGAAAATTCCATGTAACCTATAAGATGTTAACTTTTTTCTTTATTCGTAGTTTGGCTCAGGTCTCTGGGTGTGAGCTGTAGACACAAAATAAGGAGGTTTGGCTGAAACAACCATTTCTGGGGGAAAAAAAAAAATAGGAAGTATCCAGATGAAAAAATACCAGGAAAGCACCAGGCAGAGCCTGGATAAGCATGTCCTATAGCAAGGGTATTGTCTGTGATTTTAAATTTCCTGGTGGTGGCCTTCTCCCTGGTTGTTTTGGTCCCAGTGATTGAGTTTATTTTAATGTACTTCAGAAGGTCAGTGGGTGGTTAGGAAAAGATAGAAGTTATACAATTTTTGTGAGACCTGATCCTGGCTTTACTACCTCACATTTCTTTCCAATCTCTGTGTCCCTGTAAGGGCAGTATTGGCTGCCCTGCAGTCTGCACTGGTTATTCTCAGTGGGTTGGTCAAACTCAGGGCTATGTAGATAAAGCAACACTACAGCCAAGTTAGGGACCTCTTTTATTAAGGCTTTTGCTTTTTGTTTCTTAATTTCACATATTTTCCTACTTCTCTGGTTTGCTGAGGACACACCTGCTCCTAGGCAGGCAGCCCCTGCTGTGTGTTTGGGCTTTGCAGGAAACAAGAACCTCCAGAAAGTGCAGGAAAGGTGCTGGTGGCTGTTTTAACAGCTTGCTTTGCACCTTCCTTACATTGTCTTGAGGCTGCTTTCACACTGAATATTGATGTGTACTAGAAAGTACAGCACTCTTACCCCTTGTGTGTGCACTGTGCATTTATCTGCTCCAGAATACAGACTTTGAAGTAATTCCTCTCATTCTTTTTAGCAGGAGAAAGCAATTACCAAGACAAGCTGTAATATAGCCCATTTTTATTTTTCCCTTGCCGTTCTCAGTGGTTGCTGCCTGACTAAATGCCTCGGAGCAGGTTCTGTGGTGAGAGGGAGTGTTGTTGGTTGAGATTAGTAGGTGTGGCTGCAGGAAAATCCAGCAGCCCCAGTGCAGGTACCTCTTGGTAAAGCTCCAGGGTGCAGTTCAGCTTTAGGATGCTCTATCCAGTATGAGTTTCCCTTTTGTTTTGACTGGGTGATTTCTCTCTCTCTGTTTTTGGACAAAATGAAAGCTTATTTTGAGAGATGGGGTGTTTCTTGGTTCTGGATCTTAATCACCTCTCACTCTCTGACTTTCAGGTGGAGCACCAGTACTCACACATATTCACTGTGACAGTAAGGAAAGCCACAAATGTCACCAAAGGAGCCATTGGTGACATGCGTGAGTATCTCTCTTTCTATTTTGCTTTTCTTCTGTGAGCCTGGGCAGGGAGGGGGAGCTGGTGACTCCTTGTGCATTAAATGGTTGTCAGTGGGCTGGTTGGTGGAGTTCTGTCTGTCTGTCTGTCTAAAGCCAGGGCAGTGTCCCCGTGTCAGTGCTCACTCTCACTCAGAGAGCAGATGTGCCTCTCCTTCTTCCCATTGATCCAGGAGGCCTGAGTGAGCTGTAAACGATTTGCCTACAAGCCAGCAACACCTACAATTAGCTTTTTGGCTCGGTCAGAAGTGCTGTGTTAGTGCAGTGAAACTGGAAATTGCTGCCACCTCACAGGGCTGTGGTTTGGTGGGGGATAAAAAGAGCCTCAGCTCTGCTGAGTCAGTGCAGAAGGCAGAAAAAATGTAAGTCCATTAAAAAAAAAAACCCACCCAAATGGGCCAGCAGATCTTGTGGTGGGGAGATGGATGACAAGAGCACCTCTTCCTCTTTCTGGGAGGCTGCTGAGCCTCTGGACTTCACAGCTGAACAGGAAACCACTAGGAAGAACAACTCTGCTCTTCTCTTAAGGAGGGAAGAGGGAGAGAATATTGGCTGAATCTGCAAAAAGAATATTCCTCCTTCCTTAGGTCTGTCTGCTTTGCTGCCAGGCCACCTCTCCCCTTTCCCAGTGCTTGCAGGCTGGGGCAGGGAGGATGAGCATGACCTCTGTCTCCTGCTCTCCCATCAAGCTGATTGGACATCCAAGTGTTTCCCAACTCCTGGAAACTACTTTTGGGTCAAAGTACAGCAGCTGCTCTGACCCACCCATCCTGCTCTTTGCTTCAGGGGGTTTTCATAATTGAAATCTGCTGTTGATGCTAAAATTGCAGGAGGGTTACTTGAGAGGGGGGTGTTCAACAGCCTCAAGTACAAGGGAAGAGAGGGGAGCCCTGGCAAAGGGGAAAAGAGGAATTGGGAATCTGTCATCCCCTGTGAGGTGAGGGGAAGGAGCACACAGGGAAGATGCAGTGGTGTGTGGATACAGATATATATAATTTCATACATATGGTGGTGTTGAGATAAGAAGACCTCAGGAAAGGAGCTGGAAGAGTGGAACAAGGGAACAAGGAGCCCATGAGTTTGTGTGTGTAAGAGGATGAGTTAAATGGAAAGACACAGGTTTTACACAGGTCTTGGATGCAGGTGTCTGTCATGAGGCAGTGTGGGCAACACGGGCAGGGAAAAAAAGCCATGGCAACTTTGTGCACTAGATCAAATATGGTCCTATAGTATCAACTTCAAATATTATTCTTCAATATAATTGTATTTTTTTCTAGAAAAAAAAATCCTCTTATCTTAGCAAGTCATCAAAATCACGAAGCTGTTCAGGAAGAACATTTTATTTTGATAAAGCTTGCCAGAGTGGTGCTGTAGGGCCACTGAAACCTGCTTGGCTTCTTGTCTGAGACAACTGCCAGGGCTCAGTAGCCTGAGGCACCCCCAGGCTGAGGCATCTCTGGGTGAGCTTCAAGGACCCAGGGCTGGTCCTTGGGGTCCTGGCAGACCCCCCAAAACGAGAAAAAACAGATTGTTGCTTCTTTTATTTTGGGAAAATTAAAAGTATTTTTATTCCCTGTCATGGGAGCCTGGCAGCTATTTGATGAAATGAATGATTGTGTTAATTACTGTGGGGAGGTGCTTGAAGCTGTGAGTGGGGAAGGGCCTTCACAGTTGATTGTGCCAACATACACACATATATATATTTTTATATTTATTTATTTATTTGTTTATTTGCTTGTTTGTTTTATTTGATTTGCCAAAAATTAAACTTGTTGAGGGAATTGCTGAACTTTTCCATCAGGTTTTTTGTCTCAAGGACAGGAAGATGGCTGTGACAGACCATGTGTGAGCCCCCTTTGGGGTGGGTGCCTGAATTTCACTTCCCTCATGGACACTCCCAAGCTGTTGACCCTTCTGAGGAGTTCCCCTTAATTTTTTCAGGTTATGAACCAGAGGTGCTCTGGGAACAATTTTACATTGTGGTGTGATGGAGGCCTGGGGCAACATGAGGGATTTTGTTTGTTTTGCTGTTCTTTTTCCATATCAGCATTTCCAAGACATTCTGGAACAGCTCTGAGAGATCTGAACCAATCTAAGTTTATGAAATATGCTGAAGTGCTTTTGTGATATTTTTCATCTGGAGGCCCTGAACTCTACCTGTGCTTAAGGATTTCTAGCTGCCAGGTCTGGTGTGTGTGGAGTCCCCCACAATGGGTGGCATGGAGGCACTGACTCCTCTGGCATGGCCATCCACACCTCTGTCTCCTCAAGCCCAGGCTGGGCAGATAACCAGTATTTCTAGAAAGTTTTCCAAGATTGCTTGAGCTCTTCATGAATGGGCAGTGTAAATGGTTGTGTCATCCTCAGGCCATTTTGTCATTCCATGAATCCATGTGTGGGAGTGATAGATGAGATTTCCTGTAAGAAAAGGAAAGGAGTTCCTGTAAGAACTCCTCACCCAGCATGGTGGGAAGGGGGCAAAAGAGGTTTGAGGGCAGAGCCCTTATTTCCCAGCAGTTCATTCAAGTCCCTTCTTATTTCAGGTGTCTGCCCATTTACTGTTGCCTCTGTAGAAGTCCTTCCTTTATTGGTGTCACTTGCTTCAGTTTTAGTGTCCCCTGGGAGTGGGTGACTCCCACACCCTGGACACCTCCTGTCAGCGTGCAGGTGATGCAGCTGTAGCTGTACAAAGGTTTAAATCCTGCTTTGGAGGCTGCTGCTCTGGGAGGTGTGCTCAGCTCCTGAGCAGGCTGGGAGGTTTATGAGCTGAGTAAGTGCAGCAGGTGGGTGCTGGGTGATCTTGGCTGGCTGCTGTCACTCCCTCTGTCAACAGCACAAGGGAGAGAACATGACAGAAGGGTCACGTGAGGACAGGGACAGCTCTCACCTCTCACCACACAGGCAAACAGGCTCACTTGGAGAAAATGACTGTAATTTATTGCCAGTTAATTGTAGCAGGACAGTCAGGAATAAAGGAAAACCCACCTCCTGCACACCTTTCCTTCTTTCCTGCTGCATCCCTCTACCAGCTGTCATTGGGATTGGGGTAAGCCAACAGACCCTGCTGAATTCAGAAACGCAGGTCAATGAAAAAGAAGACAAAAAAAAATACATTAGGAAGGAATTGCTCTCTGTGAGGGTGGGCAGGCCCTGGCACAGGGTGCCCAGAGCAGCTGTGGCTGCCCCTGGATCCCTGGAAGTGCCCAAGGCCAGGCTGGATGGGGCTTGGAGCAACCTGGGACAGGGGAAGGTGTCCCTGCCCATGGCAGGGAGAGCTTTACAGCACCTTTCAACCCAAACCATTCTAGGATTCTATGCCCCTGCTGCCCCAAAC
Organism: Agelaius phoeniceus; assembly: GCF_051311805.1. Lineage (NCBI taxonomy): Eukaryota > Metazoa > Chordata > Aves > Passeriformes > Icteridae > Agelaius > Agelaius phoeniceus. The sequence continues at coordinate 13,573,181 of NC_135272.1, read as the reverse complement.
CTGCTACATAAAGCTATTCCAAGGTGAAAAATCAGAAAATCTGCATGGCTTTGGTGAGGATTTCATTATCTGAATTGCTTAGCTTGCTGCTGATTGCAGACCTTGTAAAATCACTTCTCTGACTGGACCTGTTGAAAAAGACTTTGCCTCTGTCCCAGTGAGTTCTTATGTAGTAGATGTGTAGTTTTGAGTCTACTCAGATGCCACCCAAACTCTCACTTTTCTCACTTCCATGACAGTACAATAACTGGTAGGGAAAATCCCAGAGTCCAGAGCTGCAGCATTGTGGAAGAGAAATGCTTGCAAAAAAAACTGGGTCTCCTTTCCATAGCATCTCTCTCCTTCTGGACTTTCAAGGATCTTGGTGGAAAACTGGGTCATAGGAAGCATTGTAAAATTTGTCTTCTATCTTTAAATGTGTATTTAAGTGTAATGGCTTTCACAACAAACGGTGATATCTACAGAGGGAACCAGTTGTGTGACTCTGCTCTTAACGATCACTCATCTTGCTTAATCCTGTTTGGGATTTGCAGCTTTTCCTTGCTTCATCTTCTTTTGATGCTGTAGTAATGAGCAGTGTCATTCCAGTGTGGGGGTACCAGTCATTGGTTTTTCTGGGTCTGGATTGAAGGCACTTGAGGCAGTAATTTGTGTTCAGACTCAGGTGTTTATTATTTCTTATCAGTAGAACAGTCTCACTACTGTGAGTTGGGCACAAAATGGCCAACAATCTCTTGTTACAAGGTCTTTTAAGACTAAACTATCCAATTAAGAGCTGACACCTGGATTATTTTCCCTTTTAACCCAATAACTGATCCCAAAGAGCTGTAATGGGGACTTTTCTGCCCATTTACAAAATGCCCCACAAACCCATGGAGAAGAAGGAAGAAGCAGCATGGAGAAGAAACCCAGGATGACACCCTGTGCCCTCCATCATGCTTCCATCCACAACATACTAAAAATCCCAAATCCTGAATTTCTCACCAAGTGATACACCTGCACTACTCTCTATAATCTATTTCACACTTTTGTGGATTCTAGGTTATTTTGAAGTCTAGGATACTTTCTCCATGAATGAGTGTCAAAGTCAATGCTCCCTTGGGGGTCAGGGCACCTCAGAGCAGACAGAGAAATATTCCCAGTGCCCTGGATTTCCACATTCCAGGTATTATTAGGAAAAAATTTCCTTCTTAAAAATGTTTAAAGTTTGCTAGCTTGCAGCACTGACACTCAGCTTCTCTCTCAGTTGCTGCCCATCAGTTGGAATCAAGGATTCATCTCCACTGCAGTTTAGCTGCTCAGATAAACAAGTGCTGGGAGCAGTGCAGTCACCAGAGCTCAGCTCTGGTTGCAAAACTTTCCCAGACAGAGCTGGGAAGCAGCTCCTGGATGGCTCTGGGCATGGTCAGCCCACGTCACTGCAGCCAGCTGTGGACATCTCCCCAAGGTCAGGAGATGCCCTTCCTCATGGTTTCCTGCATCTCCAAAGGAAACTGGGATGGGAACACACCTTTACCTGTCTGGTCTTGGGATCTGGGAATGAGGAAGGGATGTCCAGCATGCCCTGTTTGTCCCTCACACCCCTGTCCCCTGGGGCTGTTCCCCATGAGCCAGAGCTCCTGGGGTTGAAGCTGGCTTGGTTAAACCCAAGTCATGGCAGTCCAGGCAGGTGTGAGCAGGGTTTTAAACCTGGCCTAGCTGAAAGGAACTGGAACTGGAGATTTGCCTGCTTGTATTATGGTTTGTGTTACAGCAGCTCATCCAGGACTCATCCAGCTGTTCTCTGGACTGCAGCTGGCCAGTCCTGCACCCTGAATTAGCTACAGAGCACTTACCTGGTGCGGTGCCATCAGATAAGGCTCTTCCTGCAAGGCCCTGGAGCAGCTCCTGGTTTTTGCAAGGGGAAAACAAGCTAAACTGCTCCTCTTTTCCAGCCTAACAGCCTGGGAAAAGTAGGTCAGAGTTGGCCAATCCTCCACATCCTACAAGCTGCATGTGCAAGTCTTGATGTGGCTGAAATATGGATCCATAAAAGATGGATTAAAAACAAATCTTAAATGAACAGTGCTGCTAACAACTGTTCAAGATGTCTACTGCAGATCTCAGTCTAACATAACCAGATGCTAGATTTCAGTTTCCTTGGCACACCCACATCCTTTCCCTCTTGTGTGGATATCCAGTGCTGGGAGGTGGAAGTAATGTTAGAAATGGGCTCTTGGGTTCCACAGTGAAACTGATCCAGATAATGTTGCTCTTCCCAGCTTCAGAAATATAATTTTGATGAGAAATTTTGTCTGTGAGTGCTTGCCACGGAGTTACTGAGGGAGGACCTGTTTCTGTGAGACGTTGGTGAAAACTCACTCCCATTCTAGAGGAAGCTCTCCCATGACTCTGTTATGTTGTGATGGTGACATGGAGCAGTGCTGGCTCAGGCCTGGGATCCATCTTGTGTGGCTGGAGAGCCCCCTGTCCCTGCTGCAGGCCCTGCCAGGCTGTGACCAGCCCCAGAGCTTGGCTGGGAGCTGCTCCTATCCTGTAGGCACACAGTGTGTGGTGATTGAGAGTGGGGCTGGCCCAGCCTCATCCCCAGTGGGTGCAGCTGTGAGCAGCAGGTGAGCAGCACTGACAGCAATGAGCCATGGAGTGCCCAGGGGCACGGAGCAACCAGCAAAGGGAGCAGAAGGCACACAGGTGCAGGGCATCAACAGGAGGGGATAAAAGGCTGGGCTACAGAACAAGAAGAGTGGATGCTTGCAGCCTTCTGAAGAGGTAAGGTGTTACTCTGGATATCATGGCCATCTCAGCTGTGACACTGTCCCATGTCCCGCCCTGCTCCAGGCAGAGCTTCCTGGTGGGGCTCCCCTCCAGGACCAGTGGACATCACTGTTCCTCCAGTTTGGGCCTCTCCATTTAGCAGGAAGCTCCCATTTGTCCCCTGTGATAATTTGACTTTGTCTTGCTTTCGATTCTTTTCCCTCCCATCCCCTGTCCCAGAGTGCTTTGAAGTTGTGTTAGGGTTGGGCTAATGCCTGATCCAAGGGAGAATTGGGAAGAACATCAGTCATAGTGAGGTGTAAAGGAAAAATATGAACAGGGTAAGAGTGTGATGCTTCCCACTGATCTCTTCTCTCCTTGGCTGCCTTCAGTGAGACTCCCTGAACTGGCTCTGCCTTTGGGGTCATCAGCTGTCTCTGAGTTTCTCTTGCAGAAAATTCACTGGTTTTCCTTTAATCCACATAGGTCTTCTCATCCACAGCTCTTTGGGTAAGGAGTTCTGCAGGCTGCTGCCTGAAGGAGACTTTTAATTCATTTTGAAAATGTTATTTTAAAAGCATGAGCTGAAAAATCTGAACTGTATCAGTTTGGGGCCTGTGTAGATAACCTAGAGAAGGCAGTGTTTCTTTTCCTCTTGGCCCTTCTACAAATGTGTTTTGACCAAAAGCTGAGTTGTTTGGGGATTTTTTGCCCTTCCAAGGCTGGATCAGTGGAAGCAGTGGTGTCCTGCACCAGTGAACTGGGTGATAGTGCAGTGCCTGTGCTGGGAGCTGGTTCTTCCCTCCACTGAAGTAATGCCAGAGATGAAAAGCACCGTCATAAAAGGCACAAATAATTCTTAATGAAGGTGTTACCTAATCCCAGGATTTCTCATAGCATAGCTGCTGCTTCAGAGTCACCTTCCGCTCACGGAATCTGGCACTGCATCAGCCCTTGGCAAAATCCCCCAAGCCACCAGCCCTGGCATTCCCTCTGGTGCCTTAAACACAAGCAGCAGGGAGTACTCCTGGGGTTTTTAGGTTGCTGTGGCCTTCTGGCAGGTCTCCTGGCATCTGCATTATTGCTAGCTTATGGATTTGTTTGGAGCATTTCAAGTATCTGCTCCATGGCTGGAGGGACAGTTATGGATTAGTACAGTTTTTAAGAATTCCCTTTTTAAAGACTGAAAAAATCACATGAAGCTGGGAAAACCCATGATTTTAAATTCATTACTTTTTCTCCTGACCATGGCAGAGACACCAGCTCATATTTCTGTGCCACTGTGAGGCCTCATAAAATTCACAATTTGAATAGAAATTCTGTGGATACTTAGCTTCCTTCCCCTTTGAGGAGAGAGAGGTCATCTAGCAATTCCCATTATTAGCTTGACCTCAGCCAGGCTGCTCAGCTGCATGTGCTAAACAAGTTGTAGTGTGGTGCAGCAATCCCAAAAAATGGTGGGAAATACACAGTGATGGTCATTTGGGACCTAGTAAGTTTTTATCAATGGGATTGTACTTAATGATAGATAAATTAAAGGTTATTACCACTTTTTATTTTGAGATAGACACATATCTATCTCAGTATTATATTTGAACAGGCTTTCTAGAGTTTCTTTATGGTAATTGTGCTGTTGAAGTTATTGAAATTGGAATGACTGAAATATAAATCATATATCTGAAATAATAATCATATTACTATAGAGGCCTGATGACAGCCATCTCACCAATCTTAATAACACAAGATCAAATGGTTTGCAGTCATTGCAGAAAATTTTACAGGTTTCCCTAATAGCCAGATTGCTTAAAGCATTACTCATTTTTCACTGTGAAAACGTTTGACCCTAATTATTGTCCACTGTGTGTTTCACTTGGTGATTCACAATGCAATTAAAGGGAGAATCCTATAGCCATGACTTAAATAAAGGAGATAAATCAGCTGAGGAAAAGTCAGTGAATCCTTACTTTCTACCTCTCAGCCATTCCCGAGGCAGCAGTTTAAAGTCAGCAGCAGGGATGCTGACTTCCCTCTTGGTTTTGGATGTGTGTCTTCAGCCCCTGGAGCTTTGGGTGGGGGGCTGTAAATCTGGATTATCACCAACATTTTGTTAATTAGCCAAGACTTCATCTGCCTCCAAGCTGCTAAGTGAAGGACCCTCATTGGCATCAGTGCTGAAAGCCTTAATTGTGTCTTTTAGAGTGCAGGTGGGGTTTGAGATACTCGCGCTTAATTGTTGGTTCAGCCTGCCTTGTTTCTGAGAAATGGTGATGGAGCAGCAGGCTTGCATAAGGAGCAGCCTTAGGGCTGAGCTGCACAGAAACTCTGCTTTCCTCAGAAATGTCCTGGGAACAAGTGCAGTTCCCCCACGTGGCTGCTGCTGAGGCAGCTGCTGCAACAAAGGACCAGTTCCCCAAGAGTGCTGCCCCTACACCGAATCCTTAAGGCTGGAAAGGACCTTTAGGTCATCAGGTCTAGATAGAGATAATTCTCAGACATAGGTAATTCTCTTGTCATGACTGAATGGCAGCTTTTGACCCATACACCATAATGATTCTTCCTTTTAAAAACAAAATATAGATGGCAGCCTTCCAGTGCCTAAAGGGGCTCCAGGAGAGCTGGAGAGGGACTTGGGACAAGGGATGGGGAGGGAGAGGACACAGGGAATGGCTTCCACTGCCAGAGGGCAGGGTTAGATGGCATACTGGGGAGAAATCCTTCTCTGTGAGGGTGGCACATGGTGCCCAGAGGAGCTGTGGCTGCCCCTGGATCCCTGGAAGTGCCTAGACCAGGTTGGATGGGGCTTGGAGCAGCCTGGGCTGGTGGAAGGGGTGGCACTGGATGGGCTTTAGGGTCCCTCCTAACCCAAACCATTTGGGGGTTCTGTGATAACAGTGCTGATCAAGCTATTTTTAATTATGTTTTCAGCTTAGTTTTTTTAATGTTACCTGGCAAATCAATTAGCAGAAGCCCAGGCAGGAATGCTGAGAGTGCACACTGGCTGTTGAATGTATATTTGATAACCTCAGTGTTTTGAAATACATTAAGTGAACACTTCTGTGTTATTTGCCAGGTTGCTAGTAGTTTTTGGTCCCCATCCAAGGATCCAAGGAGTGAGATTTTGATTAATATAATATATCTTAAAGAAGTATTTAGTATTATTTATAGCAGTATCTTAATCAGAGTAAGCAGTCTTCCCATGTATTTTCATCTAAAGAAGGAAGTTAAAAAAGAATAGATTTTCATTTTCTTAACTGAAATAGCTCCAAATAAACTTTCAAACATGAAAGGGCAGGAGATTAAATCTTTGCCTTGGGTTAAAAAGCTAATAAAGAGATGGAGTGAGGTGACTTGGCAGTACTGAACTACCAAGGCTGATTTTTCCAAGTTCAGTTGATCCATGCCTTGGGTTTCGTTTCTGTTTCAACACTTCCTGGGGTTTGCCTGATAGAAAGGTAGTGATGGATCTGCATGTCAGAGGTCTGGGGTTTCCACATGCTTTGGGGTTTTAAATATGGATAGGAAACCATTTGCTGTTTGTGTTGATAAGAAAAATTGGATTTTTGTAAGCGTTGGGACTGAGCACAGCATGACCTGAATGGAGAGGGAGGCACTGATCTTTTGCCCAGAGCTCTGCTCAGCCATCAGGATTTTATCTAAAATCCAGGTTTTTGTAGGCAGCTTCAGTCTCCTGGCAGGGCAAGCCTGGGTGTTTATTGCCAAAGTCATGCTGGATAGCAAGACTTTGTCACTTCATGGATTTTTAGTTTCAGACAGCCTTGTTTCTCTTGATTCTTTTCTTTGTGGCAGAGCTTTGTGTAGTAGTTGGAAGGAATGGAAAAGTTGGCAAGTTGGAACATCTGCCCGTGAGGAAAGACTTGGGGCTTGATCCCCCAGTTCCCCTGCCCAAAATGAGGAGACAAGATCAGGCATAATGCCTCAGCAGCTAATAAAGGTTGCTATTTAAAGCCTTTCCACACTGATCCCCAGCTTTAAATAGCTGCTTCTTCATTACTCAAGGGGCACTGAGACCACCTCAATGTAGCAATTAGCTGAGCCCCACAGGTATGGAGCACAGTGGAAAACTCCTTGAAAAGTTGGATTAGGATAACACTGAATAGGATTTGCCTGGGGACACATTCAGAACCTCCTGAGTAGTTTCCAAAAGCCTTTTTTTTTTTTGTTGTTTGGTCAGGGTTTTTCCCCCAAAAGACATTTGATTTGATTTGAAGTTACCCAACTTCTTTGTTTTCCTCTTTTCCTTCTTCTCCCAGCAGGAGGGAGAAGTGACTCTGGTCCTCAGGAATCTCATGGATAAGGTGTTACTGAACTCCCAGAGTTTCTAAAATTTGCCTTTATTGAAAAAAAGTAGCTTTAGACTGAAAATGTGTACAAGGAGAAATCTTTGGACTTGCTTCTCCTCGTGATAAGATTTAATCTGGGCACTGCCCAGGCTCCCCAGGGCATGGGCACAGCCCCAAGGCTGCCAGAGCTCCAGGAGCATTTGGACAATGCTCCCAAGGGCATCCTTGGGATTGTTGGGGTGTCTGGGCAGGGCCTGGAGTTGCACTGATGATCCTTGTGGGTCCCTTCCAGTTCAGGATATTCTGTGATTCCGTGTTTCAGTGTTGGAAAGATGTGGGTGTTTTACCACAGCAGAGCAGGAAGCTTTTCCTGATCCACCATAACCACAGAAATAACTTCCCCTGCTCTCCTGGGAAGCATCTGAGCCCTGGCCCCATTTGACACAAAAAAATCCCCTCATTGCATGGAAAACCCCTGCTTTAACTTGTTAGAAAGTTCATTTTTATGGCTGCGTTCTGTGCTCTGGGGAATGGCTATTTTTAGACGCATCCGATGGGATTTGCCAATGTTTTCTTTTCTCCCCCAGTAATTCCTATCAGCTGCAGTTGCCATATCTCTGTTTCCAGTCAGGGTTCTGCTGTGTAAATGAGGTGTCCTCATCCTGTGGTGACTCCCCAGGGCTGTGGTGGTGGCAGTGTTTCAGAACTGAGTGCTCCTTATGCTGTGTGCAGCTCTGCAGTGCTGGGACAGATTTCCTCCATCACTCCCAAACCAGCAAAGGTGAAAGAGGATCCAAAACCCACAGCAAACTGCTTGTTTTCATTATTTTGTGACACGAGCCAAAGCCATTAAAGGCTAGAAAGAGAGGAAGAAGTAAAAGCTTTTAAAAACATCACTCTCTGGCAGATGTTTGCATATTCCCAATGAACTTGACTCAGTCCCTGTGCCCTTCTGTTTGCTCAAGGCTTTGCCCCTCTCCTCCTAAAACCCTAATGTTTCTTTTGGGGAGATTGTTGGTATTGTTTGTGACCGTGTTCACAGGGGTCCAAGGATGAGGGAAGAGATGAGGATCTGACTCCATGTTTCAGATGGCTGATTTATTATTTTATGATATATATTATATTAAAACTATACTCAAAGAATAGAAGAAAGGATTTCATCAGAAGGCTGGCTAAGAATAGAAAAAGAAAGAATGATAACAAAGGTTTGTGTCTTGGACAGAGAGTCTGAGCCAGGTGACTGTGATTGGCCATTAATTAGAAACAACTCTATGAGACCAATCACAGATCCACCTGTTGGATTCTACAGCAGCAGATAACCATTGTTTTTACATTTTATTCTTGAGACCTCTCAGCTTCTCAGGAGAAAAAATCCTAAGGAAAGGATTTTTCAGAAAATATCGTAGCTACAATTGTTGTATCATTTTTGTCATTGCATTTAGGTAGCTTAAAGAGTTGCATATCTTTCTGTCCTTTCCCATGAGTGGTACACAGAATTGTATCATTTTTTCCAGCCCAAGCTGGAGTTTTCCCTTGCCTGACCTGTGTTGTGCTCCACAGTTGACACTCCCGATCCCTACGTGGAGCTGTTCATCCCCACTGCCCCCGACTGCAGGAAGAGAACCAAGCACTTCAACAATGACATCAACCCTGTGTGGGATGAGACCTTTGAGTTCATTCTGGACCCCAATCTGGAGAATGTCCTGGAGGTAAATCCCATGGCTGGGCTGGGCAGGTGAAGGGTAAAACAACAGTGGCTTACACATGTGTGGCATTTGATGTCTCAAGGTCACCCCTTTGTTTAAAATGTTAAACCTGGGTTTAGCTGTGGTGCTAAGCAAGCAGTGTTGGATAAATTGAGTTATTCAAGGAGTAGCCTGAAGAGTCATTACAAGATATGCCTGTGAGTCATCCCTTGGACAGCTTCTGAGGGATAGTAACTTCTTGTTCCTCACATCAGCTGCAGAGTACTCCCTGCTTCCTACCCTGATTCAGCCCTTACAGATAGGGAATAGGTGGGGCTTAAGTCAAGTCTCTGCCCATGGAGACAAAGCAAAAGGCTGGTTCTGCTGTGTCCTCCTTGCCTGGAGCCCACCCAGGGCTCTTCTGCACACTCCAGCCTTGTTGGCCAAGCCACTGTTCAGTCTCGTGTGTTAAACTTCTCCAAGCTGCACACAAGAGCTGAATGTTAGGTGTGTTTTCTGAGTGGGCATGGCAAGGATTTAAGGTTAGCTCTGCTCCTTTGTGAGCTCTGTTCTTTGTGGAGGATGGCCCTGCCACCTGCTCTCTTCTGACTCAAGCTTACAGAGTTCAGTCTAAATTGGCCAGCTGGGACAGAGGCTGCAGCCTGTGAAGGTTTTCCTTGAGCCTGTGACCATCAGACCTTGGGTCTGAAAGGGAATTGTGCTTCCTTCAAGTTCCCTGTGTTCCTGGGTGTTGTAGAACCATGGCTTACTGCACCTGGGGAAGTGCTCAACAGTTTGAGCATTACACCCATGGTCTGGATCATGGAGTGCATCCTGCACTAGAGACAAAAGACATTAGGGAATTCACAATGATTTATTTCCTGAGCATCAGTTCCTGCCTGTTCCTCTGTGCCATTGCTGGGTCTCCTGGAGCAGAGCCTGGGCCCTGCTCTGAGCTCCCTTTCTCTTAGGCAGCTTCCCTAGGAGTGTTTGAATTTGTTGAGGACGAAATTTGGTTCAAGGGTTTTGAAAAGGATAAAATTACTACAGTCACAAACATAGCAAGATGGATTATAGGTAGAAATGTGTCTTTACAATAACTAAAGGCTGTTGCTGGTTCTGAGATAGGCAATTATCAGGGAATTTTATTACACTACAAAGAGTAGATTATAACATTTAATAATGGTTAATTGTGGACCTGGTGGAGTAGGAAAGAGCCTTTGGATTCTACAATGGAGTGCAGTGTCAGAAATATGTAAAGTCACCTCCCCACCCAAATACTCTGTGAATTCTGAAGCTCAGACTCCACAATCCTTGTGACTCCTTGGAATGTTTCAATCTGCATCTTTAACTCTATCCCAAGGGTAGTTTGCCCTCTGAAGTGTAAGCAGCTCTTCAAAATCCCACTGAGAAGTTTTTGCTTTTGGTTTTAAGAGACAGCACTCAGAGATTGCAGGAATGGGCATAAGGTTCTGCAAGGAAACAGAGCAATATAAATAGCATTAAAATAATGAGCTCTGTCCTAAAATAAAGAGAATTCATAATTTCAAAGGGTTGCTTGTGGCACAGGATGAAGAAAATTCTTTGTAGCTGAGAAGAGGCTGATCCCAGATGTAGCAACTAATTATTCAAGTGATTGTATCTTGATTCCTTTTGTTTTCTACAAAAGATACAGTCCAAGCCACAAACATGTGATATTTTAGAAGATATAATGCCACAAAGTGGAAAAAGAACCTGTAAATCAAATTAGTCTGGAGATCTCATTTAATAAAAACCATGTAAATGAGAATTTGAAATTCTTTCTATATATCTTGAGGACTTGGAAGGCAGCCACTGGGGAAAAAAGTCTGCTGAACATAGATCCACATAGATTAGAACAAAAGCATGGAATGGTGTTCTGCCATATCCACATCCTTCTTTGGATATTATCACATTTTTGAAAGGTCTCTGCTCCAGCATGGAGGGTATGAGAAGAGACTTGAAGGTCTGGCTGGATACAGAGAGCAGCTTTGTGTAAATTGGAATGCTGCACACTTTGCCAAATCACTGCTGTTACAATCTTGGTCTGTAGAGTCAGGGCTGGGGTATGTGGATTCCATCTTCTCTGAAAAGTTGCTGGATGTTTTTTATAATTAGAACGATACGAGTTTCTCCATAGGGAAATTTTACTGACTGGAAATTTGAAGGTACTGTGCTTTGCTTCTACTATATGTAAAATTTGAAGGTATTGGAAAGATGGTGAGATTTGCTGCCAGAAAGGTGCTGAGATTAAAATCCTGTTGTGAGTAATCCTGGTGTACTCCTGCAGTTCAGTTCCTTGAAGTGCCACCTCCACTTATCCTGTTTTAAAAGAAATGTCAGCTGGCACTGGGCATTGACTGGGTTGGGTCAGGCCCATTTTTCTTCCATATAATTTTTTTAATAGGCTTGATGGAATTAAAAAGGGATTTCTTGCAGTGGAATTGAATATCCAGATATCTCTTCCAGGTTACTCTCATGGATGCCAACTATGTTATGGATGAGACTCTTGGCACATCCACGTTTCCCATCTCTTCTCTGAAACTGGGGGAGAAGAAGGAGGTCCAGCTAACTTTCAATAATGTAAGTTGGACATTCATGACTTTGCCCTGGTCAGAAGTTTTCTGAGCATTCACTGTTGCCCATGGATAAACACAGAGCCTAAAGACACTTTTAAGCCTTAATTATCTATCTTCTTACAGCCCTGCTGAGAGGAGAATTAAGCAAAGCAGTGCCACTGAATGTTTTGGTGTCTCTACTGGAAGAATCCTCTTTGAAAGTCTAGTTTGGGACTTCCTCTACCTGAAGCAGTTTCTTGTACACTCAGTGCAGTTTAGTTTCATGGCCTCAGTTTTTGTGGTTACTCAGAGTTTGCTGGTCAGTGCATTGCCCCTCCTGCTGCTGCCTGTGGCTTCCAGAAAGCTGCAGGGATTCTTTTATCATTACATGTTTCACTTTCTGGAAGTGACTTGTTGTAACACAGACCTGGTTAACATGCAGTGATGCAGGTGATGCAGTAATTGGATTATTCCCTGTAAACATGTCTGCAAATCAGATGGAGTCTCTTGAACAGGGCTTGTCTGCCTGCACTGTAACTCCTGGAAACTGTTGTTAAATCTGGGTGGAATTGAGCTTGTTCTGCACATGTTGATATCTGTAAATACCATCTGCATTTCTGGTTTGGGCTATGGTTTATTGTATGATCAGAGATCTTGATTTGTCACCACTCTGCTGTTTTCCATGTGATACAACTTTAAAAGTGTAGTTAACAGCAAATAACTGGTTAAAGGCCTATTTATTGGAAACCAGAGAGCTTCATATGTTAAGTTTAGCATTTCATTGGCATAGCCTTAGGGCAGTTGGAATTTTGATACATTCCATTATTTTTCCTTTTTGAAATAACAGCATTTTTGAAGTTTCTTCATATTTATTTCACTAAGTGTTTCAGTAACTCTAGGGCTTCCAGAGCATGGGCTGGGAGCAGGTCCTGGTTCTGCCAGGCATGAGGTGGGGCAGTGAGAAAGAACTGATGAATGCATTTTGCAAACACAGTTCACAGAACTCATTCCATGAATACAAGGCCTTGCCTTGCTTGAACTTCCCATCAGTGTTCAGCAAAGCTTGGTAGGGAGTCATAGGGCAAAAAAAACAGTGCATAAAAGGCAAATACACTCTGAAATCTATAAGCAAATACTTAAGGGGAGATGAAGTCAGGATGAGCCTGATGTAGACAATGTATACCTAGAATTCCTGAAACTGAAAATGAAATAATACTCCTGAAATGTCTATGGCAGTCTGTGTAAGGTATAGAAAATGCCATGATATCTCCCTGTTGGAATGCTTCCCTCCAAGGGTTTCTTTCATGTGCATACATTTTTATAAGCATTGGATCACTGCATGGTTTCAGGAGTGCTTTCTAAATTAGTAATGCCAGGTGGGGAATAGTGTAATTGCTTCCCTGCCTTTGAAGTGCTTCCTCAGTGACTCTTCACTCTGTTTCTTCATGTCCTCCCTTTGTGTTTTCTCTGCCTGTTCTTTCTTTCTCCCCCCACCTTGCTCATACTGTGCCTCGTTTGCAATTCCCATTTCAGGAATCGGGACTCAGAGGCAGCTGTGCATCCCAGATCCTTCTCTGCAGTCTGAGGGTCAGGCAGGCCTTCAGTCTGGGCTGTTGTGGCTCCATCCCTGGTGCTCACATGCCCCAAGTGAGGAGGAGAATCTGGTTTTACACAGAGGACAATCTGCATCTGTCACTCCTGCAGGGCTGCAGCAGCCAAGGCCATTGCACAGAGAGAGGGTGAAAATACCTCTCCATTCTGAGTTCCACAGCCAGTACTCCTGGATTGTGCCTGACAGGGAATTGCTGCTTTAATCATAATTTTTTAACTTCTTGCCTGCAGGCAGCCCTTCCAGTGCTCTGTGAAAGGCAGAGGAGGCCAACCCATAGCTCATGGCCAGTGTGGCTGGCAAGTGAAGTCATTGTGCAGTGACATTTATTGCATTTTCCAGCAAGCTGGAAGCACTCACCCTTCCTGACTGCTAATTAAGGCATGTTTAGCTGTGGAGAGACACTTGGTGCTCCTGTGGAACACAGAGCAGTGATTCCCTCACACAGGTGGCACTTGGGTGTGATCCCCTGGCTCTCCTGCCAGCCAGGAGGGGGTGAAGAGCATCAGATCCCCTCAGGACAGAGATGAGCTGCATGTCAGAAAGGGATTAGCAGTGCAAGAAAGGCAAGACAGTGGGATCTGAGGAATGAAAGCCAGCACTTACCAACATTTTCCACTGTATTCAATTCTAGTGGTGTATTTTGGAATCACACTTTAAAAAAAAAAAAAAACATAAAAAAGAATCTCATTCGTAGGTACCAAAAATACCCTCCTTTTAAAAAAATGAAAAGAAAGAAAGAGAGAAAAGTTCTTAATGAAGTAGTTGATATTCTAGGTGTGTTTGTGGGTTTTCCCTCTTTAAGTGCTGTAACCATATTGAAATATTTCTTGTTTAGGTCACAGAAATGACTTTGGAATTGTCTCTCGAAGTATGGTGAGTATCTCATATCTTTTTTTAAAAAAGGGGTGAAAATATACCAGCAGCAAAGGATTTTTTTTTTTATTTTAAACCGTTCATTAAAATTTTCATGGAATCACAGAATATCTCGAATTGAAAGGGACCCACAAGGATCATCAAAACTCCTGGCCCTGCACAGGACACCCCATGAGTCCCACTCTGTTGGGATTTTCTTAAAAACATGTGAGGTGGAGTGCAAAAATTCCCTGTTGTAGCATAGAAATAGCAAGTACTGTAAAAGTGAGGAGATTTTACAACTTTGGTTTATTTTCATGTTGTAATTCTGTTATTGACTAAACGCTCTTACTGGGACTTAGAGGTTTAACCCTTCCAAATGTTTGCAGGAATGAGGCCATCCCATGTAGATCTCCCAGCCTGGTTTTTGTGAAGGCCCTTCATTCTTTTATTCAAAAAAAGGGCTTTGTTTCTAAAAAACCCACAGACCTCACTCAGGTGCAGCTTCGTCCTCACTGTTTTACCTTCTCTGGCAACTTCGCCCCTCACATGAACTTTCAGCTGCTGTTACACAGCTGCTCCTAAAATGTATTTAAATGTAAATACTGCACAGTGAATGAAGGTTTAGGTGAAGATTTAGGGCCAGGAATTCTCCATGTAAAAGCTAAGCAGATGCCTACCTTTATTTGTCCCATTTTTTCCCCTTCTCTAGCAGTCTTTCCCCCTCATTCTTCACCTATCCTGGTGAAATACCATAAATCATATTGAGGCATAAGCACAACAATACATTTCAAGTCTAAAAACGATTATCTGAGAGCAAGGAATTTAAGGAGTAATTTTTTGTCTGTAGCTATAAGTAGGAGTGCTGAGCACTGTAAGAGTCAAGTTATTTCCTGATTACTCCGGATGACAAACATCCCCCAGGGATAATTTCTGCTCATCATGTTGTACTAAGAAAATGCATTTGTGGGTGGTCCTTGAGACCACCCTGAACCAGCCAGGCTTTGTACTTTGCAAGTATTTCATATGTCTGACTTTAAATAAACACAAGATGCTTGTGTCTTCTTAGGCTTTGAAGTGTAAAGGATCTTATCAAGTTCTGCTGCTATTCCCTGATAGCCATGCAGATTGTGGGTATCTTCATGGAACATTGCTTCTAGGGACTCTTTTTAACCCTTTTCTTAATCCTATCATTTTATTTCATAATAGGTTATTTTAAAAACAGGAGAATTACCATCTGAGCCTAAATGGATCCATTCCACCAATCTGGGGAATTCTTATCTGAGCCTAAATGGATCCACTGCACCAATCTGGGGAATTATTATCTGAGCTTAAATTGATCCATTGTGCCAATCTGGGGAATTATTATCTGAGCCTAAAAGGTTCCATTTCACCAATCTGGGGAATTCTTATCTGACCTAAAAGGATCCATTTCACCAATCTGGGGAATTCTTATCTGAGCCTAAATGGATCCATTCCATCACTGTATGCTTTTCAGCAGGTACCAGAGTGGATTTGTCCACTCCTCCTCTTTGCTGTCCATGGGAGGTGGCAGCTGAAGTTGTACCTTAAATACAGCACTGAGATCCTTACATGAGATCCTCGTGTACATTTTTTATCCCACAATGTAGAGGGAAAATACTGAGGAAAGGGCTTAGTTTTTCCTGTGGTGTGCCAGTATGATCTGTGCTGTAGGTTTATAATTGTATATGAGTGCAGAACTTGCTTGCTGTATTTATTTGCTTTTAATGAGTTCTATATAAAATGCATGTCTTAAAGACACCTTGTTCTTTGCGTCCATCCCTCTAGAGCAGATGGATGGCGTCACATGAAAAATACAATTTTATTTCATCTTCTGTAAGTGTGTGAGGATTTTCTGCTGGTTTCCCAGGGAGGTGTTAGTGATGCTGTTTGGGATTGAGCCCCTTGTGACAGGCTGTCCCTTTCCCAACCAGCTCCTCCACGGACCTGCGGTTCAGCATGGCGCTGTGCGATGAGGAGAAGAGGTTCCGGCAGCAGCGCAGGGACAACATCATGCACAGCATCAAATCATTCCTGGGGGAGAACAGCCACAACCTGACCTCTTCCCGTGATGTAAGTGTGCAGAGCTTCCAGCAGGGTTAGCATCCGCTTTGGAGTCCTTCATTTGCCTGTCAGAGGAAAGAATGAGGCGTGCGAGGTGGAAAGGTTTGATGGAGAAAGATTATAGATGATAAAAATCCTTTTCTTCTGTGAACATAAAATATTTAGCCTGGAGAGTAATTTTCCTTGGCTCTAAATTTAGAAATTAAAGTTTATGACTGGGGGAAACTATAAAAGGAGAGATTTAGATTAGATATTAGGAAGAAATCCTTCCCTGTGAGGGTGGGCAGGCCCTGGCACAGGGTGCCCAGAGAAGCTGTGGCTGCCCCTCAATCTCTCTGGAAAGGTCCAAGGCCAGGTTGGTCAGAGCTTGGAGCAGCCTGGGCTAGTAGAAGGTGCCCCTGTGCTGGCAATGGATGAGCTTTAAGGTCCCTTCCAACGAAATAATTCTGGCGTTCTGTGATTCATTTGCCCCTTAAACTGCTCTGATTTTTCCCCGTTTGTTAAGGTGTTGGCTCTGAGGGGAGATTGCCATCTGAAAAGTGCCTCAGGGTGCATGAAATACCTGCTGAATCCTGCAGTGGCTCTGGGCACTCACCCAGCACAGAATATGCCCCTGCATGCCCAGTACCCATCCCATGCTCTGTGACCTTCATCTCTGAAAGACTAGACAGGAAATGAGCTGGTTTAAATTTAGAGTCAGCTTGGAAATTAGTTTATTTCTTTCCTTCCTTCTTTGACTGGATTAGGGTTATGAAGTTTTATTTCTTTGAAACATGAAGAACTGGAGCTTTCCTTGATTTGGTGGTGCTTTGGACCATGCCAAGAGGAAGGGAAGCCAGCAGATCTCAGTGGGCTGATCGTGTCTTGGGACATCTCACAGAATCAGGGAATGGTTTGGGTGGGAAGGACTGAAAGGATCATCCAGTGCTACCCCTGCCATGGGCAGGGACACCTTCCATTAGCCCAGGGTGCTCCAAGCCCCATCCAGCCTGGCCTTGGACACTTCCAGGGATCCAGGGGCAGCCACAGCTTCTCTGGGCACCCTGTGCCAGGGCCTGCCCACCACAGTGAGGAAGGGCCCAGATCCTCCTGAGCTCTTCAGAGGTTTCATAAAACAATGCATTATTTAAAGTTAATTAAGAATCCACTTTGTACAGATCTGCTTATTTTGTTGTAGCTTTCCCATTCTCTTCCTTCCTTGCCCATTCCCTCTCCTGTGCTGCTTCCAGAATTGTGACAGGAACACTTTGGGCCTATGGGGGTGTCAAGCAATGAACAGAATCCATGAAGTAATCTGGGTTGATCCCTTCATTGCCATTGGTTCCTTTTGTGCATTTTTAATACGAGGAGAATTTGACAGTCTTTTGGAGCACTGAAGAATATCTTTTACATTTCCCTGAAGTTTTTTTTGAGCAGCTGGTAAATGTTTTATTGTTGTGTACTTTTGAACTCTGTCTTGCTTCACGAAACTTTCTGAGGAACATGAAAGAATTTAACAAGAATTGTACATACTTTAATTGGGAAGAAAAAGTGTGTATTGAGAAGGGACATTTTCAAAGTTTCTTAATTTTCAGTTCAGTTATTTTAATCTTAAAGCATGCAGATCCTATCAGAGTAGGAATCTGTCAGTGTGACATTGGTGTGACCTAGAGCAGAATAAGATTTTCCACAGAAAGGATGTGGTTATTCTGCCAAGCTCCAGTTGGAACTGGAGTAATACTCAGTGCCTCAGGTCTCAGTTCCATGCAGCTGGTATCTGTGCATGAATTATTACAAAGGACAGCTAAGATTTCTTATTCTTTGTGTCATCATCTTCCCTTGGTATCCCTCACTGACTGCAATACTGAAATTTTATCTGTTAAATTGCATCTTCCCAGACAGTAACTGTAGGTATCCTCCCATTTTTCATATGCCAAATGTGTGTTTCTAAGCTTACAGAATTTTTATCTGTTTCTACAATGAAAAAACCCTTTTTGTTCAAATTAAACTGCAGTTTTACTTTTATTGCTACAGTTGGAAGGTAGCAGGAGGATTTATGGGATGTCTGAAGTCTTAACATGAAGTTGGGAGACATTGAGTAGTTTTAGCTGTTTGCGGGTCTTGTTTAATCTTGGACAAGTCACACACTCAAAATTCCCCCAAGTTGCTTCATCTATGAGTGGCTTGTGCTTTGCAGGGATGCTGAGAGACTTTAATACCTCTGAATTCATTATACATGTCTGCATGGGGAAGTGAGTAGTTCCAAATTTCCTAACTTAATCCTGAGGCACGTTCTGGAAACACAGAGGTAGAGATTTCTCGTACTTCTCTTATTGCTCAATTTATTTTTTTCATTTTTGCTGCTTCGAGCAATTTTCTAAAAATACCGTAATCTTCCAAAGAAAGCATATAGTTCTCTATGACTGGATTTGCAGAACAATTTTTTAATAATCATTTGTGTGCCCTATGGCATTCTTTTTCCACCACAGGTATTCAGATTTTGTGCACTGTGTTTGCAGGGCATTTGGATAGAGACATCTACACTACTCATTCCCAAAACAAGATTTAGTATGGTTTAGCTTTTTCTTGCTTGATTACTGGAAGATAGGATTAAGAACCTTTTGGTTTGAGTGAACTCTGTGCTG
This sequence comes from Agelaius phoeniceus, assembly GCF_051311805.1. Taxonomy (NCBI): domain Eukaryota; kingdom Metazoa; phylum Chordata; class Aves; order Passeriformes; family Icteridae; genus Agelaius; species Agelaius phoeniceus. The sequence goes on along the minus strand of NC_135272.1, from coordinate 13,554,692 downwards.
GTGTTTCTGTACAAAGGATTTGGGGCTCAGTAGAGGAGTGTGCAGCCCTTGGTATCCTCTTTTTCTCTGTTCTTCATCAGGATGTGGTTTCTTGATTCTTGCCTTTGGGTGCTCTGCCTGCAGCTAATTCCCCCCTCTCTGCTTTTGCCCTATTTATCCCATAGATCAACTTGCTGGATGAGTGTATTTCATTTCAGTTTTTACTGTTTTGTGCCCTTAAACATGTCAGACACTGAATTGGAGTTAAAAAGCTGATGTAACAAACCTGACAGGAGGGGACAGTCGGGGGTTGGCTCTGCTCCCAGGGAACAGGGACAGGAGGAGAGGGAATGGCCTCAAGCTGTGCCAGGAGAGGATCAGGTTGGGTATTAGGGGAAGTTTCTTCATGGAAAGGGCTGTAAAGCATTGGAAGGGGCTGCCCAGGGCAGTGGTGGGATCATCATTCCTGTAAGTGGTAAAAAAATGGGTGGATGTGGCACTTGGGGACAAGGTTTAGTGGTGAACACGGTGATGGTGCTGGACTGATGGTTGGACTTGCTGATCTTGGAGGTCTTTTCCAACCTGAAGGATTTTGTGATTCCATAATCCACCTTCCCCTTGCTGTAGCCACCCTTCCCAGTGCAGGAACCTGGGATGCCCAGAGTGCCTGTGGAGCAGGAAGCATTTGCAGTCAGGATGTTGGTGACTCTCCTGGGCATTCCCAGCCCATCTCCATAGTGGGTTCCTCTGCCTCCTGAGGGACTCTCCCATTTTCCCAGTGCCAGTGCACTGGAGGGTGGAGCAGTGGTGCTCTGGGAGTGTTCTCACATGCCTTCTCCAGGCCTGCACCTGCAGGTGACATCTCTATCCTGTTGGGATGTGTCTGCTCAGGCTGAGTGGGCAGTGCTCCTGAGGAGCTTTCAAAGCCTCCCCAGGTGATTAAAGGAATGATTGCTGACATGGCTCTTCCTTCAAAGCAGCTGCTCCGTTATTGGGGTGTTGGCTTAACAAAACATATCCCAAATCCTTCCCTGGGCTGTGTCATTTTTGGGATAGATCCCTATCTCTGGAGCTGCACCATGAATACCTGTGGTTTCTATTACTAAAGCTGAACACTTATGAAGGAGGTAGCAGAATCATCTCACTGCATCAAGAATAAGCAGTTTTGGGGAGTGGAAGCCTCAAGAAACATCTTGAGTGCCTTGGTCATTGTTCATGGGCATTTCCTTGGGACAGTCAGTCCTCAGGGAGTTTCATGGCTTGGAGCATGGAGTCTGTAGAAAGAACAGGATACTGTCATCACATGGATCCCTTTCCTGTCACTAATCCTGTCTATTGACACCTGGAATTGCCTTTCAGGGAGATTTTTGACAGATTAGCAGTTTGATCAGATAGGGGCTTTCTGCACAGCTGTGTGATTCTTTTTATACTCAGTAACAATCAAGAGGTGGTTCCTTTGTCACCCCTGAACAGTGGAGAATCCTCCTGTCTTTTGGAAACTGGGAACCAGATGAGCCCTTTACTTAGGCCAAAACATATGATGATGGGAGTAAATGAATTTTTATTTTATTTTGTCTTCTTTTTAGATACCTGGGGAAGCTGTGCAGTTGAGGGGAATAGCCTGGATATCAGGGCTGGGCAGTAAGAAGGAGAAAAGTGTGAAATGACCCCCTATGGACACAATTTTAACCTGCTGCCATAATAAACATGGTTCTGCTCACTCCTCTCTGGGTGGCTGAGTAATTGTCCAGATCCCCATGAATTCCCATTAGCTCTCTGGTAGTTTTTGCAAAGTGGTGGTAAAACTGAGATTGTCTTCATGCTTTGTAGTAATAGTGGATGTTTTTGTTATAAAACTTGTTTTTAAACTCCCAGTCAAAATATTATTTGTCTCTGTTATGTTTCTCATTAGTGAATGTTACTGCCTTTGGCTCTGTCACAATGATACAAATTGGATTAAAGCTGGTGTTTAGATTCCTTTAAAATTCCCAGTGGTTTTGTAACTGAATAGTTCATTTAATAACTGAATTTATTATCTCCTCTATTTTGCATCACGGATAAGAGGGACAGATTTATTTTATGTTACAAGTGGTGACCCGTAGCATAAAATAAATAAGTTCTAATTCTTGTTGGGGTGTCCAGGGTCTGGGCTGGGTGCTGCCAGGGCACATCCCTTGTCCCTGATGTGGTGCTGGTGTTGTCTCCTCCCTGCAGGTGCCGGTGATCGCCGTGCTGGGCTCGGGAGGGGGGTTCCGGGCCATGGTGGGCTTTGCTGGAGTCATGAAAGCACTTTATGAGTCAGGAGTCCTGGACTGTGCCACCTACATTGCTGGGCTCTCTGGATCCACCTGGTAAGGCCTTCCTCTTGCTTATCCTCAGCTTCCCTGCATCAGGGTCTGAAGGAATTGTCACCAGAGCTGGCTTATTTCTATAGTTACAATTCACAGCACGTTTTATACATCCAAGTCTGCTGGGGGGGGGGGGGGGCTGTTTTGGATGCCCCAAAGGGCAAGGACAGCTCAGGCTCCAGGTGCTTTTCCAGGAGCTTTGAGAGCAGGAATGGATGGATGGAAAGAAGTGCCACACATATGCACCCATATTTCTATATCAACACCTAATGTGTGTTGTTTTATTTTCCTGATGAAAAGTGAAAAACAAAAACAAAAAAATCTCTTGTGATTTGAAGCTGATGACTCAATCAACCGAAAATGTGTTGTGTGCTTCAGGAGGGCTTTTAGAGCTCCTCAAAATCACTAAAAGACCTTCTGCTCCATTTTACAGCCACTGTGAAATCCTGGTGGATTGACTGGGGATGTCTGGGGCCTGGCTGCCGCCCTGCAGGGCATCCCTCTGTTCATTACCCCCTGTCTCTGTGGGTCAGGATTAAAATTAAACAGTCCCACTGGCACAATACATCAGGTTTTAAAATAGTTCATTTAACCTTGAGGAGCAGGCACAGGCATTGAGGGGCAAGATCTTCAGTTCCTGATGAGTAGCTGTGAAGAGCACAAATTATTTCTGGAGATTCCCAGGGAAAGGGCAAGGAGTAATTGGATGAACTCTTGGGGGAATTGTTGCAGTGAGAGTGGCCAAGCAGGGGGATGTGCTGAGCCATCCTCATTGAGGCTGGGGACAGTGTCATCCTCAGTCTGACTCAGTGCTCATGAGAAAGCTGAACTTGACTGAGCACCAGGAGGCTGGAGCAGAGACCTGGGGGTCCTTTCAGACTCTGGGATGAGATTATACAATTGTCTCAATTCTTGGAGAGAAAAAGAACTTGTAGTAGTATGAACAAGCAGGGAGTCTGCCTGAGATGAGTTTTATCACCTGGTTTAGCTCTAAGGAAGCACATGACTTTTAATTCCACACTCTAACCCCAGAGTTGACTCTTGATTGAGATAATGATCAGTTCTATTCCTTATATGGGGTTTTTTGTCAATTATTTTTCATTGTGTGAAGCTTGCTTCCCCTCTCCCAGACTAGAAGGAAGCTTTCAGAATGCCAGGAGGTTTTGAAATGCCAGAAGTGTCTGTGAACTAGAGTAAACTTCTCCTTTAGATTGCACTATAAAAGGTGGGAGCCCTTGTTTTCTGTCTCTGATGGTGGGGGCAGATTTATCACTGTCCATTGAGACAGATGGATGGACCTCTGTCACAGCTGTGAAGAGCAGAAGATGGATGAAGAGCAGTGGAGTGTGGTGTTAAAACATTACCTGTGTTTCTAGGGAAGGGTTTGCAGTCCCTGCTCAGGACAGACGTCACTTTGCTGGCTATGAGGTCCTTTTTGGGGCAAACCCAGGGGTGAATGCGTAGGTGATCTAATGTAAACCTATAAAATCTGAGTTAAAATAGTGAGATTATCATTTATATTAGATTATCTGAACTGCTTCAGTCAGAAACAGATTGGAGACAGTTGTGTTTGCACAAATTTGTCTTTGCTCTCTGATGTCATCCTTCAGTCTTTCCTTGCTTGATGAATAAATAAATTGACACTTTGGCACTCCCTTCCTTTCCTTTCTTTTCTATGCATTTCTTTTGGGAATAATTCTCTTTTCTTTTTTTTCCTGAAGGGTGGAGAATTCCTTTCCTGGTGGGTCAGGCAGGTTTTAACTTGTCCCCTCAGCTGCATGCCTAACCTTGGAGCAATGCTTTTCTGCCATCTTGCTTCAACCTTGTGCTGCCTTCTCCAGCTTCACTGCCCTTTTCCCTGCACCCAGGAGCTCACATGGAGTCCTGGCAGCTCACGTGGGACAGGGCTGGCTGTGCTGTCACACAGAAGGCTGGGCATGACCTCAGGGCCAGGCTGACCCTGTGTGTGTCTCAGAGCTGTGCCTGGAGTAAGGCTTGTGTACCTGGGCCAGGTCACTGGGTAAATAATAGTAAATGAGCCTCTCACAGATTAGAAGGGCCTGTCTTGGTGTGACCTAACCCAACCAAGTGGAAGCCAGGGCTGCCTGCACGTGTGTCTGAGCTTTGTTTGCAGTAAAGCTAAGCTTATTTCTTAGTGACAAACTCATGGTTTACCTCATCCTCACAGTCAGCCAGCTCTCTGTGCAGGTTGTAGTTACTGTGCTTCAGTTTATTATGGAAGCATCATATCCTGGGAAGTGGGGCCATATCCAGCCCTGAACCCCCCTGCCCTGGGCTGAGCCCCAGCCTGGGCAGCAGGGGAGGGATTGGGATGGTGCCCCTGAGCTCAGCTGAGACCCCACCTGCAGAGCTGCCCCAGCACAGGCAGGAGCTGGAGCTGCTGCAGAGAGCCCAGGGCAGGCACCAGCATGGGCAGAGGGATGGAGCAGCTCTGCTGGGAGGAAAGGCTGGCATAGCTGGGATTGTGCAGCCTGGAGCAGCTTTGGGGTGAGCTCACCGGGGCCTTGCAGTGCCTGAAGGAGCTGACAGGAGCCATGGACAGAGACAATTTCCAGGAGATGGAGTGACAGGACACAGGGAAATGGCTTCTCACTGGGATGGGATATTGGAAGGAATTGTTCCCTGTGAGGGTGGGCAGGCCCTGGCACAGGGTGCCCAGGGAAGCTGTGGCTGCCCCTGGATCCCTGGCAGTGCCCAAGGCCAGGCTGGATGGGGCTTGGAGCAACCTGGGACAGTGGAAGATGTCCCTGCCCATGGCAGGGGTGGCACTGGATGGGCTGTAAGGTGCCTTCCCACCCAAAGGATTCTGGTATTCTGTGATACACTGAGATATTTCAGGAATTTTTCAGTAGTGGTCATGAACTGGAGGGCAGAGAGGTGCCTCTCACAGGGAGAGAGCTGCATGTGTGCTTGTAGCACCTCCAGTCTGCCACACAGCTGTGCTAACAGGAGGAGCTCTTTCCAGCCTATGTTCCATCTGCTATCCCTTAAAGAGAAAAATGAGGACTCTTTAATCATTTGCTTCATACACATTATGGAAAATGCACGTTGAGTGCTTGATCCTGTGCTTATATTTAGAACAAATTGCTCAGCTTTCTCTGCTTTGAGAAAAAGGAAATTACAATTTCCTGTATAAATGGAGAGTTAATTAACCTGGTTTAATCAGTACCTGTATCAACTCATGTATGAGCTTCGTGTAGCTTCCAGGCAGCAGGTTGGATGCTCACAGAGCCTGTTGGCCTTTGCAGGTATATGTCAACTCTGTATTCCCACCCTGACTTCCCAGCCAAGGGCCCAAAGGAGATCAATGAGGAGCTGATGAACTCGGTGAGCCACAACCCCCTGCTGCTGCTCACCCCTCAGAAGGTCAAGCGCTACATCGAGGCTCTGTGGAACAAGAAGAGCTCAGGGCAGCCTGTCACCTTCACTGACATCTTTGGCATGCTCATAGGGGAAACACTGATCCATGATGTGAGTGCTCATTCAAGCTGTCAAACTCTTACATAATTCCCATTGTTACTATTTTTTTATTAGCTTCGTTGCATTTAATAAAGGGTGCACATTTTGCTGTAAGAAACAGCATTTGCTTTAAAAAGTACTGTTTGAAGCTGTTAAAGCTGTCAAACTCTTATATCATTCCCATTGTTACTATTTCTTTCAAATTACCTTAGTGACATTTAATAAAGGGTGCCCATTTTGCTGTAAGTGTGATGGTGTTTGCAGGGGTCCCAGGATGAGGGAAGAGATGAGAATGTTGACTCCATGTTTCAGAAGGCTTGATTTATTATTTTATGATATATATTATATTAAAACTATACTAAAAGAATAACAGAAAGGATTTCATCAGAAGGCTAGCTAAGAATAGAAAAAGAATGATAAAGGCTTGTGACTGACCAAGACAGTCCAAGCCAGCTGACTGTGATTGGCCATTAATTAGAAACAACCACATGAGCCCAATCCCAGATGCACCTGTTGCATTCCACAGCAGCAGATAACCATTGGTTACATTTTGTTCCTGAGGCCTCTCAGCTTCTCAGGAGGAAAAATCCTAAGGAAAGGATTTTTCAGAAAACATGTCTGTGACAATAAGAAATAGCATTTGCTTTAAAAAGTACTAATTTCAACGTGAAAGATCCCCTTGGTTTCTTTGAAAATAAGACAACAGGAGAGCTTAATACTGTTGAATTCTATAATTGAAAATTCCTAATTGGCTGAATCAAGCACAAAGACTTCCAGTTCAAATGAGTCAGATGAGCAGCAGCTGGGTTTGGTCTTGTGGCAAGATTGAAATGTGTCAATAGATTTGCACATATGTTTTATACACTTCTATCCCTAGATAATGGGTTTTAAACCATTTAAAACACTGAGAAAGAGGCAACACAGCATTTAGTGGAAGATGTATACAATTCTGCTGCTGAAGGCCTGTTAATGATTGTGTGAGGTTGGTTAGAAGTCCCTGTGTACCAAGGGATAAAAAAATGCACAGATGTTTAATTTAAATCAGAACCTGACACATCAGTGAAAAAGCTTTTCTTATCAAATTTCATCGACAGGAGGAGACTCCCAGATCTTTATATAAAATAAAAATACGTGATATTTATCTTTATATATATGTGTGTGTATGTGTATATATATATATGTAGATATATATGTGTGTGTATATATATATATATGTATATATATCATCAGGCCTTTCCAGGGTGTGTTTGGGAGCAATGTCTTTCTTTCCCTGCAGAGGATGGACACCACCCTGAGCAATATGAAAGAGAAGGTCAATAATGCCCAGTGTGCTCTGCCACTCTTCACCTGTCTGCACGTCAAGCCAGATGTCTCAGAGCTGATGTTTGCAGGTGTGTTCCCAGTCTGTGTTGAGTCACTTGTGGCAAGGAGGGAGGTGTGTGGCTGGTTAAAAAACCCTTTTTCTTTTTAATGCATCTGAGACTAATTGCATCTGACTTCTGGGAATCTGACAGAGTGATAAGAAGTTACTCAGGGATAGGTGATGACATATTCAGGCAGGAGTGCCAAGCCAAAGAGAAACCTGGTGACTTCAGCAGGGGAAAGATGTTTAAATTAGGGTATCAAACAGGAAAAGGAAAATGTCCTCAGTCACCTTCTCTTTCAGAGATGGGTGACATCAGCAGTTAGACTTCATGATCTTAGAAGTCTTTACCAACTCTAATGATTCTGTGATTAAAATTGGACAATAAAATTAGATATAAAGCCTTTTTTTACTTCTTGCCCAGTGTGAAGTGCTATTTCTAACACAAAAAAACCCTTTTACTCTTATTTATTCCATAGGTTTTAATCCCCTCTGGTAACTTCAGTTGAGAGTGGGTCCAGTTGTGGAAGACGTGCACTAAGATATGGATGTGTGCATCTATAGTTATATACAAGACTAGAAAGGGAATTGCCAGGTGGTTTGCCTCAGGCTTAAATGTCATTGTATTTCCTAAAATAGTTGGAGAAGTGGCTGTCAAAGCTTTGGTTGGAATTGAAAATGAGGAATTGTAAATTAGGCTAAATATGTCATGGGAAAATGTGTCTAACTTTGCTACTTAGGAAATAGATACCTTTCTGTTTGAAAATAGGAGTATTTTGGGGTTTAGATGACCTTCTGTTTTTCAATATATTTTTACTGGATTACTGTTTTAAAACCAAAATTATCTTTTGTTAATAATGTCTTTCAGTACGCAAGATCAGAAGCTTTACTTTGCTCTATAAAGATATTCCCTGTGCTAGTGGATCTTGTGTTTGCCTTTTGAGGCTGACATCTCTGTCATTACAGAGGGTGGAGGGTAGATCTTGATTGCTTCTTATTTTAAGCTCCATTCCTCCTTTTAGCTTTTCCTGATGTGAGAGCTCTAGTAAATTTTGAACAGAAATATTTACACTTCCTAATTTACATTGATTCTAAGGAGAAATTTTGTTTCCCTGAGCAGGCTTTGTGATTTGAGAAATCTTCAGTGCAAATGCAAGCTGGAGGTGTCCTAACACAAATAAATTCTAATTCTCAGCTCAGCTTTGCTGTCACCCTGGTTCTGCATGCAAATCTGCCAGTTCATGTTTATACAGCTAAAAGGAAATATGAAACTCCTGGACTGGGACTTCAATGGAATTACCTTCTGTTCCAGTGAATGTGAAGATTTGTGGGTGACTTATTTGGAAAATAGGATGTTGTATTTGACTTAGCTCAGATAAGCATTACCCTTACCTGAAATGAAACTCCCAGCAGTCATGATTAAATCTTTCCTTTTTGGGAAAAGTGTTCACCTTCTGCTCCACACGTCAGCAGGAATATCTTGAGGGTGGATGATTTGTGGGGATATTTCCAAGCTGTCTCTTTCACCTTTCTCTTTCAGAATTACTTCTGGTTTATTTCCAGTCAAATCAACCCCTGCTAAAAATAGGGAAGGTGAAATAGATGAATGGGTGAAATGCTAAAAAGAGAAGAAATGTTTTGTTTGTTATTTGCTCCCTTTTTGAACTGAATTCTCTGATGGAAGCAACTCCACTGGTGAAAAAAAAAGTGTTTCCAAGTCAGCTAAGATCCATTTTCAAAGGCCTACATCAATAGAATCCACATCGCTTCTGATAATTTCTGCTAAGATCAGAAAATGCATGTGAGCATTTTATTCCCTATTTTTCTTGAGCTCTCTGTTCAAAAAAAATGGACTTTTAAGGAGATTTTTGGCAATGTTTGAATTGATAAGTTTATTCAAAGCTGCCTGTCAGCCTTGCCTTTTGACACTGGCTTTCCCATGAAACTTTAGGTTTGGGTAGAATCCAAATGCCTCTGCTAGAATATTTCACAACCCTTGCGATATTCAGTAATTGGTTTTGTGCCACCTCTGTCACTGCTCTCCATGTTTTGGTGGAATTGCAGTGAAGGAAAAGCAGCTTGGAGTTGAGGCCCAATGTGGCAGGGAACCGTGCTGAAGCAGGGGATGAAAACCAGGTGTCACTGTGTGTTCCCTCATTTGTAATCCCTTCTTTTATACCTCTGGTTTCCAAACTCATTCTTTTCACCAAAGTTTATTGTGATAAGAGAAATGAGGATTCTTTCCCTGCTGAGACGTCACTGACCTTGATTTGACATTCCTAATGGTTATTTGGCTTCCCATGTCACTAAAATTTCTTTGCTTGGTTCATTTCTGCATCATTTTCCTCCATCCTGAGATTTCTGACTGAGCAGTTTTGTTTCTAACTTTGCAGACTGGGTGGAATTCAGTCCATATGAAATTGGAATGGCCAAGTATGGCACTTTCATGTCTCCTGATCTGTTTGGAAGCAAGTTTTTTATGGGGACAGTGGTGAAGAAATATGCTGAAAATCCCTTGCATTTCCTCATGGGTGAGTATGTGACACAAAGAGACTTTAAAAGAAAAGCAATTTCAGTAGTTTATGGACTTTTAAATGCAGTCACACAAAGTGTGAGACAGAAAGTGGAGCTCTCTGTTTCTTGGAAGGCATTCATTTGAAAGATTTCACAGATAAGGATTGGCATTGTTGATTTGTTTGTAATTTCCATGGGGGTTTGTTTCTGATTTGGACATCTGAGCTTATGACTTAGCCTGCTCCAGACTCAGAGGTGTGTTCAGAGAGCAACCAACTGCTTCAGTAGTGCTTCAGAAGATCTGTGGAGTTTATTTGCCTTCTGTCCATCACCATTCATTGTTTATTTTTTCTCTTTCAGGTGTCTGGGGCAGTGCATTTTCAATATTATTTAACAGAGTCCTTGGTGTCTCCAATTCTCAGAATAAAGGGCCCACCATGGAAGAAGAATTAGGTACTATTAGTAAATAATTCCACTATGCAGAACAATTACTAGCAAGATTCTCCCTCTGTGGAAGGATGGCACTGCTTGTAGTCATTTAAGAATGTGGAACTAATCACCTTTAATTGCTGGCACTGCTGGATGCTGCTGAGGGGGGAAAGAGCACTGGGAATGTTCTTGCCTTCCTTTCATTTTTGTTTCTGGTCACTCAGAGCTGCTGAAAGTCACATGGACTATCCAGCTCTTTTCTGGTAGTTAATAGAATCCTCTCTTCATGTTGTTATGTGATTTTGGAGAGCAGAAGCTGACAAGTATTTAATAGTTACTTGTGTAGTCTCTCAACACTGGGCTATTAAAATGCAATTTCAGGTTTAGCAAAATGCACCTGAATTTTCTCACCTCTGGGTTGTTAAATTTCTCCATTCTAACCACAGCCTGTTGGTTTTCTGGTCCTTTACTTGCAAATTGAGTGGTTTTGGTTTCACTCCTGGTACAGAAATGACAAGGTGACTGTAAAGAAAGAGTTGTGGCTTGGTTTGGATAGACTTAATTGAGTTTTATCTGAGAATGTAGTTAACGATAAAAGGCTTTTCACACAGCATTACAGGGGAAGATCTGACCAATAAATAAATTGTCCTAGACAGCCAGAGCTTTCTGAAGAGCAAGAAGAGCAAATGTAGATTGAGATACTTTAAATAATAACCTCTGTCTGCCTCCAAATGGATGGAATTCAGCTGTTTGCTAATCTCTTCTTTATGGATGAGACTGAGACCTCCAGGTTCCTATTTCTGATACAACTCCTGAGTGTTAACACCTCCTCATGGAGGATCCCTGTCAGTAAATGGGATCATGGAAAAGTTTGCTTTTGAAAGATAGTGAGACACAGAATGTTATCTGTCATCTGTGACTCATTTCACATATAATTTAAAAGTACTCTTTGAAGTGAGATCAGGTGTGAAAATATTTATGTAACTTGAACCACAGTCTGGACCAGAGCTGGAGATATCCCAGTGCCACCTTGGCACCACAGTAACATTTTCCTAGTTCAGTAGGAGCTACTGAGAAGACAGAAGCTAAACATCTACATTTTAATGAAGGTGAATAAAGTGTGTCAGGTATGCAGAGGGGAGTGGGAGGTACTGCTTTAGGGTTGCATCTTCTTTTCCAGCCCAAAAATTGCAGGCTGAATCCAATACCTGCTGATCACATTCTGATGTCCACAGCAGACCCAGTCTCTTCAGCTATATTTTCTATTACAAAGACTGAGAATTTTATGACTCAGATTGTTTTGAAATTCTTAACTGTTCTGCCAGTTAAACCCCAGCAGTTTAAAGGAATTTATATTTCTTTCAACAGAAAATATTAGGCTAAAGCACCTTGTGAGCAATGACAGCTCAGACAGCGAAGATGAGTCACAGCATCCAAAAGGTAAGGAAGTGCTCAGATTTCATTTCATTGGTTCCTTTTTCCATCAGCTTTTGTGTGGCTCAGCAAAATAGAGAACAGGAGACCCCAGGAGGTTCTGGGCTTCACTTCACATCCCCTGCTCAAACTGATCTCACCTGTCTGGAATTCCACGTACATCCCAAAAAATGTGGTTTGCTGGGCCAGAGCTCTCCAGAAGTCTGTTTCCAGCAAGCTGCTGAGCTCAGAGGCACCTTTGAATTGCTACCAGCCCCCTAAACCAACACTATCCATTGTTTTCAAGGGTTTAGTGATCAAATATTTACCTGGGAATGGTTTAATGTGTGTTTCCATCATTCACAAGTGTCTTCTAGCACCTTTACAAATGACATCTGATACAGGAAATTCCTCATGCATGGCACAGTGTTTGTAACAGTGCCCAAATCCAGGTGCCCAGAAGAGGCACAGCCACAAAAGGAATGTTGGGCAGTGGCAAGAAAAGATTCTGTTGACAATTACCTCTAAGAACCTAAAGCACCTGGAGATTTCTGATGTCTTAGTCAGCTTTCTGTATTTGATTATATTTTTGGGGTGATTTTCACCTGCAGAAATCGAGTTTTATTTTTAGCAAGTGGAGCAAAGATGAGAATGCAGCTGTTTGTGATTTCAGGCTCTACAGAAGACAAGACAATCCTGCATGGTGAGACAGGGAATTGTGTCATTAGCTCAGCTCAGTGATTGCTTCTTCAGCTCCCCCTATGTGTAAAACCGTAGGTGGTACCAGGTTTTGTGTTTATTTGTGGGTTTCCTGTTTAAACACTATAGGCAGCACCAAACACATTTCTCTCCTAGTTTGTAGCCATAGTGAGCAACCAACAAATCTGGGATTGTAAACACTTGGAAATCCTTCTCACTTCCATAGAATGTTATTGGACAGATGTTGGACTTCTCTGATGCTCGTTTTCTCTCTACTTATGTAAAACTCAGCTCCTTTAAAGCCTGGCTTAAAGAGGCAAGTTTAAAAGCTGAATTTAATGTATCAAGCTTGAGTCTGAATTATTTTCTTATCCAAAACACCCCCAAAAACTCAAGTATTGACAGGTAAATGAGTGGAGGGTGGTGCCAGTCCAGGTACTTTTTACTGCTAGCTCCAACTACAGACATCTAAGTCTGCATCTTTCATTGTATTCTTTAGTTAATTAAAACCAGATATTAATTGTAGTTTACAGTTTACTGTAATGATAATTTCAGGTATTTTAGAATTCCCATGCTATAGCATTATCCCTTATGCAGACTAACTCTGCTTTCCTGAGCAAAGCTGGATTTCTAACAGGAAGGAAAGATGGAGAAGGCTGTCAGTGCACATCCAGATAAATTTATGTCTACATCAAGTATGTATCTTATCAGCTCAGGTCTATCCCTGAGCTTACAGAGAAAGCCCTGCTCAGGTCATCCTATTTTCCCAATCTATTTTCCTGATGGACACATCCACACTATTGGGGTGTAGATGAAAGGTTTCACTGGGTTGTGAAGTTGAAAGGATGAATTCTCTGCACTTCTCTGAAATCATTGTTTCAAATCATTGATTGCTCCATCATCTCGTTGAAAGAATTCTTGTATTTTTTTACATCCTTTACTGTATATCCCCTGCAATGGTGAGGTTACACTTGCTGTGTTTAAATACCACTGCTGGGTGTTTCCATTTTTGTGTGCAGGCACGGAGGGCGCTGAGGCCAAGCAGGAGAGCCAGGGGAGGCTGCAGGAGAGCAGCCAGGAGAGCTGGGTGCAGCGCATGCTGATGGCCCTGGTGGGGGACAGCGCCCTGTTCAACACGCGCGAGGGCCGCGCCGGCAAGGTGCACAACTTCATGCTGGGGCTGAACCTCAACAGCTGCTACCCCCTGTCCCCTCTGGCAGAGCTGCTCACCCAGGAGTCCCTGGAGGAGGAGGAGCCAGCAGCAGTGGCAGGTGAGTTCCCAGCACGCTGGTGCTGTGTGTGGTTATTCGTGAGGGCAGAGGCGGCGCGTTCCCAGCGCGGTAACGTCACACCGGGAGGGCTACAACAGCTCCGTGGGCATTGTCCAGCAGTGGAGCTTGTGAGGGGGCTGGGAGGCTCAAAGGGCACCACATGGTGACTTCTATCTGCTCCCTGCCCTGTCCCTTGGCACAGCCACTGGGGGGACAGTGGCTCTTGGTTGGCTGAAGGGACCAAACTGCTTTTGTGCATGGTGCCCTTTGTTACATCCACTTACATTCACTTTATCACTGTCTTGGCCTTCTCCAAAGGGTATCCAGATTGTTCCTTGGCTCTTATTGCTGCTAAGCCTGCTGGTGGGAAGGAAACCTTGCCTTGTTCTCCTGCAGGGCTTCCCTGTTGGAAAAACCTTTGTAGCTCATCTGCTCTCTTTGTGTTTTGAAAAACCCCTGGAGGCAACACACTTCTTCATTTGTAGGATCACAGAATCAGTGAATTTTGGAAGGGACCCACAGGGATCATGGAGTCTGACCCCTGCCCCTGCCCAGACACCCCAACAATCCCAGCCTGTGCATCCCTGGGAGCTTTGTCCAAACCCTCCTGGAGCTCTGGCAGCCTTGGGGCTGTGCCCATTCCCCTCTGGGGAAGAACCTTTCCCTGAGCTCCAGCCTGACTCTGCCCTGACACAGCTGATAGATTCTTTGCTGACACCATGTTCTTCCCAGTGTGAACTCACCAGACCAACCACTCCCATTCCAGGGTCCCTGATGTGCAGGTGCATCCATATTTCATGTTGGCTTAAACAAGAATGCTGATAGAGGATAAGAATTTCAGAAAAATATGAATTTGCAAAAGAAGTTCAAAGTTTTCCCTCACCCTGTGAGGGATGTGGTGTGTGGAACAGTAGCTGTGAAGAATAATTGTGTTTGGTTAGGATTTTGGAGCCTTTGCCTTAGTGTTTACTGCAATCTGCTCAGTAAAAGGCAAATTTCTCAGTGTTCTTCTGGCACTGGAAGTGTCCAAGCCCAGGCTGGACAGGGCTTGGAGCAACCTGGGATAGTGGAAGGTGTCCCTGCCCATGGTAGGGGATTGCCCTAAGTGATCTTCAAAGTCCTTTCCAACCCATGATTCTGTGATCCATCAAGCAAAGAACCACTACACCTCTTTGAAGGGGGTGTTCCCTCCAGGCTGTTCCTCCCAGCACAGCCCTACCAACTATCCCTGGTGACAGCACCATTCTCCTCAGCCCTCATTTCCTATGCAGAAGAAGGAGATTGTCCCAACTGCTCGTTAAGCAACAGTAAATACCTGATGTCATTTAAATCCTTAAGTAGCAGCCGTGCTCTAATGTGTATTTGTTAATGTAACAAATCCCTTGCAGGGCTTGAAGAGTAATTTCCATCTGGACTCCACTTTCTAAATATTTCTGTCATCTCAGTAGTGTTTACAACTGGGTAGTCTTAATATTTATAGTACTTGGAAAAGAGGCAGGAAAGTGGGTAGGAAATTTATGGTTGGAAAAAATGACAGTTGATGAGAATTTTGCATAACTAAGACACGTGGATAGTCTTCAGAATCAACTGTCAGTTTCCTGGGATTTGATTTAGATGGAAATAAAATGCTGGTTTGACAGAACTCTGCACCTCTGACACAATTACTTTGGAGTGCCTGAAACTTCTGTGGGTTAAAATGGCAAAAGTTTGATATGACTGCATTTTTTTGCTGTTAGCCAAAGCCCACATTCATAAACTTGTAGTTACAACTCAGATCTGACAGCTGTGAGTGGTTGCAATATTGTAGTCAAGAATAGTTAAAACCCCCTTGAAATGTCAGTAGTTAATATAAAATGTAATCATTCAGTAGTGTGATGAGTGTATCCACATTTTAATGCTGTGAATTTTCCTAATATATGGAAGAGCTGAGGAGCCCAGAGGCTCAGATGGAAAGGAGACTGTGGTGTAAAATTTAAATCCTTAGATTACTGTGGCACTGGCTGCATTTAAGCTGTGCATATTTATTCCTAGCACTGGCAGTTTACCTGTCAGCTTGAGTGCAGAGGGAAGTCTGTATTGCTTTAAGACTTACTCTCCTTTATTGCCTACACTCCAAAGGAGAAATAAGTGAATCAAAAAGGATATCAATAATACTTTCCATCTCCAGCTGTCCCAAACCCTCTGCAGAGGATGAACTGTGGCTGACCTAGGGCAGTCTTACAGTCATTACTGGGGATTGAATTTAGGGTCTGCAGTGCCTGCAGCAGAGATCCCAGCTGCTTGGTCTGGAAGTAAAACCTTTGGCTTTGCTTTGCCACAGATTCTATTTGTGGAGGTAATGCTAAACATTTTCTTATTTCATCAGGAGTGATGTCATTGTGAACTCTGAGTTGTTGTGTTTCTTTTCTTGATGTTACAACACACCAGAACAATTTGAGAAAATGCCAAGTGCATAACAATGGGGAAAAATAGCCCCTAATCCCTGCTTCCTTATTGCAGTATTTATGGAAACAGTTGTAGTGGATGGACGTCAGTAGCAAGTGCCCTTCTGATCTGCCCTCCTCCCACTGGAGCTGCCATCTGTGGCAAATCTGGTCTCTAGGATGTACCCTCTTTATTTCCTAACAAATATCTGTCTGTGAGTCCCATTGCTGGGAAGCTGACAGGACTGAGCTGGCTAAACATGGAGCTGGGCTGCTAAACACAGACCCACAGAGTTGTTAAGGCTGGAAAAAACCTTCAAGATCATCAAGTCCAACCATCAAGCCAGCACTGCCACTAAACCCTGTCCCCAAGTGCCACAACCTCCCATTTTCTCCCAGTCTGCTGTTTGATGGACTGGAAGGTGCTGGTAATAGGAATGCATCTTTCCTAAAAGGCTAAAAATTCATGTCCCATGCTCTGGCATTCTGGGATTCTATGAAGGCTGTGACTACTAAAACCCATTTATATGGCTGTTATAAATTTATTGATGGCATGAAGACATTTTCTCCTTTCAAATATAGTAAGATTATTTTGATAAATTTGATTTTAGGGTCATGAGGGCTGTAATAGGATCCATCTCACTCTTCAGTCTTGGGAGGAAGTTTGTGTGGCAGTAATAACACTCCCATCACAAACACTGTTCTAGCTGATGCTGTTCTTGATTAAAGGATCTTTCAAATTCAATTTTTGTAACATAAGAAAAGATGAAACTTGAACGAAAATATTTTTCAATTCCTTAGAAGTTCTAGTGAGAACAAGGGTTAAATTCTGCTTGACCTGTTGTCTTTAAACAAGAAGAGGAAAACCAAATTGGTCTATGTGTGCTAAAGGGAACTGTAGTCAGTGTGGGTTTTTTACTGTTTTTTTTAAGTTGTGATGAATTTGATAAATACTGATACATTTTCTTTCATTTATGCTAATTCATGATTATGAAATATATCTGGTTCTAAAATAGGTTTATAAACACACTTAGCCCTTTAGCAATAGGCAATTATTTAAAAGTGTTCTCTCCTTTAGAAATCAAGGCAAATAGTGAGAAAATGGTGCTTTACTATTTAGAAAAGGGTCCTCTTATAAACAGCAACAGAAATAAAAAATGAAATAATCTGTTTTAAGATTTTGTTTGGTCCTCACAACATACTGCTCCTGAAATGATAGGGACAAGGGTTAGAATTATTTTGGATGGATTTTCTTTGCTTCAAAAAGACCTTT